>NW_024070185.1:44794256-45994256 GCF_014754425.2 Oryx dammah | reverse complement strand
GGGCGCATGGCCACAGCCCTGGAGCGCCTGACGGGTCTAGAGCGGGCTGAGTCCAACAAAATCCGCTCGCGGACCTCCTCGGACTGCACAGATGCAGCCTACATTGTCCGCCAGAGCAGCTTCAACAGCCAGGAGGGGAACACCTTCAAGCTCCAAGAGAGTATAGACCCTGCAGGTGAGGAGACCTTGTCCCCAACTTCTCCAACCTTAATGCCCCGTATGCGAAGCCATTCTTTCTATTCAGTCAATATGAAAGACAAAGGTGGGATAGAAAAGTTGGAGAGTCTTTTTAAAGAAAGGTCCCTGAGCCTACACCGAGCTACTAGTTCCCACTCTGTAGCAAAAGAATCCAAAGCTCCTGCAGCCCCTGCAAACACCTTGGCCATTGTTTCCGACTCCAGAAGACCATCTTCATGTATAGACATCTATGTCTCTGCCATGGATGAGCTCCACTGTGATATAGACCCACTGGACAATTCCATGAACATCCTTGGGCTGGGAGAACCAAGCTTTTCAGCTCCAGTACCTTCTGCAGCTCCTTCAAGTAGTGCCTACGCGACTCTTGCACCCACAGACAGACTGCCAAGCCGGAGCATTGATTTTGAGGACATCACCTCCATGGACACTAGGTCTTTTTCTTCAGACTATACCCACATCCCAGAATGCCAAAACCCATGGGACACTGACCCTCCAATGTACCACACCATTGAGCGTTCCAAAAGTAGCCGCTACCTAGCCACCACCCCATTTCTTCTAGAAGAAGCCTCCGTTGTGAAATCACATAGCTTTATGTTTTCTCCTTCGAGGAGCTGTTATGCCAACTTTGGGGTGCCCATGAAAACAGCAGAATATACAAGTATTACAGACTGTATTGACACGAGATGTGTCAATGCTGCTCAAGCGATTGCTGACAGAACCACCTTCCTGGGAGGTCTTGGAGGGAAAGTGGAGGAATCGTTGTGCTGCCATCCCGAGCGAGAGGCAGAACTGAGTCACCCCAGCTCAGATGGTGAGGAGAATGAGGCCAAGGGCCGGAGAGCCACCATCACAATGCCCCCTCAGGAGGGTGATAATTCAGACAGAACCCTGTCCAACAACATCACAGTTCCCAAGATAGAGCGCGCCAACAGCTACTCAGCAGAGGAGCCAAGCACACCATATGCCCACACCAGGAAGAGCTTCTCCATCAGTGACAAACTCGACAGGCAGCGGAACACAGCAAGCCTGAGAAATCCCTTCCAGAGGAGTAAGTCCTCCAAGCCAGAGGGCCGAGGGGACAGTCTGTCCATGAGGAGACTCTCCAGAATGTCTGCTTTTCACAGCTTTGAAAGCAAGCACAACTAAACCTTCTAATAAGCTTTGCAGGAAGCTCAAGAAACCAGCCCTCAAATTCTCCCTGAAATTCACCTGTTCCCGTTTCTTGAAACTCACCTGCTTTATTCTTAGCTGAGCAAAACAAGTCATTCCTTGGGAGTTGTTAACTAAAATGTGATCAAGAAAACATTTGATCTGGCCCAGTGCGAAACACAGGGCATTTAAGTCATGTTCACACTCGATGAGTAGGGAGGGGAAAGAGGGAGAACAAGGGTTGAGATGAATGTGTAGAACTAGTCATTTCAGAAAGCCATGAGCTCTGGGAATGAATGGGGCATCAAGCATGCTCCATGCCAGGAGGCATCTTTCCATTTCTGACCATTATCAAGAGTTTTAGGATGCAGGGCTAAATTGCAAAATAAAATAAAGTAGCCAGCATACAAATGAGATATTCTAAACTGCAATTCTGTTTTCTTTTCACATTGGCTCCATCACTGGTGACTGATGAAGAGCATCCCTTTTATTCAGTATAAGCCGGCAGCAAGCAGTTCTACCTAACGTCCCACATCCTTCTCATGCCAACACTTCTGTAATTGATCATTATAAAGAAAAAACAAGGTAACAGTCATAGTTCACCTGTCTCTTATACGTTCATTTCTGGTGCCACAACTTTTATCTCTTTTGAAGAAAATAAAGGGAAAAGAAATGCCTTTTTGTATTGCAATCAAAGAAGAGTTGATGTTAAAACCAATTGTCAAGTGGTTTATTATATTCAGTGGGCATTCAAGTATAGTCAAGTAAGCTCAGGATGAATGTAATTAAATAATTTTATATTTTTAATTTATTTTGTATCTCACCTATCATCAATGAAGCCACTCACTGAATATATAATAGTGAACTTAAAAAAAAAAATAGTAGGCAGAACTCACCTAAAACTGCCGTATGAGATACTGCTATATTCTCACCATCTATGTTATGTGTGATGCTGCTGAGTGACCCTCATCATGTGTATGAATCCACCATGTCTTCTGAACACCTCCAGGATGTAACTGCCAATTTTCCACACCACCTGTCGCATGACCATTTTGTATATGAATATCTAGTTACATGTGGATATTTTCATACCTAGAGTTTTGCCATTTAATCTGAGCTCAGCATAAATTTAATTGGAGTTTTTCAAGGGCTGGTATCTTTTTTATGGAAATGTTCCAAAGCACTTTTTAGGGAAGTTTCAAAACCATAAATAACCTTAGAATTGACTGAGAGTTTGGTATCAACCCAAGCCATCAGTAGCAGGCGTACCATGAATATTTTTCTTATACACAGAGCTATAAAAAAGATGTGGTAGACTAAAATAGAAAGCAAATAAACATATAAAGAGTTCTGTGGTATATGCTGCTTATATGCATTTACACAGAGAGACATGTTAATATATAGTTTATAAACAGACATATAGAGCTTTCTTAAAAGGCTTGGACTTTTCTATCATCTTGAGATATAACCAGGATTTTTTAATATCCAAGGAGTTCCATTGAAAGAGTTAATTATATTAAATTTTGACATGTTGAAATTATAAATTTTTAAAATCCCTATGACTTTAGCTTTTCCTTGTACAAAACTAGAGTTGCCAACATGACTCACTACCTTCCCTCTGCCTCTTTTTTCTGCGGAAGCACTTTCTATCATGACATCTCATTTAGTCTGGTTTCTCCTGCACAAAGAGATTATTTCAAGTACAGTCAGAATAGATGTACGGTTCTAAACCAGATAGTATTATGGACTCTCAAATATAGGCATACATTTCTGGATCAGAATCTAGATTTAAAGTGGGATAAAGAAATCTTTATCAAATCTTTGGATTCCTATTTGGATTACTGATTTAAAGAATAAAAACCTTTAAGGAAAAAGACTTAATACTTCCTGGTTATTTTGTTTTGCTATAGTTTTGAATTCCAGATTTCTCATTATGTGAAATCAAGTGAATACATGGACAAAATCTCTAGCCTTTAAATATTTAAAACAAAAACCAAAATCTTCTGAACAAGCTTTTCAGGTGTAGAGACAATGATGTTGCTGCATATAAAGAATTAAACAATTCCATCTTCACTCCTTGGATTTAAGTGAGTAAGAAACAAGTCACCGGAGTCCCTCATATATAATTGCTCTAGAAACAATTATATTTTTACTGGCCATTTCCCCCTCAATAAACATGCATTTGGTCTAAGAATAGATTAGTTGCCCTAAAACTTCCTTGAGTCATGAATCTCCTTGAGGATCTAATGAAAACTCTGGGCTCACCTCCCAGGAAAAAAAAAAAAAAAGTATGTACATGTGGAGTTGCAATATAACCTTAAAGGGTTCATGTACCCCTGGTTCCATATTGATTGATAATGAGGAAGAGGAACCATGTTTATTCATAATCAATGCAGCTGTAATAGGCACTTTACATTTCAAGACCATTTCTCTGTGATTCTCAGGAAGGCCAAGTCTCAGCACCAGAGTTTAAACCCAGATTTTGTTACTTTTGTTCCTTAGATTAGCTTTTGCTAGTTTGATGTATTTACATCCTAAACACTTTGATGATTTAAAATATGGAGCATACTTACGAAGCCAGAGGCTTCTCTAAATCTGTGGAGGAATCTAAGAAGGAGGTGAAAATATTATTCTTTGTTCACAGAGCAGGATATCACAGCACCTCCAGGGCCTCATTCTGGACCAGATTGAAAATAAGGGAAAGAAATTATGAGCATGAGTGTTTCCATTCATTGTGATTTCTGGAGAGAACCAAACCCAGGAAACAAAGTATTTAACAGCCTTGACCTTGTGACTACCTGGCCCTTTGGTTGTGCATGAAAATGAAGTCCTTCAATCTTTTGTGAAGTGTGTGAAATATATAAGCCAAATTTAAGTGACTTTAAACACAACCTGTATAACTCATGAGCCATTTCTTTCCTGTGCATTTACATGTGTGTTATGTTTCCATCCATTTCTTTCCATTTCTGGGTGTTCTGCACACCAGTGTGGCATTGATTCTGTGGCCTTGTACGGTCAGCTTGTGTCCAGACCATTTATTCCGCCATGTTCCTGATCAAGGGGATATTAATTACCTTCTCTGTGAATTTAGCAGCCCATGAGCAGCAAGTTATTGAGGAATATAAATAAAGTCACAGAGCGCTCAAGGAAGTAATATCTTTGGTTTAATCATATGCTTCTAAGGTGCCAATTTTTATATACTACTATATGTAATGATATGTTCTAAATTGCTCAGTCCTTTTGAAAAAAAAATGTAAGGATGTTTAATGAAAATTACCTTGGGAATTCCTGATTAATCAACAAACTTTATATTTATACTTAGAAACTCTCTCCTGGGTGGATTTGAATGAAGCTGGAAAGCTTGGCTATAATTGGCGGGGCTAGTTTATTTCTCCAGCCAGAAGGTGTATTAGGGGTCAGAATGCAGCACTTTACAGAACTGGATTTTGTTTTTTAAGTCTAAGCTTCCAGGTCTAGGATATTATGTAGCACTTTGAAAGTTCCCCCTTTAAAAAAAAAAAAATATATATATATATATATATATCAGAATTATCAAATAAGAAAAATGTACTTGTAAGAAACACAAAATGTGTTTCTTCTGAATGTTTCAAATGTATTCTAAAAGGTGGTTTCTATAGATAATATTATGGTAGATAACTGGATAGTACATTTTTTCCACTTTCTAAGGCTATACAGTCTAATCTTTCTGACGTTTGGGCTGTTTAACTTCTGTAATTATATATTATCCAGTCATCAATCATGCTATATCTATAGGCTATACTGTTCAATGTGTGTGGGGCAATGCTGTATTATAAAACACATGTAAACGTATATGTAACCCGTATTTAACTCAGCATAGTTGTAGCATGTGGTTGTATTAATGAACGTTACAGGATAACTTTATAATCATTTACAAATCTGTAACATTCAATAAAGAAGCACATGTTGCAAGGATTAATGATGTTCCCAACTCCATGTTATTTAGCATCCTCGTGAAATGGGTACTTTTGTTCCTGATCTGCTTTATGTTTTTCACATTCCCATAGACCATTGTAAAATATTTGTATGAGCCGATGTGCATCCTCTGACCAGCCCTGCAAGCTGTGGTAGGCAAGTTGTGATTTTGTGAAAGATGAACTGGCATGTTATGCAAAAACTATATGACAAATTGAAAAGAATATCTTAAGCTCCAGTTGAATTAGCTGTTTGTTTACAACTGCTAACCCAATGTGGAGGCAGTGTACAGTATTTTATAAGTATGTTCATGTAGTAACACTAATATGTTTGTTTCTAGATAAAGTGATGCTAGCGTGTAGGTGGTTATATACTTGCTCTAAATACTGCATTATAGCTCACTATTCTTTAACAATATTAATGTGACTGAAATGAAGTAATCCCTCTCCAAATCCAGTCTTAATTTTTGTGGCGACAGATGCATGCACTGCTTTATGCGTTTATTTTGACTTTTTAAAGGCACTTAATGTTTTACTATTGCCTGCTATGATACTTAAACCAGTTAGGAACTCACTCAAATTGTTGGGCTTCTTACACTGTTTGGGGATTATGTCCAATTTAAAAAAATTAAAAACAAAAAAGTAACCAAGGATTTTTACTATTTTTTTAAGCTCTGAACAAATAATACAGAATAAAGTATTAACTGCAGGGCATATAGCTATGTAACCTGGAGATAGCTAGCCAACACCACTTGGGTTTACCAAGGTCTGGTGTTGGTGCATCTGTGATATATGAAGGACGTATTTCTGAGTCTTTAGGGCCATTGGGTGCAAGTTGCTAAACCAGAGTTGAGAGTGAGGAGTCCATCCAAGACAGTGTAGCAACCCACGTATCAGTGTGGATGAATCCAGTGGGCAACATGTGACCGCTCTCCTACCTTGGGCTTTTCTCACATTGTGTGTGAGCCTGGCCTGGGGGAGGGTGAGAGATGGGTGACTGCGTGTCTCACTGAGCACGGGATGACTCTGAAGAGTGTGCCCTTCAAGGAAGTCACCATTTCATTGTTAAAAGCCATTCAACATCTGAACAAGGGAGGATCAAACTTGCATAGTCTTATAAATGATGGCTCCTCAAAAAGTAGAGAGAACTTTTCTGTCAGCCTGCGCTGGCCTAGGCTTTCTTTTTACCTGTCAAACAGTCTCTTTCTCAGATTGGAGTCAATCAAAGGAGCAGTTGGTTCTGATTTTAAGGAAAACAGGATTTTTTTTTTCTTTTGTAATTCATTTGAGAAGTTGGTTGCATTACCTTTTCTCTGATGAATTCCTTGCACTGATCACTGTTAATGAAATCAAGACATGACCATTTCTACATGTGTCTAAGAGGAATTCAGTGGCCAAGTAATCCAGGTGGCAGTAAGAATGAGGTTAATTTTCCCTTCCCTAACTGACCTGCTCTCCCAGCCCCATTAAACCTTCAAGCCATTGCCTGTTTACACAAAGTTTGTGTGCTGGGAAGTGAAAAGAACACGTATGGCTAGAAGGCCATAGGTTTTCTGAAGAGTGTCAGTGCCAACCTTGACCTAGGCCTTCCTCTGGAGCTGGGGGGCTGCTGAGGGCTGGGGGATGCAGAGAGAGGTTCAGCCTTGGGCCTGGATACACACAGCCTTCTTCACCCCCTTAACTTTCTTCCTTGCTCTTGGCCCAGCACAAGGTTTTTTTTTTGTTTTGTTTTGTTTTGTTTTCTGCCAGACCAGTTAACTTTATCTCCTATCACCTCCATACCCCCTGGACCCTGGCAGAGGAAACTGAACCAGCGGCTGCAAGCCTTCAGACTTTGTCCAGCCCTCATCTTCCCACTGACTTAGCTTCCTCCTTGCAACTTCATCCCATGCTCCTAATTTCACCGGTGTTTGCATCAACCTCATCAATTATTTGCCTGTCTGAATCCCCAAAGAATCAGTCACATCTTTATCCCAGCTTATCACATATCAGCAGCAGCAGCCGTCTGCCTCTAGACTGTGGGGTTGCAAACACAAATACGTGAAGGGGCTGGATCCAGAACACAAATGTGTCAGTTGGGCTGGGAAAAACAACAGGAAGAAGTAGGGTTTCTAGGGCTTGAGAGAGCACGTGTCTGCTACAAAGACATTCACATTCAGATTTGCAAACATCGTGCTAGCCAAACGTGTCTGCCAGCAGCTTTCAAACCTGGAGGCAATAGTTTGGGACCTCTGAGTCAGAGCCAACCAGGACCGTATTCCTGATTCCAACTTAGTGAATACTTAAACAAAATACACTGAAAATGGAGGTGGGAGAGAAAGGAACTCACCCTATCCAGGGTTCTTTCTGTTCTCCCAAATGATATGTGCATGTGTATTTGCTAGCTGCATCATTCTGGACCTAAATGTGGGATCTTTGTGAGGGAGATTCAGAAGAAGAGTACCATGGCATTGTATCAAGGCTTATCTGCTTCCTGTCACTACAGTGTCTGACCTGAGTTTATATTGCTTCTGCTGCTGTTCAGAACAGTCCGTGCAGTATACTGTACTCATTGCTGTTCCATAACACAGAACTTAGACTCTCATTTGTAAACGTTCTAACCATAGTTTATAATGGGGAAAGTTATTCAAATATCATTTTTAAATGAATTCCTATAAATAAAATAATTTTGCAATTGGGTTTCTTAAATATATATACATCTTTTCCTCCTTTGTGTATAGATAGTGGTTTGCATATCTATCAACATTATAAATATATATAAATCCTTAGAGGAATTTTTCTTTTTTAAAGGTCTATTATTGGATTCACAATGCACTTTGAGCTTGTTTGTTTAGATATATAATTCGAAGCAGAAGTTGGCAGATACCACGGGAAAAACTTTCTGAAATTTCTGTAACAAATGTTTTGCAATAAAAAAAAAAAAAAACCTCAGTAGTTCAAAACATGACTTGGACTTCTTTGTGCATTTATTTGCCACCATGTGATTCCTACCATTCTCATGACAAGAATTGCTGGGGTACAGAGAGATGACTGCCTTGAGCTCTATAATTACTTGTAGAGCAGAGGCTGCAACTGGTGCTCTGTGGGTCATATCCAGGCAGCAGAGAAGGAATGTTGTTGTCCAGCACAAATGTTTTAACTTCAAATAATAATGAGAAAAGAAACTGAAGAACACATATATGTACAATCTTTTATTTTTACAAAAAATTTGTTGAGTACCTGTTCTGTGCTCAATGGTGTGCCAAGGTGAAAAGCAGGCAGAATCCCTGCCCCATGGAGTTTTGACTCTGACTGTAATAAGGTATGATCAGATATAATCTTGTCATTACCATTTCACCGCCTAAGAAATAGAGCATGAAAAATAGTCTAGAGGTTCAGAGGAGCAACAGTGCTCTGCAGCTCAGGGCAAGGAAGGCCATTTGAGGCAGATTACACCAGAATGTGCCCTGAAGAACAAGAAGGGTTTAGCTAGTCAACAGGAGGACGACATGCCATGTAAGGGGGACATTAACTGTTTTAATTGACGAATAATTGCTGTACAATATTATATAAGTTGCAGGTGTACAATATAGTGATTTCGCAATTTTTAAAGTTAAGGGGAATGTTAATTTGCTTAGCACCCAAATGTTACAGTGCTTTATCCTCATTAGAACCTCTAGGCAGCCCCGGCCTCGTGGACTTTGTCTCCAGTATGGACCCCAGTGTGGAGAATGGATGAGGCTTTGCTCCAAAGAGTACCTTTTTCTTTACCTTTCCCACTGGCTCTGTTTTCAGTTTTTTTGAAAATGGAATGGCTGGCAAAGCTTTCTACAAGCAGCTTGTCTATGTTCATAAATGGGCACATTTATGTAACACATGCAACATTCAATCATGTGTCCTCAGATTTCCTGGCATATCGGATCATCTATCATTTGCTGCCAAAATCTCAGATTTAGATCAACATGGAGCTTCCTTGAAGGACATATTAATGGAGGTAGAGAAAGATTAAATTTTCTAGAGATAATTTATCATATTTACTTGTTTATATTACCAATTTGATTAAAAGCCTGAAGATAACTTACCCTAGAAAGGCCTGGGTTACCACACCCTTGTCTGTAGAAAGTTCTCAGGAATTATTTCCTTTCTGCCATGCCCGATCTCTGGTGGTTAACTTGGCCTCTGCCATGACACCCAGCACATTACTTTTTTATAGTATGAGCCATTTCCCAGAAGCCTTGGTCTTGGTCACAGTCATTTTCTCACAGTATGTCGTCAGATAGATATGATGACACAATACAGACACCATAGAAAGGCCTTCACTCAAAATCATCATCTGTTGTCCCAATATTCTTTATCTCAAGCACTAAACAACTCTTTTTAAGACTGGGTGTATTAATCTGCTAGGACTGCCTTAATAAAACAGCACAAACTGGGTGACTTAAGCAACAGAAACGGATTGAATCTAGATCTGGAGGCTGGAAGTCCAAGACCAGTATTGGCAGAGTCAGTTCCTTATGAGGGCTGTGAGGGAGAATCTGTTCCCGGCCTCTCTCCTGCTGCTGGTGAGTTTCTGGCGATCTTTGCCATTCCTCAGTTTATAGAAGCATCATCCTATCTCTGCTTTCATCTTCACCTAATATCCTCCCTGTGGTTTATACTCAAATTTTCCCTTTTTATAAGGACACTGATATGGGGCCCAACCTACCTGAATATGGCCTTATCTCAGCTAATTGTGCCTGCAAAGACCTATCCCTTAATAAGGTCACAATCTGAGCTACTGGAGGTTAAGATTTCAACATATAAATATGGGGGTGGCAAAATTTAATGCTTAACACTGGGTGAATTTGTGAATAAGAGTGTGGTGGTCATCTATCTTTTTAATATCTTTTAAGGTAAAAAAATCAGAATTCAAGAATCAATTGGAAATATGTTGATCAATAGAAGAAAAATATGGATCAATTGTGCTACCACCTGGAGCCATTAAAAATGATTAAATCTTTGTATATTGACACTGGCTTCCCAGGTGGCACAGTGATAAAGAATTTGCCCGCCACTGCAGGAGATGAGGACCCTCAGCTTCAATCCCTGGGTCAGAAAGATCCTCTGGAGGAAGGCATGGAAACCCACTCCAGTATTCTTGTCTGGAAAATTCCATGGACAGAGAAGCCTGGCAGGCTACAGTCCATGGGGTCGCAAAGAGTCAGAGCATGCACTTGCATATTGACATTAAAAAATGTCATTGGTATATTGTCTTTTTAAAAGGAAATACAAAGCATCATATAGAGTGTAATCCCAATTTTTATAAAAACTAAACCAAGTATACAGATACAGATATATATACAGTATATATACTATATATACTGTATACAGATATACAGATACAGTATATAAATAGTAAAAAGACTAGAAGAATGCAGGAAAAGGGAGAGAAAGCAATAAGTTTTGCAACAGAATTTTTTCAGAAATTCAAATACTGTTGAAGAGTAACCTAAAGTGGCCTAAGTAAAGTTGGTTCAAGTACCAATAGACATCAACTAAGAGGGTTTTCTTTGACTTCTTTCTGTCCTAGGCACTGCAATAATCACAAGCTCTATAATAGCAAGTCCTCTCTACTAAAAAATGATAAAGGTGGAAGAAAAGAAAAGAAAATTGTTGGCAATGATTTAACTATTAATGTCATGAAACTGTAATTTTAGGCACAAATACAATCAGTGCCTTTCTAGCAGGTACTTTGTTCCTCTGGAAGAACTGAAAATTTTATTAAAAAGGCAAGACTGTCATGACTAAAAAGATAATTACATACTCCAGTTATTTAATTAGAGCTGCTGAAAAAAAATGGAACGAGCAGCCCAAGTTTAGCTCATCAACGCTAGAAGTGTTCATGTAGAAGCAGCATGGCCACCGGGAAGGCAACGTGTGGATGGTTTTACATTCAGGCAGGACACTGGGCTGTGTTATCTACTCTGAGACTCTGCATAGAACAGCATAGAGATGCTCTTAGAAGTAAGAGGTCAGAAAGAGTACTGTAGCTAGGCAGGGCCTAAAGGAATGTTCAGGATTGAAAAGACAGGAGGTGAGGGGAAGGCTGGGGTCCCAGGCAAAACAAACGTGTAGCCATGAAAACACATAAGACACTGGGAGAACTCTGGGAAGCCAGCCTAACAGGGTAGAGGGCCCATGCTGGAGACTTGTGGGAAAGAAGAACTCTCCCTAATACTCACTTAATCTTCTCAACACATCTGTGAAATTGGTACTATTCTTCTTCTTCCCCAGACAGTAAAAGATGACTCAGCAGTTTATACATAAATGCCAGGTTTGAGTTTGGACTCCATTCTGTATTAAAAAGAAAGCGACTGAAGAATTCTGGGGAAAACTGTGATGTGTAAAAACATGGTATGGTCAAGAAGGGAGAGGTACAGTCAGGGGAACTGCAGGATAAGGCAAAAGGAGATTAAACTCCTTTGGATGAAAAGATATTTTGAAGAAATTTCACAACTCTTCCTAATTCCAGAAATATTTCATGGGTACTATTTGAGAAATACTCAACCAAGTGCTGGCACATTCTGTTTGAAATGTCACCCTCTTACTTCATTCCCTGGTGAATAACTAGTCATCCTTTCTAGAGGATTATTTTTTAGTGTGTCCAGCTGAGAATCCTTTGAGATACCTCCTTGCTGGCAGTTGTTTTGTACAATGTGGACAAGCTGTACCCTTTCCCTCAGCCACAATTTTGGCTACGTCTTTGAGAATTTGGAATAGAGGCAGGGGTAGGGACAATGTGGGCTATAACCATAATTTGCAGACTCGGGAATTGTCTACAGTCATCTTCCTTCATGGGCTTCCCTGTAGCTCAGCTGGTAAAGAATCCACCTGCAATGCAGGAGAACCCAGTTCAATTCCTGGGTTGGGATGATCTTCTAGAGAGAAGAGATAAGCCACCCACTCCAGTATTCTTGGGCTTCCCTGGTGGCTCAGCTGGCAAAGAATCTGCCTGCAATGTGGGAGACCTGGGTTTGATCCCTGGGTTGGGAAGATCCCCTGGAGAAGGGAATGGCTACCCACTCCAGTATTCTGGCCTGGAGAATTCCATAGACTGTACAGTCCATGGGGTCACAGAGGGTCGGACATGACTGAGCTAATTTCACTTTCACTTTCTGTCTTACTTACTTGGTAAGCACAGCAATGCTTCATCAAATAGAGTGTTGTCTCCATTTAAAAAAGAAAATTGAGCTTCCTTTTGCATCAGTTTTGCCAAGGGACCCACTTTTTCTTTAAGACACTGGGTGGAGGGGCCATGTGGGGAGGGCTGTGGGTGGAGAGATGGAATTTGTTGATAGAGATCTTTCTCAATGATATTTTCTCTCTGAGCTCAAACGTAATCCACACAAAGGAGCTGCTCCTAAATTATGTTTCTTTCTTAGGAATTTCAACCAGACTTGTCTGCTATTTGGGGTTTCTATGCTGACAGCAAAAGCTCCCTAGTGGCTCTATTTCATTCAACCAGTTTTACTGGGCCATTAGCTCAGTCTGCAGTGGCAGAAAATCAGGTCAGTCCTGTAAAGTATATGGACATTCCCAAAATTTCAATAACTGCTTCTTTTCCTAGTTTGTTCTCTCAGTTTCTCTGTTATGAGAGGTTTAGAGCCTGGACCAGATTAGTGATGCTTACCACTTGAGTTATTACCACCTATGGGATCTATTGAAAGCTAGGAACCCTCCTTAGGGAAAACAAATGGTTAGATCTGGGAGACCATTTAAAGGGGCTCCTGGAAGCCACAAAAGCCACCCATAGTCACCAAGGGAAGACTGTCTGAACCCTAAGTTAAGAACCAAATATTTTTCCAGCTCTAAAGCTCTGAGACTCAATGGAGACTGTCAAAACAGAAAGTACAGGGTCATTTTGAAACATCGTCTGCAGAAAAAATCAAGTTGACAGCTGCATGAGCCTTGATACAAGCGACAGGTGCTCACCTGTCCTCCTCCACAGCTGCTGAATAAAATGCACTGAAGTCGGACCAGAAAGATCTGGAATAAAGTTGGTCAATCTATTCCCAATGAAGGCAGTGTGAACCATTTGTGCGCCTTCAAGTCTCCTGCAAAGCACAGATTCCACAGCCCTCCAACTGGAAGCTCTGCCTGCAAATAAGGGTTATCAATGATCTCCTCAATTATCTGTCAAGATCAAGCTCCCTGCCTCCCTCTCATGAAGCACTGTGCACTGATGAGAAAGCCACCCCTATCTAAGCAACCAGCCTTTCTCATCATGACTTTATGGAGTTGACTAATGGTTTTAGTAACCATTGAGACATTCCTTGACTTAATCAATTATTATATAGGGCATTGCAAAATGCACCCTCCCTCCCTCCCTCCCTCCAGAAAGACTCAATCCAAAGGAGCAGTCCTACACTCACATTCAAGTGAGGTGAGAACTAGATCTGATCAATCTGCCACTACTATGACTTCTTGATGTCACATGGTGTCACTGTGGAACACTGGCCCTGCACAGTCTCAAATGTCTGGCCCAAATCAGACCACTTTGAGCCTCTTCCCTGAACAGGCTGCTGTGTCTGCTAAAAAGGCCTGTCCCTGTACAAGAGTGCTAAGTGGAGCTGTGGACTTCGCTTCCTTGGGTTCCCACTTCAGGTCTCTGGTGCACATACACCAACCATCTCAGCATGTCCTCCCACCCCTGGAGCGCTAATTCACAATGACTCTGGCATCTCCCACTCATGGACCCCATGACGGAAAACTCCGTTCCTTTCCCAGAGCCCCACATTAGGGAACAAGTGGTTTTTCCTTCAGAAAAAGTGGATCTGATGAGCTCCCTTTCCCATGTACCCTTCTAGGGGAAGTCATGCTCATGTCCCAGAGATAAAGTGCCCTTCCAAGGGTATCTCCCCCAGTGACTCTAAGGTAATTACACCCTTCCTTTTATGGGTCCCACCTTCAAAGTTTCCAAAGTTATTTCTGGCATCTCTACACAGAGAAGCACAAATGCACAGATTTAATCTCCAGTGGACCCTCCTATATGTTATCCATCTGCAGAGTACCTGCTATTGACAGACAATATACCTATGCTCCCTGGTTTTATAGCTATTCATGTCCTTTCTTCATAAGGTCATTTATGCAACTTGTGACTATATATAAGCTAGTCAGTTAATTAGCTAACCTCTTTCAAAACCTAATAATCTTCAGCCAGACCAGAGGACAGAACTGAAAAGCACTAGTATTAGTATATAAAAGAATCCTAAGAGGCAACTCTACAGGGCAAATAGCTCTGGTTAAACTAAGTGTACTGAATTTATCAGCACAGACTACAGACACCATTATCATCATCAGAACTACCATTTATTAGGCATCTGGTGACTGCAGCCATGAAATTAAAAGACTCTTGATCCTTGGAAAAAAAGCTATGATCAACCTAGACAGCATTAAAAAGCAGACACATTTCTTTGCCAACAAAGGTCTATCTAGTGAAAGCTATGGTTTTTCCAGTAGTCATGTATGGATGTGAGAGCTGGACTATAAAGAAAGCTGAGTGCCAAAGAACTGATGCTTTTGAACTGTGATGTTGGAGAAGACTCTTGAGAGTCCCTTGGACTGCAAGGAGATCCAACCAGTCCATCCTAAAGGAAATCAGTCCTGAATATTCACTGGAAGGACTGATGCTGAAGCTGAAGCTCCAAGACTTTGGCCACCTGATGCGAAGAACTGACTCATTGGAAAAGACCCTGATGCTGGGAAAGATTGAAGGCAGGAGGAGAAGGGGACGACAGAGGATGAGATGGTTGGATGGCATCACAGACTTGATGGATGTGAAGTTGAGCAGGCTCCAGGAGTTGGTGATGGACAGGGAAGCCTGGCGTGCTGCAGACCATGGGGTCACAAAAAGTTGGATGTGACTCAGTGGCTGAAATGAAATGTTTGTTGTAATACACTTTATGTACAGTATGTCTCACCTTCAAAACAGTTCTACAATGTAGATTTTCTAACTTCCAACTTAACAGATAGGAAAGTTGAGACTCAGCATGGTCAAAGATATTTCCAAAGTCACACAGCTAGCAAGCTATGGAGCCCAAAAATCAAACACAGATCTCTCAGACTCTAAGCCTATGTTTTCCCCACTTCCTGCCTCTAAGAGAGTGTGCAAACCGTGTATCTTCAGCTCTATACCTCTTAGGGTTCTCGGATGCCAAAGAGTAACTCTTCAGTTGGAACTCATTTGATGGAATTAACCAATGAATGCTGACAATGAATTATCTTCTCAAATCTCTGCCTTCCATATTTCTTTTTATAAAGTACTGTAAAATAAGGTTTAGTCTTAGTATGTATCTTCTCCAAATTCTTTTGTGCCAAGAAAATCTTAAAAAAAAAAAAAAACCTGAATAAGGTTTTTAAGGCACTTTTTGTGTTAAATTTAATCAATAAGTAAAACTGATAGGGGAGGGAGGACTGGAATAATAAATATCTATTTCCTGAGCTTGCTGTTAAGCTAAGCTGAAATGCTTAAATGTTTCCCACTTCTACATTACAAAAGAATGACCACAGCATCCCATTACTTACCATTTTGACAACATGTAATCCATCTCATCCAACTCACCTGTTGGAAAGCAAATGGCTCCACTGAGCAAGCCAGAAGATGATAAATGGAGAGCAGAGTCTCTGCTGGCTGTGGTTCATCCATCATGTCTCCCAGGAAGTGAGACCCAGGGGAGCAGCTATGAGTGAGGAGACACCCCATGTTGCCACCAGGAAGGAAGAGGCCACCAACATGGCATCTCCATACCTGCTCAGCTTCAGGATCCAGCATTGCCAGGCTGCTTCCCCTTGTACTCAGCACCTGAGTCCTCTAACCTCACTTCTCTGAGGCAGCCCCGCTTTCATCAAGAAGCACTCAAATAGACGAACTTTTCATGTGGTATTTTTCAGTTCTCTACTCACTTTGGTAAAAGAAAAGAAGGTCAGTGTTCACCGAGTGCTGGCTCTGAGGCAGCCAGTCTGACACATGTTCACATTGAACAGGTACCACAGCCCTAGAAAGTGGGCATTATCATTCCCTTTTAACAGAGGGATTATATCTCTTGCTCAAGAACACACAAATATCACATAGCAGCATTGAGAAATAATCCCAGGTCTGTGTGGCTGGCTAGTCTGTTAACTCTTGACCCTCCTTCTAAGCATGTCCCTCTTCTGTTCTTTAAGAACATGTGTCACCAGGATGCACATCAAACACTGTTTTAGCCTCTGGAGACTTGGAGCTCAAAGAGAAACTTACTAAGTTATCTACTTCCAATGGCTCTTTGCCTCTCTTCTCTGCTATAATGACTTATACTCCCTTGGCTAAGCCACTCTATGGTGGCAGTAATCTCATCCAAGAAAGCAAATCAGAACTCAAAAGAGTTGAGCAGCATAATGATTCGGGACCACATTGAATCTGTGTTCATTTTTTAAGTAAATGTTTAGAGCCTTCACAATTTTATTATTTTATCTTTAATTACCGCTGTATTATTATCTGTTATTCTATCACAATCCTGGGTTGAGAATCCTGATTGAATTCAACTAATAATCAAGGAAAGTAAAGCCCCAGTGAAGATAAGTGTTTTGACCAGGTCACACCACTCCAGGCCTTGGTTCGTACCACACACCACAATATCCCACTATCAGTCCTGGGCCAGGACAAAGTCTTGTTCCTAATTCTTCCTGACTCCCCTCTCTGTGCCCTCTCTTCACTTTCTTGCTATCTTTTCATTGCTAAGTCTGTATCTTTTATGGACAGAGACTGTCTTTCTCCCCACCCCACTCCCACACCCAATGCCTCTCTTAATTGGCTATCTCAGAAAAACAGAATTCAGCCCACATTCCGAGGAAGATGGCTAGACACCACACCAGCTGTGCCACAGATCAGTGGTTCTCAAATAGTTTGATCTCAGGCTGCTTTACACTCTTCGAAATTATTGAGGACCCCATAAAGCTCCAAAGCAAGCAAACAAACAAAAGCATTGTTTTATATTTGCAAACCTCTTTAATGTCTGGCTTAGGAGAAGACAGCGGGATTCTCAAATTTGCTTCTGCATTTGATTCATTGTGATGTCACCTATCATGTAGCCTCTGGAAAACGCCACCATACAATCATGAGAGTAAAAGGGGCAGATACTGTCTTAATAATACTATGAAAACAGTTCTGACTTCACAGACCCACTGAAATAGTCTCCAGGACCCCCAGATGTTCCAGGATCATATATTGAAAAATCAATGCATGGAGCAATGAACTTGGAGTTACAGGAATTCCAATCCTGGTGAGCGCTTAATAGTTACATGACCTAAATTCATGTAGAAGAAACAGCCTGGCCCATACAGTATATTAAAAAGTTTTTAAAGCCTTCCCAAAAGATAATTATGTAAGAAGGGAGCATGCCTAGGGGATAGTACCTGAATACAGAGAATGACTCTAATGATGGGATATCAAGCAGGCAAGGAAACAGAAAGAGAAATGTGGAAACTGGTGGCAGTGGTATGGATCATCACTTCCTGATGTCTTCAGGTTCACAGAACACACGCGCTTGCTTTCTGGGAAGCTCCTGGCTATAGCTGCATGTGTTCTACTTAGGCCAGTGATATGTGGGTCTTTCAATCCACACTGACTCATCTGAACCCACCTCTGCCTACAGCGTAGAACAGGAAACCTTCTGAGGTTTGCCCTGCAGAAATGAGTCCCTTGACTGAATGATCCACCTAAGCCTGTTTGTCACTGGGCCTCCCTTTCTCCTCAGCCTGATGGACATCGCCTGGGGAGCTCTTCTCCTCCCACCATCCCCATGCCATAGGCATGGATGGGGTCTGGGATGCATTTCAATCTATTTTCTCACTAGATAAGGAGCAGGAACTCTTAAGTTTACTTAGTATTTTTGGGAATTGGTTTTGTGGGTATTATAAATATGAGAGTGCGGTCTGCATTCCAAATTATGAAAATTCTTTTTGGTGGCCTGGTGCACTCTGCTTTTCCTGTTCATCTTTCACAGCCACGAAGGACCAAGAATGAGCTGTAAAATCATATTCCTACCCCTGAGGAAGCAGGGTTTTGAGGACCTTCTGACTGTAATTTTAATTGAAACACACTGTCCGACACTCCCTGTCCCCCACAAGAAAAACACAAAGGCCTGAGGAAGGATGTGAGGCCCTTGCAGCCCTATCTCGCCCATCCTTTGAATTTCAATTGGAATTTAGGTGGAAACCCATGACGAAAATATTCAAGAAGAAAAAAAGGCGTTGGCGGTGGGGAATACAAATGCCATTACCTGCTGCCCTCAACTAAGCACTGTCAGATGGGAATTGTGGTTGGCAGGGAAGTACACGCTCCATCTAAAGGGGACTGCTATCCATCACACTACAGAGTGGGCACCACAGTGCCAAAAGTTTTCTCTCAAATCTCTCTTTCCAAGAGATTCTAGAAATCTGGGCTTTTTTTTTTTTTTTTTTCATATGTGAAAAAAGTGTTTATATGTTTTTTCCCAGTTTTATTCAGATATAATTGACATACAGCAGTGTGTAAGCCTAAGGTATACAGCATAATGATTTGACTTACATACATTATGAAATGATTATCACAATAAGTTTAGTGAACACCATCATCTCATACAGATACAAACTTAAAGAAATAGAAAAACATTTTTTTTTCTTGTGACAAAAGCTCAGGGTTATACTCACCAACTGTCATATATAACATATGACAATATTAATTATTATATTTATCATGTTGTACATTACATTCCTAGTACTTTTTTATAACCGAAAGCTTGTACCTTTTGACTGACTACCTTCATCCCAATTACCCTTTCCCTCTTTAACCCCCTGCCTCTAGTAACCACATATCTGATATCTTTTTCTATGAGTTTGTTTCTTTGTTTTTGAAGTATGATTATAACACAATGTTAGTTCCTAGTACACAACATAATGTTCAGTATTTCTATATATTTCAAAACGATCACCACAGTAAATGTAGTTACTGTCTGTCACCATACAAAGATACTACATAATTATTAATGATATTCCCCACCCTGTATATTTCATCCCAAGACTCATTTACTTTGCAACTGGAAGTGTATACTTCTTTTTTAAATTTATTTATTGACTTTAATTGGAGGATACTTACTTTACAATATTGTGATGTTTTGCCATACATCAATAAGTTTGTACTTCTTGGTGGTGGTGGTTTAGTCTTTACCTATTTCTCTAGTACTTAAATGTTTACAAGTTTCTGAATAATTCATTTTTTGTATCTTTCAATAACAATTCAACAATTTTTTTTTTTCAAAATCAATTTCAACAAAAACGTCTCTGGGCTGCCAGTTTGTCCTATAGCCCCAAATGTCATTTCTCATGATGTAAGACTGTTTCTCCCAACCCAAAACATTGTGGCTCCTGCCTAACATTGCCTAGGGCTCAATCTTTGTTTTTGTCTTCTACTATGATGAAAATTTGCACTTTACACTGTCACAGAACACGTAGCAATGTAACTGATGTTTCACAATTTCAGGAGCTGATCTGGTGTACTTTTGACAGATCTGACATGTTTACACAAGAATATTCTTCTTCTGGAAAGTTACCGAGATCACCAAGTAATTATGGCCCTGGGGTTCTCTCTTACTTCAGTGACCATTGTTGCACCCCCTTGGTCCCCCAGGGTGCATTGCTGCCCAGCATGGTCAATGTTTTTCTTGATAACCTTGGCACAGATGTGTTAAAGTAGAGATATCAATCAATCAATCAATCAATCAATCCTAAATCATTGGGGAGAACTGAAAGGAAAAGCAGAGCAATAAGCAGAGAAACAGAGAGAAAAACACTTCAATTTACCAAGTACAATTCTCTGTTCCCTTCTTTCACAGGAAAAAAAAAGACATTTATTTCTGCTGTTACTATTTATATAGCCATAAATGATACACAGTAGTATCTCATAGATTTTAATTTTTCATAAATGATATATCATTGTATTTGTCCTATAATCTTTTGTATTTCATATTATGTTTTTGAAATCTTTTTTGTTATATAGTGACCTAATTCAGGTCCTCTCTCTTTCCTTCTTGGTGACCCTGACTCGAGGACTGTAGATTTTGTTTACTGTTTCAAAGAACTAACTCTTGGTTTTATTAATTTTTTTCTATTGTTTTCTTAATCTCTATTTGTTTCTTTCCTGATCTTTACTATCTCCTCTCTTCTGCTGACTTTAGGTTTTGTCTTGTCTTTTTTCTAATTCTTTTAGGTGTTATAATAAGCTAGGTTTTTTATTTGAGATTTTTTCTTGTTTTTTGAGGAAGGCCTGTATCGCTGTGAACTTCTATCTAAGAATTATCCTTGCGGCATCCCAGAGATTTTGTATGGTTGTTATGGATCTAGTTCATTCCTCTTCATTGCTATATAGTTTTCTATCACTTATGTCACAGTTTAATTTAGCCATTCTCCTTTTGATAAACATTTAGGATTTTCTTGTTTTTATTCCCACTACTATGAATGATGTTGTACGCCTTCCACACTAAGTCTTTCTGGAAAGAGAATTGCTGAGTTGTACCCAATATACTTTCCTCTGTTTCAGATTTTGTCAAATTGTTTTTCAAAGTAGTTGCAACAATTGACAGTTTCCAACTGTGTATGGGAGGCTCGTCTAAAAGAGTCTTCTTGTTAACTGTGTGATCCTGAAGGCTGTTAAGATCTGGTTAGTACATGAACACAGTGAAAAATATGCCCTTTTAGAAATGTGGAATATCTTTGAATACTGTGCTGTGCTGTGCTTAGTTGCTCAGTCGTGTCTAACTCTTTGTGACCCCATGGACTGTAGCCCACCAGGCTCCTCTGTCCATGAGGATTCTCTAGGTAAGCATACTGGAGTGGGTTACCATGCCCCCCTCCAGGGGATCTTCCCAATCCAGGGATCAAACCCAGGTCTTCTGCACTGCAGGAGGATTCTTTACCATCTGAGCCATCAGGGAAGCCCAAGAATATTGGAGTGCATAGCCTCTCTACTCAGTAGTAATATTCAAGATAGACTGTTAAGTACAAAAAGCAAGAAGGAAAAAAGTATGTATGGTATACTATAATTTATCTAAGAATTAGAAGGATATAAGTAGCTGTATGCACATTGCTTATACTTTTTAATGGAATAATAAAACAATTTTTAATATTAACTACAGATAGAAGAAGAAATAGGTAGAGGGAACAGGAAAAAGGCTAGACTTCTTTGAATATACCTTTGTTTTATAGATTTAATTTTGGGACTATTTACTATCTTGCCTAATTATAACAAAGTTAATATAGTATAAAAACAACCATAAAAATCAGAAGTAGAATAAAGCAAATCAATCTAAGTATGTGTATAATTGGTGGCAGAACCACTCAGAGATGAACTAATCTAAATCACTTCATGATATAGAACTGAAAAAAAAACAACCTTATGTTAATAATTAAATTATTGGTTGTGGTATTGCTATTGTTAGTTTTAGACTGGAAGAGGGTGAGAATAGAGCAATTTAGCAATTATATTGTATCATTAGAAATCATATTTTTTAACTTGAGAGAAAGATATACACATATACATACTTTTCACCATATTTCCACTGATGTACCTCCTGAATTTGGGTAACACTTTGAGCCTGTGTTGAATGGGAGGCAGAGGAAACCATGTCTAAAGGGGTTTGACTCCTTCAAGATGAAAGATACTGTGAAATGTCCATTTCTATAATTTCTATATGTTGGACAATACCCAGACCATTAGAAAATATAAATTATAATTCATATATGTTCTTTATATAAAAATATATGTCCTTTTATAAAATATATGTAAATATATATATACTCTTTATATAAAAATGGAGGCTCAGAGAACATCTCCAGAAACTGTTACCATGCTGAGGTTTGTGACTTTTCTACAAGGAGGGGATTTCTGATATACTGTGAACACAGCATTAAAGGGATGAAACAATTTCTTAAAAGAAGGACTAAAAAAAGCAGACAGCTCCCCTGCCTCTCATGCTGTCTCAATCTTTTCCATATTTAGTGAGTAAGAGTCAAAAATATCAAAACTCCTGGGAAATTCTCAGTAAAAGAATTTATTTTTGCTCAGCACAATTTCGTTCCATCTGTGGCTTTATCATGCAAGGCTCAAGGTCCCTTATACTTGAGAGAGAGATTGGAAACAGGATGATCCAAGATTGTCAATCAGCAGTCCAAAGATTCCTTTTCATTTGGTCATTTTCTAACACAGGTTTATGATATCAACAAAATGGGATCAAAAAGAATATGAGTGTGGTCTTAAATAACAAACAATCCTTAAATGAAGAACACTAGGCTGTGATTTCATTAATGATAAAAAAGATCTTACATCATCTATAAGACCACATAGTGAAGGAAGCAAGTTTATGATAAACAATGCCATGCAATGAGCAGGACAGTAATGTTAATTGCTCTTAATTTATTCTGCAAGCCAGACACAAGGCAAGGCTTGGAGAAAGTAATGATTTTTTGTAAACCTAAACCCTGACATAGAAGAGTCCATAAGGACAGAGAACTGGGTTCTGCTTGAATCATCCTTTAAGAAGACATTTTTCCTTCTTCCCAAGTAGCTTCTATATTTACTGTCCTGAAATATGGGCTAGGATCTTCCCTCATAGCTCAGTGGGTAAAGAATCTGCCTGAAAGGCAGGAGACCTGGGGTCCATTTCCTGGGTTGGGAAGATCCCATGGAGAAGGAAATGGCAACCCACTTCAGTATTCCTGCCTGGAGAATCCCATGGACAGAGGAGCCTGGCAGGCTACAGTCCATGGGCTCGCAAGGGTTGGACACGACTTAGCAACTAAACCACCACCACCACCACCACCAATATGGGCATATGTTAAAATCTTGGACCCAAAACCAGACTTGCAGTTACTGTGAATGCAGGATTCCAAGTCCCAGCTAAGAAGGAAATTCGGTGCCATATAGCAGAAGCAACCAGGTATTTTTAAGGCATAATACTTGCTCTAGGTGTTTGGCTATGCTATTTTAAGTCCATTAGTAATGGCTGATTTAAAAGTTAGCACATCCAAACTGGAATAAACCTTGGGAATAATGACATATCTGCTGGCTATGGGCTAAACTGTATCTGCCTACAAAGTGCGTATGGTGAAGCCCTAACTACATCCCCCGCCATATGACTGTATTTGGAGGAAGGGGTTGGAAGAGGTGATTAGGTTAAAAGAGGTAATAAAGTATGGTCCTAATCCAATAGGACTGTGATATTCTATGAAGAGGCAAAGAGAGATCTCTATCTCTCTGTCTCTCCCTGGCACACACTGAGGAAAGGCCAGTTGAGAACAGTGAGAAGCTGAGCCATCTACAACCAGGAAAAGGGACCTTAGCTGAAACCGAGTGACCAGCACCCAGAGCTTGGCCTTCTAGCCTCCAGAACTGTGAGAAATACAATTCTGTTGTTTAAACCATCCAATCTATGGTATTTTGTTATGGCAGCCAGAGCTGACAAACACACTGCTACTTTTAAAAATTGCCATGCAGATGCTATAGGTAAATCATGTTTAATGAGCTCGGGTTTCTGATTTAGTATACAATCATATAATCTGAGGATTTTTCAAGTTTAACAAAATTCTAGAAAATGTCTAGTCCTGGGATATCTTGCCTCGTGTCACTGGTAGTATGTATGGGCACTGTGTTAAGGACTCTGGTTAGGGTTGAGCTCAATGAGAAAAGAGAGCTGAGATCAATTAGGGCTGCAACTGTCACCTCTCGACCCCTGGAGTGTGTCTGTGGGGGCACGGAGGGAAAAGGGGGATGTGTGGATTACATTAACATACATCTGCCTCCCCTGGTCAGAGCCAACAGCCCACTTGGGGGCAAAAGCCCCAGATTTACTCCTAAACTCTACCACTAGCTGGTCAGGGCCAGTAACCTTAGAAAGCAAAAATAAGTCACCTAAAATATTTAAGCCTGGGGTTACTCATCAGCAGTCAAGTGAGGATAGTAATTAATGGTACTTGCTCCAGCTCTCAGAGAAGCCAGGTGATGAGATCAAATAAGATGATGTTTATGCAAAGGGTTTGTAAACCCCAAACACTATGCAAATATCAGTTTGATTTAAAAAAAATAATTAATCATCCCATGTAGATAGATGGCTACTTATCTTTCACCCAAGTGGAACCACTGCTGGCTGTAATCCCCATGTGGGCATTCCAGTATAATTAGGAAATAAAATCAGCCAGAACCATTTTTGAGCAATGTGGGTTTCTTTTCTAAAGGGGTGACTATTTTCAAAAGTTTCCACTTATTAATTATATGTATTTACATATCCCCTCTTATCCATAAAGCCTTGGAGGCAGTGTACAAACCGCATAAAAGTACATACAATACTTGATACTAGAACCAAAGGGAAAGGGCACAAAACTGTCAGACAATATGGAAATTTAGAATCTGAGCTTCCCGGCAACCAAGGAAAAATAAAACAACAGAGTTATATAATTCTCATGTTGAGAAAGGAGAAAAAAGCTTTACATAAGAGTTGTAATGAAAAGAAACTTTCTTCACTGTACAGAAAGAAGATAGCCAATATTTTTCCATCAGGCCCCATTTGCCCATGTAAATGTGGACACAGCTAACAGTCTCTCAAGAGAACTATAAATATAAACAAGTCTGTGTCACCAAGAGTGAGGAAGTACCCCTGAGGCTACACAGGACCCTGTTAAGAACATGGAACTGAGAATCTAAACCTGTTCAAGCCCCAGATTTAGATTTTCTTGGCTGGGTGGCCACAGGGAAATATTTTAATTCTCTGAGTCTTGGTTCTCTGTCTAATAAGAAGGAATAATTCTACCTACCTTTGAGAGTTGTGATGAGGAAAACAAAATCTATTTGGCAAATGCTTAACTTGTAAAGCAGGAATGACATGTTTGTTTTTATTAATCCTCTTGCTTACAGCTCATGAATGTACCTAAAAGCAATGCACAGCATGTATTGAATGTCCACTAATCCCACATCTTCCTTCTTAGAGATTTAATGTGTCCATCAGCATGCTGCAGTCCTGAAAAGTCCCACAAATAAAATGCTGTTTAGCTGTTTTACTGCCTATTTCCAGAGTTACTGAAATACAGATCCCACTTTTTTGTGTATGACTCCTAGTCCATAATCCATTTTGAGAGAACGTTGAACTAACCCGTGTGGGGGAGCAACTTGGCCAGCATTCTTCCCCCAGTTTTCCTAGATATTTCTTCTTCACCTTCTCCATCCATGTAGTGCCTCTTCACTCAAAGGAGTTGAATGTTTTCACATGATCTCATATTTTATCTTCACTAGTCACATATACTAGGAACCTAATACAAGCTGCGCAAATTACAATGTCCTTAGGATCCAGCTCTCCAAATGACCCCCAGTGAATTTCACCTCCTGTCTTTCACACACGTGTGTAGTTCCCTCCCACACTGAATGAAGCCACTATCTGAATACATTCCTGGTTATCAGAACAGGTACGTGGTGCGGGGTGAAGAGAAAGTGAGGGGAGGGGAGGAAGAATTCCTGTCACTTGATGCGCAGAAACCAAGCATTCTGCTAAATGTCTTCCAGTGCACTGGACAGCACCTCCCCTCCAACAAAGAATTCCCTGGCTCAAAATGTCAGTAATGCAAGGTGGAGACTGAGTGAAGTCGCTCAGTCATGTCCAACTCTTTGCAACCACCAGGCTCCTCCTGCCATGGGATTTTCCAGGCAAGAATACTGGAGTGGGTTGCCATTTCCTTCTCCAGGAGATCTTCCCGACCCAGGGACTGAACCCAGGTCTCCATCATTGTAGGCAGACGCTGTACCGTCTGAGCCACCAGGGACGTCCTGGTGCACGGGCACCAGGGATGCCGAGGTTACAAAACCCTAAATTGACCCCTTCTTTAAAATAGTTATATTTCCGACCTGCCTATTCTTTCAGGGCCGACTGGCCCAGAAATCTATTAATACTGCCTTCTGTGATGCGTGAAATATTTCCTTCCCTCTGATCTTTAGTTGGCCTAGTTTATGTACCTATGGTACTCCAGAGTGTCAAAAACAATCCATGGGGCTCTCCTGGGTTAAATTCTCACCTTGCTGAGTCAGATTGAATCCATCAGTGCTCTGCATTCCAGGCCACAGTCGTAGCTACGTAGTTGTGTCGGGGGTCAGCACCATCCCTGCCAACAGCCCTGCTTCTCTCACGGCTGCCCATCCTGCATCTTCTCCGAGACGGTACAACAGGTCCTTCCAGGAGTGAAGGACCCATCCACAGCCAGTGCTGCAGATGAGCCTTGCCGTGAGCTGGTTGCCTCCCACCAGAGACCCCCGACACACTGCCCAGGCCACAGTCCAGAGCCAGAAAATATCACCTCCTCACCATAGTTTGCGAAATGTCTTTCTCTGTATAATGCATGCAAGAACCAGCTAAATTGTGCCATAAGGTAACTTTCTTTCCTTTTCTGTGATTAAGTTCCCTTTTTCAGCTCCCACTGTGCTCAAGGGTAGAGCCTTAATCTCAGTGAGTCGGGGATTCCCAAAGAGTCCCACGGACTTCCCTGTTGGCTCAGATGGTAAAGCGTCTGTCTACAGTGTGGGAGACCTGAGTTCGATCCCTGGGTTGGGAAGTTCCCTGGAGAAGGAAATGCCAACCCACTCCAGTACTCTTGCCTAGAAAATCCCAAGGACGGAGGAGCCTGGTGTCCATGAGGTCGCAAAGAGTTAGACATGACTGAGCGACTTCACTTCACTTTACTTCACTTCAAAGAGTCCCATTAGCTCAGAGCTCCCAGGATTTCAGGGGATGGAGTCAGTAGGTCCACTGTGTCATCATCTACCACAGTGACACCACAGAGGGTTCCCCACTCTCTGCTGTCATCCGCCATGTTGTTCTAGTTGCTCTCCTGTTCCCTGACTCTCTGTGACTCATCCATGCCACTTTCCGAAGCACAAGTCCAGGCTGCAGTTCTCACATTACCCTGGGCCTCAAGAAACTCAGAGGATTTGACTGAGGACCTTCACATTCCATACTCTGCTGGGCACTTTCTTGGGCTCAGCCTTCATGCCCTGTGCCTCAGTTTCTCAAAAGCACCTTGGGTACCATCATTTCTCTCCCAGACTTGGGCCAAGGTCAGGCAGGACACAGAAATCCTTCCCAAAGACTCATCTCTCCCGGTATTTCTCTTCCCCACTCTGACTTCCAGTCTGAAAGAGTTTTTCCCTGTTTGCCTATTTTCATTCTTTTTTCCTTCTCATTATGTATTCTCTCTGCTCTGAGTTCCCTTATGACCCATGCTTTTGAAACTCCAAAGCTTAAGCTTTTCTTTTTTTTTTTTTTAACTCAAAGTACCATCTCTTCTTTTTGATTTTCAAAAGTCTGTTTAGACTCTTTGCTCTCTCTCTGCATTTTCACTGAGTCATTCATTCACCAAGAGACTAGAAGCAGAATGTTGTTAGCCTGAATTCAGGGAAGGGCTAGGGGCCTAAGGAAATGAGGCGGATAACTTTGGTAAAACTTCAAAATAATATAATTATCCCATAATAGTGAGTCCCTGGCCATTTGTGGGTCCACTTTAGTGGCCTGTCCATGATTTTGTATCCTATCTTGACAAAGTTTAAAGTTTCACTCCCTGGAAGAGCTGGGTATAGGGGTAATAGATTTAATCTCACTTTCTAAATTCAGTTGATTGATAGTGGCTGCATGGAATAGTGTTGAAAAGGATTTTTGAGATCTCTTGGGCTCAGTGGGCAAAAGTGGATTAGTCACATTTGCTATGGGTAAAGGAGGAGAGAAGTGATAGCCTCTGTGCCAAGAATTAGCCATCACCAGCTTACTCTTATCTCATCTAGAACTTCCCTTTTTCAGTTCATACAAGTAATATTGTTAGAGGGCCTGATAGAAAGTCTAGGGTAAGAGGGGGGTCTCCAATAATAAGGGTGATGCGCTAATAAAGGCAGGACTCACCCCCCAAGTGGTACCCCTCAGAATGGGAACGGGCTATGACATACTTTCCTTCCTTCTCCCCAGCTTCCAGGCCTGCCCTCAGGGAGAGGCGGAAGAATTAATGGGCTTTGTACCCTCTGGAGTTAAGCATGGGATATTTTGATTACATTAACTATACCACAGGCAATAAGAGCCAATAAGGATGGGTTTTGAGTAAAAGAATAACAAGATAAGACAGGGCTTTAGCAAAATGAACTTAGCAGCCACAGAGAATGGATTGGAAGGGAGAGTTTAGAGGAAAAGTTGCCATAGCAGTCTAGACGAGAAGTCATCATGAAAGGGAATGAGTGAAGCGATAATGTTTAGACAACAGAGACAGCGGACCACCCTCACCGGGTTGCAAGCCAAGTCACAGGCCTTCCAGAAGCCCATGTTGCAAACTTTCTTGATAATACTTTGTGGCTCTAGGCTCCACCTTTTCTTGCAGGGGAGCAAGGGATTTGCAAAAGTCAGAGTGCCTGAAAACGGAACGCTGCCAGCCTGGTCTGATGTCGGGAGGCCTAGCTGGCTAGCCGGAGCCCTAAAAGGAGACAGAACTCTGCCAGCCCCTGCAGGCTCTGGGGCAGCAGGCACCGGGCACGCCCAGTCCCCAGTGCCTGCATGGCCGCGGGCAGCTTCTGGGCTGGGCTGGCTCTAGGCCATCCTGAGAAAGGTCAGGCTGCACTGCGATGTGGCTATAGCTCTGGGCTAGGCATTTCTCCAAGGCTGGGAATAGTTCCTCCAAGGCACAAATCAGTCCCTTCCACTGAAACAAACTAAACCAGAAACAGAAACGAAGCTGGGTACAGCACAAAGAGATGGCCAAGGAGGAATACACTCTGGGCTGGGACTGCTTTTTGACCTCTCCAGTTGAGGGTAACTGGGGTAGAGGGACAGGGTTGGGAGGTGCTGTATATCCTGACATGGGAGTGGAAGGAAGCATGGAGATAGTGGGAGTCACTCAGCAAGATAAGGCAGATCCTTTTCTCCTCCCCCAAGGTCTGGGGTCCCTAAATCTATTCCCCTCCCCTTCCACGTCTCCATGACTTTTATTTGCCTTTTTCTCTGTTCCTGGCTGATCTTTCCTTCCCAGTTTACCTTTCTTGCTCTCTCTACTCTCCCCTTTTCTCATCCCTCTACCTAAACCCAGTCACAACAGAATGTACTTCTGGGTCAACCTAAAAGAACCCAGAGCAAAACATGTATGACCATCTTTTCCAGACCCTCAATCCCAGGGTGACCCTAGGGAGATGTCCCCGGAAGAATTACTCTGGCTGAATTATCCAGAGTTGCCTCCATCACCCATTCCTAAAACCCCACCCATGAATCAGGAAAACATGTGGGTTCTTGGGCCAGGGCTAACAGAACTTCAGCCTGGCTCTGCTGGTTTCTCGTACTGAGGAAATGCAGGGTGCAGGGCTGGGCGGGTCAGCCTTCATGTGGCTGCCGCTCTCACTCTGAGACCCACCCCACCCCAGCACATCAGGACACGTCAGCAGGCAAGGAGGCTACTAACCCCGCGAGGCAGCAGGACACATGCCCAGCAGACACAGCCAATTCCAAGTGCCGAGGGAGAGGAGAGACCATGGGGAGGAGCCTCACAGGCAGAGAGAGAAAGTGCATTCCAGGAGGGGATGGAAAAGGACAGGACCCCAAGCAGGGCATTCTTGGGACTGTGAGGAGGGCAGAACTGCATGGAAGGAAGGAAGAATTTGTGGTGGGGAGTGGGCGAGAGGAAAAGCTAGAGAGCTAAATTGGAACTAGTTTGCAGGGAGCCTTGAATGCCAAGAGTTTGGAATTTCTCCATTCACATTAGTGAGATATGGAAGACCATGGAGCAAGAGGAACATTACCAAAACGATGTATAAGAAGGTATCAAACAGGGCCTTTCTTGTTGCAGCAGAATTGGCACTCGCCCACAGCTGAAAACAGCTGTTAAACAACACATATTGTGAAACGTAAAGAAGAAAATGGGGCCAGAGACCACTCTTCCAGCGGCTGTGGTTCCACTCTAATCCCTCCACTTTGAAGAGCTAGCTAAGCACTTCTGCTGGGGCAGGTGTAGAGATTGGAAGGGGCAGGGGAGGGGGGATCCCAGTGGCTTTGCCTCTTTCATGCGGCGGGGATGCCTCTTCTTCCCTGCCCCATCCCGCTACCTGTGTCAGGAAGGGACTCCCACAGAGACCCAGGCACTTGAAAGAAGGGGAGGCAGCCATCCTTGGCCTGTTTAGGCAGCAGGGTGCTGTTCTCCATCTGAGCCAGGAAAAAAGAAATCCAGTGACAGCAGGTGGCGAGGGAAGGCAGCTGTCAGGCACCCACACAGCCACCATTTGGCACCAAAGTTCTCGGTGGGCTTCCTGGGGGTCACCAGGATGCCTCAAAAAGTAGCTGGGCTTAGAGACACAGAATGTCACGTAATGCGTGGTTCCATATATGAGAAATGCCTGGAACAGGCAAATTCATTGAAAGCAGATTAATGGCTATCAAGAGCTAGAGAGAATGGAAAACAGGGAGTAACTGCTTAATGGGTTGGAGAAGGAAATGGCAGCCCACCCCAGTATTCTTGCCTAGAAAATCCTGTGGATAGAGGAGCCTGGTGGGCTGCTGTCCATAGGGTTGCACAGAGTTGGACATGACTGAAGCGACTTAGCATGCATGCGTGCATTGGGGAAGGAAATGGCAATCCACTCCTGTGTTCTTGCCTGGAGAATCCCAGGGATGGAGGAGCCTGGTGGGCCACCATCTGTGGGGTTGCACAGAGTCGGACATGACTGAAGCGACTTAGCAGCAGCAGCTTAATGGATACAGAGTCTCCTTTTGGGAGTGATTAAAAGTTCTGGAACTAGATAGTGGTGATGGTTGCACAACACTATGAATATATCCAATACCACTTATTTGTATACTTTAAAGTAATTAAGTTGGTACATTTCATAGTGTACATTTCATAGTAGAGTGCGTGTGCGTGTGTGTGCTCAGTCATGTCAGACTCTTCCAGACTTCATGGACTGTATGTCCAGGCTCCTCTGTGCATGGGATCCTCTAGGCAAGAATACTGGAGTGGGTTGCCATTTCCTTCTCCAGGGGATCTCCCTGACCCATGGATCCAACCCATATCTCTTGCATCTCCTGCATTGGCAGGTGGGTTTTTTACCAGTTAAGCCACCTGGGAAGCCCCTTCATGTAGTAGCAGTTCAGTTCAGTTGCTCTCAATCATGTCCAGCTCTTTGCAATCCCATGGACTGCAGCACGCCAGGCTTCCCTGTCCATCACCAACTCCCAGAACCTACTCAAACTCATGTCCATCGAGTCAGTGATGCCATCCAACCATCTCATCCTCTGTCGTCCCCTTCTCCTCCTGCCTTCAATCTTTCCCACCTTCAGGGTCTTTTCCAATGAGTCAACTCTTCACATGAGGTGGCGAAAGTATTGGAGTTTCAGCTTCAGCATCAGTCCTTCCAATGAACACCCAGGACTGATCTCCTTTAGGATGGACTGGTTGGATCTCCTTGCAGTCCAAGGGACTCTCAAGAGTCTTCTCCAACACCACAGTTCAAAAGCATCAATTCTTCGGTGCTCAGCTTTCTTTATGGTCCAACTGTCACATCCATACATGACCACTGGAAAAACCATAGCTTTGACTAGATGGACCTTTGTCAGCAAACTAATGTCTCTACTTTTTAATATGCTATCATGTAGTATATTTGACCTCAATCATTTTCTTTAAAAAATAGTAGCTGGGCTTCAGCCATCTTGTCAGTCTCTCCCCCGGGGGCTCCCTGTGAGAAGAGGAGATCCAGAGACGGAGGCTATAAAATGTACTTCTGGTATTGTGAGGGGTGGGACAGCGGTCTTCAGCATGGGGTCTGACCTCCTTTGCCAGAGGAGATCATGCTGAACCATCTGAAGAACTCACGATGTGCCCTGTTGTAATCATCAGTGCTGTTTCCAAATGTTCGAATGTTAAGAGCGCCCCTTCTGGGCACATGACAAAATTGCATTTCCTGCCCCCTTTTCTGGTTGAGTGGGGCCACATGACTAGTTCTGGCCAATGAAATGTAGGTATAAGTCATTCTCGGCCTCCTGATGCAGTCTTGGTATAAGGCCTTCTGCTAGCTCTTGTTTCTTCCCTAGACTCTGACAATGGTGGAAATGAGGGCTGTCCTGTGAGCCTGAGTCTGGGTGATCTGGTGAGCAGAGCTTCTGCTGACCTACACTGGACATGTAGCATGAAAGAGCAGTCAGCCTTTGCTGATCTAAGTTACTCAAATTTGGGGATGATTTGTTACTACAGCACAACTTAGCCCAGTTTATAAGTTGTAATAAACTGAAATGACCAGGACACAGTGAGAGCTCCCTTAAGGAGAGGGAAAGTCTGCCGAACTTGACAGCAGTGATTGGGACCTTGGGACTTTGCTTCCCAGCAGGAAGCAGACACTACCTTCAGATGGAGGTAATTTAGGAGAGTTTAATAGAACAGGACTATTTATTTACAAGTGGTGGGCAGGTTAAGCCTACCAGCAGTAGGGAGATGCTATCATCCTGAAGCCCATAGGTGAGAAGTTAGGTGTGGCTATAGAAAGGAGTTCCCAACAGGAGAGGTGTGGTCTATGGAGAGAAACATAACCACTGCTGACCCTCTGGCCATCTGGGAGGCAGCCCAGGAGAATGAACACTCCAACCATATCTTCCTCCTGCCCTTAGGGTCCTTGCCAGTGTTCCTTAACTGGCTGAACTCGATGGGAAGCTAGAGGACAAGGAAGCCCTTTGATATCCCTAAAGGTCTATCTCCTAGGACTCAGAGCATGATGGAGAAGGATTTGATCAAGAGAGGCAAATGGAGGCTATCTAGGACCTCCCCCTCCTGAGTGAGACCATGCCATCAATTGTTCCCAGGTGTTTTAGGAATAACATTTTTTTAATGGGTGATGTTCTAGATGGGGCAGGATGAAATGGAGATAAGAGGACCACGGAAGAAACAATTATAGTAGTTCCTGCCAGATAATGAGTGGAAATGTAGAAGGAAGGGAGGATGCAGTAGTGTCTAGGAGAGGAGAGGACAAAGAGGAAGAAGCAACCTGAGCAGGAGGGTGTCACCGGTGACCACCCAGGAGCTCCTGTGGAAGAGTGGTGAGGATGAAGACTGTATTAGTTAGTGTCCTGGCAGGAAACAGATGGACAGTCAAGAAAGTTGACAGTAAAAAACTTCAGGAAGGTACTCTCTATGGTGTAGGCAGGATGAAAGGAGCCAGAACGAGATAATGAGTCATCAGAGACTCACGACTGCTGGAAGCTGTTTCCATCCCTGAGCCTGAAGGAGCAAGAGAGAGGGCGGTGACCGGAGCCATGGAGGAGACCCTCCCACCAGGAGATGGGCCCGCAGAGGGACTCAGCCTCTGCCAGACCCTTCGTGAGGCTGCCACAGAGGGTCAGAGGCAGCCAGCACTGCATCCCACAGCTCTCACACCCTCCAGTCTCCTGCCACGCCTCCACTGGGTGAATCAACCAGAAACCGCAGGGCGAGGCAGCCCAGGAAGGGCAGAGAATGGATCTGTGGGACGAGGGGGACAAGTGGAAAAAACACCCACTTGGAGGAAGGAGGAAGTAAAAAGAGGCAAGGAGACAGTGAGGAAATGGCAGCTAGAGCAGCAGGCTGTTTTCTGGGTAAAGAGGAAGAGGGATGAGAGAACAGCAGTAGCAAACAAGGGTGTTTTCTAAGCAAAAGCCATGTGAGCTTTCTTTAGACTGAGATCCAATTTACCTAAACCACACCACCAACATCATGGTGATCAGTTCATCCTGGCCCACCTCACATTGGAAAGTTTCTGTAATTTCAGGTGCCCCCAAAATACCAAGGATGAAGTGAAAGGGGCAACGTGGTCACAACAACATTGCAAGCTCCTGTTGGCTCTAACTATCCATCTTTCACACAAGAGAAAGGTAATCTTTTAGAATAGGAAGACCATCAGTCATAGTAACACAAAGACTACCATATTACATTCCCTGGCTCCCTGGAGGCTGGCTGGATCTAGTTCAAATAATTTCTTTCCAGAGTTTCTGTTGCCAGGATTTAGAATAGCAAACAGTGGTTGTGGTCAGTCCAGGTGAAGTTGCCTCTGCTTTTCATCCCCTTTTCCTGGGCAATTTGAAGAAATCAGCATCTGACTTTCTGGCAACAGGCAAGTGCCAGCAACCTGTGCTGTGTTCATTTTAAAGGCTTAGCTGTCCTCTGCAACATCACTCATCAGGACGGTTAAAAAGGAAAGATTCTCTTCCTTGAGGTTGGAGTGGTATGCAGTAAGCATCTGAAAAGCCTGCAGAATCTAGATTGCTAATGGGCAGTTAACTAAAAGAGATAGCACAGACTGCTGTATTTGGCATGAAGTGAAAATGTGCAGAAAAGGGGAAAGTGATAAATGGTCTTAGACAGTTAGCCTAACAGGAAAATGAGGAATTAGGCTTCAGAATTCAACCTCCTCAGTGGTTCATCACCAAAGTCAGGCAGTTCAGGAGTTCAGCCAGGCAGGTTGTGCACAGAACAACCCTCCACCCTTGACTGAAAGCTCTCCTGTCAAAGGGGCAGGGACATTTGAACTCCAGCGTGCTTTCCTCCCAGGAAGCCATGCAACCTAGCATGCAGGTGTCTACTTAGAGAAAAAGGTGACTTTTTCTTTTCATGGAGATTCTATTCCCTCACCAAGCCATGTTCCTTGGAAACGGCACCACTTAGAGATGGAGGGAAGGGTCTATTTCTGAGTCTCACAGAGATGGTATATGTTTATAGCAACCTTGGCCAAATTCTTTCTAGCTGCTAATGATGTTTTTACTTTTCATGCCTTGCCGGAAAGAACATTGCATCATAATCAGAGTATGAGTGCGAAAAATTCAGAAAAGATGCTAATGGTAACGACAACAATGACAATCCCTTATTTGGATTTAGCCCTTAACCTTTATTATAAAAGTACCTCCTGTATAGGATCTCATTCAAGCCTCAGGAGAACACCCCCCATTTAACAATTATGGATCTCAGCCAAAGAGAGTCAGGACTGAAAACATCAGTTTGCTGATTTCAAATTCTCTGCTGTTTGCACAATATAAACAACAACAAAAAATTTGCATATTTAGAGAGGCTTCTACATATTGAGTTCCTGGACAGCAAGCACCTATTGATACGTCTCCGGAGTAACAGAACAGTAATTTCCCCCTGGGATCTGCTGCCATTTCTCTGTCCACTTTCTTCAGCCCAGCGAGAGGCTTGTATTGCAGGTCTGCCATAGTGATTGGTTCAGGAATGGCATGTGATCCAATCAGAGCCAATGAGAGACAAGGCTATATTTGCATCAGTTCAGTTCAGTCACTCAGTCATGTCCAACTCTTTGCAACCCTGTGGACTGCAGCACACCAGGCCTCCCTGTCCATCACCAACTGCTGGAGTTTACTCAGACTCATGTCCATTGAGTCAGTGATGCCATCCAACCATCTCATCATCCATCGTCCCCTTCTCCTGCCCTCAATCTTTCCCAGCATCAGTGTCTTTTCAAATGAGTCAGCTCTTCATATCAAGTGGCCAAAGTATTGGAGTTTCAGCTTCCACATTAGTCCTTCCAATAAACACTCAGCACTGATCTCCTTTAGGATGGACTGGTTGGATCTCCTTGCAGTCCAAGGGACTCTCAAGAGTCTTCTCCAACACCACAGTTCAAAAGCATCAATTCTTTGGCACTCAGCTTTCTTTATAGTCCAACTCTCATATCCATACATGACTACTGGAAAACCATATCCTTGACTAGACGGACCTTTGTTGGCAAAGTAATATCTCCACTTTTTAATATGCTGTCTAGGTTGGTCATAACTTTTCTTCCAAGGAGTAAGCATCTTTTAATTTCATGGCTGCAGTCACCATCTGCAGTGATTTTTGAAGCCCTCCCCAAAAAAGTCTGACACTGTTTCCACTATTTCCCCATCTATTTGCCATGAAGTGGTGGGACCAGATGCCATGATCTTAATTTTCTGAATGTTGAGCTTTAAGCCAACTTTTTCACTCTCCACTTTCACTTTCATCAAGAGGCTCTTTAGTTATTCTTCACTTTCTGCCATAAGGGTGGTGTCATCTGCATATCTGAGGTTATTGATATTTCTTCCAGCTATCTTGATTCCAGCTTGTGCTTCTTCCATATAAGTTAAATAAGTTAAATAAGCAGGGTGGCAATATACAGCCTTGACGTACTTCTTTTCCTATTTGGAACCAGTCTGTTGTTCCATGTCCAGTTCTAACTGTTGATTCCTGACCTGCATATAGGTTTCTCAGGAGGCAGGTCAGGTGGTCTGGTATTCCCGTCTCTTTCAGAATTTTCCACAGTTTATTGTGATCCACACAGTCAAAGGCTTTGGCATAGTCAATAAAGCAGAAATAGATGTTTTTCTGGAACTCTGTTGCTTTTTCGATGACCCAGCAGATGTTGGCCATTTGATCTCTGGTTCCTCTGCCTTTTCTAAAACCAGCTTGAACATCTGGAAGTTCACAGTTCACATACTGCTGAAGCCTGGCTTGGAGAATTTTGACTATTACTTTACTAGCATGTGAGGTGACTGCAATTGTGCGGTAGTTTGAGCATTCTTTGGCATTGCCTTTCTTTGGAATTGGAATAAAAATGGACCTTTTCCAGCCCTGTGGCCACTGCTGAGTTTTCCAAATTTGCTGGCATATTGAGTGCAGCACTTTCACAGCATCATCTTTTAGGATTTAAAATAGCTCAACTGGAATTCCATCACCTCCACTAGCTTTGTTTGTAGTGATGCTTCCTAAGGCCCACTTGACTTCACATTCCAGGATGTCTGGCTCTGGGTGAGTGATCACACCATCGTGGATATATGGGTCATAAAGATCTTTTTTGTATAGTTCCTCTGTGTATTCTTGTCACCTCTTCTTAATACCTTCTGCTTCTGTTAGTTCCATACCATTTCTGTCCTTTATTGTGCCCATCTTTACACGAAATGTTCCCTTGGTATCTCTAATTTTCTTGAAGAGATCTATAATCTTTCCCATTCTATTATTTTCCTCTATTTCTTTGCATTGATCACTGAGGAAGGCTTTCTTATCTCTCCCTGCTATTCTTTGGAACTCTGCATTCAAATGGGTATATCTTTACTTTTCTCCTTTGCTTCTCACTTCTCTTTTTTTCACAGCTATTTGTAAGGCCTCCTCAGACAGCCATTTTGCTTTTTTGCATTTCTTTTTCTTGGGGATGATCCTGATCCCTGTCTCCTGTACAATGTCATGAACCTCCATCCACAGTTCATCAGGCAATCCATCTATCAGATCTAGTCCCTTAAATCTATTTCTCACTTCCACCGTATAATCATAAGGGATTTGATTTAGGTCATACCTGAATGGTCTAGTGGTTTTCCCCACTTTCTTCGATTTTAGTCTGAATTTGGCAATAAGGAGTTCATGATCTGAGCCACAGTCAGCTCCCAGTCTTGTTTTTGCTGACTGTAGAGAGCTTCCCCATGTTTGGCTGCAAAGAATATAATCAATCTGATTTCAGTGTTGGCCATCAGGTGATGTCCATGTGTAGAGTCTTCTCTTGTGTTTTTGGAAGCAGGTGTTTGCTATGACCAGTGCTTCTCTTGGCAAAACTCTATTAGCCTTTGCCCTGCTTCATTCTGTATTCCAAGGCCAAACAAATGTGCCTGTTACTCCAGGTGTTTCTTGACTTCCTACTTTTGCATTCCAGTCCCATATAACAAAAAGGTCATTTTGGGGCGGGGGGGTGGTGGTTTAGTTCTAAAAGGTCTTGTAGGTCTTCATAGAACCATTCAACTTCAGCTTCTTCAGTGTTACTGGCGTTTTGCGTAGGTATTTGATTTAAGATAGTGGAGTGGGGAGACCTGAACTCACGGCAGAGATGCCAAGTTCAATATTTGGAGCGATTTTCCCTGCAAAGAAACTTAACAACTGGCAGAGCAACCCGATCACATCAGACAAAAGAGAGGAAAGCCTCATGGAACCAGGTAGGAAAGATGAAACTGCACCATAAATCCGACCCTCATGCTTCCCCACCCCCTGGCATGGGGGCCCGCAGTCAGGAGGGAGCCCCAAACCTGCAGCTTCTCTGTGAGGAGCGATGGGCTCCTACCTCACGTTGGGCACTCCCGCTTTTAAGATATTTGCCTTAGTTGGGACGGGTAACACCCACTATTCCCCATTGGTCTTGGGCAGGGAAGAAGGTGTGCCTAGGGGTTTTGGCAGCAGTCTTGCCCCCACGTGGAATGTGGGGACAAATAGAGCCAGTGTGAGTGATAGCAGCCAGAAAGTGACTGGAGGCAGGGTCCTAGTGACAGCATCAGAGCCTGTAAATGAGTCCCATGCCTAAGATACATTTTATTTACTTGAGCCACTGTACCTCTTTTATTGGGCTTGCCTGGTGTCTCAGGTGGTGCAGAATCTGCTTTTTGTATTATCTGTCACTTTCAAGTGAAATAGCTTGGCTAGTTCGGGTAGTTTCTTCCTCTTTCATCCATTAGCCATATGGGAATGCAGGCAGTGCCATTCACAGCACTGGGGACCAACATAAAGGTTGAGTTGCCAAAGACTGAATTCAGAAATTCCCTCAGTGCCATTCTATGACTATTCACCAGCCCTCTCAGCAGCCTGTAAGAGCTGGAAAAATTCCTTTTGCCCAGAGGCCGGCAGACTAGCCTAACCTACTGGTATTGTGAGGCAACTGTGTGATATAAGTAGACTCGGTAGAGGTTGAGCTGGGCTCTAACTGTGCGTGGATACCTGGGTCAGACTGATCCCTGATGGTGAAAGGTTGTCTCTCAGTGGTAATGAAGGCTACATACAGGGGAGTCTTCTCCCCCAGACAGAGGACATAAGCCGTCTCCTTCAGCCTGACTGGACCACCAGAGGTCATGTACTCCCCACTGGATCAATAAAGGTTGCCAGGAGCAGGCCATTCATTGGTTGGTTTTTTTTTTTTTAATTTATTTTTTATTTTACTTTACAATTCTGTATTGGTTTTGCCATACCCTTGGTTGGTTTAAACAACCAGAATCTACCCTGGATCCAGAAATGGTGTCACATTGGTTACCCCGGAGTCACACTTAGGAAAGATAGATGCCAAAACTGGAATTGCATCGAGAAGAAAGAATTAAGGACTAAACGCTGGGTGAGACCAAGCCTGTCACTACTGATCATGACATTACTACTTTGTCACGTGTCACTGGCTATCCCTCTGACTCTTCTGGCCATCGTGTCCTTGTCTGCAAATTGAAGACAGGAAGGATATCAACAGTCCCTTTTCTACTCTAATGTGCTCTGACTCTGTTTGACTCCAAACACAAAACACATGCAGTACGATGTGGAAGGGAAAGTTGATGATGTTGGTAATTAATTCAAAATTGCTTCACTTTGGGGGGAGAGTTGTTGATAAGACACAAGTGTGTCCTACCTTAAGAAAACCCCAAATCAGATCCACAAAATACAGAAACTTAGGTGAGACTACACATACTACATTTGCTTTGCAAGGGGATTTACCACAGTAAATCATCTTTCCTGATTTCTATTTATTTCTAGATACTATGATGTCTTAAGTTTGAAGACGTTGTTTTTACAACCTTTTGATGTTTCCTTGATTTTTTTTTTTTTTGAGAAATTCTGCTGTTTCTCCACACTTGAGAGGGTATTTCAGGTGGTCTTGAGTGATGACTATGAGAGGGAGCAAAGACTGTGGGAGAACAAGCTTTGGATGGTGCAGCTTAGTTCAGCATCAGCATTTAAATTTTTGTTTTGCTTGGGTGTGCTGGGTCTTCCCTGCTGCTCGGGCTTTTCCCTGGCTCTGGTGAGGGGGGCTCCTATGTAGTTGCGTAGGCTTCTGTTGTGGTGACTTCACTCTAGAGCACAGGCTCAGTTGTGGTGGTGTTGCAAGAAGGGGTCCTCTTCCAGGGCCCCAGAGTGGGTTCCTGTCTAACAATGGGAAATGACTTGTCTGAAGAGACATACATGCTGACAAAACAAGAGATTTTATGGGGAAGGGGCCCCCCAGGGAAGAGAGCAGTAGGGAAAGGACTTCTCTGCCATATGACTTGCAGTCTCAGGTTTTATGGTGATGGAATTACTTTCCGAGTTTTCTTTGGCCAATCTCTCTGACTTAGGGTCCTTCCTGGTGGCTCATGCCATTGCTCAGCCAAGATGGATGCCAATGAGAAGGATTCTGGGAGGTGGTAGGACATATGACATCTCCTTTTGACCTTTCTTGAATTCTTCTAGTTGGTGGTGGCTTATTAATTCCATGTTCTTTACCAGGACCTGCTCATGCAAATGGTAGCTATGATGCCTGGCCAGGGTGGGCAATTTCAATCAGTGTGTTTCCTCCTAACAGTGGCACAGGGGTTTAGTTGCTCCACAGCCTGTGGGATCTGACCAGGGATTGAACCCATGTCTCCTACATTGGCAGGCTGATTCCTTACAACTGAGCCACCAGGGAAACATTTCCCCCCTTTTTAAAGATTTTTGTTTGTTTGTTTTTGATGTGGACCATTTTTAAAGTCTTTATTTATTACAATAGTGTTTATGTTTTATGTTTTGGTTTTTTGGCCACAAGGCATATGAGAATCTTAGCTCCCTTACCAGGTTCGAACCTGCAACCCTTGCATTGGAGGGGGAAGTCTTAACCGTTGGACCACAAGGAAGTCCCCAGCATTTGTTTTAAAAATGTCCCTTATTACTCCTGAACTCTATTAAGGATATTTATATCCAAGCAATAGTTTTCTCCTTTTCCACTGTTCTTTGTTTTTCTTTAGGATGTGCTTCCCTGGTGGCTCAAATGGTAAAGAATCTGCCTGCAATGCAGGGAACCCAGGTTTGATCTCTGGGTCAGGAAGATCCCCTGGAGAAGGAAATGGCAACCCACTCCAGTATTCTTGCCTGGAGAATCTCATGGACAGAGGAGCCTCATGGGCTATAGTCCATGGGGTTGGAAACAATTGGACAGGACTGATCAACTAACACTCTCACTTCCTTTCAAAGTCTTACGAAGGAGGGAGCACCATAGCAAGTATATCAACTGGTTCCACAGGCAAATTTTCATTTCAAAATCTAGCAGCTTCTAAAAGCATGACGACAAATCAGTCTTACTCAAAGCTAACTGTCAGCACTTCCTTCTCCCTGTGACAAAATTCCAGTGTCCTCTTGGTGCCCTCCTACCTTTGACCTGAAGTACTCTCTCTCTTGTGCCTTCCCTGATACTATTTGCCAGCGACAATCAGGGCCATTATGAGCAGGACCCGTGTTCTTCCATGACCCTCCCCTCCTCCCTTCTACCTCGAGACCCATCCTAGGTTTTCCAGACTACTGAAAACCATACAGTACAGCAGGTATGGCTCCTTCCAGCACAGAACTCTTTCCAGACCATCTAGCCCATCTAGCATGTCAAATCCTTAAAGCATAGGAAACTGCCAAAGAATAAAAGATGTTTTATAGTGCCTCTGAGAAGAGAATGCTTCTCCTCCTGCAAAACAGCCTGTGGAGGAGTTAGTCCACAAAACAATGGGAAGTTGTAGAAATGGAGTGATTTACTAAAAAAACAAACCAACCCTCCCCGCCCTCAATTTTTAACAGGTTCCCACCTGTAAAGTTTCAGGGTTCATAAAATGATGATCTAGTTCTCAAATGTGCTTTTTGACATTCAGTGTTCTTAACACTGAGAAATTCTGCATACAGATATTAATGTGTATCCTCCTCCCCCTACCCTGACAAAGTTCTGGCAACATTAAGATCAGATTCATTTGGCAGTAATCAGCCAGAGTTGGGTCAGTGTTATCCCTTAAGATAGGACTCCTGATTCAGCCCAGGACTATGCTCCTGGCTGCCTGGTTTCTTGCCCTTCTCCAGCACTGATCAGTCTGACCAAACCTCACCCCCTGGCAGATGTGTGAGACTGCAAATCCCAGTTTACAAGGCACTGCCCCCACCACCGCCACTGCTTCATAATCTCTTCTAGGCTTCACAGTAGTCCTATGGAACAGGCAAAGTGAAGATACCTCCACCATCCCCCTGCCATAATAATTAAAAAAATTTTTTTCCCAAATTTATTACAAAACCATATTCTATGGCATATAGAAAGCAAATTCTAGGCAATGATAACCTGTCTACACAAACACTAGATTTAGCTTCTCCACCCCCCGACCAGGTCCAGGAAATTGTATCTACATTGTAAATACAGTGTATCTACAACATATTGGAAATACTTGGAAAGGATTTTTTGTGGGGTTTTTTTGGCTTTTTAAAAATTGATTTACAATACGCAATATTAAGAAAAGACCCTAGTGCTGGGAAAGATTGAAGGCAAAAGGAGAAGCAGGTGTCAGAGGATGAGATGGTTAGATAGCATCACTGACTCAAGGGTCATGGATTTGAGCAATGTCCAGGAGATAGTGGAGAACAGGGAAGCCTGGGGTATTGTAGTCCAAGGGGTTGCAAAGAGTCAGACACAATTTAGTGACTCAACAACAACAAGTTCAGCATAGTGATTTAATTTTTTAAGATTATACTGCAGTTAAAGTTATTGCTGTACAATATATCCTTGTTTCTTATTTGTTTTATACATATAAACAAATGTATCTCTTAGTCCCATACCCCAATCTTCTCCCCTCTTCCCTCCACCCGCTGGTAACTTGCTAGCTTGTTCTCTTCGTGTGTGAGGCTGTTTCTGTTTTGTTATATATATATATATATTTGTTTTATTTCTTTAGATTCCACTTATAAGTGGTGACATAGAATATTTGTCCATATCTGACTTATCTTTCTAACCTTCTAGGTCCATCAATATTATTGCAAATGGCAGGATTTCATTCTTTCTTATGGCTCAGTAATGTTCCTTTGTATGTATATGTGTATATCCACACTTTTATCCATTTATCAGTCAGTGGACAGTGAGGTTGCTTCCATATCTTAGCTATTATAAATAATGCTGCCATGAACATTGGGGTGCATCTGTTGATACCTTTTCAAGTTGGTGTTTTCCTTTTCTTTTGATATATACCCAGGAATGAAATTGCTGGGTCATATGGTAGTTCTAGTTCTAGTGTTTTGAGGAACCTCAATACTGTTTTCCATAGTGGCTGCACCAGTTTACACTTCCACCAACAGTGTACAAGGGTTCCCGTTTCTGTGCAACCTTTGATCATAGCCATTTTGACAGGTGTGAGGTGGTATTTCATAATTTTGATTTGCATTTCTCTGTTGATTAGTGATGTTGAGCATCTTTTCAGCTGCCTACCTGGTAAAAATTTTAAAATCCTGATGCCAGGATGCATCCCAAAGCATATAATTCAGACTCTGTAGGGGTGAACACCAGGAATCGATAGTTTCTTTAAATCCCCAGATGATTCAAATATGCTCTCCAGGCTGAGAACCACTGCCTTCGAGTCAGCCCTGAAGCCAGCAGCACAGTGAAAGACGATGAGTTAAACATTTCCCAGTTCCTAACTATAGCAAAGATACTATTGTTACCAATTTTTTAAGCTAAATATTGTTTTGTTATATTTATTTTTATTTGGCTATGCTGGGTCTTAGTTGCGGCATGTGGGATCTAGTTGCCTGACCAGGGATGCAACCTGGGCCCCCTGCACTGGGAGCTTGGAGCCTTAGTCCCTGACCCATCAAGGAAGTTCCAAATAGTTACTTATCTTTAAAGGCTTATGATTCCTAGGAAATTTGGAAAAGAGGTGCTGCTCTGTCTTAGAAAAGATTCTAAGCTTTACTAACTAGATGAATGGGAAGTCCTACATCTGAGAGATTCTAATTAAACCATAGTCTCTTGTAAGATGGCCCATTACCCACGTAGCTCACAGGCAGATGAGTGCCCAATCATTCTTCTGAAAGCACCTGTAACAGAGGCTGTGAATAAGGCTCCTTAGCAGAAGGTCACTGAAATTATTTATTATAAAATTATTTTATATTAAATTATTATGATTTTACTGCAGAGGGCTTTCACTAAAAGGGGCCAAAGAGGGCACTCTGAATGTTCCAAGTATTTACCAGGCAGAAGCACTTAAGCAAGAGGGACACCTTCAGCTGGGAACACTCCAACCTGGGGCTGGACCAAGTATGTGTTCACCTGTGCCCTTGGCCAGAGTCTAAATGCAGGCACTGGAGGTCAGCTCGGACAGCATAGGGGCATTTAAGGTGAGGCAGTGATTTAGTTCAAGGCATAACCTGTTCTGTTTAAAGCATTTTGAAGTGTTCCCCAGGCTCTGACTTTTGAGACTGACAATATTCCAAGAATCAGAGGCTAAATATTGGAGCCAGGGAAACTATTCCTACCACTCACTCAGAAATATTTGATCATTTCTTGCCCCAGGAGTGGAGAGAAGCTCTATGTTGGAACCAAGAAGTTGTTCACGATTTGTTCATTCATTATCTCTATATGACGTGAAGGCTGCAAAGCACTATTAATCACCAGAAGTATTATTAAGCAGCTGCTGGCTTAATGACTGTGCAAGATGACTAAAAGGGTTTGGTCTCTAATCCCAGTTGGTGCTTATTAAATATATACAGCAATTGATTGACTTACAAAAATGTATCAGGCTTCCCTAATAGCTCAGTTGGTAAAGAACCCACCTGCAGTGCAGGAGTCCCCAGTTCGATTCCTGGGTCATGAGCAGCCCATGGAGAAGGGATAGGCTACCCACTCCAGTATTCTTGGGCTTCCCTTGTGGCTCAGCTGGTAAAGACTCCGCCCGCAATGCGGGAGACCTGGGTTCGATCCCTGGGTTGGGTAGATCTGCTGGAGAAGGGAAGCGCTACCCACTCCAGTATTCTGGCCTGGAGAATTCCATGACAGTATAGTCCATGTGGTTGCAAAGAGTCGGACACGACCGAGTGACTTTCACTTCACTTCTGGTAAAAGTGCACTCAACAGCTACCACTGCACTCAATAGCTACCACTCACCCATAGGCTTTACTAAAATGAAAAGTACTCTTAAGTTTCCTTTCTCTGTCGTCACATTATTACCATCACTTATAGCTTATAAACCCAGTATAGACTTAAAAGCATATTACTGTAACTCTTGTTCAATATGAGGATTTCATCACATTTTGAGATATGCCTGTCATATCAAACCACAGAGCATCATCTCTTATCACATGCAGTGATGCAAAGCCAACTCTTTGCACCAAGGTGCCAGGATGACCAGCATAGAATCTCCCAGTATACTCTGAGTGGCTGGAGGCTATCAGTACCAGGCAAGGCTCTGTGAGAAGGAATTTTTTTAAGTTGAAGTATAATGGCTTTAACAGTGTTATATTAGTTTCAGGTGTATAGCATAGTAATTTGGGGGTATTTTTTTTAACAGGTTACATGTTGTTATAGGTTATTACAATATATTAGGTATGATTCCCTGTACTATATAGTAAATCCTTGTTATTCATTGATGTTATGTATAGTAGTTTGTGTCTGTTAATCCCACACTCCTAATTTGCCTCTCCCCTCCTCCCTCTCCCATTTGATAACCATAATTTTCTTTTCCCTGTCTGTGAATCTTATTCTGTTTTGCTGTATACATGCACTTGTATTATAGTTTAGATTCCACATATAAATGCCATCATATAGTATTTGTCTTTCTCTGCCTGACTTATTTCACAAAGCATAATTTTCTCTAGGTCTATCCACATTGCTGCAAATGACAATATTTCACTCTTTATGACTGAGTAATATTCCATTAGGTAAATACCATATCCTTTCAATCCAGTTGTTTCTTGATGAGCACTTGGGTTGCTTCCATGCTTTTTTGGCTATTGTAAATAGTGCTGCTATGACCATTTGGGTACATCTATCTTTTCAAATCAGCGTTTTCATTTTTTTTTATAGGATATAAACCCAGCAGTGGAATTGCTGGATCATGAGGCAGATCCATTTTTAGTTTTTTAAGAAACCTTCACTTTTCCAAAGTGGTTGTATGAATTTACATTCCCACCAACAAAGTAGAAGGATTCTCTTCTCACACCTTCTCCAGCACTATTTGTGGACTTTTTGATGGTGGCCATTCTGACTGGTGTGAGGTGATACTTCATTGTGCTTTTGATTTGAATTTCTCTAACAGTTGTCATTATTGAGCATCTTTCCAGGTGCTTGTTGGCCATCTGCATGTTGTCTTTGGGAAAATGTCTGTTTAGGTCCTGTGCCTATTTTTTGATTGGGTTGTTTGTTTTGTTTTGTTTTATTTTGATATTGAGTGGTATGAGTTGTTTATAGGCAATAGTTTGGATATTAACCACTTGTCAGTTGCATCATTTGAAAATGTTTTCTCCCATTCCATAGGCTGTTTTTTTCATTTTGTTGATGGTTTCCTTTGCTGTGCAGAAGCTTTTACATTTGATTAAGTGGCATTGGCTTATTTTTGCTTTGACTTTTTTTGCCTTGGGATGCAGGAAGGATTTATACAGGAAAAAATGCCATGCTCCTTTATCCCCAGAGTCTTACTAAATCAATAGATTCACTTTGATCTGACCCTCAACCCAACCTGAACTGGAATGAGACTCAGACTAGGCTAATTAGGGAAACTTTTTAGTTGTAGGTTATAGAATCTCAATAGAAACTGACCTAAACAAAGAGATATTTATTACCTTAAGGTACAGTAGTGGCTGGATCTAAGCACCTCAGAGATGTTTATCCAGAACCAGTTGTTTTCCATTTCTCCACTGTGATTTCCTCCATATTTGCTTCATCTGGGCTTCCCTTGTGGCTCAGCTGGTAAAGAATCTGCCTGCAATATTGGAGACCTGAGTTCGATTCCTGGGTTGGGAAGATCCCCTGGAGGAAGGAAAGGATACCCACTCCAGTGTTCTGGCCTGGAGAATTCCATGGACTGTAATCCATGGGGTTGCAAAGAATTGGACATGACTGAGCAACTTGCACTTTCACTTTGCTTCATCTTCAAACAGGCGCTCTACAAGAGGCAACAGTAACAACAACAACCAGAAGCTCCCGGGTCAGACTCAGCCAGCTTGGCATCCTCAGGCCATTCTTTCAAGAACCTGGGGCTAATTTCCACTGGCCTTGCCAGAGTTACGTACCATCTCTGAACCAGTAACTCTGACCAGGGAAATGCAGTTTCTTACCTGCCTGGGCCAGCCTTGATCTTATGTCCACTCCTCATTCAAGGTAGGGAGGTCAGCCCTGATCATCCAACACGGACTAATACTTCAGGGGGGCCAAAAGATAATTGGGATATTTTCCTAGAAGGTGAGTGGAAGCTGAGTATCAAGAACAATAGCTCTGGGCTATAGTCTGCTTGCTCTGTTTGTGGATGCTGGATACCTCTTCCTCATTGTCATTGAATTTTTTGTATTAATAAGCAATTTAATAATCAGTAGCTTTAAAATTAATAAATGAATGGATGACAGTATAAATATGAATCATTTAAATACCCTACAGTATTTAGTGCCTAAATGGATGATACAAAAGCAAAGATACAAAGATAAAAGAAGAGATCAGGAGAAGAGGCAAAGTCTGAACTAGGTCTTGAATGATTGATAGGTATAGCGAGGGGCAGGGTGGTGGAGATGCATTCCAGGCAGGGACACAGCCACTGAGATCAGAAAAGCCCCACGCCTCCAGGGAAAGAGAGGCAACTTGGCAGGCTGAGCTTCATGTGGGGAAATGGTGGGGCATGGGGAAGGTAAGATGGGGCCGATTACAAGTCTGGAATGACCTTCTGCATAGTAGACACTGGGTGGGGTGAAAAGGGTGAGTTAGCATTGAAGGAAGGGAGGAAGCATCCAGTTTGGGATAGAATGAGCTGGCAGTGTCAGCAGGAAGCATGAAGTGGGATGACAGTGCTGCTTTGGAAAGATAAGCCTTGTGGAGATGGGGAGGGTGAAGGGATTGTCAGGGGTGAAGAGGAAGCAGGGCGTTAGTCCAGACACTGTCATTTGGTAAAGGTGATGAGAGTCTGACCACTATCCTTTCAGACAGCTGTTTGCAACCCAGCCTCAAAAGTCCATTCATCAACCTGCCCCACCCTTACTCTTGCTTTCTTGCTACCTCTCCTGCCTCCACTTCCTAAATGCATTATGAGATATTTGACTATATTCAAGAAATGTTTAAAATACATGAAGGCTCCATTGAGAGAGGGAGTAAAGACTACCATGAGAAAAGACCAAGCCTTGCTAAGAGACACGCAAAGGACTGACAGGGATGACACAGAGGCCCAGATAGCCCAAAGAAGATATGGCTGATTGTCACCTGCTACTCAGCAAGCTAAGCTTGAATCTCAGCTTCACCATTCACTGGCTGGATAATTAGGGGCATGTTATCTCCCTTAACCTAAATATTTCTGATCTGTAAAATGGAGGTACTTGTACTTTCCTCAGAGATTTATTGTGAGAATTGTGTTAACAATGTTTAAGTACAATGCCTGACTCAATAAATGTTATTATCATTATTATTAGCAACAGCTGCAGCAGTGATAGTATATTTGCAGTTGTGAACAAAACAAGCAGTCTTGCTGGTGGAATTCATCTTGACATCCTCCCAAAGCTAAAAATTCCTACCTGAAAGAGAAGCCTTTGGAGATAGTTAAGCTCTTCTCCACCGGTCCTCAGACTGAGCTGAGACTAGTGAACTGTTCTCTCCTGAAAGATACCAACCACTAGAGGGAGAGTGGATTTCTAGAAACCACAGCCCCTTAATCTCTGTCTTTCACACTGCAGATAGCCACATATTAGCAGTTTTGATACCAGTTTACTGCAATCCAATTAGTGTTTTTTTTTAATGGAATGGAATAAAATTGAAAATAGCATTAACTGCAGAAGATTCAGGTAGATATATTGCTTCATAAAGTCCTTTGTTTTAGTTACATAACTGTGTTTGTATGTATAAAATGTATTTCTCACTGTGAGTTATGATCAGCCATCAGTAGCGTAAGAAACACTGCCTTAAAGGACATTCAAGACAAAACTATCTTTCTTCTTTAATTTTCAGACAGACTGTTGTTCAGTTGCTCAGTTGTGCCCAACTCTTTGCAACCTCATGGACTGCAGTGTGCCAGGCTTCCCTGTCCTCCACAATCTCACAGAGTTTTCTCAAATTCATGTCCATTGAATCAGTGATGCCATCCAGCCATCTCATCCTTTGTCATGTCATCTTCTTTTCCTCCTGCCTTCAGTCTTTCCCAGCATCAGGGTCTTTTCCAATGAGTCAGTTCTTTGCATCAGGTGGCCAAAGTATTGGAGCTTCAGCTTCAGCATCATTCCTTCCAATGAATATTCAGGGTTGATTTCCTTTAGGACTGACTTGAGGGGCTCTCAAGAGTCTTCTCCAGCACCACAGTTTGAAACCATCAATTCTTTGGCACTCAACATTCTTTATGGTCCGGCTCTCACATCCATACATGACTACTGGAAAAACCATAGCCTTGATCAGACGGACCTTTGTTGGCAAAGCGATGTCTCTGCTCTTCAATATGCTGTCTAGGTTTGTTGGAGCTTTTCTTTCAAGAAGCAAGGGTTTTTTAATTTCATGGCTGCAGTCACTGTCCACAGTGATTTTGGACGCCAAGAAAAAACTCTGTCACTGTTTCTATTTTCCCCCATCTGTTTGCCATGAAGTGATGGGACCAGATTTTCACTCTTCTCTTTCACCTTCATCAAGAGTCTGTTTAGTTTCTCCACACTTTTTGAAAGTAGGGTGGTGTCATCTGCATGTCTGAGGTTATTGATATTTCTCTCAGCAATCTTCATTCCAGCTTGTGCTTCATCCAGCCCAGTATTTTGCATGATGTACTCTGCATGTAAGTTAAATAAGCAGGGTGACAACATACAGCCTTAACGTACTCCTTTCCCAGTTTGGAACCAGTCTGTTGTCCCATGTTTAGTTCTAACTGTAGCTTCTTGACCTGCATACAGATTTCTCAGGAGGCATGTAAGGTGGTCTGGTATTCCCATCGCTTTAAGAATTTTCTGCAGATACCAAACAAGTTACATTCATGTAAGCCATTTTTCTGTATTAAAGAAGAATCAGATACAGGAATGCAGGACTAGATATAACTAATGGTGCCTAATATTGTTAAAAACTTGTGTTATTTCTTGGATGTTCTTCCTCTGGTATAAACATCTCTCAAGGTGTAACCAGGCCATCTTTTTTCACATGTGTGTAAGTTACTTTCATAGCTCTTTTTCTAGGTGATGACATCAACTCCCAAGATTTTCAATGATTCCTTTAATGCAACCCTCAAATTCAACCTATCCAAAAGTCCATGTATCATCTTCCCATTATTAAAAAAAAAAAAGGTTGAAAAGCCCTTCCTGTATTCCTTCCCTTAGCCCTTGTCTTATTCAGGCTACTGTAACAAAATACCACGGATTGGATAGTTTATAAATAACAGAAATATATTTCTCATAGCTCTAGATGCTGAAAGTTGAGGATCATGGTGTCAGCAGGATTGGGTGATGACCCAATCCTGCTGGGCCCTCCAGGGTCTTCCAGGTCTCAGATTTCATGTTGTATCCTCACATGTATCCTCCTTATTGCCAAATTCAGACTTAAATTGAAGAAAGTGGGGAAAAATACTACAGCATTCAAGTGTTACCTAAATCAAATCCCTTATGATTATACAGTGGAAGTGACAAATAGATTCAAGGGATTAGATATATAGACAGAATGCCTGAAGAACTATGGATGTAGGTTCGTGACATTGTACAGGAGACAGTGATCAAGACCATCCCCAAGAAAAAGAAATGCAAAAAGGCAAAATGGTTGTCTGAGGAGGCCTTACAAATAGCTGTGAAAAGAAGAGAAGCAAAAGGCAAAGGAAAAAAGGAAAGATATACCCATTTGAATGCAGAGTTCCAAAGAATAGCAAGGAAAGATAAGAAAGCCTTCCTCAGCCATCAGTGCAAAGAAAGAGAGGAAAACAATAGAATGGGAAAGACTAGAGATCTCTTCAAGAAAATTAGAGATACCAAGGAAACATTTCATGCAAAGATGGGCACAATAAAGGACAGAAATGGTATGGACCTAACAGAAGCAGAAGATAGTAAGAAGAGGTGGCAAGACTACACAGATGAACTATACAAAAAAGATCTTTATGACCCAGATAACCATGATGGTGTGATCACTCACCTCATTCCAGACATCCTGGAATGTGTAGTCAAGTGGGGCCTTAGGAAGCATCACTACAAACAAAGCTAGTGGAGGTGATGGAATTCCAGTTGAGCTATTTCAAATCCTAAAAGATGATGCTGTGAAAGTGCTGCACTCAATATGCCAGCAAATTTGGAAAACTCAGCAGTGGCCACAGGGCTGGAAAAGGTCCATTTTTATTCCAATCCCAAAGAAAGGCAATGTCAAAGAATGCTCAAACTACCACACATTTGCACTCATCTCACGCTAGCAAAGTAATGCTCCAAATTCTCCAAGACAGGTTTCAACAGTATGTGAACCATGAACTTCCAGATGTTCAAGCTGGATTTAGAGAAGGCAGAGGAACCATAGATCAAATTGCCAACATCCACTGGATCATCATAAAAGCAAGAGAATTCCAGAAAGACATCTACATTTGCTTTATTGACTGCGCCAAAACCTTTGACTGTGTGGATCACAACAAACTGTGGAAAATTCTGAAAGAGATGGGAATACCAGACCACCTGACCTGCCTCCTGAGAAATCTGTATGCAGGTCAAGAAGCAACAGTTAGAACTGGACATGGAACAACAGACTGGTTCCAAATCAGGAAAGTCATACATCAAGGCTGTATATTGTCACCCTGTTTATTTATCTTATAAGCAGTGTACATCATGTGAAATGCAGGGCTGGATGAAGCACAAGCTGGAATCAAGATTGCTAGGAGAAACATCAATAACCTCAAATACGCAGATGACACCACCCTTATGGCAGAAAGTGAAGAAGCACTAAAGAACCTCTTGATGAAAGTGAAAGAGGAGAGTGAAAAAGTGGCCTTAAAACAACATTCAGAAAACTAAGATCATGGCATCCGGTCCCATCACTTCATGGCAAATAGATGGGGAAACAATGGCAACAGTGGGAGGCTTTATTTTGGGGAGCTCCAAAATCACTGAAGATGGTGACTGCAGCCATGAAGTTAACAGACGCTTACTCCTTGGAAGAAAAGCTATGACCAACCTAGACAGCATATTAAAAAGCAGAGACATTACTTTACCAACAAAGTAATGGTTGTCTAGTCAAAGCTATGGTTTTTCAGTAGTCATTTATGCATGTGAGAGTTGGACCATAAAGTAAGCTGAACATCAAAGAATTGATGCTTTTGAACTGTGGTGTTGAAGAAGACTCTTGAGAGTCCCTTGGACTGCGAGGAGATCCAACCAGTCCATCCTAAAGACATTAGTCCTGAATATTCATTGAAGGACTGATGCTGAAGCTGAAACTCCAATACTTTGGCTACCTAAAGTGAAGAACTGACTCATTGGAAAAGATCCTGATGCTTTGAAAGATTGAAGGTGAGAGGAAAAGGGGACAACAGAGGATGAGATGGTTGGATGGCATCACCGACATGAGAAACATGAGTTTAAGTAGGCTCTGGGAGTTGGAGATGGACAGGGAAGCCTGGCATGCTGCAGTCCACGGGTCGCAAAGAGTTGGACATGACTGAGTGACTGTACTTAACTGAACTGAACTGAAATGACTTAATGAGAATACCAGACCATCTTACCTGTCTCCTGAGAAACCTGTTTGTGGGTCAAGAGGTGACAATCCAAACCCTGAATGGAACAAATGTTTGGTTCAGGGTTGAGAAAGGAGTATGACAGGGCTGCTGTCACCCTGTTTGTTTATACACTGAGAAATGCTGAGCTGGGCTAAATGAGTTACAAGCTGGAATCAAGATAGGTGGGAGAAACATCAACAACCTCAGATAAGCAGATGATACCACTCTACTGGCAGAAGGTGAAGAGGAACTAAAGAGCCTCTTGATGAGGGTGAAGGAAGAGAGTGAGAGTCAGCTTGAAACTAAATATTAAAAAACTAAGATCATGGAATCCAGTCCCATTCCCAGTATTCCCAGTGTTAGTCACACAGTTGTGTCTGACTCTTTGTGACTCCATGGACTGAAGCCTGCTAGGCTCCTCTGTCCATGGAATTCTCTAGGCAAGAATACTGGAGTGGGTTGCCATTCCCTTCTCCAGGAGATCTTCCCAACCTAGGAATCGAACCTGGGTTTCCTGCATTGCAAGCAGATTCTTTACAGCCTGAACCACTAGGGAAGCCCTCCGGCCCCATTACCTCATGGCAAATAGAAGGGAGAAAGGTGGAAGTAGTGACAGATTTCCCCTTCTTGGGCTCTAAAATCACTGTGGATGGTGACTGCAGCCATGAAATCAGAAGACATTTGCTTCTTGGCAGGAAAGCTAATGACAAACCTAGACAATGTGTTGAAAAGCAGAGACATTACTCTGCCAACAAAGGTGCATATAGTCAAGGCTGTGGTCTTCCCAGTGGTCACGAACAGTTGTGAGAGCCGAACCGTAAAGAAGGCAGAGTGCTGAAGAATTGATGCCTTCGAACTGTGGTGTCAGAGAACACTCTTGAGAGTCCCTTGGACAGCAAGGAGATCAAACTAGTCAATCTTAAGGGAAATCAACTCTGAATACTCGTTGGAAGGACTGGTGCTGAAGCTGAAACTCCGGCATTTTGGTCATCAGATGCGCACAGCTGACTCATTGGAAAAGTCCCTGATGCTGGGAAAGATTGAGGGCAGAAGAAGAGGGCATCAGAGGATGAATGGCTGGATGGCATTCTGATGCAATGGACATGAACTTGGACAAACTTAGGGAGATTACTACCTTCAGGAGGTACAGAGAGGCCTGTTGTGCTGCAGTCCATGGGGTTGCAAAGAGTCGGACATGACTGAGCGACTGAACAACATCTAACCACCTAAAACCCTTATACTGTCAATTTCCTCAGGACATTGAGTAAATTGGGGACCACTGTTGGAAACCTGAAAGAAATCCACCCACTGGAGGCCTTTCCTTTCCCTACAGGAAAATGTCTTTTGCTGTATTTTTGTCCCTTGAATGCCTTAGAGGGAAAAAAGAAAGGAAGAAAGAAAGAAATCCAGGAGAGATGGTGGCAGACTTGTTCCTTTCCAGTGTGGAAGCCGGAGCACTGACTCAGAAAAGGACATTGCAGGCATTTTGTTCTTCCAAGAATTGTAATGCTTGGGATTTTTAATTTCGGGCAGTGAAAAGCAAATGATCAGGGCCAAAATCAAAGAGAACACAACGATTTCAACAATTTGGGGGTTATCTTCCCTGTTTTTTCCCCTCTGTGTCTGTATGGTTCCTCAAACAAAGTGGGTTGGAAAAGTTCAAGCTTAGTTCACAGAAGAGAACATTCTGTACTCTGCACAACAGGCTGGGCTGCTCTCTGTAAAACAAAATCAACAGCATGATCTCAGCCACTGTGGCGGCAGGCACCACGCCGCCAGCCCACAGCCCCAGCGATTGAATAGACCGGCTGTCAAAGGCGCCCCGTGGACAGGACATGAGGAACGGGCAGTGGCATGCACATGCACCACACACACACACACACACACACACACACTCACAGTCACACTCACACACACACACACACACTCACAGTCACACTCACACACACACACACACACACACACACACACACACACACACGACTTTCTGCCCCATTGTTACTTCTTCTCCCCAGAGGGTCAAGGAAGTTGTTTGGATATTTCTTTTTGGAGAGTTATTACAGCTGAAACATTTCCAAGGAAACAGCCCCCGGATGTACACTTCTGCTCTGGCATTGATTGGAGCTTTTTAGTCTGTTAGGATGTTACTGTAATCAAATGACAGTATCAACACATCACTGCCTCCCTACTAAGGGAAAGGGAGATGAGGAAAGAAGAGTCAAGTTGGTGTTTTCACCATTCCTCCACCCCCTCAGCTTTTCAGTTTACTTCTGGATTCACAGCCATTGCTTCTTTTGTCTAGAATGTAGCATGCATGTAATTCAGTAAATATTTGTTGAGTGCATATTTGGTGCCAGGTTCACAGTAAAATAATACCTATAGCAGGGTTATTCTTGTGAAGTGAAAACCTGGCCTTGAAGCCAGGCAGTGGAGGAGGAAAAGAGACTTAGGGCTTCCCCAGTGGCCCAGCTGGTAAAGAATCCACTTGTAATGCGGGAGACCTGGCTTCTACTCCTGGGTTGGGAAGATCCCCTGGAGAAGGGAAAGGCTACCCACTCCAGTATTCTGGCCTGGAGAATGCCATGGACTGTATAGTCTATGGGGTCGCAAAGAGTTGGACACGACTGAGTGAATTTCACTTCACTTCACTTCACCAGTGGAAGGGGAGAGGAAAAGGAAGGGGGTTCTCCAGGAGGGTTGAGAGATTAAGGTTCTAGAAGGCCCCAGGCACAGGTGAGCGAGCTTCAGGAAGACAAAGCAGACATCTGGAATGGGGCTGATAGCCCAGTACTCCTTCCACGCTGAATTCAAGCTTGTTTGCTCTAAGAAGAAATAACAAGAATACACAACTGCCCGCAGCAGGGAGTGAGTGGAATTGCTGCCCCAGGCCTTCTTTGAAGTCACCGTTTCTGCAGCTGCTGCAGGACCCGGAGACTGGAGATAGGGTGGGGTTGGGGGCAGGGCACGTGGAGACATGGCAAATGAAAAAGCAGAAGCTTTTTGCCTGGGGGGCTTGGAATCTTGGCTTACTGTGTGGCCTCAGATGAGGTTCTCGGACTCTGCGCCTGTGAGTCTCTCCAGCTGTGCCCTCCCTCAGCTGTTAACTGGGGTGAGAAACCCCTGTTTCTTAGGACTATTGACTATTGTTATTACTAATATATAGTAAGTTCTGTTCAGAGAGAGCTCTTAACCAGGGCATCAGTTAAGAATTCCCACCAGTGTGTCCTCTCAGATGTTTTCATGCCCACCTAGTTCACAGCTTCCTGGCTTCCTGGGTGTCTGCTGTGCACCTTCACTCAGCGTCAAGCTCTGTGCAAGGCAAGATGACAGGCGTCAGACCGCAAAAGACTCCTCAGGAAGCTCTCTGCCCTGACCAGGGAGGGGGTTACACAGGGCAGTGACCACCCTGGGGCTCAAAGGATACTTCCTCACAGCCAATCTTCCTTTGTGCTCAGGCTCGTTTTTTCTCGGTCCCAGACCACCTCTTTGGCTGTCCAGCCATCCTATAGAGAAAGCTCCTGGGGGGCGGGGATTGGTTGGGAACAGCCCTGATGCAAGACATTTCTCGAGACTGCTCTTCCAGAATGTAAACACCCTTCCTCACTTCAGGACCAGAGCTCCTGCCAGGACTTTGAAAAACAAGTTACACAAGCACCTTTGGGGTGGTTGGTCATGCCACATCACAGGTGCTGCTACGTGGGGAGGTGGGGGAAGGGTGACCTCAAGGACTCAGTCAGGGACAGTGCACAAATGTGTAAATGCCAGACTCACTGGGCCAGGAGTTCAGGAAAACACAAGCCCTCAGGCACCACAGTAAGACACCGCCTGGGGAAGGAGTCAGTCATTTAAAGATCATTTCAGAGTTGCTCTCTGCCATCACTGAAACAATCCCAGGGCTCAGTAGAAGAATCATCTGCTATTAGAGCTGGGTCCCAGGCCAAGGTGGCCCTTCCTTAGAACTGCTCACTGTGATATCTTGAATTTTCTCTCCCCTACAGAGATCACCTCCCTGACTATACTCATCCCACCTGTTTTAAATTTTGGGAGCAGACAGCCTGTCACTAAAACACTTCACTCTGTTGAACCTCCTTTGCCAAAACTACTGCCGATTCCAGCCAGTTGCAGGTAGAACTTCTTAAAAGGACAGAGTAAGCATGGGACAGCAAAAGCAAAGCCCTAAGGATCTGAGTTGACCAAGCTAACTATTATAAATCCGGGGACTAGGCAGGTAACCAGAATCTCAGGGAAGAAATGAAGGGAAGTGGTTCCTAGTTCATACCCCCCCCCCCACATGCTCGATGGAAGGAGAGCCTAAGAGTGATTAGGGTGGCCTTTTATTATGTGCCAAGTACCTTACACACATTCTCTCACTTAATTCCCATGATAATGCTGTGTGGCAAGTAGTGGTGTTATCCCAGTTTCAAAGGGCTTAAATAACTGGCCCAAGGTCATGCAGCCAAGTACATGGCAGACTTGCACTTGAAACCCTGTTTTGTCCAACCTGAAAGACCAGGTTCCTCTCATTATACTCATCTGCCTCCCTGTAGCAAGAATCTTACTAGAATACCAGTGGAATCATCTTGTACATTGATTTTGGTTTCTCAGAGATTGATGTCTCAAAGTTCTGACACCAAGTCTCACTGTCCAATCTCAGGTATTTTATTATACCTTATCTCAGTAGATACCAGTCAGCGGTAGTTATTTGACATGCACCAGCCATTGTGCTGTGCTCCCTGGGGAGTAGAAAACTTACCTATGCGTGCTACCTTCAAAGAACTTACAGTCTGATAGGATATTAACATACAATTAATTTTTTATTTATGTTATTATTCAAATAACTTCTGACTCTAAATGGCATAACACGACCAAGGTTTACTTCTTACTCATACCACATGCCATTGTGAATCAGCTGGGTCCTCGCTCTTACTGCTTCTTCCCTTAAGGGGCTCATGTCAGTTCTGCTCACATTTCCTTGGCCAAAGCAAATTAAACAGTCACACATAACTTCAAAGGTTTGATAAATACAAACCTACCACGAGTCTGGAAATGGAGAAAGACCTGAAAACTCTGGTCAGTTCAGTTCAGTTCAGTCACTCAGTCATGTCTGACTCTGCAACTCCATGGACTGCAGCATGCCAGGCCTTCCTGTCCATCACCAACTCCTGGAGTTTACCTACTCGTGTCCATTGAGTCAGTGATGCCATCCAATCATCTCATCCTCTGTCATCCCCTTCTCCTCCTGCCTTCAATCTTTCCCAACATCAGGGTCTTTTCAAATGAGTCAGTTCTTCACATCATGTGGCCAAAGTACTGGAGTTTCAGCTTCAACATGAGCGCTGAAGAATTGATGCTTTTGAACTGTGGTGTTGGAGAAGACTCTTGAGAGTTCCTTGGACAGCAAGGAGATCCAACCAGTCCATCCTAAAGGAGATCAGTCCTGAGTTCATCAGAAGGACTGATGTTGAAGCTGAAAACTCTGGTAAATAGACCAATTAATGACCACATTCTGGGAAGAGGAACAGCCTTGATGCCTCATGCCCCAGATTGCAAACAATGAAAGATTGAAAGATCTAGTGCCATTGAGTGGATGCATTCAAGACAGATATCCTAAGGACTCAGGAGAGAATCATGCCTAGACCCAAGACCTCAGTGAAGTATCCTGAGAAAGTGAAGACCTGCACTGAGTCTTGAAGAGTGGGATGGACTTAGATGGACCTCCAAGACCAGATCAGTTACATCCACCTTGACCTTCAATAAGGTGATGGTAATATACCACCAGTCACTCTCATGAACTACATAGGTGCTTTCAGGCCTGGAGAGACCACCCAAATGAGTGCCTGAATGTGAAAATGTGCACAGTGGGCTTGAGGGGAAAGGCCCATCATAGCTGGGCAGAGTATTCAAATCAGGGAGAAATGTTAGTTGGCCAGAGCATTACTTGAGAAGGAATAAAAGATCTTTAAGTGAGAAAGTCATGATTACAGTGGAACTTTGGGGATTTTAATCTGTTTTAAAATTAAAATAGATTCTTCTTTCATCTGTTTCTTCTTTGATTTCACAAATGCTTTTAATATTTTGCATAGGAGAAACAGAGGTAGATAAGGCTTGATTCCCACCTGTAACTCTTCAGTGGAAGAAGAAATGTGTTTGGTTTTTTACCATTGCCTTCTAAGAGGGAAACCACCAGAGGGAAGCTTCCCTGGTGGTTTCCCTCTTAGAAGGCAACAGTGAAAAACCAAGCTTCCCTGGTGGCTTCCCTCTTAGAAGGCAATGGTAAAAAACCAAACACATTTCTTCTTCCACTGAAGAGTTATAGATGGGAATCGGGCTCAAACAGTAAAGCATCTGTCTACAATGCAGGAGACCCGGGTCCGATCCCTGGGTCGGGAAGATCCACTGGAGAAGGAAATGGCAATCCACTCCAGTACTATTGCCTGGAAAATCCCATGGACAGAGGAGGCTGGTAGGCTACAGTTCATGGGGTCACAAAGAGTCGGACACGACTGAGTGACTTTGCTTTTTCGCTTCTAAGAGGAGTTGATCTCAAAGAGATACTTCATTTGCTGAATAAGATCTAAAATTTCAAGAATGTGCGTTTATGAAGCAGAAAGGGCTAAAAGGGCCAGTTGACTAAATGGAATTGGGGTGGTGATAAGGAATCCAGGAGTGGGAGGAGTGTGGAAATGGAGAAGACAGAGAAGATAAGACAGCTAGCAATGAGACAAAAGCCTTTGGGTATGATGGAGATTTTTAATGGGGGTTTTATGAAGTTTAGCCATATGGTGTTCAGTGTAAGCCCTCCACTTTTCTCCCTTGTGAGCATTTCAGTAAAATATATGTTACTCAAAATGCTTTGAGAGGTGACTTGAGAGGTCACATGGGGGCAATTGGGTAGCAATAAAGTGTTGATTGTGGCCTCAAACTGTACAGAGTGTGAGCCAGAACTTGTGAAGAGAGCACAGTCATGTTTATGTTAAATAGATATGTGCAATCACACTTCTGCGGGATAAAGTGGCAATTCTAGGCGTGGGAGAGTTTGTCAAGAAACACTTCATAAAGGAGATTAAAGGAGATCCTAAGGCCAGGTGTTGAAATATCAGAAAGTGTCCCAACCCATCTGGGTTAATGAAAAGCATTCCAGTCCGGGCACAGAGAGCAGCATGTAGGAAAGTGGTGGGGTGTGGAACAGCCTGCTTTATTGGGACTACTCCAAGCAAATATTGATGGGTAGGTTTATGAGGGATAGGGTCAAAGGGAGCAAGTCCAGTAGTCTAATCCATTTATCAGGGTCTGTGGCAATAAGGACAAGTGTTCACCTTCAAAACTATTTATTCAGCATTTATTTACTCTCATATACTTTCCAGCTTTTATATTGTTGCAAAACTATTTTGTTTTGATTTGGCAAAAAAACTAGAAAACTAATGATGTCCTATTTTCTTACCTATTGGTAAGACAAATGGTGGATCCAGAGATTAACTTTTCTAAGGATATCCTGACTTATTTATATTCACTGCTTGTGTACAGCATGTCAATATTTACCTGGCTGCTGAGCACCCCCTCCCCACGTGCAGTGCAGAGAAGAGCCAGGATTCTTCAGGTCCTGTGTCCCAGGAAGTGAAGGATTGCCTGAGACAGCAGCAAACAGAAGCAGATAGCTGGTGACTATTAAAACACACTTCTTGATTTACAGTCACCTGTCAGGTAGCAGAATTTATCGCCGCTGATCAGAGCAGAAAGTACCCTGCGTGTGAGGTATGTGTGCGTGTGAGTGCCTGAATATATTTTAAGTATCCACCTGGGAACTCTCTAAATCAGCATTTATTTTAATAATCTCATACATTCATATGGCACCTTTTTCCATAAATGCTTCCAAAGCAGTTTGTAAATTTTATTTAGCTGGGGAATCATCACTGCTGGAGTAGAAGGAAAGAGATGCTTATCAGCTTCCTAATGAGAACCGTACTTTTGTTAAGAAGTACAGAGATCCAAGAATGTGTGTGTATTTAAATGACTTTGTATTTCATTAAAATAGTATTCAAATTTCCTCTGAATAATCCATTCAGATTCTACCTAGCTTTCCATCTCACCTCTAGATTCAACTCTGCAGTTGATGCTAAATTTTGGTCCCCTAGAGCAAAGAACTGTCACTTTGTCCTGAATGTAGCTCTTCCCTTAATACCCAGAAGAACAGAATTGGGCGGGAGACCTCTGTCACTCTCAGGGGTGTACATTATTCATTTCTGGCCCGTTAAGAGGCTGTGCAGTACCTGAGAGGCCAGTGAGCATCTGGGAGGAAATTAAAGGAACTTCAACTCATTCATTCAGTAAGTAATTATTTATTGGGCCATTACTATCTTCCAGAAACTAGTACGGTGCTAGAGATACAACTAAGAGCACCAGAGACAGGGTCCCTGTCCTGGAAGCCAGCACTCTGGCAGGGGAGGTAATCATAGTGAAATAATCACACAGATCATTGTAAGCTAAGAATCAATATAAGCACTACAGAGGATGGTTCTGAGATATAAGCAGGGAACTCACAGAGACTGGGGAGTCAGCGAAGGCTGCCTGAGAAAGTGAAGTTCAAGGCTTCAGCTGAAGGATGAGTAGGAGATAACAGAGAGAGAGGAAAACAGAAGAAGGGAGAGGGTGAAGGGAAGAGGGAGGGAGGGTAAGGAAGGAAGGAAAGGAGTATGTGTGGGGTGTGTGTGTGTGACTGCCTCAGTTTCTTCATTTGTAAAACAATGATAGTAAGTTTTATAGTCTAATTTTGGAGTCCCCAAAAGCAGATCCTGAGATAAGGACTCTTGTGAATATGATTTATTGGGAAGTGTCCCCAGGGAAAACTGCTAGAGAAGTTGAAGAATGAGAACAGAAAGGGAAGGAGGTCAAGCAAGGTTGAGAAGGAAGCAAAATGCTGTGGAGGGGAGACCTGGAGATAAGACAGGTACCACAAGTAGCTGGGGCTCTTGTCTCCCTGTGGAGTTTCATTACCAGTAAAGTCCTGGGCATTCCTGCTCTCTATGCTGGGGAGCAGAGTGGCTCCAGGAGCTCGAGGACTGTCCACTACCACAGAGTCAGGGCGCTGACTGCTGGGAGCACAGCACGTGGTGGTAAGGGTGCAGAAATATGAGAAAAGGCCGTGGAGGGACGCAGGCCGAGCACTGGCGGCCTTCACCGCATAGGACACAGGAACAGGTTAAAGGAGGCAATGCACGTAAGGAACAGAGTGCAGTGCCTGACACGTGTTAGTGCCCAATAAATACTCTCACTGTGATTCTTATTTATTGACTACACACTGATGTGGCCTGGAACAGCTTCATCTGCTCAGCTATCTCTGTCTGTTCCAATCCTGCAGGAACCACTGTACCCACTCGCCACTCCCCACCACATCTCCTGAGACAAACACATGTATAAATATAGCAATATATACTTATATTTCCCAGGATTGTCACATTTTGCTGAGCTCATAACAGAACTGAACAAATAGCCCTGTCACCCCCCGTAATATATCCTATTATTCCCTGAGGCCACATCTCTTCCAGTCCTTCTGGACTCCTGGAGCTCAGAAATTCATGGGCCTGGCTGCTTCTTAAATGTGATCTGTACCAGCCTGGTCAGTTCTCAGGCCTGTGTTTCCTGGACAAGTTGATAGAATTTTTAGACCAGAAGGACTTCCTCTATCTGCTCATCTTCTTTTTTTTTTTTTTGGCTCATCTTCTTGAGTGATATATTGAACAATTATTTGCTCCTTCAAAAAGCATTTTAAATAAAAAGGAATGAGCTGTGGATATACTAACAAAAGTGAATCTCAGAACCATTATCCTGGGTGAAAAAAGTAGACACAAAAGAATGTATATGGTATAATTTCATATATTGGGAATTCTAAAACAGACAAAATTAATGTGTGACCGAAAGCCAGTCAGGGACTGCCTGGGGCTAAGGCTAGGACAACTGTAGAAAAGCGTGAGGAAACTTTCAGGAGTTGAAGATGTTCCAAGTCTTGGTTGTGGAGGAGTGTGTACATTTGTCAAAACTCAGAGTGGTATAATTAAAATGGATGTGTTTTATTACATGTAAATTATACGTTAATAAAGTGTATTTAAAATCAGATAGGCATTTTATTGCCTGACCAAGAGATCAAAAGTAGATCCAAGACTTGTCTCAGGGAGTTCCATCCGGCCAGACACACAAGCCTTTGTATTGTTCTCCATCCCCACCCCCTGTTTTTTCCCTTTGGCAAGAAGTTGGTCTTTATTATTTGCACCAATGGAGAGGAACAATGGCCCCGAGACTCTAAAAGGGGAATAATCCACGAATCATTTACATCTGGTGGCTCTGAAATGTGTTTTGTAGCCTGTCTGGTATTTGAATAGAGATGTGCCTGCTTTACATCCTGAGAATTCACTTCAGATGAAATAATGAAGTTCGCTATAGAGACCCGAACTGTTGGCAGCTTGGGAAGCCCTTCCCTTTCCCTGCCTGACCTCGCTTCTCCGTTCTTCTCAGTCCAAGGAGGAAATGCAGTGTTTCACCCAGGCCCAAACCTCCCTTCAGGCGGGTTCTTTCTCGGTTGGTGCCTCTGCCTTGTAAGATTTGGTGCCTCTGCCTTGTAAGATTTGGTGCCTCTGTGTTAACATGCAGTGTAACTAGAGGGACTTGAGACACTCAAGCCATTGAAAAAGAGACTTGAAAAAAGTTTTCTTGCAAGCTAAGTGGAATCAGCTACTTGCATGCAGATAATTGAGAACAGATTGTATAAAAATTGATTTCTTATATTTAGGATAGACTTTAACTAGCTCTGGCTCTGGGAAGTCTCTGCTGGCACCCCCACACCACCAGCCCTGCCATTCTCAAGGCTGGGTTCACTGCCCCCACTGTTTGTACCACCTCTAACACCCTGAACTTTGCCCTTCATGGCCCTCATCACGTGGAGGGCAAATGCTTGTTTGCTAATCTGTGACCTGGACCTGACTGAAAGCTCTTTGAAAGCAGGGTCTGCTGAGGTCACCAGTGTATCCCTAGCTGCTACAACAGTGCCAGGCTCATAGTAGGTGCTTAATAAATAGTCGTTGAGTTATGATTCTGAACACATCACAACAGAGTTTATTTAAGGTTTTCAAAATCAACTGCACAAACAGGAAAACTCTGGTGCTTCCAAAAAGAACTCCACCCAGACAAGAGCTCCAGCAGGAAATACCAAAAAGTCAGTATCTAGCACCGAAATCACTGTGTGTGTTTCAGGGCAAACTCTCGTGAGCTGATCTCTGAGAGGCTGTAGAACAGTCTGGAAAGTCCAAAGCTTTAGAAACTCTACATAAGAACTCTCCAAAGCAAGTGACACTCTCCAAGTGGGGGGCAAGGTAGGGGGTGGGAGGGGAGGCTCCGAGGAGAATGCCCTGGGGCTCTGGAGAACCCTGAGCTTGGTGACCGTGGGCAGGCTGGGCACCTAGACTCTCAGAACTTCTGGAAATGACATGAAAGACACCTCCCACAGAGTCCCGTCTGTCAGTCCATAGGAGTGATGACACGTTTTAGCTGCCTGTATCATCAGGAAAAACAACAAAATACACCTACAACTTTAAGTTTGATACACAAGAAGAGAAAGAACGAGGAAATTCTAAATGAAAATCATAAGTTACTCCTCATTTTTCACACATTGACTTCCAGGATAAAAACCACCCCAGTTCTTTCTTCCCCATGGCCTCCTGGGTGCTCACATTGGGCTCATTTATTCCTCATGAGTGAAGAGAGAGCACAGAGCGCTTAATTCACTCATTGTCACTACGTATTATCCACATTAGAATTGGGAAAGAGACAGTTTAAATAAGCATATGATCTGAATCCCAGCTTTCCATAAATCCATCCTGGTAGGCACCTAGTCCTCAATAGAAAAAGAACAAAATTAGTTCCTTGGTTGATGGTGCCTCTTTCACTAAAAGGCTAAGAAGTGACCTCTTGAACTTCACAGAGTACTGTGGCCTAGACCCATTAGATAAATTACCTTGAATTTAGATAAGGAATCATGCCAGTATTGGGGGGAAAAGTAAAAAACTGCAGACTACCAGCAATCAGGTCAACTGCTAGAGAACATGTAACTGGTGCCTTTCATGATGTCACCAGCCATCCATTCATTAAATCATTTGTTCAACAAAGGAGATCTTCAAGTCTGGTTTGAATCCTTTTATCAGTGATATTGTCATTGTTCAGTTACTAAGTCGTATCATACTCTTTGCAACCCCGTGAACTATACAGCACACCAGGCTTCCCTGTCCTTCACTATCTCCTGGAGTTTGCTTATATCCATGTCCATTGAGTGGGTGATGCTATTGAACCATCTCATCCTTTACCACCCCTTTCTCCTTTTGCCTTCAGTCTTTCCCAGCATTGGGATCTTTTCCAGTGAGTCAGTTCTTCAAATTAGGTGGCCAAAGTATTTTAGCTCCAATAAATATTCACGGTTAATTTCCTTTAGTATTGACTGGTTTGATCTCCTTGCTGTCCAAGGGACTCTCAAGAGTCTTCTCCAGCACAAGAGTTTGAAAGCCTCAGTTCTTCAACACTCAGTCTTCTTTATGGTCCAACTGTCACATCCATACATGACTACTGGAAAAACCATAGCTTTGACTATACAGACCTTTGTGGGCCAAGTGACATCTCTGCTTTTTAATATATTGTCTAGGTGTGTCATAGCTTTTCTTCCAAGAAGCAAGGGTCTTTTAATTTCTTGGCTGCAGTCACTGTCCACAGTGATTTTGGAGCCCAAGAAAATAAAATCTCTCACTGCTTCCACTTTTTCTCCTTCTATTTGCCATGAAGGGATGGGACTGGATGCCATGATCTTCATTTTTTGAATGTTGAATTTTAAGCCATCTTCTTTACTCTCCTCTTTGACCCTCATCAAGAAACTCTTTAGTTCCACTTCACTTTCTTCCACTGGAGTAGTATCATCTACATATCTGAGGTTGTTGATATATCTCCTGCAATCTTGATTCCAGCTTGTGATACATCTACCCTGGCATTTTGTGTGATGTACTCTGCATAGACGTTAAGTAATCAGGGTAACAATATACAGCTTTGTCATACTTCTTTTGTTAGTGATGCAACTTTCATCAAATTGGGTGTCCCTTCCTTTGTAGATTGCAGGTCATAGTAATTCCTACCTTGGAGATGTGCCATGAATATTAAATGAGTAGCTTTAATTATTAGTAATAATAGCATCAATCGCTATGGCTCAGAGCAGACTACATGCATGAGGAACTTAGAGTCATTTTGCTTCTCCCACTCTAAGAATGTTCTCTCCAGCCTTGAGGCCTTAAGTGGGTGTCATCCCTCATGGTCACGTGCCACAGGTAGACATTAAAGAGAATCTTATACAAAGAAAGCTTTGCAAAGTGTTATGTTTCTAGTATGACGGTAGTTCCATCAGACTAAGCCACCTGGCTGTTTTGGAGAAAGAAAAAGAACTTGAATGAGTAGGAACTGGAAAACAGAGAAAACCAAGGATGAAGGTAAATACATAAGAAACTCAGTTTAAGCATTTCAGATCATATCTTTCTAGCACAGAGTTTTGATGAGCACAAAAAGTTCTCTAAATCTGTCCCTGCTAACCACAATTTAAGCACAGTGTTTTGTAAAGAATGTGTGCTGCCAATATATGCAGTAAATATTCTCTTGCCTCCATGGGATAAGCAAGAGTTCAGTTCAGTTGCTCAGTTGTGTCTGATAAGCAAGATGAGAGAACCAAACATGAATTACATGGTGCCCTCCCCTAGGGCATCTGTCAGGTAAATGCTCGGTGACTTAAAAAGAAAGTTTTCTATTTCAGTTCTAGTTTTCAAATTCCGGAGCACTTTCCCTGTCCCCCTCTTAGGAAGCAGTTTCTCCAGAGTCTATAGTTGATCTCCCTTGCCAGAAAAGGCAAGGAATTGGGATAACCCCGTGCCTGGTCCACCTGCTTCACTGGGTGGACCACACAGCACCCAATAGAGTGGCAAACACATAGCATCTTTTCCTTCTTCCACCGCTCTACACACATACACACACACAGTACTAACTCTGTTTGGAACTGTCACACCTATAAAGGCCTTATTTAGAAGGATGCAGAACTGACCATAGTTATTTATGTCATCCTAGCAGTGATTGATGAGATAGGCAAGGCATTTAGTTGGAACATCTGAACCCCTATCTTTTGCCAGTTGTGTAACACCTAGTTCTCCAAAGAATGAGGACTACCACATTTCCCATCTCTTCAAACCTCATCACAGCCTCCCTCCAGATATATCTTTCTCTGGCTACCTGTAAATCATTGACTATTTGGAGCTGAAAGAGCCAATACAACACACAGCCTCCACCATACTTATTATGTAGTGAAATTCGGATAGTGAGTCAGAAGGGGAATGCTCCACATCATACAGTCAGTTATGTGGTCAGAAAGAGGACCTAGGTCCTTAACTTCTTGTCTTTCACGTGTTCATTTTCCAAGGAATTTAAATCCCAATTTGGAAGCAAGACTTTATTCAAAGAGATAACCAAGAGGGCAGCAAAAATAAGGAAGCAGTCCCTTCCTTACCTTTCCTGACTTTGAATTTTGAAGGCTATTGGGGAAGAGTTGTTCAATTATATGTAGCAAATGTACATGTACACACACACATTTCTTTGTGCATAACTATTGTTGTTGTTTAGTAGCTAAGTCATGTCTACCTGTTTGCAACCCCATGAACTGCAGCATGCCAGGCTTCCCTGTATTTCACTATCTTCCAGAGTTTGTTCAAACTCATGTCTGTTATGTCAGTGAGGCCATCCAATCATCTCATCCTCTGTCGCCCTTGTCTTTCTTGCCCTCAGTGTTTCCCAATACCAGAGTCTTTTCTAATGAGTTAGCTCTTCACATCAGATGGCCAAAGTATTGGAGTTTCAACTTCAGTCCTTCCAGTGAATGTTCAGGATTGACTGCATAAATATATCCATCTATATATCCATCTAAGATATGTGTGTGTATATAGCATTGTTGTATGTTATTATATATAATATATATAGTATTATAGCATATATATGTTAGATTCAGTTGGCCTGGTCAGCTATTGAGGTTGGCTCCTGAAGAATTTTATTTGCATATAGAACCAGGTGCCTCATGGGAAAAATTTGACATAATGAAATGTGAGTCTCAAAGCTTCTGCTTGGTTGAAGAAGTCAGTTTGCCTTAAAAAAGGATGCCTAGGGGGCTATTCCTTAGAGTACTTCTGCCCTTTCTTCCTGCTGTGTTTTCCTGACTGGTCTCGCCTCTCTTTGTGATGTTATCTTATGGAGGATGCTGGGGAAAATAAGTCTGCAGCAACTGCATCAAAACAACAGTCATGGGTTGCACGTCCTGCAGGGGAGGGTGTGGTGACTGTGGGAAAGCGCTCTGGCACTCTTCAGTGTGGGCACACAAATAAATACAATGGGCTTTGTCCCATGCAAACTGGTTAAAGACTGAACCAAAGAAACACTTTCTGTTTGTCCCTGGTCTTTTCAATGACATCAGCACCTCTACACACAAATACTAGAACTCAGCTGTTGTTTCTTGAAGGAATCCTTTCCTCACCCAAGTTTGAAACCAATTGAGGAAAAGAGGAGTCAGGCAGGTGGAGATGAAGATGTTATCCTTATTGTTTGCTATAGGCTGACTTTGTGCCCCACAGATTCACATGTTGAAACCCTAATCCCCAACGTGACGGTATTTGGAGATGGTGCCTTTGGGAGGTAATTAGGTTTTGAGGGTGGGAACCTCAGGAGGGGATTAGTGCCCTCATAAGAAGAGAAACGAGAGAGGTTGCTTCGTCTCTCTGGTCTAAGTTATGTGAAGATACAGAGAAAGGACAGCCATCTGCAAACTGCGAAGAGGGCCCTTGCGGCAACCTGACCATGCTGATGTCAGACCTTCCCAGCTTCCAGAAGTGTGAGAAATAAATGTTAAAATAAATGTCATGAGTCTATGATAATTTGTTATAGTAACCCAAAGTGACTAAGACTCAGAAAGGCTGGGTGGGAAGATGTGTGAAGTGTGCAGTAATAATGAGTTTTCTAATACCAAACCCCAGAACTAGGTAGACAACTCACCCAGTCACAGGCAGCAGTGAATGAGTACAAGGCCCCAGCCAAGGCAAAGGCTGCTCTATATAGAGGATGCATGAGCAGTAGAGAATGGGGCTTTTGGCTGGCAGGCCAGTCCCAAGAAGAGGGAGAAACTGAGCCACATAATTCAATTCCTTGTCTCAAAGTCGTCATTCTGTTATGTCACCTAACCTCTCCTGGGAGGGATGAGTAAAAGGTTATGGAAAGGCCAGGAATGTTGCTGTAATAAAAGGCTCTCCACATGGAAGGAACATTATGAGTCAGAAGTAAACATTCAGCAGCATGAGCCAAGACCCAAGCCAAGCTTCAGGTGACAGTGGAGGTCCCCAAGCATGGCTCAAATATGGTGCTCTACTTCCCAAGTCATTGTCTTTCCTAACTTTCTAGTTTCACTTTGTCTGTAGTCCCTTGGGCTGCTCCTCTAGATTTTGAGTCATGGCCCTCCATCATGAGGGAAAGGAGTAACAATTAAACCCAAGGGTTTGTTGTTTCTGACTTGGCTGGAGGATAGAGAATGGACAAGGAGGAGCAGGTCAGATTGGTACACAGTACCTCTGCCTGCTAACCTTTTCCCTGTCTTCCCAAAAAGGACAGAATACAAGCAAAAGTACTCTACAGTCATAGCTTTGCCTTAGCTAGGAAATCAGGAGTCTACCTAAGAGCAGTCTTTTGGATTTACAAAGCCCATTATTTCCTGGTAATACTCACTCATGCATTCATTCAGCATTTTTGTTGAACACCTAAAAGGTAGGAGGCACTAGGTCCCGGGGACACAGGTACAATCCAAACTCCAGTGAGATTTCTGTTGATCCATTAGTCAGACAAGAATTTATGAGCATCTGTTATGCACCCTGTAGTGCCAGACAGTGAACACCTGAGATTTACCCCCTCTAACATGCTGAATGTAACTGTGGAAAGTACAGACTTGGAAGTATCCAAACGCATGGTTCCCTTTGGGGTGAGATTTCTTCAGATTGCATGAGAGTAGTGGAGGGTTTAGAAAAACAAAGTAAATGACTGATTCAACTAACTAAAATGTCTCTCATGGATGACTGAACAACTTCTGCATCCCTTAGAAGGGCTAGTGAGCATTACTCTTGAGTAGGTAAAGTGAAAGTGAAAGTCACTCAGTTGTGTCCAACTCTTTGCAACCCCATGGACTATACAGTCCATGGAATTCTCCAGGCCAGAATACTGGAGTGGGTAGCCTTTCCCTTCTCCAGGGGATCTTCCCAACCCAGGGATCGAACCCAGGTCTCCCTATGTGGCGGCTTTAAAAACATTAAAGGCTTGAGAATCTGCAACCCATCCTTGATGGAGGTGTGACTGCTGGCCTGACTGTGGCTCTTAGATGAATTTGTACATTTTTAGACACCATAGATTTCTTTCTGTCTGAGCTTCTTCTGAGCATTTTGTACATTTTGATAAAATTTTAAAACAACACAGCAGGTAAAAGAATAAAGGCTTTTCTCTCCTTTAGTCTCAATATATCTGTGCATGAAGGGAAGAAAGCCAAAAAGTTCATGTCTAAAAACTCAGGTGCTATTTGTAGCTTTCTAATGAGCAAAACTATGGGGGCCACTTATTCATTTTGTTACTACAAAATTTAGCATGAAGATAGGCACATAGTAGGTCTTCAGTAAGGGATTATTGAATGAATAAATCAATGTCCAGAGATAAATCTCGAGTATGTCCTGCTTTCTACAAGCACAGAGTGACTTTGGGACTGGCCAGCAGTAACTACCGTGTTTATACCCCACCTGGAACTAGAAGCAGAGAAGTTCTTATATGCTAACCCTTAAAAGGAAAAAAATGAAGTAGAGAAAGAGGATGGACTCATTCAGAAAGAATGTTGAAGCCTAGAAATAGAGACCTAGAGCACTTGAGAGGTGAGAGGACTGGGAATTTATACACCCGGTCTCGTCCTCCATCGCTCAGGCGCTGTTAGGGGGCAAGGGAGTATCTTCTCAGTACAGATTCCTGATTCCTCAGAAACTGTGAGATAATAAATGTTTGTGGTTTTCATCCACTAACCTTTGGTGAAATCTGTTACATGGCACAGGTAACTGATATAGTTATAACAACACTGGAAAGTTGGCAAAAGGTACAGATTATTTTTGAGCCTAAGATATTGTTTCTTTCTTCCTTTTTTTGGGGGGGAGGGCATTTGGCCTAGTATGTGGGATCTTTATTATTGATAGTTCCCCAACCGGGGATCAAATCTGGGCCCCCTGCATTAGATGCTCAGAGTCCTAACTACTGGAACTGCCAGAAAGTCCAGATATTGTGTTTCTTTAAAATGAGTTTTATTATACAAACTACAGCTACTCTCCTGACCCACATTTGTCTAAGTGCCCCATAGCGTAACATTCTGTTGTTTCACCCTATAGTGAATATCCCCATTCCACCCCATTATGAATATCCAGACCAGGCTCCTGACTGTGTAAGCTATCCAGCCTCAGTGTGGGGCCACCACTGATGATTGTTACGACCAGTACATCAGTTGATCACAATCTCACAATCATATAATCAAAGAACCATAAGATTAGAAAGAGCCCAAATGAGATTTATTTCCTATAAATAAAGGTAAAAGGTATTTAATAAAGGTAAAAACTGTATGCCCAGTTAGAGAGGAAATCCTTAATAACTCTTCTCTCCCCTACCAAAGAAAGCTCATAGAGCCAAGAGCCCACTGAGTTCTTTCATTTTTAACTTTATATAATGAAAGTGTTCAACATAGCGAAGTAGAACAATATAATAAACCCATAACTCTTGCATCCATCTCTCATCTTCGACAGTTACCAACTCAAGGCCAATTTTATTGCATCTCCCTTACTTCACTATTCACTTAACCCTCACCCTGACCCTTTGGGCTATTTTAAAACAGATTTCAGCCATCATATCATTTGTAAATACTTCAGTACATATCTCCAAAAGAGAAGTTGAGAACTTTTTTTATTTAACATAATCATGATACCATTCTTATGCCTAAATTGTTTTAAAGGAATTCCTCTATGTCATCAAATATCCAGTCACTGTCTTATTTCCCACCATTGTCTTATGTTTTGTTTTACAGTTGGTTTGCCCAAACAAGGTCTACACATTACTTTGGTTGATACGTCTCTTAAATCTGTTTTAATTTAGTTCTCCCTCCGTCACCACTCCCCACCTACTACGCCCTGAACTAGCGGTACATTTTGAGGCAATCTTTCCAACCTTAGTGAACATGCTGTTCTCCGATTTCCGCTAGTGACTCATCTCTCCTGATCAACAAATAACAGCACACTGGACCTCCTTTAAGATATAACTTTAAGAGATGTGCTTGAACTTGGGTCCATTTTAAAGTATCAAAATTTATCAAGGAGAGAGAGACTGATTACACATCATCCTGGAGGAGATAGAAGTCAATTTCACACTACAGTTGATATAACACTTTTTAAAAACGCTCCTATTGGGGGATATTTCATGAAAGTCAATAAATATTTTGGTCCATTGACGCTGCCCTTGTCATAACTTTTAAATAATAAATATGAGATAAGAAAGTGGTTCAGCAGCAGTACACATCACTTACATCAGGTGGCCTTTCTTCTAAACCTCCTTAAGATTTTTCTTATTTTCTCTAAAGTGGGATAAAACTAATAGCTTCACAGGAAAAATCTCACTGAGGCCTCTTTCCAAGTTTTTCCCAAGCGGAGGCGCATCTGTGGTGAGTTGGTGTGAAGTGAAAACACAGGGAGTGACTGATATCTGTGAATTTATTGGGGTCATCATGATGCTATTAACTACAGGGTTTTGACAGGAATGCTGTGAAATCTCCCAAGCCTGGTGTTGCTTAGGACCCAGGAGGAAGCACACTCTCAGGGCCTGTTTACTTTTCAGACAGACCTGTCTCCCTGGGCTTGCACTTCACCTCTGCACTCAATACCTGATCAGTCAGAGCTGGGCACTGCATTCTTGGAGGTGTGAGCCTCATTACGGCTTTTCCTATGGTGCATGCCTTGGATTTGTCCTGCCTTGGAACAGGCAGGAGTTGAAAGCAGATGGCACCTTTTCATGACTTGAGTCAATTAACAAGGGATTCCAATCCGGCCTGGAAGGCCTGGCTGCCAGAAGGGCCCTGGAGCAACAGCTGGAATAAAACTAATAAAAACAACTACAGAGCAATTTGTGAAAATGTCAAGGCCAGCACAAACACACTGACCCTCATAAACCTTAATGTGAACTTGGAGGGGCTGGCCCAGCCTGCCTTCAGGATGGCAGAGTGGGTGGGAGCGGCTGCCTTCTTGCCAATTCTGGGGTCTTTCCAAGTCCCCTACTGCCTTGCTCCCCTGCCCACCCCTCTCCTGATATGGCTGCTCCAGAGGACCAGTCATCTGGGACATTCACTCTCTCTCAGTAGACCCTCTCCATATTGAACTCCATCTGCATGAATGGAAGTATCAGATGTATCAAAGGGGGCTAGAGCCGGTAATTCTAAGAGCCTGTTAAAAACAAAATAAAACAGCAGTTCCTCAAGCCCATACAGACATTCAGAACTTAAATAAGTAAATGTTAGAATTCCAAACTTCTTTTCTCTCTCCCTCCCTCCCTCAAAATGGTTTGGGGTGTACTCACCACTGTTTACACTAAAGCAAATGCCTCTCTCAAGATAAATGGACTTTTTGTAAACCTACAGCTGTGTAAGCTACAAACAGTTACAGAGGTGATTAATTGATCAAGACAACAGCTTAGCTTATATAGACACAGGGCAAAATGCAGCCCAGATCACAATTTTGCAACTACTGTAGGTATTGAACCAAATGACTGTTTCAGGACCCCTAAAGTCAGTTAAACTGAGGTGAGGAAAAATTAACCTATTATTGAGAAAGGGAAAATAATATCTGCTTTTATTTCTTATTAATTTGCAAATGTGGTTTTTAAAAATACTTTCATGAGGATAGTGCTTCTCCCTGGGACAAGAGGACAGTCGCCCAGAGGGAGCATGAAAAGGGCTGCTGGAGGGCTGGCAGTGTTGCCCCTATTTGGCCCAGCAGATGGTTATAGCAAAATTTGCTTTATGATCAGTCATATAGTTGTATATACCTATTTTGTATGCTTTTCAGTGTGTGAGAGTGCTTCACAATTTTATATATGTATATATAATATGTGTGTGTGTATATATGTCTTGTTTTCAAGATTAATAGACAGTCCTAAATAATGCACAGTCCCTAAAATCAGTTTGCAAAAGTTTATTTTTAAAGTATTGGGTTGGCCAAAAAGTTCGTTCCGGTTTTTCCATAAGCTGCTATGGGAAAACCTGAATGAACTTTTAAGCTAACCTGATACTTTCTTTTCATAGGTGCCTGTAAGAACCCCCTGTAACTTAAACTGTGTCCCTCAACTGCCTGTTTCTGAGTTACATGGGATGATTCTTATAAAAGCAGAAAGTGGGATCCCACCCAGCTCAACTGACATAGACTTGGGAGAGGGGAGGCAGCAGGGAGATAAGTAGTTTCTTTGGAACCCAATATCCAACCCAGAAAACAGATGGTTTGCGCCTCCCTCTGGTACATCTCTTCTTGCTATTCTCTGGAACTCTGCATTCAGATGCTTATATCTTTCCTTTTCTCCTTTGCTTTTCGCCTCTCTTCCTTTCACAGCTATTTGTAAGGCCTCCCCAGACAGCCATCTTGCTTTTTTGCATTTCTTTTCCATAGGAATGGTCTTGATCCCTGTCTCCTGTACAATGTCATGAACCTTATTCCATAGTTCACTCCAGTACTTTGGCCACCTCATGCGAAGAGTTGACTCATTGGAAAAGACTTTGATGCTGGGAGGGATTGGGGGCAGGAGGAGAAGGGGACGACAGAGGATGAGATGGCTGGATGGCATCACTGACTCGATGGACGTGAGTCTGAGTGAACTCCAGGAGTTGGTGATGGACAGGGAGGCCTGGCGTGCTGCGATTCATGGGGTCGCAAAGAGTCAGACACGACTGAGCAACTGAACTGAACTGAACTGAACTGGTACATCACGAGAAATGCTGGACTGGAAGAAACACAAGCTGGAATCAAGATTGCCGGGAGAAATATCAATAACCTCAGATATGCAGATGACACCACCCTTATGGCAGAAAGTGAAGAGGAACTAAAAAGCCTCTTGATGAAAGTGAAAGAGGAGAGTGAAAAAGTTGGCTTAAAGCTCAACATTCAGAAAACGAAGATCATGGCATCTGGTCCCATCACTTCATGGGAAATAGATGGGGAAACAGTGGAAACAGTGTCAGACTTTATTTTTGGGGGCTCCAAAATCACTGCAGATGGTGATTGCAGCCATGAAATTAAAAGACGTTTACTCCTTGGAAGAAAAGTTATGACCAACCTAGATAGTATATTCAAAAGCAGAGACATTACTTTGCCGACTAAGGTCCATCTAGTCAAGGCTATGGTTTTTCCTGTGGTCATGTATGGATGTGAGAGTTGGACTGTGAAGAAGGCAGAGCACCAAAGAACTGATGCTTTTGAACTGTGGTGTTGGAGAAGACTCTTGAGAGTCCCTTGGACTGCAAGGAGATCCAGCCAGTCCATTCTGAAGGAGATCAGCCCTGGGATTTCTTTGGAAGGCATGATGCTAAAGCTGAAACTCCAGTACTTTGGCCACCTCATGCGAAGAGTTGACTCATTGGAAAAGACTCTGATGCTGGGAGGGATTGGGGGCAGGAGGAGAAGGGGACGACAGAGGATGAGATGGCTGGATGGTATCACGGACTCGATGGATGTGAGTCTGAGTGAACTCCGGGAGTTGGTGATAGACAGGGAGGCCTGGCGTGCTGCGATTCATGGGGTCGCAAAGAGTCAGACACGACTGACTGAACTGAACTGAACTGGTACATCACCCACATCCAGACAGCTGTCTCATCCATTCTGTGACCCAGCCTCTCTGCTCTGCCCTTCCTCCCTGACCTCCTCATATGTTTTCAGGTTCCATTCTTGCCCTCCACCACTCATCTTCTGTACCATTTCCAGGATATATTTCTAAAACACAAACATGACTGTGATACGAGATCCCCTTTGCTAAAGCCCACCTTCCTCCTCCACACAGCTCAGCTCCTTGGCGGGGTCTACAGCTGTAAAGCCCACCTTCCTCCTCCACACAGCTCAGCTCCTTGGCGGAGTCTACAGCTGTACCTCTCCACCCTCCTCTTCCCCAGGTATATCTGTGGTCCCTCCCACAGCTCCGATCTGCTCTGCAGGTTACAGAGGTACCATGTTCTTTTGCACGTTCTTGTCTTGGCTAATTTTGTCTCCTCTGCCTAGAAGTTCTGTAGACTCCCTTCTCCAAGCACAGTCCTACTCAGATGTCTCTTTATCTGCCTTCCTTTCCTGCTGCCTGAGACCCTATAAGCCCCTCCTTTGCCATGACAAGACCTCTAGAATGATACATTTTGTCTGTTCTTTCTTACAGAGGACTTGCCTACACAGTTATAAACACCTAAAGAAAGAGACACTGCCTTGTTTCTTTTTGAATTCCTTAAACCTTGCACAGTTTGAGGCACAGAGTTGGTGCTCAAAAATGTTTCCTCCACTGAATTTAATTGACTCTAACAAAAACCCAGTAAAACCTATCACTTGCCTCCTCAGCCTTGGATCCTCTTACCTAAAGTGTTCGCTTTTGGTTCCTTTCCAATCAGGGTGAACATTTGATCATTTCTGGCCTACACTGATGCTTCTCCTAGTGCAGGTCTCTCTCCTAAGCCTCCTCTTATTGGCCAAGCTTGGACTTGAGCAGCCAACACTGGTGCCAACAACTATAACAATTACACACTTTTCATGCCAAAAGCAGCCGTGACCCAGGGGTAAAATGAGCATGGTCACTGGAAAGTGTTCAGTCTTTGCCAGCTGATGGAACATTCTCTGGTCACCTTCTGAAGCAGCATGCAACAGATAGAATTACCCTCACCTGAGGCAGAGGTGTCTGGAAGGATACTTATCTCCCTCCAAACCAAGCCACCTTTTCTTCCAAATGTCTTTGCAGTCTAGACTTCTGCCCCCCTTCCCTGGAACTTGTCTTCTTGGAGGTTGATTTTCCAGCCTAAGATGGCAGAAAGTTATCTTGGAATGCTTTGAGTTCTGCAGGCAGTTGCACTGACTCAGGGGCTAAGTACAGCTTTTATTCACACTGCCTAGAGACACCCAGGACTGAACACAGTGGGTCAAGCACTGGATCCATAAAGTATTATATTAAAATATTTGGATAGTGGACAACATCAAAAAGGACATTGGGTAAATCACAAAATGTAATAGGAAGAATTTAGAGATCAACAAGTCCACAGTCCCATTTTCACATAGGAAGCTGAGGCACACAGAGGGGGAATAGCTTGCCTATATCACACAGCTGATCAGTGCCGAGCCTCACTCCACTTGGGGCTCTTTCCATCATCCTTCCATACTTAAGTCTGAGGACTTTCTGGCAAAAACAAAGTCCAGGGTTTTCTAACACCTCTGCCCAATCCATCTTTCATCTGCTCAGTTGCTTTTATAGGGGTTGCATTTCAGATCCCCGATCTATTTATTTACAGTGCACATGTGACCCCCAGCGGCTGCAGAATGTGGCCCCTCTCCTGTGCCCTTGCAGCATTTTCTCTTAAGCCATGGTTTCTAAACATGCACCAGACCACCTGGAGTGATTTTTTTTTAATATAGAATTCTGATTCTCATATTAGTATTTTTCGTTTCAGTAGGAGAGGCTCAAGAATCTGGTTTGCCTTTATTTTTAACTCTTTCACTAGTTCCCTTGTAAAGTAAAAATTCAGGACCACTCTGACAACTTTCCTTTTTAGGTCCTTTCCAACCTGGAGGTTCTGTGCTTAAATGTCATATGGAATCTCTCACTTCTGATTTACTGGCAATCACCCATCATTCCTAAAAAAAAGGAAAGGAAAAGAGAAAAAGGAAAGATACAACTGGAAGTATGGATTTGTTGTCCAGACTTTGAGCAATAAAATGAGCATCCAGAAGAGAATGTGAAAGTCGCTCAAGGTCACTCACGGCCTGCCTCTATCCGTAGGAGAGCCCAGGGGTTTTAGCTCACTGACCACGAGGTGATGCTGTCCTGTAGAATAAGCAGCAAAAGGAGACCTGTGACCCTGAATGACTCAACCATTGCCCTGCAAGGTGAAAGTCATAATGTCTGTGCACCATCTCTTCATCCATGACATGAGAGTGATAATGCTTGCCTCCATTTGACAGAAATGCTTATAAAAACACAGAAAGTATAAAAGTGTTAAGAGAAGACAGACTGTCTTTTTAAAATAACTCACACGCTATTCCCTCTTAAGTGGCTGTGTCAAGTAAAATTTCCATTTAGATCCAGCATGGAAATATGAAATATGAGAACACTGACATCTTAAACCACTGTTCATATAACTTGGGCTGCATAGGTGGCCTCTCTTAGTGTGACTACTCCAGTTTATAATTTATTGAAATCAGTCTAACACCAAGATAAAACTTTATCAGGTCAGGTGACTCTTTTACTCTCCAGTCAAATCCAAAACCCCCTTTATAGAGCTTCAATATGGAAGGTGCCTCCAAGGCAAAAGTCATAAACCCTTCAACCACAAACTCTGGGCTAAGGAGTTAGAAACTAAGAACTGGCTGAAGACCACTGCTTACTGATCCAAAGAAGGTTCTATAATCATTGCAGATCCCTGGCAGAACCTCTGTGTTAACCATCTACTCCATCTTTGTCCCACCTCCCACTAATCTGATGAGGTGATGGGAAACACTTAGGCCTCACCAGTAGAATGCCTTAGATAAAATCGAAAGCTTAAAAAAGCCTTGAAGGACTTCTCTGGTAGCTCAGTGGTTAAGAATCCATACTTCCACTGCAGGGGGCACAGGTTCGATCCCTGCTTGGGGAACTAAGGTCTCGTGTGCCATGTGGTGAGGCAAAAAAAACGAAAGCCTTGAATAAAAATTCCACTTAGATGTATGGAATTTCAGTGGCTACTGTCTTGTGGGATTTAAGCCTCTACAATGCTTAAGTTGTTTTGCAGTGTTCTTCCATCCATGTAATGCTCAGACTCAGAGATTACTATGGTGTTCCCAGTGGTCTGTGGGATGGAAAATTCTGACCAGTCTTCACATACATGTAGTGGGAAACTGCAGAGAGAACAAATGGGCAGAAATACAGAGGAAACAGAGAGATTAGGAAAAATGGAGCACTGGGACAGACCAGAGAGAGCAAAGTGGAGACACAGTGAAATAATAAGGTCATGTGTGAAGCTAGAGAAGCAAATGTGAAAAAAGATAAGGGAGAAGAAGAAAAGGCCAACAGGTGAGAATAAGATATCTGCCTTTCAAGGAATCCACATGTCAGGTAGATAGAGATGAAGACCATTGTCTATTCCAAATTGTTTTGAGCTGGGGCAGTAGTAATAGAGATGGCGGTGATTGCAGTTGTATTGACTGCAAGGAGAGGAAAGTCATGTCAGCCTGCATACTGACTGTAGCAACACCTGACCTTCCTGGGCCAAGGGAGCCACAGGGAGATCAGGTCTTCTGGACTGGTGTACAGAGCAAAGCCTTGGGTTGTAAAATCAGACCACCTGCCCAGGTTCTCTGCAGAGCCTGTATCTCTGATAGAAGTCAGATCTGGGGGAAACACAGGTTTCCCCTTGTCTAATTCAGCTCAGGCTGCCATAACAAAATACCACTGACTGGAATGCTTAAAGAACAGACATTTTTTTCCTCTCAGTTTTGGAGTCTGGGAAGTCCACTATCAGGGTGCCTTGCTGGCCAGTTTGATTCCTGCTGAAAGTCCTCTTGCTGGTTCACAGGTGCCTGCCCTCTTGCTGTATCCTCACATGACAGAGAAAGCAATCATGCTTGCTGTTTCTCTTCTTATAAGGGCACTGATAACATTTGTGAGGGTTCCACCCGTGACCTAATTAATTTACTCCCCAAGAATCTACCTGCAGTGCAGGAGACCTGGGTTCAGTCCCTGGGTTGGGAAGATCCCCTGGAGAAGGGAAAGACTACCCACTCCAGTATTCAGGCATGGAGAGTTCCATGGACTGTATAGTCCATGGGGTCCCAAAGAGTTGGACACGACTGAGCGACTTTCAGTTTCACCCCCATCTCCAATACCATCACACTTGAGAGTAAGACTTCAACATGGGGATTTTGAGGGGACACAAACATTCATTCCATAGTACCATCAATATTTGTTTTTCTTATGAAAAATTTTAAACTGCAGTGAAGTATAATATAAGCCACAGGGCTTCCCTCATAGCTCAGTTGGTAAAGAATCCACCTGCAACGCAGGAGATCCCAGTTTGATTCCTGGGTAGGGAAGATCTGCTAGAGAAGGGATAGGCTACCCACTCGAGTATTCTTGGACTTCCCTTAGTAGCTCAGCTGGTAAAGAATCCGCCTGCAATGCAGGAGACCTGGGTTTACTCCCTGGGTTGGGAAGATCCCCTGGAGAAGGAAAAGGCTACCAACTCCTGTATTCTGGCCTGGAGAATTCTATGGACCGTATATAGTCCAACTGGTCACAAAGAGTCGGACACGACTGAGTGACTTTCACTTTCACCCACTACCCATACTTAAAAATGTTAATACTTTCCTGTATTAGCTTTAAATCTTTATTCTAAATGTTACATCTATGCTTAGAAACTTATTTGGACCCTTCTCTGATCTTGTTTCCTGAGAAATAACCACAGTTGGGAAAATTGTGTTTACCCGTTTTATCTGTCTTTTCATATATTTTTTACTACATATATGATATGATGATATGATAAGTTGCTTCAGGCGTGTCCAACTCTTTGTGACTCTATGGACCATAGCCAGCCAGGCTTCTCTGTCCATGGGATTTCCCAGGCAATAATACTGGAGTGGGTTGCCATTTCCTTCTTCAGGGGATCTTCCCCACCCAGGGATCAAACCTGGATCTCTCAAGTCTCCTGTCCTGGGAAGCAGGTTCTTTACCACTAGCGCCACCTGGGAAGCCTTACTATATATATATATATATATATATATATATGCTGCTGCTAAGTCGATTCACTCGTGTCCGACTCTGTGCGACCCCATAGATGGCAGCCCACCAGGCTCCCCCATCCCTGGGATTCTCCAGGCAAGAATGCTGGAGTGGGTTGCCATTTCCTTCTCCAATGCATGAAGGTGAAAAGTGAAAGTGAAGTCGCTCAGTTGTGTCCAACTCTTCGCGTTCCCATGGACTGCAGCCTACCAGGTTCCTCCGTCCATGGGATTTTCCAGGCAAGAGTACTAGAGTGGGGTGCCATTGCCTTCTCCAATATATATATGCATCCATAAACAATTGTTGGTATTGTCTGAGTGTGTTTTTAAGTTTTGCATAAAAGGTAATACATAGGATCCTGAAACTTGCTTTTTAAAATTTAAACATTATGCTTTTGAAAAGTAAAGAAAGTATTAGTCTCTCATTTGTGTCTCTTGGCAACCCTCTGGACTTTATCCTTCCAGACTCCTCTGTTGGTGGAATTCTCCAGGCAAGAATATTGTAGTAAGTTGTCATTCCTTTCTCCAGGAGATCTTCCTGACCCAGGATCAAACCTGAGTCTCCTGCACTGCAGGCAGATTCTTTACCATTTGAGCCACCAGGGAAGACCTGATGCTTTTGAGATTCATTCATATTGTTACTTATGCTGCTGCTGCTAAGTCACTTCAGTCGTGTCTGACTCTGTGCAACCCCATAGATGGCAGCCCACCAGGCTTCGCCGTCCCTGGGATTATCCAGGCAAGAATACTGGAGTGGGTTGCCATTTCCTTCTCCAATGCATGAAAGTGAAAAGTGAAAGTGAAGTCGCTCAGTTGTGTCTAACTCTTAGCGACCTCATGGACTGCAGCCTACCAGGCTCCTCCGTCCATGGATTTGCCAGGTAAGAGTACTGGAGTGGGGTAAATTTATTCTTGTAGTTGTTGTATACTATTCCCTTATCTGAATAGCCCTCAATTTATTTATTCATTCTCCTTTTAATAGACTTTTGGTTTTCTTTTTTTGCTCTTATAACACTGCTTTAAAATTCTTGTGAGAGCTTCCCTTGGATATACGCTTGGTGGTAGGGTACATATATATATACAGCTTTCATAGACATTACCAAGTTATTCCTGTAGCAGTCCTCCCAGTTTGTGTTCACCAACAGTGTTTGAGGTTTCCTTTTCCTCCACACCCTCACTATTGTTGTTGACTTCTAATTTTCACTAATCTGATGGGTTTGAGATAATATCTCATTTTAATTTTAATTTGCATTTCTATGATGACTAGTGAGACTGACCATCTGCCCCTTTAGGTCAGCCTCTTCTGTGAATTTCCTGTCTTGTCTTGTTTTTTTTTTTTTTTTTTTTTTTTTTGGTTTGTTTGTTTTTTTCAAAAATTTTTTGGAGATTTTTTTTGTGTTTTTTGTAATGAAAAGTCTTTTTCCAAGATGTAATTTATATTTTAAACCTTTTTTTTTTTTTTTTGGTTCTTTTATTACTTAGACTAGGTTTCTTTTTCTTAATATAGTTTCTTAATTTTTCATTTATGGTTGCTGTTTTTGTTTTGTTTAAGAAATTCTTCCTTATCCTAAATTATAGTCTGCCCTAATTTTTTTTTAAGTCTTGCTTTTTTTATTTAGAGGTTTAATTATGGAGTGTATATATATATATATTTTAAGTATGATGGAATGTAGAGATATATTTTGGGCTTCCTAGGTGGTGGTAGTGGTAAAGAACCTGCCAGCCAATGCAGATTAAGAGACACAGGTTTGATCCGTGGGCCGGGAAGATCCCCTGGAGGAGGAAATGGCAAACCACTCCAGCATTCTTGCCTGGAGAATCCCAGGGACGGGGGAGCCTGGTGGGCTATAATCCATAGGGTTGCAAAGAGTTGGACATGACTGCAGCAACTTAGCATCAGCAGTAGAGATATATTTTCATATTTCTCATATAAGATATCCAAATCCCACAACACCATTGAATAGTTTATCATTTCCCTTATTGATTTATTATTTGAACATTATTTCTTGTATGTTTGTCTTTATGGGCTCTCCATTCTTTTCTACTAATCTCTGCTTTATTACTTCACCAGTATCATACTGTTTTCATTAAATAGCTGTATAATAAGTAGATCTGCTAGAGCAAATCTCCCCCATCCACCTTCTTTATTTTTTCAAAATTCTCTTAGCTTATTCTTGACTTCTTCATCATCCAAATTAATTTTCAGATCAACTTGTTAATTTCTATGAAATTTCTTTGGGATTGCGTTAGTGAAGAATTGCATCAGTTAGGAGTTGATCAGAAACACACAACCACTGTGAACGACATAGAAGAGGGATTTATTATAGGGCTGCAGCTGGTGTTGGACCTGTAGTCAACAAGGCTAGCAATAGGGAAGGAAGAAAGGTGGGGCAGAGCAGAGGCAATTAGGAAACCACAAGGGCAACCCTGTGTCTTTCTCTCACTGTCCCCAACCTCCGTGATGTAGATGACCTTTCAGATAAGCTGCCATAGAACTGTCACACAGACCTGTCCAGCTGCTACTTCACGAGTTGCAACAGGGCCGAGCCCTCAACAGAACTTCAGAGCATAATAAATTACTGCTGCTTTATCTCCACCATCCAATTCTCATGCTTATCCTAATCCAGGACCATTCATTGAAGGGAAGCAGATGACAAAGTTCCCATCTAGCTAAGCTGATAGTGTTCAACACTACCTCAGGAACATTATTTGGAATGGTGTTAAGTTATCGAATAATTTAGATTAATTGTCATCCTTAAAACATTTAGTCATTCCATGAAACCAATTTCTCTTTTATTCAGATCTTCCTTTATGTCCCTTGAACATTTTATGAATTTCTCTAGAAGAATCTTGCACATATTTTGAAGCTTAAGTACCTTACAATTTTGTTTAATATTTTGAATGAAATATTTTAGTGTTAAATATCTTAGCTGATTACTAATGGTTTATAAGTTTTGATTTCTGTAAATCTACCTGCTACTGTTCTGAACTATTATTAGTTTTAATCATTTGTGTACTTAGATTTTTCTGTTTAGACAGTCCTATCAACTGTAAGTGTTGAAAATTTTGCCTCTTCTTTCCCAAACTGATGCTTCCCCTCCCCCCCAAAAATGTTTTTGTTTCTTTTTGTCTTACTGAATTAACTAGAACTTCCTTTATAGTCTAGACTAGCAGTGGTAAAGGGGACATTCTTGTCTTGTTTCTGGCTTTAATGAGAAAACCTGTAGAATTTCACCACTAAGTATCATATTCTTATAGATTTTTGGAATGTACTTTATATTAATGTAAAACCTTTTCCTTCTATTTCTAATTTAAGTCTTTTATCATGAAGAAATTTTTAACTGTTTTTTATTTATTAAAACAATTATGTACATTTTCTCCTATATTTTGATTGTGATAGCCAGCCTCCAAGATGGCCCTAGTAATCCTCATCTCCTGGTATTCCGACCTTCGTGTAATGCCCTTCCATTAGTGTGGGCTGGACCTAGTGATGTACATACTTCTTTTTTCTAAAATTACTGTTTATTTTTTAACTTCTTGTTTTATGTTGAATTATAGATGATGAACAATATTATGACAGTTTCAAGTGGACAGCAAATGGACTCCTCTGTGCATACACATGACTCCATTCTCCTCCAGCCTCTCCTCCCATCCAGGCTGCCATATAACATTTAGCAGAGTTGCATGTGCTGTACAGTAGGGAGTGATGTACATACTTCTAATGATAATGTGATTTCTAAAATTGGTTTAAAGTTTTTTGTGTGTGGTTTTAATAAATGGAGTAGTTTTCTGTCTTTTGCTGTTCTATAAAACATTGATACAGGAGAAATTATCTGTTTCTTAAAGATTTAGTCAAAGCTGTTTGTAAAATTACCTGGGTTTAGTGTCATTTAACTGAAGATTTTTAAATTTCCAAGCCAATATCTTAAATAGTTACTGATAATTCTTCCTGATTTACTTTTTGGTGCATTATGGTTTTCTAACATACTGTCCATTCCATTTAAGTTTTTAAATGTTGTCTTAACCTCGTTCATATTCATTATCTGTGAAGTTTTAAATCTCTAGCATCCATTGCTGTGATCACAATATTGTTTTCCATTACTCTTTTATCCCTTGATTAATCTTTCCAGTGATTTGACTGTTTTATTAAACTCTTCAGGAAATCAGTTTGGGGCTTTGTTGAGAACCTCTGTTGTTCCTTGGTTTTCTATTTCACTTAATTTCAGTTTTATGATTATTGTTTTCTTGACTCTACTTCCTTTGGATTTACTCTGTTATTTGCTACTTTCTCTTTACCTTCTCAAATATGATATTTAATTTGGGTCTTTCTTCATACCTAGTAAATGTGTTGAATGCCCCACTTCAAGCAAAACCCTGCCTCTTCACTGCTTCTGCCTGCTTTTGGACCCAGAGCCTGCTGCTTCAGGGCTACTCCTTCTTTGTTTCTGCTCCTTTGCTGATCAACAAATGTTTATCTTGTCTTTGAGCAGGGCTGTGTAGTTTTATTTTCTCATTTTATTTTTTAATCTCTCAACGGTATCATTGGAGCAAAGATGCTGATTGAAGCATAAACTGAAAATACAATCTTGACAGAAGCCTCAAGCTAATTCTTGTATGGAGCCTCAAAACACAAAAGCCTTTGTCTACATGGAAAAGTTTAACCCTCATGGAAGGCACAGGGATGTCAGTCCAAATGTTGATTCAAAATCTGTGTTTGGAAACCTGAAGCTCTTTTTTTTTTCCCCATACCATATGCTCATTTAAAGAATTTTTTTTTTAATGAAGTATAGTTGATTTACAATGTTGTGCTAATTTCTGCTATACAGCAAAGTGATTCAGTTATACATTTATATATATTCTTCTTTATTTTCTTTTCCATTGTGATTTATCATAGGATATTGATATAGTTCTTTGTGCTGTACAATAGGACTTTGTTGCTTATCCATCCTGTATATAATAGTTTGTATCTGCTAACCTCAATCTCCCATTCCAACCCTCCCCCAGCCCCCTCCCCCCTTGGCAACCACAAGTCTGTTCCCTCTGACTGTGAGTCTGTTTCTATTTTGTAGACAGGTTCATTTGTGTCATATTTTAGAGTCCACATTTAAATGGTATCATATGGTATTTGTCTTTCTCTTTCTGATTTACTTCACTTAGTATGATAGTCTCTAGGATCACCCACGTGGGTGTGAATGGCAGTATTTCATTTTTGATGGCTGAGTAGTATTCCCTCGTATACATATACATCTTCTTTGTCCATTCACCTATTGATGGACGTTTAGGTTGTTTCCATGTCTTGGCTATTGTGAATAGTGCTACTATGGACATGGGCAAACATCTATCTTTTTGCATTAGAGTTTTGTCTGGATATGTGCCCCGAAGTGGGATTGCTGGATCGTACAGTGATTCTATGTTTAGTTTTCTAAGGAAACTCCATACTGTTTTCTTGTGGCTGTACCAGTTTGCATTCCTACCAAAAGCATAAAAGGATTTCCTTTTCTCCACATCCTACCCAGAACGTTTTATTTGTAGAGTTGTTAATGACTGGAGGCCCACAGCTTTGAGTGCTGTCCCACATATTCTCCCTAAAGTTGGGTGTAGGGGTATGCATTTGCTTAGCCTGGCAGTAATTGTGTTCCTGACCAACAGTGGAAGTGATAGCCATCACAGGCTTTACCCCAGTTGCCCCACTGTTTACTGATCCCTTTGTTTGGTAGAAAAATCCTCCCTTGAAATTCCCAGTCAAAGAGAGTTTACAAACTGTTGGTAAGTCAACACATGTTTAAATTATTAAAACCCCAAAGATCAATTTACCCCTGAACTCATAAGGATATGCATCTTAGTTCTAGGAGTATGTGGTCATATGGCAGTGATGGAGGTGTGAACTATACATAAAGCCATTGAATAAATAACTCTACACCCAGTCTTCCTAGGGGGAAAATTGTACCATGACAATTTGGGTAAGAAAAAACTTACATTTTTATATTAAAATACACATAGATATGTAGCATCAATACAAAATTCCTATGAGTCATTATAATACAACACCAGTCTTCAAAGGAATGACAAGAAATTGCTTTTCCTTTGAGTCAAGCTCTTAGAATCTCAGAAGTTCACTCTTCTGGTCGGTTAGGATATTTCAGTAGAAAAGTTGGAGAAGAATCATCGTAAGTGAATAAAGTAAAATATAAGGTGGAATGAACTGTCCATTCCTTACTCATTCATTCACTTCAGATTCTTATTTCCCTAACTTTTTAACCAAGGAGACCAGGACTTGAGGTAAGAGGTAGTGGTAGGATGTTTTTAAAGCCCGAGAGTTTAGTCTTCTTTACTTTAAACATTTCTAGTTAAATCTAAAACAGAAACGAAACCTATGTGCAAAGCAGTAAGGATACCGCAGAGTTAAATATTCTGCTCACAACTATGTCAGGCAGCAGTTGTTCCCTTTCTTTTACTCATTCATACCAAAAAATTATTTGCCCTGTCCTAGGTTTGTAGAGTCACCCTTTGAGGGCCATATTTCCCACAGTATGAAACATATGGCCTAACAATGAACCAGAATATCTGAAATTAATACTGTCCTAGAAAATATTTGATTCATTGGAACTGTACTACCAAAAAAAGCCAATGATTGAACAGTATCCAGCCTTCCACAACATGACAAGACATGAGAATGAAATCTCAAATGAGATCATTTTGTCACTATACCTAACATGTACTAGATGGTCGATAAATGGTGGCTAGAATTCTCCATATTCTGTTCTCTGCACCAGGTTTCTCTGGGGATTCCTCACTTCTTCTACCATTGTCTGCTCCCCAGTATTCTCAGGCTTATCTCATACAACAAGGGTTTCTACTGAAAGAGGGCCTGACCATTATTCATTTTGGAGAAGGCACTGGCACCCCACTCCAGTACTCTTGCCTGGAAAATCCCATGGGCAGAGGAGCCTGGTAGGCTGCAGTCCATGGGGTCGCTAAGAGCCTGGTAGGCTGCAGTCCATGGGGTCGCTAAGAGTCGGACATGACTGAGCGACTTCACTTTCACTTGTCACTTTCATGCATTGAAGAAGGAAATGGCAACTCACTCCAGTGTTCTTGCCTGGAGAATCCAGGGACGGGGGAGCCTGGTGGAGTCTATGGGGTCGCACAGAATCAGACACGACTGAAGCGACTTAGCAGCAGCAGCATTCAGTTTTTGTTTTCCTTTCCACGTTAGCAACTTTTCACCATCCAAGCCTTTGAAGAGTTATACCACTTAATTTTTGATATAACTTTTCACTCAGAAACTTGCAAATAATGAACAAGAAGTAATATTTCTTCATTGGGGTTTCAAGCAAAAAACCTAATCACCAATTTTCTTGACATCGGTTTATTGTAGGAAATATCATTTGGAACCAGTTTACATTGTGAGCCATGTTTATATAAACCCCAGACATTTGATTTTGCGTACATGAGCCCAATGAAAGGACCAAAGAGGTCGCAGCATATATGACCCTTTGACCTGCTGAGTGCGTTCACTATTTCCATTTATTTTGAAGCAATCTCAGGTTTAACCTTGATTCTGCCATAGAGGTATTTTTCTGTGCTGTAATTTTATTTTTAATCCCATGTAAGTGAAAAAGTCACCAAAGTGTTGAAAAATTGAACAAGAAAGAAAGAAAAAGAATGATAATAATAAGCTTTTAATATATTCTCTTTTGCATAAATGGTATTGATTTAATTTTTGACTTGCTGCTTATTACTTATCTAAATTTATTTTTATTGTTCAATTGACATGTTATTCTTTACCTGTAGAGTCGTTTGGTATCTTGGGATGGGATACAACACAATTTTTCCGGTTAAAATGAATAGTTTTTTTTTTTTTTTCATGTAATCACTTTTCACACAGCAGAATTTTCAGTAAAAATAAAAGTCATTGAGTAAGAGATGGGTATACTCTGTTCAGGGCACCCCACAGTTCAGTTCAGTTCAGTCGCTCAGTCGTGTCTGACTCTTTGCGATCCCGTGAATCACAGCACGCCAGGCCTCCCTGTCCATCACCATCTCCTGGAGTTCACATCCATCAAGTCAGTGATGCCATCCAGCCATCTCATCCTCCGTTGTCCCCTTCTCCTCCTACCCCCAATCTCTCCCAGCATCAAAGTCTTCTTCAATGAGTCAACTCTTCGCATGAGGTGGCCAAAGTACTGGGGTTTCAGCTTGCACCCCACAAGGCATTGGAAATCCAGAGATGAATTGAACGCAGATTGTGATTGCAGCCATGAAATTAAAAGACGCTTACTCCTTGGAAGGAAAGTTATGACCAACCTAGATAGCATATTCCAAAGCAGAGACATTTCTTTGCCAACAAAGGTCCATCTAGTCAAGGCTGTGGTTTTTCCAGTGGTCATGTATGGATGTGAGAGTTGGACTGTGAAGACAGCTGAGTGCCGAAGAATTGATGCTTTTGAACTGTGGTGTTGGAGAAGACTCTTGAGAGTCCCTTGGACTGCAAGGAGATCCAACCAGTCCATCCTAAAGGAGATCAGCCCTGGGTGTTCATTGGAAGGAATGATGCTAAAGCTGAAACTCCAGTACTTTGGCCACCTCATGTGAAGAGTTGACTCATTGGAAAAGACTCTGATGCTGGGAGGGATTGGGGGCAGGAGGAGAAGGGGACGACAGAGGATGAGATGGCTGGATGGCATCACCGACTCGATGGACGTGAGTCTGGGTGAACTCTGGGAGTTGGTGATGGACAGGGAGGCCTGGTGTGCTGTGATTTATGGGGTCGCAAAGCGTCAGACACGACTGAGCGACTGAACTGAACTGAACTGTGCCTAAAATTCATAATCTGTTAAAAGACGCTGATGAATCAACATACAACTTAGAAAGCAACGAGATGAAAGCTCTAGTGAAAATGCAGGGAGCAAAGTTTTGGTCAGCCGGAGGTTCGAGGGTGAACTCTAAGAGAGCGTATGAATTTGAGGTAGGAGATAGTTCAGGACTTTTACTTAGGCCCCCTCCTTCAGCAAAACAAAAGTATCTTATTCCTTTAGAACTTTACAAATTAACTAGATTGTTAGTCTGTAATAAAGTAATTTAAGGTGAGGAGTTAGTGGCTAATAATTACTCAGCTGTCTACTAGGCAATTCCTCTAGACTGTCCCACAGACACTGTGAACTGTAAAATATATTAAAAAAATATTTATTTGGCTGCTCCAGGACTTAGTTGTATGCGGGATCTTTAGTTGCAGCATGAGGCATCTAGTTCCCTGACCAGGAATCAAACCTGGGCCCCCTACATTGCAAGCGTGGAGTTTTAGCCCTGGACCAAAGAAGTACCCCAAAGCCTGATTCTGTATTCTCACCTACAAGTCTGTGTTTGCCACAGCTGTTGAACTCAGAAACCTAGGAGACATCCTTAGCCCCTCTGCCATTCTCCACCAAATATGATCCCCAACCCTTGTCGGTTTTTCACCCTAACTGTATCTCGGCATACTTCTCTCTACTCTTTTGCCACCATCCTATTCCAAGCTACTTTCATCTGTTCCCTGGATTCTCATTTCCCTTCCTCTAATCTCGGTTCTTTTGATTCATTCTTTAGACTGCAGACAGAGTTGTGTTTCTAAAATGCAAGTCTGTATCCCTTTCTTGGATAGAGCCCTGAATGACTTGCTATTGCACTTAGGATAAAGCCATATGCGTATTCACAGCCATTTAAGATCTGCTCCATGCTTGCCTTCCCAGGCTCAGCTCTCTCCACTTCTGCCTCTCCAGGCTACACTTCTTTCAGTTCCTTATATGAAGCCTGATCTCTTACCTCAGGACCTCTGTACTGCTATTGCCTCTTCCTCAAACATTCTTCCACCCATTTCCCCTCCTTGCTTGCCTAACTCCTACTTAGCTCTCAGTCCTTCCCTAATGTTCTTATAAGGCAAAAGGACCCCTATTATGTTTTCTTTGTAGCACTGTTTAATTCTCTTGTCACAGCATTAATTATACTGTATTACATTTGATTATCCTCGCCCCCCCCAACCTCACTTCTAGTATATAGGATTGGGAAGACTGTAATCATGTGTCTTCTGTTCACCATTATATCCACTGTGCCATTCTGAGTGAAAGCGAAAGTCACTCAGTCGTGTCCAACTCTTTGCGACCCCATGGGCTATACAGTCCATGAAATTCTCCAGGCCAGAATACTGGAGTGGGTAGCCTTCCCCTTCTCCAGGGAATCTTCCCAACCCAGGGATTGAACCCAGGTCTCCTGCATTGCAGGCAAATTCTTTACCAGCTGAGCCACAAAAGAAGCCCAAGAATACTGGAGAGGGTAGCCTATCCCTTCTCTAGCAGATCTTCCCGACCCAGGAATCGAACCAGGGTCTCCTGCATTGCAGACAGATTCTTTACCAACTGAGTTATCAGGGAAGCCTTTCTGAGTAGTGTGATGAAATCTTGTGCTGTCCTGCTCCATCCCACCTGGGTCATGAATTGTGCCTTTGTCCAGAGTATCCTGCCGTCTTGGTTATTATGTGCGGTATCTCAGTGCATGTGTTCTTATCACCCTTATTTTACTTAATAAGGGCCCCAAAGTTCAAGTTATGCTGGCCATTTGGATATGCCAGAGAAGCCATAAAGTACTTCCTTTAAGTGAAAAGGTGAAAGTTAGAAATTTAATAAGGAAAGAAAAAAGTCGGATGCTGACGTTGCTAAGAGCTGCGGGTGAGAACGAATCTTCTATTCGTGAAATTGTGAAGGAGGAAAGAGAAGTTTATACTAGTTTTGCTGTCACACTTCAAACTGCAAAAGTTACAGCCACAGTGCATGATATATGCTTACTTAAGATGGAAAAAGCATTGAATTTGTATAATAAGATAGTTTGAGAGAAAGAGGCCACTTTCACTTGTGTTTTATTAGAGTATATTGTTATCATTGTTATATTTTTAGTTATTGTTAATCTCTTAGTGTGCCTAATTTATAAATTAAACTTTATCATAGGTATATATGTACAGGAAAATACATATAGGGTCTAGTACTATCCATGGTTTCAGATATCTACTGCGGTCTTGGAATGTGTCCCCTGCAGACAAAGGGGTGAGGACTGCATAGAGGAGGTGTATCTGACAGTGTCTTTTCCCAGAGTGACCTCTTCTTGGTCCCTGAAGGGCTGTAATATTGATTCTAGGTTCCTGTGAGGCCCCTCTACTTCTCTCCATGTCACCTGCCCACTTCCTTCAATGACATGGCACACTCTGTCCTTGCTATAATGTAGCCACCATACCAAAATCTGAAGACCCTTCTCTGAACAGCTTCCCCATTCCCAAACTGCTGCTGGGTTATTCACGGCCTGTGTGCCGACTGGTATCTGCCTCTCGGAGCATGTCCAGTAGCCCTGCATCTGGAAATTGGCCTACTGAGCCTCACAAAACTCCCAAGTGCTGTTGAATATCTGACTCACCATTTTTTCTGCACCAACAAGGCATAGAAAGAAGAGTGATAAAAGATAAATATAATGATAGACCAGATATGCAAACACAAAAGTGATTATGTAATAAACTCTATGACAGCTAACACATTCCCCAGTCAGATCTGTTTCCTCCTTGAAGGGGTGAGGCAGGGAAATTACATATCAAATCTCATACAGGTTAAGGTGACTCTCTGAGCTGAGAGCCAGAGAACTAGTTGGACAACTTTTCTGCTTTTGCTTTTGGAACTGTTAGGGACTGCTTGGGGGAAACCTTAGAAACTTGCTTATCAGTGCTGTAAGTAGTTTACGGTTGGGTTCCCAGGCAACTCTTCACTAAGTTCAAACTGATATAAATTTTGTGGAGAGCAATTTGGCAACACAGAGCAGTCCTGGCATTTTCCTCTTTGCTCTAAGCTCCGTTTTTGCCCTTCCATGCTCTGCTCTGCAGAACCAAATCCATATTTGCTGGGTCAGTGCAAAACAAAAATGCTAGACTGCTCAAAAAAATTTTCAGAAGAGTGACAGCATGGGGCCCTTCTAAGGGTGGGGCCCTCAGAACTTGTGCAGATGGAACGGCCATGAAGCTGGCCTTGCTTCTGTGTATCACACGGAGCTGGATTCTGCACATTTTTTCCAGACTTCTTTGCCATTTTGATTCAGATTATGATCAGTCAATTGTGGGTATTGGTGGGGTGGGAGGGACAACCTGAAGGCAGGAAGGAAGAAAGCTTTTGTATCCCTGCTTCTGGACATAGTCAAGGCTATGTTTTTTCCTGTGGTCATGTGTGGATGTGAGAGTTGGACTGTGAAGAAAGCTGAGCGCCGAAGAATTGATGCTTTTGAACTGTGGTGTTGGAGAAGACTCTTGAGAGTCCCTTGGACTACAAGGAGATCCAACCAGTCCATTCTGAAGGAGATCAACCCAGGGATTTCTTTGGAAGGAATGATGCTAAAGCTGAAACTCCAGTACTTTGGCCACCTCATGCGAAGAGTTGACTCATTGGAAAAGACTCTGATGCTGGGAGGGATTGGGGGCAGGAGGAGAAGGGGACGACAGAGGATGAGATGGTTGGATGGCATCACTGACTCGATGGACGCGAGTCTGGGTGAACTCCGGGAGTTGCTGACGGACAGGGAGGCCTGGCGTGCTGCGATTCATGGGGTCGCAAAGAGTTGGACACGACTGAGCAACTGAACTGAACTGAAGAGGGAAAAAAAAAAAGAGGCACAAAGCTCATAAGAAAAAGGAAGAAAAACTGTCTTTATTTAGTGGTGACATGATTGTATCTTTAAAAAAATAAAATCAACACATAGGATTAAAATAACTAGATATCATCTGGAAAAAATTTTAATTGGGTACACACTTCACAAATTATGAAGTACAAAGTAAAGTCTCTCAATTGTGTCTGACTCTTTGTGATCCCATGGACTGTAGCCTACCAGGCTCCTCCGTCCATGGAATTTTCCAGGCAAGAGTACCAGAGTGGGTTGCCATTTCCTTCTCCATCAGAAATTACACCCCCAAAACATTTTAAATAGATCGCTAAATCACAAAAGGACTAGAAGCAGCCATGGGACAATTATAATATGAATGGAGAAAGATTTTCAAATTACAAAATATATATCTAGAAGTATAAGAAACTGATAAATATAACAATAACAAAAACACTTGTGCATGACAAAAACTCTAAGCAAAGATAAAAGGCAAATGATAAATTGGGAAAAAAATATTTGTGATTCATATCACAAAGGTCTAATATAGAAAGATTCTAGAGGGGAAGAAAATTGATAATAGCTATGGGTTAAAAAAAGAAATATCCAGAGCTCTCAAACATATCGGAGAAGGCAATGGCACCCCACTCCAGTACTCTTGCCTGGCAAATCCCATGGACGGAGGAGCCTGGAAGGCTACAGTCCATGGGGTCTCTGAGGGTCAGACACGACTGAGTGACTTCACTGTCACTTTTCACTTTCTTGCATTGGAGAAGGAAATGGCAACCCACTCCAGTGTTCTTGCCTGGAGAATCTCAGGGACGGGGGAGACTGGTGGGCTGCTGTCTATGGGGTTGCATATGAAAAGGTTCTTAACCTCATCTCTAATGAGAGAATGAAAATTTAAAGCACCCTGAAATACCGTTTTTATCAATCAAGTTGGCAAAGATCAAACACCTTTTTAACCACCTCATTGATGAAGATGTAGAGAAACAGGCACTTTTTTTTCTTTTTAAATTTTTTATTTTGTACTTGGGTAGAGCTGATTAACAATGTGATGGTTTCAGGTGAACAGCGAAGGGACTCAGCAATGCATACATATGGATCCATTCTCCCTCAAACGTGTCCAGGCTGCCATGTAACACTGAGCAGAGTTCCATAGGGCCTTGTCGGTTATCCATTTTAAATATAGCAGTGTGTACACGTCCATCCCAAACTCCCTAACTATCCATTCTTCCCATCCTTCCCTTGGCAATCATTCTCTAAGTCTGTGAGTCTGAGAAACAGGCACTTTTATACATTGCTAGTTTATACTTTTATTCATTGCTGTTTGGAGTTTGTACACATGCATGGTACATGGTACAAACTCTAGGGAAAGCAGTTTGATATCCATCAAGATTACAATGGCACGTAGCTTTTAACCCAGCATTACACTTTTAAGCACTTTGTCCTTGAAGTATATTGCTCCAGAGTAAAAGAAGTTTATTTAAAGTAGTCTTTTTCGAAATCCTAAAAGATCCAAAGAAATGTAAATGCTGAGCAGCAGGGGACTTGTTAAATAAATTAAGGTACACTGGTATTAGAATTCTATGGCAGCCCTTAGACAGGAGGAAACAGGAGGAAAAGACCCTGATGCTGGGAAAATATGAGGGCAGGAGGAGAAGGGGATGACAGAGGACGAGATGGTTGGATGGCATCATCGACTCAATGGACATGAGTTTGAGCAAGCTCTAGGAGATAGTGGAGGACAGGGAAGCCTGGCATGCTACAGTCCATAGTGTTGCAGAGAGTCGGACATGACTGAGTGAACAACAAAAAAAGACAGGAGGAAACTATATGTATTCATCTGTAATAGTGATCACGAAGATATATATATATGTATCTTCAGAGAAGACAATGGCACCCCATTCCACTACTCTTGCCTGGAAAATCCATGGATGGAGGAGCCTGGTAGGCTGCGGTCCATGGGGTCGCTAAGAGTCAGACACGACTGAGCGACTTCCCTTTCGCTTTTTACTTTCATGCATTGGAGAAGGAAATGGCAACCCACTCGAGTGTTCTTGCCTGGAGAATCCCAGGGACGGAGGAGCCTGGTGGGCTGCTGTCTATGGGGTCGCACAGAGTTGGACACGACTGAAGCAACTTAGCAGCAGCAGCAGCATGTATGTATCTTAATTTATTTATTTTAAAAAGTGTATTTGGCTGCACACGCAGCATGCAGGATCTAAATTCTACAACCAGGGGCTGAATTCAGGCTGTGTCCTAACCACTGGAGCCACCAGGGAGCTCCCCAAGATATATTATTAACTTGGTAAAGCAAGATGCATAAAGGAGCTTCCCTGACGACTCAGTGGTAAAGAATCTGCCTGCCAATGCAGAAGACACAGGTTTCATCCCTGATCTGGGAATATCCGATATGCCATGAAGCAACTAAGCCCATGTGCCACGGCTATTGAGCCTAAGCTCCAGAGCCCATGCTCTGCAACAAGAGAAGACACCTCAGCGAGAAACCCACGCACAGCAACTAGAGAGTAGCCCCTTGCTCTCTGTAACTAGAGGAAAGCCCACACAGCGATGAAGACCCAGCACAGCCAAACATAAATAAAATTACTTTTTTAAAAAAGATGCATAACATTGCTATGATACTAACCATTTATATAAAAATGTGGGCAGTGTTTTTGTATTTCTTGGATATATATAAAATATCTCAGGAAGGATTTACAAAAACATCTTAGTTGCTTCTGGAAAGCGTAATTAGATAACTGAACAAAATTATAAAAACATATATATGGCCTAATCTCACTTTTTTTTAATGTATAGTTGTTCATAAAAAGGATAAGACCAATATATACTGAAATATTAACCATGGTTACCTCCAGGTTTGTGGTATATGATTGATTTTTATTTCTTTTCTTTGGGGTTATCTGTATTTTTAAGCTCTTTTACAATGAAAAGATATTCATTTTGTAACAAGAAATAAAAGTTATTAAGAAAGCCCCACAAATACATGGTTTACCATCTCAGCTGGGCAGCTGTTGCTATTTAATGATCCTGTTACTCATACTGAGTCAATTCATTCTTCCAACAGATAGAAACTGCCATGTGCTAGGTCCAGTGCAAGAAGATATAAATAAGGTGGCTTATTTCAAGGCCAGGCATTCCAAACCCTTGCCATGTTCCCCATAGCCTCTGCCACATTCCCCATCATCTCCTTTGCAGACTACCTTGTTTCTGCTCCACAAAGAAAACTGGCATGAACTCCCCAGGGCTTTCCTCTTTTCTGCCTCCAAACTTCTCCATGTTTCAGCCAGATTCACATTGTTCTTTCTGCCTCAAAGGAAGACAGAGCTTTCCATTTTCCTTCTAGGCTCTTGAGACCATGTTGCCCTCTGTACCTTGTTTTATCAGTGATGTCCTCCTTCATATATTACAAATTTCTGCCTAACCTCTAACTTCTCCTCAATGAAACATATTAAAATATTTGCAATCTAGAATGTTGAGCATCTTTCCTTCTCTCTATATATCCCTACATCCTCTTTTCCCCTTAACCTCCCAAATTCTTGCAAAACTACCCCATAGTGTCTGATGTGTGTTTGCCTATAGTTCATAGCTCAGCTGATTTGAGTTTGATTAATGTGCCTCTAATCTACTGAAACATTTCTTCCTAAATGTTTCTGTTAGGCTGCAAATAACAGAGCATCCAACTGTCAGTGGTCTATACTTTTAAAAGAGCTCTTGAGAAAAGAAACCAGGGCAGGAGTGGAAGCAGGAAGACCAGCTGAAGACCACTAAAGTTATTCATTTGAGAGATGAAGGTGGTGGCAGTAGAGGAGACCAGAAGTGCCAGATTCTGGCTGTATTGGAAAATACAGCTAACAGGAGTTCCTGATGGAAAAGCTGTGGGGTATGAATTAAAGAGAGGAATCAAGAATAACGCCTCGGTTTGGGGCCTGAGCAATCAGAGTCACAGGAATACGGTTCACCTAAGATGGGAAGGACTTTGAATTAAGGAAATAATTAATAGTTCAACTTTATTTTTATTGATGTATAGTTAATTTACAATTACTATAACTATAGTTAAAGTACACAGCAAAGTGATTCACTTATACATATATATGTATTCTTTTTTGGATTATTTTCTAATATAGGTTATTATAAGATACTGAGGATAGTTCCCTATGTTATACTCAGGAGTTCAATTTTACTATGTTAACTTTGAGATTCCTGTTAGATCTTCCAAGTGCAGATGAGGAATGGATAGTCAGGTGTGACATTCAAGACTGAGGTCTGGACTGAAGATAAAACTTGGGAGTTGGAACTTCCTTGGTGGTCCAGTGGTTAAGACTCTGCCAGTGGCACAGTGTGGATTTGATCCCTGGTCAGGGAACTAAGATCCTACATGCTAAGGCAAGCAAAAGATTTTTTTAAAAATATCCTGCAGGTCACAGTCAAGATCAAAGATCCCATGTGCTACACTAAGACCAGGTGAAGCCAAATCAATAAATATATATTTTAAAAAAATTAAGTTTGGGTGAAAAGACAGAAGGGAGTACCACATATTTTTGTGCTGAAGTGAGTTATTTAGGAGAGAACAATTGATTAGCAGGAGATGAGATAATTTCAGGAACAATCATTAAATAGTCAACAGGGGAAGAGACCATGGTGCCAAGGTCTTGCTTTAGATATGAGACACTACATACGTGAGACAGGAGGGAAGGCAGAGTCCAGGCAGAGAGGCAGGTAGGATGGAAGACATGGCGGGCAGAAGAGGAGGCGTTCTTGCGAAACTGCTTTTATTTTTCTCAGTGAAATGAGAAGTAAAGCTTTCAGCTCAGAGTGAGGAAGGGGAGAGGTGTTGGATATTTGGGAAAGGAGGTGCAATGTAGTCATTTCAGAGTGTGGGAAAGTAAACCAACGAGGGAAATGCAGAGGGCGGTGCTGAGAGCCCACTGGAGATTCAGGACCATAAACTGAGTGACAACGGCTAGCACCGTTATTTTTGTCTGGTGTGTCAGGCTGGACAGAACCAGGGTTTTGCCAGGCAGGTGGTCCCAGGTACAAGGAAGTGAGGAGTCTATACAAAGGGGTGATATAGTGATAGACTATGAAATCTAACGTAGGTAGGAAAGATGTGAGACTATAAGGGCTGTGATGAACAGTGGGAAAGTAGATTGGAGGTAAGAGCAGGGGCAAAGAAATGTTCAGATGGGGTTATTGGGGTTATTATTAAAGAAGCTGGAAGGGAAAGTGGTGTTGATCAGGGAACAGCATGTTTGAAATGAAAAGTTCAGCAGTGCTGCTGTTATTTGGTGATGCAAAGGTCCAGGGTACCCATATGACAGTAGGGTGGAGAGGGATGTGGTTGGAGGGTTTCAACAAGGATACGGAATTCACTGAAAATGTTAGCAGGAAGGCAGTGGGGGTAGAGGACTGTGGGTCAGGTGCTAGAGTCTCCAGGGAATGGGGGGTGGGGTGGCTGAGACAAGAGAGATGTGGCAGTACACAGTAACAAGCAAGCTGCAGTATAGTCTGATGGCAGGTACTTCAGAGGAGCTGGGGGCAGACGGGAGAAAGTCTTACTCGGGTAGTAATTCTCCAGGTGTGGGGAGACCTGCTGTGTTATGAGGTCTACTCTTTAGGGCCTCAATAAGCTCCCTTCTCTCCTTCGCCTCTGAGAGGCCGTCCACAGTGGGATTTATTCAGGGTGATGGAGTCAGAAGGAAACCAGGGAACTGTTGGGACTTTCACTCCCTCTTCTCTGCTATCAAAATACCAAGACAGCATCTGCGCAACATGTGTGCTGCTGAAGGACAGGAAGCCGGTAACAGTGGCCGGCCCAGCAGTGGTGAAGAGGCGGTTTTTAAATGGGGTGAACTTCGGGCAGGTGGCACCCAGAGCTCAACTCTCATGGCCTCCTCAGAACTCTGTTCATTCAGCTTCCTTAGGGGGAGAGGCAGAAGGCAATGGCACCCCACTCCAGTACTCTTGCCTGGAAAATCCCATGGACGGAGAAGCCTGGTGGGCTGCCGTCCATGGGGTCTCAGAGAGTCGGACACGACTGAAGCCTGGCGGCAGCAGCAGGAAAAAGGTTGAATTCTTTCTCTGCTGGGAAGCAGGCTTAGGAAGGGAAGGTTTTGCCAGATTCCCTATGGAGAGGGTGTGTCCCTACGAAAACAGGAATCTGCCTGAAAACCTCTGTCAGCAGGGAACTCTGGGCACCCTGTCCAGAAAGGGACAGCCTGTGATGGCAAATAAGCCAGCTCTGCAGCATCCTGGATGCTGAATTCTTACACACTGTTAAGTGCTCTCACTACCTGTCCTTGGACAGGTGGCCACTCATGGGGGTGGCCCAGAGCCCTGGCCAAAAAGGCAGCCAGGCAGGGCCCCCACAGGATGATATCTGGTGCCAAGTGGGGAGAGGAGGAAGGGAGGGAGGCGGGCCTCTTACACATTCCTGGGTGGGGAGCCCCAAGGGCCTTTCCAGGACACAGAAGTGCCCCAAGTGGACACAGGGCAGGGCAGGGCAACCGGAGCCACAGCCCGAGTCCAGGGAAGTCTCATGACTGCAATGTTTTGCTGCAGGTTTCCCAGCTGCTCTGGGCGGGAGGCAGCGTGGGGTGGTGGGGGTGAGGAGGAGGAGGGTGGAGAGGAGGCGGGAAGTAAACACAAGACCACAGAGAGAGCCAGTTCCCTGCGTTCAGAGAACACCAGCCGCCTCCGGTCTCCGGTGGGTGGCTGTATGTGTGGAAATGAAACTGGGAGGGGACGGGAGAGAGGGAAGAGTAAGCAAGCGGTTCTCGGCTGTTATCCACCCATCTCGCCTTTCCTGACCCACCAGCCCACTCCTCTCTGGGGTGAGGGGGTGGGAAGGAGACGGTTCACGAAGCGCCCACCCCCAAGTACTCGTAGCTAGTTCAGCTGTCGGTGAATCAGACAGTCTGAGCAGCTGTCACCTGCGCTCAGGAGGGGAGCAGGGGGGCGGCCTTGGGAAGGGGGAGGATGGGTGAGTGGCAGATGCTGTACTGGCCCAGGCGTGGGTGCCGCCTGGGGCTGGGAAGAAGGGGTGTCTACCTTTCAACACCTACACACTGCTGACCCGGTCCCAAGGACACTGGGATATCGGGTGGGACGAGGGCATGGGGGCACAACTTAAGTGGGAACTGGAAGCGAAGGAGGGGGTGGAAGGAGGGGAGAGTCTGTCTACTGCGGCGGGAAGCGCTGGGGAGCAGGGCTGGCCGGGGCCGCGGGGCAGGCTGCTGCCCGCCGCCTGCCCGCGCGGGGTTATGCGAGGTAACGGCGAACCGGGAGGAGGAGGGAGGCTGCGGGGGCCGCGGGCCGGGGTGTCTGGCGCTCGTTGGACAAAGAGATGATGAAACGTGAGCGCTATATTTACCAAGGGGGTGGCGCTCGGGCGGGGGGCGGGGAGTAAAAAGGACAAACTGTTCCACAACAACCGCAGGAAACACAGCCCATCTGACTCACCGGGAGGGCCGCGCCGACCCCCTCTCAGGCTTAGCCTGGAGGCAGGCACGGGGCTAGAGGGCGCGGAGGGTCCCCGAACTGACCTAACTGGGCGCTACAGCTATGGCTGGAGGATGGGTTGATTTATATAAATAAAGGCACTTTAGAGCCTAGGGCTGCGCGCATCCGTGTGTGTGGCTTTTGTGGGGCAGGGGAGAGCGCGGAATGGCACGAATGTTTCCTAACCCTGTGGCCCGACCATTGCAGGGGAGGTTTGCCTGCAAACTCTTCAAGCTTGATTCCTGCAAAGTCATCTCCTCCCGCACAGCCGGGCCAGCCGGCCTGGCCTGCCCCGCCCCGCCCGCGGCCAGCAGCACGCGCTTCCCCCGCTCTCCCGCCCAAGTCCAGCACTCGGCGCTCAGAGTTGGGGTGCGGTGCGGGCTATGTTTAGAAGCTGATGTCATCCGACACCCTACTCTGCAGTGTTCTCAGGGGGACCACAGGGCAGGTTTTTCTCTTCCTCACGGGCGTGGGTGATGGAAAAGGTACCTCCTCCTCCCAACTCCTCCCCCCAACACCTATCTTACCCCGGGTTGGTTTTTTTGTTTTTTTTTTTTAATGCAATCCCGCCAGAGTTATGAAACAGGGTGGTGGGGGCCGTACGCCCAAGCAGAGGGCAAAAACCCTAGAGCTTGGGCCACAAAGGGCCAACCGGCGGCCCCCGCCCACTCCCACCCTCTCCCGACCGGGTGAAGGGGCTAATTTCAAGGTTAGTTCACGTGGGCGCGGGCGCCCGGAGCTTCTTGCACGAGTTTGGGGCGGGTTCCTCATCCCCCAATCTAGGGCAGTTTGTTCAACTGCAGTAAAGGGAGCTTGATGTTCCAGCAGGGAAGGGATTTCTGAGAACTAGGACTGTCCTCAGATGAACTCGCCACCTCCGGCTGCTGCTGCGGCGGACGCCTGCGGAAGACTTTTTAAAAGGGCGATGCCAGGCCGGGGCGCGCGGCCCGCGAGTGGCTGTGCAGCCCGCCAGTCTGCGGCCCCAGCGGAGCACCCGCCTCCGAGCTCGGGTGATTCAGCGTGCACGGCGCAGGGCTCCTTAGAGCGCAGGGGGCTGTGAGCTAAACTTATCCTCCTGCATATGCATGAACGGGTGGCCTTTCTGCTTGGCAAAAGAGAGGCCTGGAGTTTTGCGGAAGGCTGCTAAGTGGAGCGAGAGCAAAGTAGGGCAACGTGCAATTTTTCGCTGGGCCGGGTCCCCCCACCCCCTTGCGTGTTAACTGTCATTATGGCCGCGGGCGTTTCACCAGATAGGGGTTTACCTGATTGCATTTCAAATCCGGGCACACCGCCATTGTTGGAAGCCCGATTCCTTCAGCTTCTCCTCCGTCTTCCCCAAACTCCCACCTTCCCCTAATTCCTCAGCTCTTACTAAAACGAAGACTGCGCTTCTCCCACCGCACCTCCCCGCCCCCCGCCCGCCCCCAAGATACCCTCTGTGCTTTGATGGGATCGCTGAAGTCCAAGGGCCTGGGTCCTGAAAGAAGTTTTGGATCCAGCCCAGAGTGAGGTCCGACACGTGATCCCCTACCCCCAGTGGGCCATCTGTTCTCCTTCCTTCCCGCCTGGAGGCTGGCAGCTCTGCCCAGCACCGTCCACGCCTCCCAGCAGGAAAGAAGGAAAGAGCGAGAAAAGCCAGCGTTGGCGGAACCCACTACCTACAGAGTGCAATTTTAACCTAAACCTCTCTGAGCCTTGGGCATGGGTGAGACTGGGCAATGTGTATATTAGACTAAGCTCCAGGTGATTAGCTCCCTGGAAGTGCTTTGGGCTCCTTTGCTTTGGATTAAAACCAACAGGGAATGCGCCTGGGAATGGGCTGAATTTGCCTGTAAATAACTCACTTGGAGCTAGGGTGGGAAACTTGCCTAGGAAAAGGGGTGAGATTCCGTGACACCTCTCTGACCCCAGGCCACTTCCCACAAACTAGTTTGAAGAAAGAAAAAGAACACGAAATTAAGGAATAAAGGATTTAGGGGATCTTGGACGAATTTATATTTGTGCCTGCTCTCCAGTTAAATATTGATTTAAGGTATTCTGACCTTTACTGCCCTAAAGAACTGTATTTGTAAATGCACAGCAGATGAGATGGTGTTTAAAAAACCCAAGTATTAAGCTTTTTTGGTTGGGGAACGAGGGGGGCCCAGAGACTATGTAGATGTATTAGTCTAGTCTAAAAGGTTGCTTAAGGTCACACAGCCCCTCTCAGGCCCAGGAGGCCAGTTCTCTACCCCATGGTGACTTAAACACCTGCTGAAAATCAGCTCACTGTAGGTACTGCCTCTGAGGAGGGGTGATAATGATAATTACTTTAGGATGCACAGAAAATCAGACTTCTTGCTACAGGCATTGTTCTTGAGAATTCAGAAAATAAAGCCAAGACTTAGATAGGAATTAGGGAGGAAAATGCATACTTTAAAATGGTAAGCACAGCTCTAGTCTCTGAATGCTTGAGCTCCTCTCAGTTGGCTTGTGTAATTTTGAAATGTATGTTTACAAAGATTAACTTGGGGGAAAACAGAGTTCTTATATTTATGCGGCATAATGTATACTTTACTAGTAAATTATTCATTGTAATTAGGGATGATTCACATTAATCTGGGATAATTTATTTTGCCAGAATTTTAATTGGGACAATTACATACTGGCAAAAAAGCATAAATTAGTTTTAATCATAAAACTATTACAATACACACCCTAGCACAGAAAGGAAACCCTATTGTTGAAAATACAAGAAAAAATCCTGATGTAGGAATTACTACTTTTGAGACATCTGTAACTATATCTGTATTTGTTTTTAACATCATGCCTCACTGAGGATAGATTCTTTTTTCATTTCTCTATTTACTCTTGCTTGACTCATTAGCGGGCCCTGGTCTATGGGGTCGCACAGAGTAGGACATGACTGAAGCAACTTAGCAGTAGCAGCAACTCATTAGCAGAAACAAATATCTGCAGAGAGAATGAGTGGAAAAGGAGAAAAAAGAGAAATCATTCTACAATTGTAGAATTATTGGGTTTAAAAAGATTGTAAATCAAGTCAAGTAGCAGTTACGTTTGTAAATGTGTGGGAGACATTCATGTGAATGAAATCTCACAATCTCAAGTTGTATTTTATTACTTCTTGTATAATTCTGAAATGAATGGGTTGGAAGAGTTTAGGGTTTATGTCCAGTCCAAACAAAATTAAAGGGAGTTAAAGAGAGCAAGAAGTAAATGTATACTTAAAAAAACCTATGATGATTGACTTGAAGTTCCTGGATACAGTCTTCAAGAAAAGATTGTTTTTTGGAATAACCCCACGTTAACTCTAGAACTGTCTGCTATGAAGGTACCTGGTGCAATCACAGTTACAATGCAAATCTGAGAGAGTAACAGGCCTTGATCATAGTAGTCTTAGAGAGATCCTGCTGCTATTTGTGCTGGACCTTAAAGGGGCAAGCAAATATGGAATTTCTAAGTGGTTATGTAGCCTTGGGGACAGAGTCTGCTCCAGAAAAATCATGAAGTAGGCAAATTCCTTAGGGCTTCAGTGAATTCTTTTCTAAAATTAAGGTTATTGGAATACAAGAACTCTAAGATGACTTCACTTTACATGTACCTACCTTATTATGATGATGGTGGCAGCACCCCCTTTCTAAACTTCCCTTTCCTGTGTAGTCACCTACTACAATATCTTTCTGTACCATTTTAAAAGCAAAGTCAAAGGAAACTACACTAGCCTTCAAACTAGAAGGGTAAATTTGAGACTCCTCCTTTAGAGACCAGAACCTTTCCCAAACCTTAGCAAAGGCTAATAGCCAGAGGGGGTTATGGTTGAACCTCACTGCATCTGCATTACATAGAGGCAGGTACCTCTCACACCCACTTAATCAATTCTGTGGACAGTACACCTCCTGCAAGAAACATTGGCCTTAGATTCCTTTTTCAGCTATCAAGATGGATAACACCCCCATCATTCTTTCAGAGAGAGACGCAAACCTAAGACGCAGACTCTTAAGAGCCATACTAATTGTTGATCGAGTAATGCCAAAATATTCAATGGCTTTGGCTGGTTCCAGTTCTTAAGAATCTGTTAAGCAAAGTTAATATTTCACAAAACCAAAGAGTTCAGTTCTGAAGCCCAAAGAGCAAGGAATCAGATTTATGTTTTCCATGGAGTTCTCTACCTGAGAAGGTAGACAAGTCACTTCTTTGCATCTTAGTGTTCATATCTGTTAAGTGAGGGAAGGGATACATACACACCCTAACGTCCCACAGGGGCTGTGGAAAGAAAATGAATTAAAAATGTTTTTGAAGTTTTAAAAGTTATACAGGGATTTTTAGCTTCATTTATTTGAGGAAGATTAAAATAGCATCAAAACAAAACGAAAACAGCTTACTTAGAATAAACTGCAGGAGGGAAGAAGAGGAATTAAAGACGCATCACAAAAGCAAAGATGAAGTGTTCAAAGTAAGTGCAGTCAGAACAAAAACAAGCTTTAAAACAGAACTTTTGTCAGCTCTGCATTTTCAAGATGAATTAGTCATAATGCATTGGGTGGAAGAATTATTAAAAATCTACCTAAAAGTATGCTGCTTCCCAAAACGGAAAAAACGAATTGATGCTTTCTCATTTGTGTTTATTCTTGGGCAACTTGGCCTGATAATATTTAGTTATTTTCTTTAATTATAGACTCACTTTGCATTTATTCATCACCCCTGCCCTCCCATACATATCTCCATTTTACTATCAGCAACACAAAGTGCAAGGATATATTCAGTTTCACTACAGCTCTTCCCGTTTACAAGTGTGGAGCGCTTGACTTCGGTACGCCCTTCTGATTGGCTAAGCCAATGTCAGTGACATCAACCAACTTACTTTTGATTGGAAGGCTGGTTGCTGGGACTGTAGCGTTTGCAGGAAGTCACTTAACTGTTTGCGAGCTGGAAAACCGAAACGGACGTTATCTTTTTGTCATAAGAAAGAACGCAGCTGAGTAGGGAAGGTGTATCCTACAACTCCGCCAGCTGGAACGTGAGCTAGGAGGCCTGGACCGGCTAAGGGATTGAGGGGCACTCCCAAAGACGTCCGGCTGCTCCTTTCCAGCCTCCCGGCTGTTACCCTTTTAAATGTCAGCGTTCGAGGCTGTAGGGGTAGCACGAGGCATCGAAACGGAACAGTCGGATTGGCCGCGCGCCTCAGTTCTAGACGCACCTCTCCACCGAAAGGCCGTTCTGACTGGCAGCGGGAGAAAGTAAACAGAGTTGAATCACCCTCCCCACTGGCCAATTGGAGGGGGTTCGGATTGTGACGTGATGGGATTCTGCGAAATTGTTACTGTGCGAGAGAATGCCGGCACGGTGCGGACCGGCAAGAGCAGGGGCTCAGAAGCTGTCAGTGGACTGGGGGAAAAGTGTCTCTTAGACCTGGCGCTTCGTCCGGCGCTTGCCACCCGCGTCCAGGTGGTTGGGTGAATGTCCTGAGGCTTTGGCTCGACGGAGAGGCAGCCGAGGGCGTGTACCTCTCTTGCAGTTTCCTCTCCCAGCGCCTCGGAGGCGTTTTCGGTCGAATAAACTTGCGACCGCCACGTGTGGCATCCTTCCAAGGGAGCGAGCTCGGAGTGGCGGGCGCGCCCGTCGGTGGGGATCGCGCCCGGCTCTGGGCATCGGCGGCGGCGAGAGGCGGCAGCGCGGCGGAGCCCGGGGCCGTGGATGCTGCGTGCGGAGGCGCTGCCGGTTACGTAAAGATGAGGGGCTGAGGTCGCCTCGCGCTCTGCGAGTCGGAAGCGCCCCGCGCCCCCGCCCCCTTGGCCACCGCGCGGCGCAGCGCTCGTAGTCCGAGGCCAGGGCACGGCGAGCCGAACCTCCGCAGCCACCGCCAAGTTTGGCCGCGCCGCCGGGGCTGCTGTCGCCCGCACCATGTCCGCGGCCGCCTACATGGACTTCGTGGCTGCCCAGTGTCTGGTTTCCATTTCGAACCGCGCTGCGGTGCCGGAGCATGGGGGCGCTCCGGACGCCGAGCGGCTGCGACTACCTGAGCGCGAGGTGACCAAGGAACATGGTGACCCGGGGGATACCTGGAAGGATTACTGCACGCTGGTCACCATCGCCAAGAGCTTGTTGGACCTGAACAAGTACCGACCCATCCAGACCCCCTCGGTGTGCAGCGACAGCCTGGAGAGTCCGGATGAGGATATGGGATCCGACAGCGACGTGACCACCGAATCTGGGTCGAGTCCTTCCCACAGCCCGGAGGAGAGACAGGATCCTGGCAGCGCGCCCAGCCCGCTCTCCCTCCTCCACCCTGGAGTGGCTGCGAAGGGGAAACACGCCTCCGAAAAGAGGCACAAGTGCCCCTACAGTGGCTGTGGGAAAGTCTATGGAAAATCCTCCCATCTCAAAGCCCATTACAGAGTGCATACAGGTTAGCGGGGTCTCCGTCTCCAGCCCAGCTCTGGGTTTAGTTAGCCTTTGGCCAGGCAGTCTTCCTGGGTGTGGAGTGTTCCATGTGTGGCCGAAAGGGTGCAAATTTTTGGATGAGGTGCTGTTTAATTCTTTAAAATGATTGAACCTGGTAGAGACGGAGAGCTCACTCTCTTTAATCGTCCCCAGCCTCTAGAAGCCATGGAGAGCCTTAACTTGGGGGACAGAGCGAGTGCTGAGTGCCAGCCCCTGTGCGTGGCTTCGTGGGGAGTGGTGCGGCCCCTCCCCTGTCCCGCCCCGCCCCCCTCCCCAGGACTCCCGCACCGGGCGACTATGGGGCCACCCAACCTGGGCAGACGCTAACGGGGGCTTGGGGGGACAGAGTCAAATGATGTATGTTTTATTTTATTCTCTTGTGGGATTGCAGCGAAGTGGCCGAAAGCTGAGGAGAAGCGGCGCACTTTACATGGAACCTTTTAGGGATGACTAAGGGCTCGGTTAGCTGCATGCTTGCTACTTTTCAGGGCTTGCCAAGGTGGTTTTAAATATGGCCAAGAGTCCTCAGAGAGGTTTAAAATAACACTGCTTCAGGCAGCAGAGGAGTTTGATCAAGTGATGGTTGGTTAACTTTACGACTAGTTAGCATTTTTAAGGAGATTTCTGATCGGATTTTTTCCCACGTAATTTAGATCGCACCCTCCACCCTGAATAGAGCACTTAGCAAGGAGGTGTGGTCCTTGCCGGAGGTCAAGGCTGATAATGAAGGTTGGGGTGTTTTGGAGGCCCCGTGGAAGGGGGTCTCCCAGGGAGAGCAAAAGGCAGGTCTGATCACCGATGCATGTGGCTAGTAAGACATCTGCAGTATAAAATAGGCTTTGGAGACTTACAGGAACGTTGGTCAGTCAATTCTGTTGGTTCTGTTTAACATATTCAGAAAAAGTTGGGAAGCTTTCATGCTTGACCATGCCCTCTCACCATGTTTCCTGTCAGGGTCCTTTATCACTGCTGTTCTGATAAGGAAACACTGCCTAGTCCTCTCGTTAAACTCCTTTTCCGTCTGTCCTATGACACCATGTTTAAGAGGAGGTTGTCGGAGTTCCTTGGAAAGTATTGCCGGTTTTTGGTGTAATTGTTAGCGCTTTTAAGATGAGGCCCTGGGCCTGTGGTTTCAAAATGATCATTGGTTGGTTTGATTTGGTTTTGCTTTTTTAAAAAGGCTACGTAATTGCATCTCATATTTTATTTCCTTTGGAAAGTGCTTCTTGTGGAGGTGGCTGCTGGCACAGGAGTAAAGCTGAATTTCCTCCACCGTTAATGTAAAATCAGGTTCTGTTTGGGGTTGCCATCTAGGTTGCCAAAAAATAGCACATTTTACAGTTTGTATCTTGAGCCTGACTTGGGGGATGTGACCTTTAGCATGGCTCCCAGGGTGAAGTAGGGGTATACTAACCAGAGGGTGTTACTCACCAACAGCTGTTGGGCGGGCCTGGCTGTGTCAGCCATCTTCCCGGAGTTCAGCTCACAGGGACACCCACTGCCACCTTGAGCAAAGGCACTTTCTCCTTCAGGGAGCTGCCCAGTCGTGCAGTTGAGGAGGCCTGCAGAGCTTCTTTGTGAGCTCCCTGGGTCTGCCCAACTCAGAAAGGCCTTCTGGACCATTCAGTTGAGTGATTTTTCTCAGGCATTTACAGAAATGGCTGCTTATGCGTGCGTGCATGTGTGCTGCTCTTTAATACTCCATAAGGCAGGTCAGCTCAGAAGAACCTTTTACACAGCCCAGAGTGGAAAACGAAGTGAAATATTAATCCCATTTTAAATGCTACAGTCAGTCTTTTGAAACTAGTGATGTGGTAGTTGCAGTTGTCTTATTTAAGTTTGGGGGCTCTGTGATAATACTAGGACATGGTCAGACAAAAACCACTGCCTCTGTAAAGACTGTCAGAAGTGTATTCCTGCTGGAGAAGATACTTTTTCTCCTGTGCAAAGGCTACTCTAAATAAAAGACTTGTAGAAGGTCTCATGCATTTGGAAGTTTCTGATTCAGCTTCCAGTGAGATTATTTTTGGTGTGGGGTAGCAGCTTCTTGACTTTTTAAACTATTGGCTGGTATTATACCCAGAAGATGGCTAAGAAATAGCAATTGGAGTGTCTGTATTTTGTGGAGACTTTAAAAACTAAAATTCCAGCCACACCCCCTGCTCTGTGTGGCCCAACCAGAATCCCTCTTGCTGCTGGCTCTCTTCCCCCTGAGCCCCGTACAACTGCCACTTGTATAGAACCAGTGGCTTTAAAAGCTGAGCCACTTAAGCAAAATTGTGGTTTAGTTCAGTGCAGTTCCTTCTAGAGTAGCCTAAGAGAGAAGATCCTTTTGAGGTGGACTGAGCTGCATTCTGATTTGTCTTACTGTTTCTGAGTTGTGAGACCTTAACCTAGTTCCTTAAATTCAGAGTTTGTAAACTAGAGGTCTGCTGCTTAATTTGCTTTGCAAATTTTTTGGTTTGGTCAGCGCAGGGTTTATAAACATTTCGTTACTAATGTGGAAAAATAAGGATTTCCACACAAATCCAGATTTCTGGCTTCTCTGAAAAAATCGAACAATCTGGCAATATGGGGCCTGAATTCCTGCCCAGCAGCAATTGGCTTGAACTGACCATTCTTTGTAAGGGGCATGTCCTTTATTTTAATCATTTACATGGTCTCTGTTGGCAATCCACAAGATAGGGTACTATCTTTGAACTTCGGTTTTTGTGTAAAGATAATAGTTTGTGTGTGATAGGCAGAGCTTAAAATCAGCAAACATAGGAGAAACTTTCTTTTAAGTAGTACTGTACTTTACGTTTTCTAATACTACGTTCAGTTTGTTTTTCTTCACCCTCTAGATCAGATATCTTCTCATCTGATATACTTCTAAAGTTTAAGCAGTGAATCCATGTTAATCTGAAAAAAAGTAAAACAAATATGAGCTTTTCTATCTCCAGGCTCTTTGGAGAGTATTATTGTTTTGAGTAAGTATTAGGCCCACTGGAGTTCGTACTTTGCCTGAAAACATACTGAGCTTATTGAAAATGCAACCAACTTTTATCTTGGCACACCCCACATCCATACCAACACGCTCCCCCCACCTCAGAGCATACACCCCAAATTGGGCCTCCACAAGCCCCCACCCAAACCCACTGATTCCCCAAGACTCTCCCACGTGCGCTCAATTTCTCTACAAGCACACACGAAGAAAGATTATCCCAAGTTCCCTGACTTTGTGGTCACTCAGCACACACACACACCCACACACATGGGAGTAGCTTTTGGAGAAGTAAACAACTACATCCAAATTCCAGCTCAGAAGTCATCAGAACCAGCTGATACAGAGTTATCCTAGGGTTGACATCCCAAGGATAGACACTCTAAGCCTATTTCCATGCCAGTTGCAATTTCACTGTCTTTTTGGAGGGACTTAAATCAACTGTCCCTAACTGGTGACAGTGGGTTGAGCCTAAGGGCACTGGTTGCTGGATTCTGAAAACCAGAAAGCCCTAAATCCCAATTATCACACCCCACTTCTGCAGAAAAATAATTTTAGTAATTTTTTCAATAGGGCAGAAGGGACGTTCATGAAAAACAAGGAGAGATGAGAGATGCGAAGGGCTCAACAGTGGCTGCTTCTGTTTCTCTTTATCCTGTTTGAACATTTCCCCGGGCTACTTAGAATATGTGGTGGAGGAGACCTGGGGAGTTCCCATCATGGAAGTTATCATCCAAACAGGAAATAATAGCTAAGACTTCTTTTACATTTTAAATCCAATTTTTGCCCTATGGGGCCAATTTTTTGGCCTCTTTAGGAATGTCCATCACTGGCTAGCTTTCACTCAGGTCTGTTTCCTTCCCTAGGATCAAAGTTTTAAAATTTTGGTCATATAAAATGAGCCAGGCCTGCTCTGTGCCTCATGAACTCTTCTTCCTTAATTGCTCCAAAAAGCTTTGGAGTCAACTTTTTGGTTCAGGAGACTCTAGTACCATTGGACCCACTTCTATCACCCAGATGGCAGGGGTTCTGGGACAGGGCAGGGCCTTGAAGTGGCCTCTAGGCAGTCCATAAAGTAACCCCTGCTCAGTCTTTCCCACTTACTCTTCTCTAGTAGAAGGGAGGCCTTGTGCCTTGATCCTTAAGGAAACATTCTCTCTTCCCTGTTCTTCTGTTCATAAGGCTCCCCAAAGTGATATAGAATAGTATTTCATAGCCTGACATGCTTCAGTTCAGTTCAGTTCAGTCACTCAGTCGTGTCTGACTCTTTGTGACCCCATGAATCGCAGCATTCCAGGCCTCCCTGTCCATCACCAACTCCCGGAGTTCATTAAGTGTAAATATACTTAATATGGTGGTGGTTTAGTTGTTTAGTCGTGTCTGACTCTTGTGACCCCCATGGACTGTATCCTGCCAGGCTCCTCTGTCTGTGGGATTCTCCAAGCAAGAATACTGGAGTTGGCTGCCATTTCGTTCTCCAGGGGATCTTCCTGACCCAGGAATCAAACCTAGGTCTCCTGCATTGCAGGCAGATTCGTACCTAATATATGTCACTGTAAATATACACTTAAGTCCGAGTGAGATCTGCATAGATAAATGTTTCCCTACCCTTTATTCCCACTTTTTCTCCCCTAAGGAGATTAGCCCTTTTTTCCCCCATAACTGCTCTCCCCCATAACGTTTTGATACCACAGATATACTGTAGAGCTGTTTATGTACTGTGCCCCTTTTGAAGGCCACAAACATTGGAAGAGCTAAGACTTTTTCCACCTGCCTAAGATCCAATTTTTGCCCTATGGGGTGCAGTTTTAGCCCCATCTCCACCCCCAGTGAGGCTGTCTAGGCACAAGCTCATGTATCCTGTCAGGAAAAAATGAAAGCAAAGGACTGCAAATGGGCTGTAGCTGTGGAGGATGATAGGATTCTAAGGACTGCAAGGATGTCCTGTTGGGTTTGCTGAGTTTCAGGCAAACTAGAAACTCCCCTGATTCCAAGGGAAGATGGCCCACAGCTGCTTGAGTCCCAGCTCACTGCTGGAATCTCACCCTGGGGGCTGAAACCTATGAGGGGACCTGAGAGCTCTTTATTCCTGGTCCCCGAGAGAGGAAGGACCAGTTGCTTCTTCCTCACTGCCCTCCACCCCCTGCCCATCCTTCATCACCCTCCATATAGCTGACCTAGCAAGACAGAGTTGAGTTGCCTTAGAAGAGTTGCTGTTCCTGGCAGGATTACTGTATTACAACAGAAAATACAAGAGGAGCAGCATTACAGAGTAAAACCATTGTCTTCTGTGATTGTCCTCTCAAATCTGTGAGTCGTGAGGAGGGGACGCACGTGGGGCCTCTGTCAGCGAGGGAGGTAACAGAGTACATTTCGCTCTGTTTTGATGGTAACACCTCATTACCTTCAGCAAAGATGTAACCTGAGGAAAATGAGTTCTTGGGACTCTGAACGTAAGGATCAGATTTACATTCCTGGCCCAATTGTTGATGTTTATCCTAAGAACTAGTCATTCTGCAATGTCTGTGGGAAATTCCCAGATTGAACTTCCCAGCGAGAAACATCATATGACATATTGGGAAAGTGGCTGACAATGGTCTTCCTTAATAAGCTCATTGAGAAAAAAAGTGGGCGGGTGATTTCCCAGCATTCAATCATTCAGGAGCCCCTAAAACAACCTGATGTTGTACCCTGGTTAAAGTCGGGTTTCTTGACCATCATTTTGATTTCTGCATTCCTTATGATCATGAGCATTCTTGATTCTTTTTTTTTTTTTTTTAAGCTAGCTTTGTCATTTTTGTTAGTCTCGACTACCAAAAATTTTTTCCTTTTCCTTTCCTTTCCTCCCCTTGGCTGCTCTCAGGCTTGAAGAAAAAGCTTGCAGCATTCCAGGCCTCTGCTGCTCGAATCCTCCCCCACATCCGACCCTCCCACCTTTTCCTAATGTTTCTCCAGCAAGCCCAGCGCCCACTGAAGAACGTAAATTAGTGCCTAGTAATTGGTACAAAGGCACTTTCTGTTTCCATGCAACAGATGCAAAAAGGAGGGGCAAAGGGAAGGAAAAAACCTCACAGATGGTTAAAAAGGGAAAGAAATGGGATCCTCTGCAGTGGTCTTTGAGCAGTCCTGTCTCTCGCTCCGCCCTGCTTTTTGTTGGGAAGTTAGTAACAGGCCTAAGCCCAACTCAGAGCGCTTGGTGGCAGTTGTTAGTATCAAAAGAATAGAACTTGGAGGTTGGAAGTGACCTTGAGAGGTCATCGCATCCATCATTTTGTCTGTAAAAAAGTGAACACTTTTTACCCTTTCAGATAGACAGGGATGGTCCTGTAGAAGCACTGGGGGGCTATGGAGGGTTTGGAAAAATAGCACCAAGGATCAAAGGCTGGCTCTCTGCCTTAGCAGGCTCCTGGAGTCTCAGCTTGCTCAGCAACACAGTGAGGGCACCAGGCCCTCTGAAGGTGAAGTTCTCCAAACCAGAGCTTAGCCAAAAGGAGATCTTCCTTCACTGAATTCTTAGCAGTTCTTAGACTTGAATTCCTTTCCCCCAGGGTCTCCTGAAGATTTCAGTCTGCTTGGAGAAGGCAATGGCACGCCACTCCAGTACTCTTGCCCGAAAAATCCCATGGACAGAGGAGCCTGGTAGGCTGCAGTCCCTGGGGTCGCTAAGAGTTGGACACACTGAGTGACTTCACTTTCACTTTTCATTTTCATGCATTGGAGAAGGAAATGGCAACCCACTCCAGTGTTCTTGCCTGGAGAGTCCCAGGGACGGGGGAGCCTGGTGGGAGGCCATCTATGAGGTCCACACAGAATCGGACACGACTGAAGCGACTTAGCAGCAGCAGCAGCAAATCTGGTAAACTTAAAAAAAAAAAGCACAAAAAACCCTGGATTTAAAGAGCTGCTTTGCATTAACTAGATTAACAATGGAGTGAAAGGGCAGAGGTGGAGTCAGCCCTTGGGACCTCTCCCCTTTTATTATGGGAGCAGCACTCTAAAACAGCCCAAGGCCAGTGCCTGTGAGATTTCCTACTCCTCCCTTCCTGGAGTCCTTCTGAAACGTTAATACCTTTTTGGTGCATTAAGGCCAAGAGTAAACATTTGTCTTATCCCAGCCTCTAGCAGTACCCTCAGCAAATAATAGAACTAACATTATCATTCTTTGAGAATGCCTTGCCCACTAAGGGAGTGAGATGCATCCATTTTTTATGCGTGGAATCTTCCGTGGCATCCTTTCCGTTTGTGCTTAAAACCCATGTTTATGATGGTGCGCCTTCAAGCTTCCCTTGTAATATCAGCCTTTGGAGTTCAGAGGTGAGAACTGAACATCTATATCTGAAATCTAGAGGTTCTGGAGCTGCCGAAACTATTAAGTTCACCATCCTAAATCCAGGACCACTGGGCATTTGAATTTTTTTTTTTTAAACTGAAATTGATCAAAAATTCAAACAGCAGAATGGAATTCATCCCTGATTGAGTCTCCCTCTTGTTTTTTTTAAATTGAGGACTCTATTTTAATAGATTAAAGAGATGGGCGCTTAAGCCATACAAAATTAATGACAAGGATTTGAAAAGCAGGCAGCAGTATTTTGTATTAAACGAAGTATGAACATTTTTCCAAGGCGAGTCTCCGTTGTTTTGGAAGTGAGTCCCTCCCAGAGGACCTGACTTGAACCAAAGTGGGGACCAATGAGGTAGGCAGTAGACAGAAGCCCAGAAATTCTGCTTGAGAATTACAGATATTTTAGAACTGGAAGGAATCCTTTAGATCCTCTCTTTTCAAAGAGACGGAGATGGGGCGAGGTTTCACCCTCTCTCCCTTCCACGGAGCCAGCTTTGACGGGACAGTGGCAGTCAGAAAAGCAGAGTAAGGCCTGTGAAGAGGAAACCAGCCCACACTCAGGAACTTGAACATGAGGGGTCTCCAAAGAGGTCTTTACCTTCAGCAAAAAGGCAGTAGATGGAGCCAGTAGAACATGGGCTTTGGGGGTCCCTCACACACCTGTGTTTGAATTGTGCCTCTGCCACTTTCTAATTGTGAGAACTCTCTGAGTCTCAGTTTTCCCATTGTAAAATGGAGTTCAGTAATTACATACTGAAGCAGTTTCTATAAGACTTAATTCAGTTGAGGTATTTAAAGCACTTAGGACAGTGTCTCCATATAGGAAGTATTACACTTAAAAATAACTTACATGTGTTGCCCAGAAGTCTTTACAGTTCCCAGAATTTTTGTTTACAGTTCCACATTAATCCAGCAGCTTATTCATTTAAATAACACTATTGAATACGCTTACATGGAAAGAACTGTGCTAGATGTCAATAGCAGGCACCGTGAATGTTGTGAATAATAATAATGACAGTAATAATTGTAAATTATTAATATTATGGTAATGCTATTAATAGTAATAATGATAACATCCAGCATATATTACACGCCAAGTTCCAAGCCAAATGGTTTACACACACTGCCACATTTCTACTCCCAGAAGTCCTGTGAGATAGGGTGGTACCCAATCCGGTATTCTTGCCTGGAGAATTCCATGGACGGAGGAGCCTGGTAGGCTACAGTCCATGGGGTCACAAAGAGTTGGATACAACTGAGCGACTAACACTTTTGTCATCTTATAGGAGGAAACTGGAGTTAGTAAACTTGGCCCAAGGTTACTCTTAAGTTTTCCTTGGCTGTTTCTAGGTGTTTGGAGTTGTGCCATGATGGTTGTTGGCGAGGACCCCTTGGGATTTTGCCAGTGGGAAGAGACCCCGTGTTTTGCTCTCTTGGATTTGGCCGCAAAGCACCATTGTCTCTACTCTTGGGTTCTAGCTCTGGCTTGTGGTTGGTTTTTATGAAGCTTGGTGAGGGATACCTGCAGAAATCATGGAGCTGGCCAAACCTATCCTGTATTTTCCAATAGTATCCAGAACCTGCCTCCTTCCAATTGAAAAAGACCTCAGTTCTGGGCCCACAGCTGATTTAATCAAGCCTCTTGGTTGGAAGGGAAAGAAGCCAAACTTGGACTGGCTTAGTAAAAGTGAGAACTTTATTGGCTGCCATTACCAACTCCTTTGGGGGTAGCCCTAGTGTCAGCGTCCCTGGATACAGAGTCAGCGTCTGCCTCTCTCCCTGGCCCAGCCTTGCTCTCCTCTGCTTTGGGTTGCTCACACGTAGGCGGTCTCTGAATGGTGGTAAGATGGCTGCCAGCAGTTTAGTCTCCCTTCCTGCCGATTCAGCAAGCCCAGTGGCAAGACAGTTCCCTTTTGCTAATGATTCCAGCAAAAGTCCCCGGCTTCAAGCTGCATAACCGAGTTAGAACTTTGTGTCTGTCCCTGAACTTAGTCTCTGTGGCACAGCTGGGTCACATCCAGCCTCTGGGCTGGGGCGTGGGGTTGCCTACCTGGAATTAGGTAAACTCAGAGTGAGGAAGGGGTGGTTTCCAAAAGGAAATGCTAGATGTGCTGTTCATTGCCCCAAAGAGGCAATAGGTGCCAGACAGGCAGCACCAACAACTCTCCACTCTGTCCACCCATGTATAACGACAGACAGGTATTCCAAAAAGCAGAGTCTCACAAAACGGGAGACTGAGCCGTGTGACAACATTTTTCCCCCATAGTTTTCTCCCCTTTGAAGAGGAAGAGCTCTGAACTCTTTCTGGAGTTCAACCTGTAAGATATCTACCAGAGCATATACAAAGTGGTCTTTGTAGAAGACAGATTATCTCAACATGTATTTCTTGTGGTCAGGTTCAGCCCCATAGGCCCTCCTCAGTGGATGTTCTAGAAGCCAGAACCCAAAGACTCACGTGGAATACGGGTAGCCGCAGCAATGTGATCAGCAGCACCGTTCGCTTGGTCTCGATTCCGTCTATTTCAATGCCCAGAGGAATGAATTACGTTTGCCTGAATGTTTGTCACCTTGTGTGCCATTAGGTAGAGACCTTGTCTATACAAAGATGAGCTATTTATATGGTGGTTCCCACTGGGACTCAGAAGTCTATTCAGTGTATGTAATGCCCAATAAGAACACCATAATAAATCATAAGAGGCAAAAATTAGACCTTAAAAATAACTTACAAAAACACATAAAAATGACTTAAACCCCTACGCTGCCATAATTCTACAGTACTTTTGTACCATTGCTGTTTTAATGAATGACAAACAGCTGTTTTCTCTCTTTGGTGTTGCAAATCACCCATGGCCAGCCACAAGATGCTTGTCTGCTGAGCATCACCCACTGAAGCAGGGGTTCCCAGTGTGAAAGAAACCACCAGCTGCTCCTCTGACCTGAGTCATTTCTTCTCAATGCCCTGCTTGCTCTCAAACTTCAAAGCCCTGTCCAGGAATGCCTGCCCCGGGAGGGCTGGGGGAGTCAGGAGGTAGCTATTTGGTAAGAGCTGGACAGCTCAACCCTGTCGTTCTTCATGGTCTCTGGTGACAAACACCAGACTGTATGAATTAGTGGCTCACTCTGTTAAAGCTGGAAAAGCTGTTTGATGGTGGCATACGTGGCATGCATGAGTAGGATCCGTGGTCATTACAGCCTTACTCTCTTGCCAGCAGGATACAGAGGTTGAGCCCAGAGAGAAACAGCTGGAAATCTGGTGCTGTAGCAGCATCACCGATAGTCACTCTGCGTCACTACGAGTGCCGTGACCTGGGAGGCCGGAGGAGGAAGCATTCGCTTAACCAGACAGCAGTCGCCTGTGTTTCCTGGTGTTACCCATTGTCTTTTGAGCCAACAGCTCCAGCTCTCCGGGTAGCACTTGCCCCCAGACTGGAAGCTGTAGGTGCTACATAAAATGTTACCTAAAGGCACACATGGAGAGGTTTTCCTTGCGTTGCCACCAAAATTTCTGGCTCTCAGAAAGCAGCTATGTCCTTGGGTAAGAATTTCCCAGTCACGAGCCAGGGAAGCGCCAAAAAGGGAACTATTCATAACCAGAACTGAGTTCTCTTGCGTCCCCCTCCCTTTGCCACTGTTTCTACTGTTGGGTGGGCAAGCTGTATTTTGGCAATTTGGAGTCTCTCACTCTACTCTTAAATTTTATTCTCGTTTGGGTACGTGCTCACAAAATCAGAGTTTTTTCTCCCTTTCCTTCTGCCTTTCTCTTGGGAGTGATTTCTTTGCTAGGCAAGAGCCTGGTCTCTTCTGGCATCACGGGAGGGCTGTCCACATTGCGTGGCCTCCTCTGGCCTTACTGCCATGCCCCGGTGTGGGTCCCGTTCCTTATATGTGGGTGTCCTCTGCTGAGGTGGGCCTCTACGCAGTGTCTCCTGCTCTCCATGCCTTGTCCTCCCCAGTGCTTGGACTTAGACTTGGAAACAGTCTCTTCTCCCACCCGACATTTGAAGGGGTGGAAACTCAGGCAGGCCCTTGAGACCCTTTTCTCAGCGTGGTTGCCCAACTCCTTAGGTGCCCCGATGTGTGTAGGGGGCTTCCCTTGAGGGGCTCGGACAGGCTCCGGGCATGCAGTGGGCCAGGCTGCACGGGCCACTACCCTCAGACCACCCCAGCCTGTTTCTAGTAGGAGAGTCCAGAATGCCTGCCCTCCTCAGAGACCTCTGCATCTGTTCCTTAAACACAGGCCCTCTGATTTCCCTCTCTCTCTGCAGCTCAGGTCTTGCTAGGAAGCTTTGGAAAATTAAGAGAATTTAAGGGTTTCGGCGTCTGCTTTACATTTTTAAAACTCTATTTTGAAACCTCAAGCTCAGCAGCAGCTTACTTGTTTTAACTGTCTCTCCCTCCCTGAGGCAGTGCGTCTTGAAAGGAGGGCCTGGGAGTAAGGGAATTAGAAAAACACGGAAGAGGAGCGCTCTACATTTAGTTAAGGCCTGTGTTCTTCTTTCACCTCTACTCTTGTTCTGTGCTCAGAACAGAAAAAGGGATTTGGGTGTCCTTGGTCGAGTCACTGGCCCTCTGAGTTGCTTCACCTGAAACAGGTTTTTGAATTACACGGTCATAAAAATGATTTAAAATGCAAAGACACAAAGAATCCCCGTTCTCAGCGTAGTTTTGCCAGCAAGCTTACATATCCTTTTAAAGGTTTAGTTCTGATGGGTAATTTTTATTACAAAAACTGCACAAAGGCAGCACACCACAGTCTGGGGTGTGAGGAAGAATGCACTCATGGGAATTGACACATCTGGGCCTAGACCCAGCTGTGTGAACGAGGGACAATCACCGCACCTCTCTGCCATTTCAGAGTTGCTGAGCCGGGACCAGGTAGTGGAGACATGAAGACGTAATGACATATCTCTTGCTGGGTTGAGCACCTAAAGAGTCAAGACCCTAGTCTATCATCTTCATTTCTTAGGTCCTGGCACACGCGCCCTCTCATGAGTCAGTTGAGGTTAGGGATATGCAAGCAGTGTTCAGACAGGCTGACTTGCTTCCGTACACCTAGACACCAGCTTCCAGTGAGGAAGCATGTGTGACAGATGTTACAGACACCCACTTCCCAGTTCAGAACCCCAAATCTGGGGACAGGCTGCTTTCCACGGATAAACACAGGGACCAGGAAGTGAAAGCTCACATCCAGACTCTATCATGACTCTTTTGTATCAACAAATGAAATGTAAAAGGAAACCAAATCACAAGAAGGATTCAGACAGAGAGAGGCCAGGAGCAAACCTTAATGTGATGGGATGGCATTCAGGCAGGATTATCCTTCTAATGCTATGAAGAATTTTTATTTTTCAGGACATCTACCTGTGTAGATAGTAGCAATATTTTTGGCAAACATGAGTCTCTTAATTTCTTGATTTTTGACTTTGGTACTAATTGGAATGATTTATGCAGGACACTGTAGAGTTGCCTATATCCAGACCATGTACACCTCTTCTTAAGTGTATGGGTGCGTCTGCACTTGGGTAATAGAAATGAAAAGCAGTAAAGCATCGCTCACATTGTGTACCTGCAAGTTAGCATAACTTTCCTGTGGGGAATGAGGGTTGATGATAGTGGACAGTGAGGTATCAGTGGCCTGCGGTCAGTGCAGGGACCCAGCCTGGGCTCTGGGCTTCGGGCTTCCTGTCTTTGCCCTTCTCTCTCCCCCGGCTTCCTAAGGAGCCTTTTCCTCCGTGGGGCAGTCCTACCATCACTGCCTGTGTCACTCAGGGTCTGAAGGGAGAGTCCTGTCTCTTCTTGCAGGGGCCATCTTCCTTTCACATATGGAAAAAGTAGGCGAGGAGGAGGTGGGGGAGGGGTGAGAAAACAGAATAAAACAGTTTTTTCAGAAAGTTTCTCACTTTCTAACAATTGGAGAAGGAAGCAGAGCAATTCTTCACCTTTCTTCAGTTTTGGACACTTGAGTCTATTTCTCAAGAGTGTAAATTCTCCCCTGCCCCTGGAATCTTGATCAACCCCTTTGGTGGAAAAATTTGAACTCATCATCATTATGTAAGACTCTTTTGACTTCTCATTATGAAAGACATAGTACTTACTCTTAAAAAAATCAGAAAACATAGAGGGAAATTATCCCTCAAAAAAGTAGAGGTTATCCCCTCACCTCTAGATGACTATTTTTCATATTTTGTGTATATTCTTCCAAGATGTTTCCTCTCCGTAAATGTTTACACACACACACAGCAGGTCATGCACTGCTCTCTTTGTTTAGCCATGAATTGCTAACACCTTCTGTACAGAACCATCAAGGACCTTTGTAACAGGCACATATTATTCCTTTGTGTGGAACACTGAAGTGTTCGACCAGGTCTTCGTTGGTTGACATTTAGGTTGTTACCAAGTTTTACCTTTTATGAACAATGCTGGTATCCCTGTATGTTTTCATATTCCTCTCTTATTGTTACCACAAATAATTCCTGGACAAATGTATTACCAGAAGGTCCTGGAACAATTATAAGTTTCTCCCATGCCTATTTTCTCATGCCACCATCAATGATTGGTATATGAATGTACTTTGTAACATTTTTACCATCCTGATGTATATTTCACTGGTGTTCTTGATTGGCATGTTTTGATTACTTATGAGATTGAATATATTTTCATGTATTTATTAATTGGTTGTTAGTATTTCTTTTTTTCCTTAGATTATTTTGTTTGCATCCTTGCCCAGTTCCCTGGTGGCTCAGACGTTAAAGAATCTGCCTGCAATGCAGGAGACCTGGGTTTAATCCCTAGGTCAGAAAGATCCCCTGGAGAAAGGGAATGGCTACCCACTCCAGTATTCTTGCCTGGGAAATCCCGTGGACAGAGGAGCCTGCCAGGCTACAATCCATGGGGTTGCAAAGAGTCAGATACAACTGAGCGACTAACAAGAAGTTTTATTAAGCTGGGCTATGTCAATTTGTTAGTGCCCTTTTTGTACCATAGATTATAACCTTTTGACTTATGCTGCATTTTCCTTTAGTTCACCGTTCACTGTTTTGGTTCTTTTATATATATATATTAAATTCTTAAATTCTCTTTCCTCTATATGTATGATTTCCTCATTCCATCCTTTCTTAGGTCCAAAGCATGTGTCTTTTTTCAGATACTTTAATATGTGTCTATCATTAACTAACATGCGGAAGTGCATCCCATAGTAGGTTGTATGCAAACTCTCCACCAGGTTCAAGAGGTAGATGATTTCAAAGAGCTGCAAATTGCAAACATTTTAACATTTTTACGTATTTCAGAACTGTCTTTCAAATAGGATACTGCCTTTGGCTTCATGTTTAGAAAATCTCCCCCTACTCCAGGATTCTAAAAATATTCACCTGTATTTTCTTTTACCTTTGTGGTTTATGTTTTACATTTATGGGTATAGTCCATTTGGAACTTGAATGAAATGTGTAAGGGTAGGGATTCAGGTTTAATTTTTTTTTTAACTAAATATCTATGCCATTTATTGAATTAAGTATTCATTTCTTCAGTGATTTGAAATGACCCATCCCTATAGTCTTGGATTTATTTTCAGATTTGACTCTGCTCCACTGACTGGTCTTTTCCTGTGCTGGTATTACAGTATCTTAATTATTACAGCTTTAATCATCCATTTTAACAACTGGTATTGCAAGTGCTCATTTGTTACTGTTCTATTAAAAAATTTTCTTGGCAAGTTGAGTGTATTTATTCTTCCCAGTGAACTTTAAAATAATTTTGTCAAGTTCAAGAAGAATTTCTTTAGTGTGTGTTAGTTTTATAGATTAATTTGTACAGAATAGCCATACTCACACCATCGGGTCTTACCATCCAAGATCATGGGAAATGTCCCATTTATTCATTCCTGTCATATCATAGTTTTATGATTTTCTTTGTGCAGGGCCTGAAATTTATTTTAGGCTTATTCTGACTGACTATGGTTAGCATATAAGAAAACCATTCCTCTTTGGTATATTTATACCTAAGAATGCATTTTTTTCTTCAAATTTTTTTATTGAACTATAGTTGATTTCGGGCTTTCTTGGTGGCTCAATGGTAAAAAATCCACCTGCCAATGCAAGAGATGTGGGCTGGATCCCTGGGTTGGGAAGCTACCCTGGATAAGAAAACAGCAACCCACTTCAGTATTCTTGCCTGGGAAATCCCATGGACAGAGGAGCCTTTTAATTTGTCCAAAAAGGAAGTTATATCAGTTGCAAGTAATTCTTATTTCTCCTCCTCCTTCCCACAATTTACTTCTCAATTTGTTATCTAATTGCATTCAGTAGCATTTCCTGAATAACATTTGAATAACTGTTATTCATTGTTTGGGGCAGGAATCTATTCCTGCCTTGAGCTTGACTTTAGTGGGAATGCTACCTTCTTTTACTATTGACCTTGCTGGGGAAAGGTTTGTATCTATATTTTTTATTCTTTAAGGAGCAATTTTGTTTTCCTAAAAAAAAAAAAAAAAAGATAGATGTTGAATTTTATCAAATACCGCTCTACATTTTTGAAGGCAAGGCAAGATGTGTGTGTGTGGGTAAGGGTAAGTGGGGGTGAATTTAGCCTGTTAAAATGAGGACTAATATCATTATGATTTTCCAATATCAAATTTTTATCTCTGGAATCCTAGTTGCTTTTTTGTAATTATGAAAAACACTATTTTTCATCAAGAAACAGCCTTGATTTTGTACATCTGTGTGATGCTGCGATTACTAATTGGCATTTTTAGAATTCTGTTTCGAAAAAGAGGCCTGATTCCATTAGATTTGTTTTACTAGACTGAGTTACTTTTGCTCAAAGCAGTGTAAGTATCAGGGTGCGAGTATCAGGGTGTTTTTAACCCTCTTGTGTCAATTAAGTTTAGCCCATTTTTGGCTCTTCCATGGAATTGTGGAAGGAAAGCCAGAGAGGGGAGGGTTGAGAATCCAGGCTGGGACCTCAATGGCTGCCCATCTGAGCTCAGGGGAGCCTGAACAGGGTTAGAGGTATCCAGTTAGCAATCTCCAAGCTTGTCCTCTTTCTCCTTCTATGCAGAACACTCAGCCCTGTTCATTTCACAACTTTACACAGAAGAATAAGCCTCACTTGGCATTGTCAGCCAATCACCAGGTAGGGTAGAAGTTCTTTCTTAAAAGCAATGAGCCATCAACTTGGCAAGTGCATAGCCAGCAGGCCCTACTCCACTTCTCCTGAACCTACTGGAGGCCCAGAAGACTTCTAGAGGCCTGACCTGTCTCTGTAAAGAAAATCTTTTACACGTTTGGTGCAGTGTTCAGTAGCCACTTCGATCCAGTTTGTTTTATACTCAGAGCTGAGTCTGTCAGTGATAAGCACTTAGCTTGTTGCTGAAAGGGGAGGGGCGGGGAGTGGTGTATAAATAATGAGAACACACAGAAACTTGTGCTGTTAACAGCTCTGCTTCAGTAAAGCAGACTTTATTGTGTCGCTGCCTCTGGGTGTGTTTTCCTGTGAAGGCCAGAAATAAAGCACTAGTCTTGTACATGTCTTTTTTTAATTTCCCGCCCCCCAGGAGGATGGTGACTCTCTCATTAATATGAAAGATAAGTTTAAATATTGCTTAATTAATTGTTGCTTTGCCATATGCTTTTTTTCTATATAAAGAAGGCTACCCATTCTTCTGGCATCTTAGACTTGAGCTGAAAGGAAGGGCCTGACTTGATTTACCCCCAGCTGCAGGATGCAGGGAAATCACAGCCCCTCTGAGGCCCATCCTTCCCTCTCTGCACATCATCTCCGGTCTCATTCAGCCTTAAATTCTCTTTCCTCTTATGTTTGATTTCCTCATTCTGTACTTTCCTAGGTTCAAAACGTGTATTTTCCCAGATACCTTAACGTGTATCTATCATTAACTAACATGAGGAAATGCATCCCATAGTAGGTTGTATGCAAACTCTCCACCAGGTTGAAGAGGTGGATGATTTCCAAGGGCTGCAAACTGCAAATCACCAAGAAGAATTCAAGTCCCCTGCCTGCTTACTGCTTGGCTGGCACAGTGTTTTATCAGATGTGGAGTTTGATTGCCTTTCTGTGTGGAAAGCATTCCCCAGTTGGCTCCAGATTCCTCTACAGTCTATGATACAGTCTAATATACTGGGCATTTTACCCACTTTTATTTTGTGTTTGATTCCTGAAGACATTTAGATTTCCAAATTCTGGTGTGTACCAGATAATCAGGCCTGCAGGTTGAGATCAGGGGTCAGCCAAGTTTTTATAAAGGACCAGATAATAAATATCTTAGGTTTTGTGGTCCATACAATCTCTGTCACAACCACTCAGCACTGCATAGTCAGGCTCCTCTGTCCATGGGGTTTCTCGAGGCAAGGATACTGGAGCGAGTTGCCATACCCTCATCCAGGGGATCTTTCCAACCCAGGAATCCAACCCAGGTCTCCTGCATTGCAGGTGGATTCTTCACCAGCTGAACCACCAGGGAGGCCCAAGTAAACAGGCAGCCGTAGATAATACATAAACAATGAGCATAATTGTGTTCCAATGAAACTTTGTACAGGGACATGAAAACTTGAATTTCATATGACTTTTCTTGTCACAAAATATTTGTTTGATTTTTTTTTTTCCAACCCTTTGGTAAAAGCTAAGTATAAGGATGGTGTTTATTCCAGCAGGTCAAACTTGACCTATGGGTCGAAGTTTGCTAACTCCTGATTTAGATCATCGACCAAAAGCCCCTAATGCTTTTCCAAAGGATCCAAGAAAAATCAAAACAATCCTAGAGCTTTTAGACTAGCAACTCACTTCCAAGTAGATCTATTTTTAAATGCTTGGAAACTGTAAGCTTGAATTATACACATTATATGAATCTAACAAAGGCTACTATTGGCTCTGATTTGCTCTGGGCCCTGTGGGTGGCTTTCTCCTCTCTTAAGCGCTCAGGGAAAAGGATGTTAGGGCAAGGACAGTACCTGGGTTAGAAGCAATGAGAAGAATCACTTGACTACTGTGAGGGGCAGTAAAGAGAGTACAGCCAGAAGCCAGAACGAAAGAGAAGGCGGTGGGAACAGACCCTGATTACACTTGGAATGTTTGTAAAGCAATAAACATATATACTTAGTAGTTCTCCAGTACACACAGCTGATTCAGGCTTCATGACAATTTTCCACTGACTATCACTTCCATCTTGCTGAAACAGGGAATGCCTTATTTCTTTTCCAGTCTTAGCACATGCTGGAGTGGTCTTCTGACCCATTTTTCCCACAATGGACACAGATTCATTCAAATAAATTAATCCCTCCTCATGATGCACTTGAAAGAAACACGTGCCAGTGAATAACTAAACCACATTACCACACCCTCAAGGAAACTGCCTCTGATGCGCATTTGTCCTGACAAGCATAGAGAAAACACGGAGCTTTTCCTTGTCATCACTTCCCTCCCACCAGATCATCAAGCAGTGGAGAGAGGGCTTCAGTGTAGGGAGAACAGAGAGAGGGGTTTCTGGTCTGTTTGTTTTTTTTTTACAGCTTTTCATGCTGTAAATTCTAACCATTCATTATATTTTTTAATGTAACATGTTTAAAAGAACGCTTCTCCATAGAGTCTTCATTGAGGTTAGAGAGGACTTTGCTGCTGTCTGATTCTGAAAAAGCCCAGAAATCTTTCCGTGTTCTGGGAAATTCGGAGCAGGATTTGGTCTTATGAGAGACCTGGAGGATGAGAAGACTCAGTGCATAGTTGAGGCGTCTGCTAAAAGCTTGGCAGCACAGGTGGCACAAAAGTCAGACATGACATTGTCCTTGCCCCAGGAGGCTCAGACTTCTTGGGTTTTGATAAAACCTGCATTTTGCCTTTTGCTCAAAAGTCCTGGGTACAGATGCTTTTTAATCCAACAGAAGTTACAAAACTGTCCTTTTCAACTCCATGTCTTTGGTGTTTCAGAGGATTCGGCTTGAAGCCCCTTCCTTGCACATCATCCGCCTTGGATAGAGCTGGGAATTGCGGGCTTGCTATATGGCCTTTGGCTGCTGTGGCTTTTCAGCTTAGAGCTCAGGGAGGAAATATTTATACTTCGACCTTTGTATAGTGAATCTGTGTATAAAAATTCATTTTGCCCACATTGAGTTTCCCATAAGAGCAGGTAGGTTGTACATGGCGCGGTCACTGTTGCTCTGCTTAGAGAGCAGCAAATAAAACCTTAGTCATGTACAGATTGTCACAGAGGTGATAGCAGTATTTTGTTGTTATTATTTTCTCATCTCTGGCACAGGTTAGGAGAAGCTGGGGGAAGGAATCGTTTTTGGATGACTCAGCTGCACCACACTGGGCAGCTCCCAGGCCTTTGAGCCTCTCTCTGGGTTCCAAGAAGGTGGGGACAGGAGTGAGACAATATTCACTCCTCACACCTACCTAAGGAGTGTCTGGAGACTTTTGTGGAAACCAGAGTTTGTGCCCTGAGTCTGTGAAGTAGCTGCTTTGGGCTGTGCTTGGAAAGGCGCGAGGAGCAGGGATGCAGGTACCCAGAGCTGGTGGGAGTAACAGTCACAAGAAGAGCAAGTGATTCTCATCCGAAGCAGCTCCTTCTGCCTTTCTGCTTGTGTGTGTCCCTCACAAACGTGGACACAGACTCTCCCCTGCCAGTCTAGGGGGCAGGAGGCCCCCAGTGCTGGCCTGATCATGTCTAGAGGGCGAGGCTTAGCTGCATTTTAAGTGGGACAAGGAAACGGGAGCATGAATCTGAGGAGAGCAGCCATAATGGAAGGGATGTGGAAACACTGACGAGTGTCAAGCCTGTTTCCTCATTTGTAAAACGGGCCACCTTCATGGGGTGTCACGTAAGAATTCAATGAGATAATTCATGTGAAACCGTTAGTCTGTACAGGCACTTTTGTCATTCAGTTCAGTTCAGTCGCTCAGTCGCTCGACTCTTTGCGACCCTGTGAACCACAACACACCAGGCCTCCCTGTCCGTCCATCATCCACTCCCGGAGTCCACCCAAACCCACGTCCATCGAGTTGGTGACATCATCCAGCCATCTCATCTGCATCGGCCCCTTCTCCTCCTGCCCTCAATCTTTCCCAGCATCAGAGTCTTTTCCAATGAATCAGCTTTTTGCATCAGGTGGCCAAAGTATTGGAGTTGCAGCTTCAACATGAGTTCTTCCAATGAACACCCAGGACTGATCTCCTTTAGGATGGACTGGTTGGATCTCCTTGCAGTCCAAGGGACTCTCAAGAGTCTTCTCCAGCACCACAGTTCAATAGCATCAATTCTTCGGTGCTCAGCTTTCTTTATAGTCCAACTGTCACATCCATACATGACCACAGGAAAAACCATAGCCTTGACTAGACGGACCTTTGTTGACATAGTAATGTCTCTCGCTTTTTAGTATGCTGTCTAGGTTGATCATAACTTTTCTTCCAAGGAGTAAGCGTCTTTTAATTTCATGGCTGCAGTCACCATCTGCAGTGATTTTGGAGCCCAGAAAAATAAAGTCTGACACTGTTTACATTGTTTCCCCATCTATTTCCATGAAGTGATGGGACCAGATGCCATGATCTTCATTTTCTGAATGTTGAGCTTTAAGCCAACTTTTTCACTTTCCTCTTTTACTTTCATCAAGAGGCTCTTCAGTTCTTTACTTTCTGCCATAAGCGTGGTGTCATCTGCATATCTGAGGTTATTGATATTTCTCCCGGCAATCTTGATTCTAGCTTGTGCTTCTTCCAGCCCAGTGTTTCTCATGATGTACTCTGCATAGAAGTTAAATAAGCAGGGTGACAATATACAGCCTTGACATACTCCTTTTCCTATTTGGAACCAGCCTGTTGTTCCATGTCCAGTTCTAACTGTTGCTTCCTGACCTGCATACAGGTTTCTCACGAGGCAGGTCAGGTGGTCTGGTGTTCCCATCTCTTTCAGAATTTTCACCAGTTTATGGTGATCCACACAGTCAAAGGCTTTGGCATAGTCAATAAAGCAGAAATAGATGTTTTTCTGGAACTCTCTTGCTTTTTCCATGATCCAGCGGATGTTGGCCATTCGATCTCTGGTTCCTCTGCCTTTTCTAAAACCAGCTTGAACATCTGGAAGTTCATGGTTCACGTGTTGCTTGAAGCCTGGCTTGGAGAATTTGGAGCATTACTTTACTAGCGTGTGAGATGAGTGCAATTGTGTGGTAGTTTGAGCATTCTTTGGCATTGCCTTTCTTTCGAATTGAAATGAAAACGGACCATTTCCAGTCTTGTGGCCACTGCTGAGTTTTCCAAATTTGCTGCCATATTGAGTGCAGCACTTTCACAGGATCATCTTTTAGAATTTGAAATAGCTCAACTGGAATTTCATCACCTCCACTAGCTTTGTTCGTAGTAATACTTCTATCATTATTTTAGTTTATTTTAAAATTTTGATTTATTTATTTTTGACTGGGCATTTCCTCAGTTCTAGGGGCTGTTAATGAACTGGATCTTCATTGCGGTGCATGGGCTTCTTGTTGCAATGGCTTGTGGAGCACAAGCTCTTAGGCATGTCGGCTTCATTACTTGTGGGCTTATTAACCTCGTGGCATGTGGGATCTTCCTAGACCAGGGATTCAACCTGTGTCTTCTGCATTGGCAGGTGGATTCTCAACCACGGCACCACCAGGCAATCCCTGCCATTATTTTAGAATAATGTGAGTTCTTCTTTTATGAGAAATATAGAGGAACCTGGGATTATTTCATCCAGATAAGAAAAGAGAAAGGCATGATGGCAGTCTTCAGATAGTTAAGGGACTATTATGTGGCAGAGGGAACAAACTAATTCTTAGGGTTGAAATATGGCCTTCACAGGGAGGCAGGTTCACATCAGTAAGCGGTTTATTACAGGGATGCTCAGAAACAAGCAGGCTTCCTTGGCATATATGGGGCTCTGCCACCAGACTTATTCAGGCAGAAGCTGGATGGCCAGGCCCTCAGGAACTTGAGGGGAGATGCCAGCCCCTGGCAGGAGGTTGGTTGGATTAGAGATGCTCTGTTCTCTTCCATCTCTACAGTGCTAGGAAACTTAGCAAGGGCTAAGGTTTGACTCCTCAGAGAGAACTCATGAAACCAGCAACAGCACAGAAAAAAACTGGAAAATGTAGTCTCCAAGGCTCTTGGGGGATCCATTGGGTATAAGCTCATTTACCTAACAGAGATGAGTCTCAGCAGTTTCTTCATGGTATTACTTTGATGGGGCTGCCACGACAAAGCTCCACAGCCTGAGTGCCCTACTAGCGATCCCCACCCTTCTCGGCACCAGGGACTGGTTTCATGAAGGATGAGATGGTTCCCATGGATGGGATGGTGGGGATGGTTTCAGGATGACTCAAGTGTATTACATTTTTTGCACCTTTTAGTGCCACCACTGATCTGACAGGAGGTATTGGTCCATGGCCCAGAAGTTGGGGGCCCCTGGCTTTTAACAACAGAAATTTATTTCTCACAGTTTTGGAGGCCAGGAGTCCAAGATGAAGATGTTGGCAGAGCCAGTTTCTTCTGAGGTCCATCTCCTTGGCTGGTAGATGGCCACCTTCTCCCAGCATCTTCACATAGCGTTTCCCGAGTGAGGCGGTGCCCTAATCTCCGCTTCTCATAAGGACACCAGTCATTGGATTAGGGCCCAACCTGATGACCTCATGTAACCTCAGTTAACTCTTTAAAGACCCTGTCTCCAAATACAGCTCCATTCTGACTGAGGTACTGGGTGTTAGGACTTTGATCTCGGAATAGGGGCAGACAGTTCAGCCCGGAACATAGAGGCGTTATCCCTAGAGTCATGGTGATAGGGTAGTCCACCAGGACCAGCCTGGAGAGTTTTGGTGACAGGTCCTTTAACCTCTGTCCCTGATTCCCTCCTCTTAGGTGAACGGCCCTTTCCCTGCACATGGCCAGACTGCCTTAAAAAGTTCTCCCGCTCCGACGAGCTGACTCGCCACTACCGAACCCACACAGGGGAGAAGCAGTTCCGCTGTCCGCTGTGCGAGAAGCGCTTCATGAGGAGCGACCACCTGACCAAGCACGCCCGGCGGCACACAGAGTTCCACCCCAGCATGATCAAGCGATCCAAAAAGGCGCTGGCCAGCCCTTTGTGAGGTGCTTCCCACCTCAGCCAGGGAGGGACAGACCTGGAAGGACAAACTACTCCCAGCGAACAGACAGACACGTGGGAACCACGGCCCCCAGGAGGCGTGCTGCCAGCATAGGAAGTTGCTGTTCTTTGGTCTCCAATCTAATTTTGCTCTCCCTGTGTTGTTTTTAAAAGCACATTGTAGCCTGAGATCAAAGTCAACACTTGGTCCCCTTGCAGAGGCAACTCTGAACTGTCTCTGACTGTGGGAGGGAAGGCAAATGCTTTTTTTTTTTCCCCTCTCCTTAATTTTTTTGGGGGGTGGTGGTAGGTGGGGGGAGGGAGTAAGGCCAAGACTGGGGTAGAATTTTAAAGATACAACACTGGTGTACATATGTCTGACTGGGTGAGTTGACCTGTGACATCACACAGTGATTCTGGGCCCTTTCTGCTTGCTGTCTTTCAGAATTGTTTTCTTACCTTTTAATGTAATGACGAGTGTGCTTCGGTTTCTTTAGCAAAACCACTCTCTTGAATCACGTTACATTTTGAGATACAAAACGCCATAGCACAGCTGTCTTTATGCAAGCAAGAGCACACCTACTCCAGCATGATCTGTCATCTAAAGACTTGAAAACAAAAAAGTTACTTATAGTCAATGGGTAAGCAGTCTGAATTTATACTAATCAAGACAAACCTTTGAAAGGTTACACTAAGTACAGAACTTTCAAACCTTGCTTTGTATGAATTGTACTTTTTGAACATAAGCTGCACTTTTATTTTCTAATGCAGAGGATGAATAAGTTAAGTACATGCTTTAAGGATAGAAGCAGACATTCTGTTTGGAAACGCATTATAATCTGCTTATTTTACAGTACATGTTTCCCTGTGAAATGGCAAAGATGTGAGGGCAGAATATATACAACAGATGCTGAAGGAGAAGGAGGGTAGTAGTTTTTTTTTTAATTAAAAAAAAAAACAGAATTTTAGCTCTATTAACTTTTTCAAAATTTCCAATCCTTTTAATTAACCTCATCTTATTGTACCATAATGCCATGAAGAGGAGGGCTTTGACTCTGTTGGGTTTTATTTGAATGAGTGCATGACGGTAACTAGCTCTGGGAACGTCTGCTTTCTGGGGAAAAGCCTTGTTGGTTACCATCTCATATTCCTACAGAACTCCCACTAACAGGTGCAAGAGTTATGTAAAAAGAAAAGGGGAGGTGAAATGTGAACAGAAAAATAATACATCCCTGTAAGTAGTGAGTGCTAAGGGAAAATACCACAATGATTTCAGAGAAGACTGCAGAGTCGTCTCTCTTGGAAAAGGAAGGCACATGGAACATGCCCGGATGAAAACACATCACTGTATCTTTTACATTTTACATCAGCAGCCTCACCACTATAGATCTTGTATCCAGGTGTCTAAAATGGCCTCAACCACTACATCCATAATATGCCATTTATCTGATAACATAATTTTGGCCTTTATGTGGTCAGAAAAACGAACTGAGTTTTCATCATTAAGAAGAAACCTCAATTAGGGGAGTCAACAGTGATGGTGGGGGAAATGTTTACATTTCTTTTTTTCATTAGAAACATTTTCTGACACTTTTATCTGATATTTAAAACAGGGAGCTATGGTGCACTCTGATTTATACGTGTGCTACGAGATGTGTTGTGTAAACCTGGGGTGCCCACCTATTGGTGAACTCAGCATTTCAGCTGACACATGCTTGTTTCCAGTGCAGAACCAGTGTGGGCTCCTGCAGCGAGCATGGGTCCCAGCTGATTCCAGCTTCCAGGACAGTAGCCATCACCTGCACGGCGTTTCCCCTTGATTTGTTTACCCAATGTGGTTGCATCAGTAGTTCTATAAAAAGAACTGCTTTTACCATTAGGGACTGGGGTCAGTCCATGGGATAAAAAGGAAAGTGTTTTCTCACGGGAAAACATGTCAGGAAAAATAAAGAACACTTTCTACCTCTGTTTCAGATTTTTGAAACGCTTATTTTAAACCAAATTTTAATTTCTGTGTCCAAAATAAGTTTTAAGGACATCTGTTCTTCCATACGAAATAGGTTAGGCTGCCTGTTTCTTACTGAACTCATGGAATGGTTCTGCTTGTGATCCTCTGCACGCTGCCTTTTAATGAGTGAGGAGTTTGGGGTTGCCTAGCAACCCGCTAACTTGTACAAACTCATCTTTCCCTCACAGAACGAAATGAAGGAAAACCAAGCAAAGTCAGTGAAAGACAATCGTTATAGTTTCAGGAGTAAAGCTATATATGGCTTTTGTCCAGCACTTAGATGGGTGTAAGTGCAGCAACTTGCAACTTGTTTTAAAAAAAAAAGGCACAATTTACTTGCCCCCAAAAAGTTGTACTTGCCTTTTCAAGTCGTTGAAGAATTCACATTTGATATTCTCTTATATGTTATAATAATATAACGTATCAACTCAAGGCTTTTTATTCTTTGTGATAACTCCTGTTTTAACACGTCACAAAACAGGAACCAGCATTCTAATTAGATTTACTCTATCAAGATATGGTTCAAATAGGACTACTAGAGTTCATTGAACACTAAAACTATGAAACAGTTACTTTTTATATTAAAAAGACCATGGATTTAACTTTAAAAAATCCAAATGCAGGATAGTAATTTTTGTTTACTTTTTTAACCGAACTGAATTTTTTGAAAGACTATTGCAGGTGTTTAAAAAGAAAGAGAAATTGTTTTATCTAATACTGTAAGTAGTTGTCATATTCTGGAAAATTTAATAGTTTTAGAGTTAAGAGAACTCCTCTCCTTGGTTAGGGAAGAAGAAAGCCCTTCACCACTGTGGAACGATGCCCTGGCTTTAAGGTGTAGCCCTACATCATGCTTCTTTTGAGAATTATATTTGGTAGTTATAATTACAGAAACTGATTAGTTGTCAGTTTGCAGGTAGATTTAGCACAGTACTCATCACTCTGGATAGATTGAGATGTTCTTTCACAACAGATAAATGATCTGTAACACTGTAAGATACTGATCTTTACAACTGTTTAATCAGTTTTATTTTTGTACAGTATTAGTGACCTAAGTTATTTTGCTGTCCCATTTTTGTAAATCAAATGAAATTATAAGAGGATTCTGACAGTAGGTATTTTGTACATATGTATATAAGTTGTCCAAATAAAAATAATAAATGATAAAGATCAAATTGTTCCAGCCATTTGTGTTCTAAAAGGGGTGTGTTTTTGTCATACTGGAGGTTACCTCTTTAACCAGTGCTCACAGGGTTTTATGATGAGTACAAAGATGATTTACTTAGGCCTTTCAACATGAGATATTTGTGTAGACCTGTCTGTATTTACTATTCACAGACCTCTGAGGAAGGAGATGGAATGGAGGCTGCATTAAACTCCTGTATTATACTGGAGGGGAATATTATATTTTCAGGTAAATCACTTAAAGAGGTCTATAAAGCTTATAACTATTCTGGGGTATCCTAGGAACTAGTCAGAGAACATTACTCAGACTATTCTCTTGAGATATGGTATTGGTAAGAACTCACAAATTGGAGTCTCAAAGGCAAAACAGTAAAACTATAAAACCAAGTGAAGATGAACACCAAAGTGTGTGTGTGTGTATTTCATCTAGATAATCTAAAACCTATAATCACAGTATAATCTAGTCTAAGTAGATACTAGCGAGCTGGTATTTATTAAGCTTTCATTGTGTGTCACGGTGCCAAGTGTTCAGTACTTCTTTCTCATTTTATCTTTACAGCAGCTCTGTACAGCTCCTTACAGAAGATACCACGGTTACCCACATATTTCAGATGGGGGAAATGACTAACTTGCTAACACATTCTAGTAAGTGGTGTGGACCATGTTTAAACCTGGATCTGCTGAACTGAAGCCTCCATCTTTCCATGCCTACTACATCAGGTTATTGGCACTTGAGCCATGTTATTGAGCAACTATTAGTGCCACGCATTGCTGTCACTGAGGACACAAAGGTGACCAAAGCACACACACTCTCTTCATTCAAGGCGTTTATATGTTAGGGGATGAAAAACCCATCAACAAGTGAACAAAGTAGCCATATAATGTCAGACGGTGATAAGCAGTGTGATGAAAGTAGAGGTGGGTGACTTGGGTGGTGAGGAAAGCCTACTTTAGGTTAAGTCTCCCTGAGGGGACTTACACGTATGAGCTGGGAGCTGGGTGACACGGAGGAGCCAGGCCTGCAGATATGGAAGAAGTGAGAAGAGCCAGTGTGAGGAGTTTGGCAGGAGGATGATCAGGATTTTGGAGGAACTCAAGGAAGAGGTGGCTGGAGTATAAACAAGGTAGGGGTGGTTGGCACAGGCCAGATCATGAGGCTTGTATTGCAGGTTACAGTGTAATGTTTGATTTTGATTCTCAGAGGGGGCAATCTCGTGGAAGTTTACAAGCAGAAGAAGGTTATGATCAGATATACATTTTTCAAGAAGCTCTTTCTGGGTGTGGGTAGAAAATGGATTTTAGAGGGGCAAGAATGGAAGCGGGGAGACTGGTATTAGTCCAGGCAAGAGATGATGATTATTTGGATCAGTGGAGGTAGGAAGAAGTGAATAGTTCCAAAAATGCCTCGGGGGCAGAATCATTTAGACTTGAAGATGTTAGGATGTCAGGGGTGAATGATAAAAAGCTCCAGTCAGGACCCTCAGGTTATTATGGCCTGAGAAACGGATTAATGCAGTTGGATGAGGTGGAAGAAAGGAGATGGCTGGTGTGAAGGAAAGTTGTAGACTCGTCTGGGGACATATTGCCCGTCAGACATCACAGGGACATGTTGAGAGAACAACAATTACACATACTAGTTTAGAACTCATAGAAGTATGGACTGGAGATTTGGAAGTCACAGGCATGTTTGAGGTAACTGAAGCCACAGGAATGGGTGGGATCACCTGTGGTAGAGAGCAAGAGAGAGTCTAGAACAGAGGAGGGGGGAGGGGGACAGAAAGGTAGCTGAAGAAGTAACAAGACTTAGGAAACTGCAGGGTCCTAGAATAAAGCACTGGGGTTCCCAGGTGGCTCAGTGGTAAAGGACCTGCCTGCCAAATAGGAGATGCGGGTTCGATCCCTAGGTCAGGAAGGTCCCTAGGTGGGAAAGATCCCTTGGGGAAGAAAATGGCAAGCCACTCCAGTATTCTTGCCTGGGAAATCCCATTGACAGAGGAGCTTGGTGGGCAACAGTCCATGGGGTCACAAGAGTCAGACAAGACTTAGTGACTAAACAACAGAGTAAGGGATGGGGTGGGGGGTGGGGGATCAATTATGTTGAATGTCACTGGGAGCTGTAGTAAGACTAGTGCTAAATTGTGTCCAAAGTATTGAGATGAGGTATTTGAGGTAATTGGTGAAACTTGTCAGTGCTGCATTAGAATAGTGGAAATAGACATCTGGTTGGGGAGGGGGAAGAGTAATTAGAAGGTAGAAAATCATAAAATAGTTATTTCTTGCACAATTTGCAGAAAATTTAAAGAGCAGAAAGAGCCTTGATCAACACATAGCACAAGATAGGAAAAAGAAAGGAGACATAGAAACAGACAAAAATAAGGAAAGTAGAATCCACATGGCACCTAAATTTCCTTATTTAAAGTTAGATTTTCAGTTGAATCAAAATATGAAATTGTATGTGTGCATATTCCACAAGAGCTTCACTTAAAATGAAATAACAAGGATTATCTTTATCCAGTAAAAATAAATTATTTTTTTGTTTGGCCTCTGCCTTAAGAGTTGTCATATTAAAATCAAAAAGGAATAGAATTTAATGAAAAAAAATGGATGAAAGAAGGGATTACTTTATATGGGCACATTCTATATTGAAGATGTAACAGTAGCTAGTAACATTCCATCAAAATACATGAAACAAAAAAAGGAGAATTTCATGAAAACTACAGAATTGCAATCTTACCTAAATAAGAGACGACTTTGGTAATATGCATCTTTTCAAATATTTATGAAACGTGTTCAAAAATATAAGATTCAAGACAATAAGTAACAGAGATTACACTTTCTGACTAGCAAGCAGTAAAGGGAACAATTCATAACAAGTTGTCACTCACCTAGAGCCAGACATCCTGGAGTGTGAAGTCAAGTGATCATAACTATGATCAAAGCTAAGAGGCAGTGATGGAATTCCAGTTGAGCTATTTCAAATCCTAAAAGATGATGCTGTTTAAATGCTACAGTCAGTATGCCATCTTATTTGGAAAACTCAGCAGTGGCCACGGGACTAGGAAAAGGTCAGTTTTCATTCCGATCCCAAAGAAAGACAAGGCCAAAGAGCATTCAAATTACAGTTGCACTCATTTCAAATGCTAGCAAGATTATGCTCAAAATCCTTCAAGCTAGGCTTCAACAGTGCGTGAACCAAGAACTTCCAGATGTACAAGCTGTATTTAGAAAAGGCAGAAGAACCAGAGATCAAATTACCAATGTCCACTGGATCATAGAAAAAGCAAGGGAATTCAAAAAAATCTTCTGCTTCATAGAGTACACTAAAAATCTTCTGCTTCATTGATCCACACTTTGCTGTGTGGATCACAACAAACTGTGGAAAATTCTGAAAGAGATGAGATGGGAATACCAGACCACCTTATGTGCCTCCTGAGAAACCTGTATGCAGAATAAGAAGCAACAGTTAGAACTGGACATAGAACAAGAGACTGATTCAGAATTGGGAAAGGAGTACCTCAAAGCTGTATATTGTCACCCTGCTTATCTAACTTATATGCAGAATACATCATGCTGAAATGCTGGGATGGATGACTCACAAGCTGGAATCAAGATTGCTGGGAGAAATGTCAACAACCTCAGAAATGCAGATGATACCACTTTAATGGCAGAAAGCAAAGAGGAACTAAAGAGCCTCTTGATAAAGGTGAAAGAGGAAAGAAAAAACTGGCCTAAAACTGAAAATTCATAAAATGAAGAACATAGCATCCAGTCCCATCATTTCATGGGGAATAGATGGGGAAATAGTGGAAATAGTGATGGATTTTATTTTCTTGGGCTCCAAAATGACTATGGACAGTGACTGCAGCCATGAAATTAAAAGATGCTTGTTCATAGGAAGAAAAGCCATGACAAACCTAGACAGCATATTAAAAGGCATAAAATAGCTTTGCCAACAAAGGTCCATATGTATAGCCAAAGCTATGGTTTTTCCAGTAGTCATGTATGGATGTGAGAGTTGGACCATAAGGCTGAGCGCCAAAAGAATTACTGTTTTGAACTTATGGTGCTCGAGAAGACTCTTGAGAGTCCATTGGATCTCTCTGGGAGATCAAACCAGTCAATCCTAAAGGAAATCAACTCTGAATATGTATTGGAAGGACTGATGCTGAAGCTGAAGTTCCAATACTTTGGCCACCTGATGTGAAGAGCCCAGCTCATTGGAAAAGACCCTGATGCTGGGAAAGATTGAGGGCAGAAAGAGAAGGGGGCAACAGGATGAGATGGTTGGATAGTGTCGCTCACTCAGTGGACATGAGTTTGAGCGAACTCAGGGAGATACTGAAGGACAGGGAAGCCAGGCGTGGTGCAGTTCATGGGATTGCAAGGATTCGGACATGACTTAGCATCTGAACAACAGCAACATCTTAATTCTTAATGAAAGAGAAAATACAAATTATAATCAGTTTAAGTCAATAAGAGAAAAAACTATATATCCAAAATATACCCAAAAGCTTTACTTAGAAGAAAAATTCAGAGGCTTTGTTGTTCTTTAGTCAATAAGTTATGTCTGACTCTTTGTGACCCCATGGACTGTAGCACACCAGGCTTCCCTGTCCTTCACCATTTCGTGGAGTTTTATTATGTGTTTTTATTATTATACATTAAAGATAAACCAAACAATCAGTTCAAAAAGCAAGAAAGTGAATAAAATCTGGGAAAAGCATGAAGAAAGAATAGATTAAACCTAAGAGGTGGATCTGTGAAAAGACCAAAAAATGTCTCTTTTGACAAAACCAAATGGCAAAAATAGAAAATCTAAATAAATGCATGATACTACAAATGAAAAAATTATAGATATCATAAAATAATAATTTGGGGTATTTTGATTAAATGACTTTCTTAGGAAAAGAACAATTTTGATGAATAGTACAGTATAGACCAAAAACTATAAACAAAGTTAACAAATGTCAGAGAATTTCAGCACCTAGATAATTTTATAGGCAAAATCTTTCAAATCTTTAAGGAACCAATATCTTCTTTAGAATTTAAACTGTTAGAACATAACGCATAGAAAATGATGGGAAATACTTCAGTTCATTTAGGAAGCTAGTCTAACCCTGACTTAAAAGAATCGTCAAGAATATTTTGTAAAAGAAAAATAATATAGGAGAATTTGCTCTACCAGGAATTACAGCCCATTTTAAAGACATAAGAATTTAATAGATAAGAGTGACACTCCAAGTCAATGGGGAAAGCATGAATTAGCCATTGTGTTTAGCCAGCTAATTATCTAAAAACTATATACCAAATTAACTCCTATATTAATTAAATATTTAAATAGAATTATTAAAGCACTTGAAGAAAATATAGGTGAAGATCTATATTCCTCAAATCATGCTTTGAGAAAGAACTCAAATATGCAAATCTAAGAGTAGAAGTCAATAACAGAAAATTAGTAGATTTAACTAATAATATGAAGCTATTTTTAAAAAATTAGCCTATACAAAATTGAGAGGTACAGATATGGAAAAGTGCACCTCAAAAGTGTTAGTATCTTTAATATATATCTTCTTACAGGTCAGTATAAAAAACATTTAGAAAAATTCAAATAATATGAACTGACACTTTAAAAAATGATAAAAATAGTCAAACATTTAAAAATGTTCACTATGCTTTCAGTCAAAACCACAATATTAAAAAAATGAGTTACATTTTGGAGAAGGAAATAGCAAACCACTCCAGTATTCTTGCCTGAAAAATCCACGGGCAGAGGAGTCATGGTATTGCAGAGTCGGACATGACTGAGTGACTGAGCAAACAGTTGTATTTGCCTAGACTATTAGTGAAGATTTAAAAAATAAAGCACCCATTTTGTCAGAAATTAGGAGAGATGGGCACATTGTTAGTGGGAATCCAGACTGGCACATGTTTTCTAGGAGACAGTTGGGCCATAGAATTTAAAACCTATAAGTGTTCTGAAGACTTAAAGCAGCAGTGTCTGGAAGGGAGGTTGATACGGGGCATGCACGCTCCTTATATTGTCCCTGTTCCCCTTCACTCCAGCTCACTCAGACTCCCATCATGTCCCACGTATATTCCTTGAATAGCCTCCTAACTAGTATAGTTTCCTCCACATTTTCTTTTAACATGATCATCTGCTTTGCCATGTTGGTGTTCTAAATATAAACCATCCATGTTCTTTTGTTTTGCCAGTACCTCCCATGTTCCCGTCACTTAAAGGATTTAGGTCAATATTCTTAATATGGCTTGCAAGGTTCTCCATGTCCTGACCCCTGTCAAATTCTCTAGGCATACCTTTTACCCCCACTGTTTTGCTGTCCATTCATAATACTCATCTGCTGATAATTTTTACAGATGTGTTACTTCCATTCATATTCTTTCAGTTAGTTCAGTCCTGTCCTCCCCATCCCCATCACTCACTCTATTTCTTTGCAACAAATTTCTCTGCCTGCATGCTTGCTAAGCTGCTTCAGTCATGTCTGACTCTGCAGTCCTATGGACTGTAGCCTGCCAGGCTTCTCTGTCCATGGGATTCTCCAGGCAAGAATACTGGAGTGGGTTGCCTTTGCCTCCTCCAGGGGGTCTTCCTGACCCAGGGATCAAACCTGCGTCTCTGACTTCACCTGCACCGGCAGGCGGGTGCTTTACCACTAGTGCCACCTGGAAAGCCGTAGTGAAGGCCGTGCCTTCCTTTAGAAAGCTTTCTATGATTTCCTGGGCTGGATTCAGTACCCCTCCATTTGCTCCCACAAAACACATTATCTACTCCCCCATGTTATTTTTGTGAAATTCATTCATGTCACTGTAAGTAGTTGTAGCTTATTCACTCTCATTTCTCTATTCAGTCATCAAAACTTTTCACAATTTCCACGATTGTCATTGCATAATTACTCCAGATACTGGTGAATAGGTGTAGAGCTTCTGTTGGTGTTCTGTGCGTGTGTTTTGGTGAACATGCACTCATTTCTGTTGGCTGTATATCTAGGACTGCTCAATCAGAGGAGGAGGTAGGCAGAATAATAAAAGCAGCCTTTTAGAATCCTTGCCCTAATGATAGGCTTTCCAGGTGGGCTTTGTAATAGGGAGATAACCAGGTAGGCCTAATATAATCACAACTGCTTTCAAAGCAAGTGCTTTCTTCATCTGGGAGCAGACAAGGGAGTCAGACATGAAGCGCAAGGAATACTTGCTGCTTTGTTGGGGGCTTGAGGATACAGGGGTCCACCTTGCAAGGACTGGAAGCAGAGGATGGCCTCAAGTGGCCCCCAGCAAGGAAACAGGGCATTGGCCCTACAACATCAAAGTCCTGAACTTTGCCAACAGTGAGTTAGGGATGTGGGGTTCTCCCCCAAAGCCTCTTGAGGACTCATCCTCCCCGACGCCTTGATTTCAGCCTTGTGATATTCTGAGCAGATCATCCAGCCACGCTGTGGTGGACTTCTGATCTACAGAACTGTAAGCTAAAAATAATTTTGTTCTTAAGTTTGTGGTAATTTGTTATATAGCAGTAGAATACTAATACGTAGAATTTCCATGTATTCGTTTTAGAAGATGCTGCCAACAGACATTTATGAGAGTTTCAGTTGCTCTATAAAATCAATACATGTTGCTTTTAGCATAGTCACAAAATACAAAGCATCAGGTAAAAATCTGCCTGATTATTGAACCTCAGTATTAATCATTAGCAAAACAAAATTAAAAGTGAAATATAGCATTCAGTTTCTCGTGTAAAATATTATATAAATTATAACATCCATTTCTTAAAAACTTTAAAAATATTCATATCCTTGACCAAGCAATTGCATGTTCAAGGAATTATCATGAATGTCTGTGAAGGCTGAGTTGCAAAAATGTACCTGGTGGTATATATTGTTTATAATAGTGAAAACTTGAAAACAATCTCCATATTTAGTTCTAATGAACCCTCTAACAATGGAATATGGTACATCCATTACAAATGATATAGAACAGCTTTACACCAAAGATATTCTGTAGAATGTTAATTTTCCAAATGTTCTAGAAAGATTCCATGATTAAATAGGTTAAATAAGAGATACTCCGGGCAAAGTGACCCAGGTTTTGCTACTGGAGCTCTTTGCCAGCCTTTGCTCTAATCAAACAGCCATTGTTAATGTCTGAGGCTGGGACAGTACAGCATTGCACAAATCTATTTGATTATGGTCAGTTTGCTTTGTTTTCTGGGACATTTTGCAAATTAGATTTTGGGAAATGATACAAAAACATGTTCATGATATATATATTTGGTGCAAAAAGTGGTATGAATAGTATAGTCTTACTTTAACATATAGAATGTAAAGGATATTATACAAAAATGTCAATGTGATTATGTTGATGGAGTTTTTATATCCCTTATCTGTATTTTTCTAAAGTTTCTATAAAATTAATATAGGCTACAATTGTAAAAAATAGAGAAGAGGAAATACCAGAAGTCAATCTAACTACCATTTTTTGGAACAGCAGTGTTAAAGCCGTAGCCCTTGCACTGGGGTTTACCTGCTATGTGGTCTGGCTGAATTAAGTTAATGATCTGCTGCTGGGCTGCCTGTCTTTACCATGGCAGGCCAGCCTGGGGGTCAAACGCTCCAGTCAGTTTGGGTTGATTTGGGGTGGCCTCTGGGACTGTTGCGCCAGGAGAACAGCGAATTCTCGCATTCTCTCCTCTCTGCTCTAATTCAGGCATGCCCGGTTGCCCTGGCACCAAAGGTCTGTCTTCCTGAGTTTCATCTCTTCCGAGTACAGCTTCTACTCCTCCATTCTTCATTGTCAACTCAGGTCTTCCCAGGTTGCAATACCACACTGAAGGTTTACTGAAAAGACCAACCCATGTTCAAACCCTACCTGAGGACCAGGTGGAGGCACTTAATCTTTGAGTCTCGCTTTTCCTCAACTATGAAAAGTGTACATGTATATGTAATGCCATAGTAACACGTTATTACTTATACACATTGTAATAGTACTGTTGTGAGGAGTAAATCAAGATTTAAACACAGTGCTAGGTTTTCAAGAAATATTTGTTCTTTCCATCTCTCACTCCTAGAGTTAACATGGCCGTCCATTAGTAGTAAGAGCTACCACCTGGTTGCTTTCTCGTGGGTGGGGCCTGTTTTCTTTGCCTTTGTTTATGAAAGAGCTTGAAGTAGGGTGAGCAGGTGTTGTTGATATTGGTGTCAGCAAACTATGGCCCCTGATCAAATCTGGTCCATAGATCATTTTCATAGTCCACAAGTTAAGAATAGCTGCTGCAGTTTTAAGTGGTTGAAGAAACCAAAGAGTATTTTATATCAGACACTTTTGAAAGTGAAGTCACTCAGTCGTGTCCGACTCTTTGTGACCCCGTGGACTGTAGCCTACCAAGCTCCTCTGTCCATGGGATTCTCCATGCAAGAATACTGGAGTGGGTTGCCATTTCCTTCTCCAGGGGATCTTCCAGACCCAGGGATCGAACCCGGGTTTCCTGCATTGGAGGCAGACGCTTTAACCTCTGAGCCACCAGGGAAGCCCCTTGAAAATGATATAAAATTCAAATTTCAGTGTCTGTAAGTTTTCACTGGAACACAAGCACTCACGTCTTTGCATGTTGTCTATGACTGCTGTCATACAAAGTCTGTTGAGTATACATCACAGAGACTCTACAGCCTACAAAGCCACATTTACCATCGGATTCTTCGCAGAAAAAAAATCTACTGACTGCTACCCTAGGCTCTTTGTTTGTTTTGTTCTTTTTTTAAAAAGTAATGTTTCCTTATTTTGGCTGTGCTGGGTCTTCGCTGCAGCTAGGCTTTCCTCTAGTGGTGGTGCTCGGACTTCTCATTGCAGTGGCTTCTCTTCTTGCAGAGGCTCTAGGGTTCATGGGCACAGTAGTCGTGGCTCCTGAGCTCTAGAGCACAGGCTCAGGAGTTGTGGCTCACAGGCTTAGTGCTCCACAGCATGTGGGGTCTTCCCAGATCAGGGATCAAACCCATGTCTCCCGCATCGGCAAGCAATTTCTTTACCACTGAGCTACTGGGTCCTTAGGCTGCTTCTTACCTTAAGTATTTCTTAAAGACAAGCTTTAGGAGACATGGTGCTCGTTCAGTTCAGTTCAGTTGCGTCTGACTCTTTGCGACCCCATGGACTGCAGCACACCAGGCCTCCCTGTCCATCACCAACTCTCAGAGCCTACTCAAACTCATGTCCATTGAGTTGGTGATGCCATCCAACCATCTCATCCTCTGTCGTCCCCTTCTCTTCCCACCTTCAATCCTTCCCAGCATCAGGCCAAAGTATTGGAGTTTTGGCTTCAGCATCAGTCCTTCCAATGAATATTCAGGACTGATCTCCTTTAGGATTGACTGGTTGGATCTCCTTGCAGTTCAAGGGACTCTCAAGAGTCTTCTCCAATACCACAGACCAAAAGCATCAATTCTTTGGTGTTCAGCTTTCTTTATAGTCCAACTCTCACATCCATACATGACTACTGGATTGGATTGCATTTATTAATTAATCAAAAGAAATGTCTCTTGAAGGCTTGAGTTTTGAAATTTCCATGTCCACCCCTTTTCTTGAACTTCCATGCAGTATGTGATAAGTTTGGGTTTGCAGGCCTGGCACAGCTAAGGCTGCATTTCTCTTTCTAGATACTCTGCCCACCTGTTGGTGAAGAGCCATCAGTTTAGTGGTAAAGACTAGCTTTTAAGGTGTATGTATATAGGTTCAGTTCAGTCGCTGAGTCGTGTCCGACTCTGTGCTACCCCATGAACTGCAGTGTGCCAGGCCTCCCTGTCCCTCTCCAACTCCTGGAGTTTACCCAAACTCATGTCCATTGAGTCAGTGATGCCATCCAACCATCTCATCCTCTGTCATCCCCTTCTCTTCCCACCTTCAATCTTTCCCAGCATCAGGGTCTTTTCCAATGAGTCAGCTCTTTGCATCAGGTGGCCAAAGTATTGCAGTTTCAGCTTCAGCATCAGTCCTTCCAATGAATACCCAGAACTGATCTCCTTTAGGATGGACTGTTTGGATCTCCTTGCAGTCCAAGGTGCTTTCAAGAGTCTTCTCCAACACCACAGTTCAAAACCATCAATTCTTTGGTGCTCAGCTTTCTTCACAGTCCAACTCTCACATCCATACATGACCACTGGAAAAACCATAGCCTTGACTAGACGGACCTTAGTTGGCAAAGTAATGTCTCTGCTTTTTAATATGCTGTCTAGGTTGGTCATAACTTTTCTTCCAAGGAGTAAGGGTCTTTTTATTTCATGGCTGTAGTCATCAACTGCAGTGATTTTGGAGCCCAAGAAAATTAAGTCTGCCACTGTTTCCACTGTTTCCCCATCTATTTCCATGAAGTGATGGGACCAGATGCCATGATCTTTGTTTTCTGAATATTGAACTTTAAGTCAACTTTTAAACTCTCCTATTTCATCAAGAGGCTCTTTAGTTCTTCTTTCTGCCATAAGGGTGGTGTCATCTGCATTATCTGAGTTTACTGATCTTTCTCCCGGCAATCTTGATTCCAGCTTGTGCTTCTTGCAGCCCAGCGTTTCTCATGATGTACTCTGCATAGAAGTTAAATAAGCAGGGTGACAATACACAGCCTTGACATACTCCTTTTCCTATTTGGAACCAGCCTGTTGTTCCATGTCCAGTTCTAACTGTTGCTTCCTGACCTGCATACAGGTTTCTCAAGAGGCAGGTCAGGTGGTCTGGTATTCTCATCTCTTTCAGATTTTTCCACAGTTTATTGTGATCCACACATTCAAAGGCTTTGGCATAGTCAATAAAGCAGAAATAGATGTTTTTCTGGAACTCTCTTGCTTTTTCCATGATCCAGCGGATGTTGGCCATTTGATCTCTGGTTCCTCTGCCTTTTCTAAAACCAGCTTGAACACCTGGAAGTTCACAGTTCACGTATTGCTGAAGCCTGGCTTGGAGAATTTGGAGCATTACTTTACTAGTGTGTGAGATGAGTGCAATTGTGTGGTAGTTTGAGCATTCTTTGGCATTGCCTTTCTTTGGGATTGGAATGAAAACAGATTTTCCAGTCCTGTGGCCACTGCTGAGTTTTCCAAATGTGCTGCCATATTGAGTGCGCACTTTCACAGCATCCTCTTTCAGGATTTGAAAGAGCTCAACTGAAATTCCATCACCTCCACTAGCTTTGTTCGTAGTGATGTTTCCTAAGGCCCACTTGACTTCACATTCCAGGACGTCTAGCTCTAGGTGAGTGATCACACCATCATGATTATCTGGGTCATGAAGATCTTTTTTGTACAGTTCTTCTTTGTATTCTTGCCACCTCTTCTTAATATCTTCTGCTTCTCTTACATCCATACTATTTCTGTCCTTTATTGAGCCCATCTTTGCATAAAATGTTCCCCCAGTATCTCTGATTTTCTTGAAGAGATCTCTAGTTTTTCCCATTCTATTGTTTTCCTCTATTTCTTTGCACTGATCACTGAGGAAGCCTTTCTTATCTCTCCTTGCTATTCTTTGGAACTCTGCATTCAGATGCTTATATCTTTCCTTTTCTCCTTTGCTTTTTGTTTCTCTTCTCTTCACAGTGATTTGTAAGGCCTCCTCAGACAGCCATTTAGCCTTTTTTCATCTTTTTCTTGGGGATGGTCTCGATCCCTGTCTCCTGTATAATGTCATGAACCTCCGTCCACAGTTCATCAGACACTCTATCAGACCTAGTCCCTTAAATCTATCTCACTTCCACTGTATAGTCATAAGAGATTTGATTTAGGTCATACCTGAATGGTCTAGTGGTTTTTCCTACTTTCTTCAATTTAAGTCTGAATTTGGCAATAAGGAGTTCATGATCTGAGACACAGTCAGCTCCTGGTCTTGTTTTTGCTGACTGTATAGAGTGTCTCCATCTTTGGCTGCAAAGAATATAATCAATCTGATTTTGGTGTTGGCCATCTGGTGATGTCCATGTGTAGAGTCTTCTCTTGTGTTGTTGGAAGAGGGTGTTTGCTATGACCAGTGCGTTCTCTTAGCAGAACTCTATTAGCCTTTGCCCTCCTCCATTCTGTACTCCAAGGCCAAATTTGCCTGTTAGTCCAGGTGTTTCTTGACTTCCTACTTTTGCATTCCAGTCCCGTATAATGAAAAGAACATCTTTCTTGGGGTGTTAATTCTAGAAGGTCTTGTAGTTCTTTGTAGAACTGGTCAACTTCAGTTTCTTCTGCGTTACTGGTTGGGGCGTAGACTTGGATTACTGTGATATTGAATGGTTTGCCTTGGAAACGAACAGAGATCATTCTGTCTTTTTTGAGTCTGCATCCAAGTACTGCATTTTGGACTCTTTTGTTGACCATGATGGCTACTCCATTTCTTCGAAGGGATTCTTGCCCATGGTAGGAAATATAATGGTCATCTGAGTTAAATTCACCCATTCCAGTCCATTTAGGTTCGCCAATTCCTAAAATGTCAATATTCACTCTTGCCATCTCCTGTTTGATCACTTCCAATTTGCCTTGATTCATGGACCTGACATTCCAGGTTCCTATGCAATATTGCTCATTATAGCATCAGACCTTGTTTCCATCACCAGTCACATCCACCACTGGCTGTTGTTTTTCCTTTGGCTCCTTCTCTTCATTCTTTCTGGAGTTATTTTTCCACTAATCTCCAGTAGCATATTGGGCATCTACCGACTTGCCCCTCATCTTTCAGTGTCCTGTCTTTTTGCCTTTTCGTACTGTTCATGGGGTTCTCAAGGCAGGAATACTGAAGTGGTTTGCCATTCCCTTCTCCAGTGGACCACATTCTGTCAGAACTCTTTACCATGACCTGTCCGTCTTGGGTGGCCCTACATGGCATGGCTCATAGATTCATTGAGTTATGTATATATATATATACACCCTAATATAAATATATATGTAATACATATATGTATATAATGTTTCTAACTAATTACTAGGGATTTGTTTATCATTGGTTTTAATTGGTAGTTAACATGCAATGCCTTAGAAGACTGTCTTTGTCATTGCCCCCTGCCCCATTATTTAATTTATAAACAACCATCTGAGAAGATGCTGCTTCAAAAGACCCTGTGATCCAATTGTCATCTGAGGATTCCTGTGCAGTGCAGCCCCTGTCACCTCCATGTTTCTCTGTAGGAGAGATGCTCAGACACTAATGGTAAGTATTCTGTTGCATAGTGCAAAGGGCAGTCTCCTAACAGGGACAGTAGAGTATCTTAGGTACAGCCTTTGCAGATTATTTTTTTTCTCCTTCTCTGAGAATGGGTATTTTGGTAGAGATTCTGCAACCAATGCAGAAGACGTGGGTTTGATCCCTTGCTTGGGAAGATCCCCTGGAGAAGGAAATGGCAACCCACTCCAATATTCTTGCCTGGGAAACTCCATAGGCAGAGGAGCCTGGCGGGCTACAGTCCATGGGGTCACAAGGAGTTGGACATGACTTAGCAACTGAACAAAAACAACAAATCTGCAACCTGGCCAGCTCTGGCTACATAAATTATAGCTGTACTGGGCCTAAGTAATAGGAGGGTGAGTCCAGCATATTGTCCATTCTGTTTGTAGTTCTATGAAAGTAAAAATCTGTTAAATGCAACTAACTCAAAGCAAAACAGTATACATATGAGCAGGATTGAAATGGCCATTGCCTATTTTTGAGTGATGATAAAGCCAAACTGAATTTGATTTGCTTATTCTAAAAGAGACCTTTCTGTTGTTTTCAGACAGAAAAAACCACACGCAGAGCATGCAGGTTTTCTTCTGATGCTAGCTCTCCACAACCATATTTGCCCAGTTTTAGAATACGTCTGCTTTCTGTTAGCATTTTCTGTCTCTCGTTGCGGCGAATGGGGGCTATTCTTTGTGCTGTGCTGGGGGTCCTGTTGGGGTGGCCTCTCTCGTTGTGGAGCAGGGGCTCTAGGCACGTCGGCTTCAGTAGCTGCGTCTTGTGGGCCCTGGTGCATGTAGGCTCCAGTAGTGGTGGCTCACAGACTTAGTGGCTTTGCAGTGTATGGGATCTTCCCAGACCAGGGATGGAACCCGTGTCTTCTGCATTACCAGGCAGATTTTTTTTTAACCACTGAGCCACCATGGAAACCCCCTTCTTTGCATTTTTACCAGCTGCAAACCATCAGTGTTTTGCGGAATTTCCTCATTTTCCTAAAACATCAGGATACCAGTCCTTCCTGACTCCTTTCAGCTCCTTGATTTCAGTGTTCGTCTCTACTGGTCTATTCGCTTAGTACCCTCCTGCCTAGGTCAGACTTTGCATAAAAGTTCTAAATAGACAGGAATCTCCCACAGAGGAAGTGCTGAGTTGTCTATAGCTTCTCCAAGCTTTCATTATTTTCTAGGATCAGTTCAGTCGCTCAGTCGTGTCCGACTCTGCGACCCCACGGACTGCAGCACACAGGGCTTCCCTGTCCATCACCAACTCCCGGAGCTTGCTCAAACTCATGTCCATTGAGTCAGTAATGCCATCAACTCTAGGATACATTCAGTAATTTTTCTAGGATACATTCATTATATAGCATTAATGGTGCCCAAGATTCCAGCTAACGTTCCAACTAACTTTAAGGGAGCCATGGATAAAGGCATTGTAAATGGCTTGTTTATCTTTCTGGGTCGAGATCAGCATCATGCAATGTATTGTTCCTAAGCACCTCTGGCAATGTTTAAAAATGTTTTCTTTTTCTATAGAAATCAAAGTCACTTTTTAAAAGCCTACCATCACTTTCTAAGTTTCTCTGTTGGTCTTAGGAAATCAGCTTTGGGCATCCTAAAAACTAATTTTGTTATCATCACCCATGGAAATGCCAGTTGGGCTCTGAAGAATTTACCTAAATGAGCCAACCTTTATGCATGCTTCAGTTCTGCTTATCTTTATTATCAAGTTTTATCATTTATATTTTGTTTTCTCTTCAGAATCCTATGAAGAAATGTCTCAACATTTAAATATTGACTTTTTACGTGTCCTTCAATTTAAATATCTGAGACTTTACATGTATTCCAAAAGGCATTTCAGAATGAGGCTGCCTGAAGTTTACTTTTTTGTTGTTCAGTTGCTGGGTCGTGTCTGACTCTCTGCAACCCCATGGACTGCAGCACACCAGGCTTCTCTGACCTCCACCTCCTGGAGTTTGCTGAAATTCATGTCCATTGAGCTATCTAATCATCTCATCCTCTGCCTCCCCCTTCTCCTTTTTCCTTCAGTCTTTTCCCAGCATTAGGGTCTTTTCCAGTGAGTCAGTTCTTTGCATCAAGTAGCCAAAGTATTGGACCTTCAGCCTCAGCATCAGTCCTTCCAACAAATATTCAGGGTTGGTTTCCTTTAGGGTTCACTGGTTTGATCTCCTTGCAGTCCAAGGGATTCTCAAGAGTCTTTTCCAGCATCATAATTTGAAAGCATCAATTACTTTCACCACTAGACACATCCACAACTGAGTGTCGTTTCTGCGTTGGCCCAACTGCTTCATTCTTTCTGGAGCTATTAGTAATTGCTGTCCATTCTTCCCTGGTAGCATATTGGACACCTTCCATTCTGGGAGGGGCTATCTCCCAGGGTCATATTTTTATTTTATTTTATTTTTTTGCTTTTCATACTGTTCATGTGGTTCTCCACGCAAGAATACTGAAGTAGGTTGCCATTTCCTTCTCCAGTGGACCACATTTTATCAGAACTCTTCACTATGACCCATCTGTCCTGAGTGGCCCTACAGAGCAATGCTCACAGCTTCATGGAGTTACACAAGCCCCTTTGCCACAAGGTTATGATCCATGAAAGGGGAAGTTTACTTTAGAAACTGGCATTTATTTAATTTTTCTCACGCTTTTGTGCTCCCTTGTCCCCCCTTCCCCCCAAATACTATTTGAAATCTTAATGGATGATAATGTATACAGAAACACCTGAAAAAAATAAGCTTGACATATCTGGGGAAATAGACTAGAAAACATTGCTCATTTGAAAGTCAGAATAAGCTTCTTTTATCTTCTTGAGATTAGGGGCGTGGTGGATGGGAGGAAGGTAGGCGAGGAGGGTTGAGTAAGCTACAATACAGTTTTGCATGAGAAAATGTTGTACTTAAGAGAAATGAAGTATAAAGGTCAAGTACTATGCATGTACTCAGATGAGGCAACGTAGATATTAACCATGGAAGGTTGAATCCATTTTTAAAAACAAAGATTTGGGTGCTCACTCTTCTGGTCTTCTGAGCACACAGTGTCACAAAACTACAGCTTTCTGTTTACTCTTGTCTTTCCCATGAGGCTGTTAGTTCCTTAATTGTGTAACTTCAGTTCAGTTGCTCAGTCGTGTCTGACTCTTTGTGACCCCATGAACAGCAGCACGCCAGGCCTCCCTGTCCATCACCAAACTTAGCTTTATATATATGTCATCCCTCCAACCCCGTCCTTTGGGGGCTCCCATACCCTGTGTCTCTGAAATACTCTGGCCCAACCAAAACTGAGAAGGGGAAGTAATTTTATCTGCTGCATTTGCTAAGTTGGACTATATGAGTCTGGTCCTACAAAGGGCCATCTTTCCTGGCTGCATGAAAAAACTGTGCAGGGAAAAAGAGGTAACATATCAAGGCAGGAGAACTCAGAAGTCAAACCGGAGTGAGCCCCGAGGACACATGAAACGTTGAATACAGCTGAGCCAGTTTCACACTGTACTTCCTAGCTGTGTGTGAATGAATTTCCTGATTTGTCTCAGCTGGTTTAAATTTGGCAACTATAATTTTGTTAACGGAGGTAAACTAAGGCAAGCATGAATTATCAGAAATTGAGTCAGGAATAGCAGAGGAACAGTGATTTGGAAAACAAGTGCTCAGCAAGCTGCAGGCCAGTCTACTGAGGGCTGTTTTTATTGGCAGGGAGTGCAAAAAGGGGGATGGCCAACCACCATCCAGGCAGTGAGTTCATTGCCTTGAGGATGGAGAGAAATTCTTGGTGGATATTCATTGGTCAGGAGATAAATCTCGGTTCTGTGAATCAAGTATTTATGGGAAACCAATCTCCCAGTTCTTCGGAGGGCACATTCATGAGATTCTCTGTTCTCTATTTTTCCAGGTATATTTAAGATTTTCTTAGACTGTGATATTTAGTTATCTTTTATAAATCAAATAACAATTCAGTGTTTAATTGACCAGTGGTTCTTTGGGGACTGTTTTTTTCAGAATGAGAGGCAGTGTGGGACCCAGGTGATAATTTTAATGAACCAAGGATTCTTCCCAGATGTTTTGCTCCTCTCAATCTGAAATATTTGAGTTGTTTTAAATTGTTTATACTTATTCTGCTATGTAAGCAATACTTTCATTGTTTAAAATTTTTCATCTTTTAATTCCTAGTAAATTGTCTAAGAGTAAATGGTAAACAAGCACAGCTTCCTACAGTCAATTCACAGATAACATCTGTTCATTCCTGGGAGGTTTGACAAATTAAAAAAAATTTAAGTGACCACTTTGTTCTAAAATACTTATTTTTTTTTCAGTCAGGGATGCCACTTTGGCTGTTTGTCAACAAGTGCCACACTTTTTACTGGTTATTTCATGTTTAAACAACTTTAATAGGTTTTCTTCAAAATAGAAAACCCCAAACCTGTAATAGGATGATCAATTTTTATGGCATATTCCTTAAAAAAAAAAATTTGTAACCATCAGAGTGTAAAAGCAACATGTGAGAAGCATTGTGTGTTATTCTTATTAATTTAGTCTGCTAAGAGAAAAGGTCAGAAAGAACCTAAATATTCATCACACAGCCTCAATTAAAAACATGACAAATTTAGAAAATGGAGTAAAATTTGCTGTTAAAAAGAATGAGGTAGAACATATATGTGATATGGGACACTTCTCAGGATAGATGTTGTGAAATAGCATTTTTCATTCATTCAAAAACTATTAAGCACTTTCTAAATGCCAGATAGTGTCTGAGCACTAGGGACACAGAATTTAAGATAGACAAGGTCTCTGACATTCTCATGTCCACATTAGGATCACATATTTCTATTTGTGAAGTTTATAAAAGTGCTTCTCTAAGTATATATAAAAGTATAATTTTAAAATATGCTTGGGCTTCCCCGGTGGCTCAGCAGTTAAGAATTTGCCTGCCAAGGCGGGAGACACAGGTTCGATATTTGAGGAACAGCTAAGCCTGAGTGCCACAGTTATTGAACCTGTGCTCTAAAGAGGCCGGGGACCAAATCTACTGAGCCCATGAGCAGTGACTACTGGAGCTCACGCCTCGAGCCTGTGCTTCACTATAAGAGAAGGAAGCCACCACAGTGAGAAGCCCGCCCACTGCAACCAGAGTGTAGCCCCTGCTCTCTGAAACTAGAGAAAAGCCCATGCAGCAAGAAGACCCAACACAGCCAAAAATAAAATCTTAATTTAAAAAAATTTAATGCTTATGTATGTATATGTACATATATACACATATATATATACACATTTATAAACACTCATTTATATGTGTATATATAAAATGTTTGCTTTACACTCTTCTTGAAGTATACCTAATAAAGCGTTATAGTGATTGCCTCTGGGGAAGGGGAGGGGAGTCTGAAGTAAGAGAGAGCCTTCCTTGTCTACCATTTGTGTACCATACATATATATTACCTTTTCTTCCAAAATAAATTAGTTTTCACTAAAAATAAGTTACTTTAAAAATAACTTTCCAATAATTACAGTATTTGTAACTGTCACTAAATATATAATCACTGTTAAGGTAGAAGAGTCATCGCTGGTTGAAAAATTGTGGAACCATGACTAGAAATACTCATTTCTCAATAAATCTGCTTTCTTCTGTATGATCATATCTGGCATTTGATAATACTCAAAGTGAATAATTGTGTGGTAGTTTGGGCATTCTTTGGCATTGCCTTTCTTTGGGATTGGGATGAAAACTGACCTTTTCCAGTCCTGTGGCCACTGCTGAGTTTTCCAAATTTGCTGCATATTGTGTGCAGCACTTTCACAGCATCATCTTTCAGGATTTGAAATAGCTCAGCTGGAATTCCATCACCTCCACTAGCTTTGTTCATAGTGATGCTTTCTAAGGCCCACTTGGCTTCACATTCCAGGATGGCTGGCTCTGGGTAAGTGTGAGTGATCACACCATCGTGATTATCTTGGTCATGAAGATCTTGTTTGTACAGTTCTTCTGTGTACTCTTGCCACCTCTTCTTCATATCTTCTGCTTCTGTTAGGTCCATACCATTTCTGTCCTTAATCGAGCACATCTTTGCATGAAATGTTCCCTTGGTATGTCTAATTTTCTTGAAGAGATCTCTAGTCTTTCCCATTCTGTTGTTTTCCTCTATTTCTTTGCATTGATTGCTGAAGAAGGCTTTCTTATCTCTTCTTGCTATTCTTTGGAACTCTGCATTCAGATGCTTATATCTTTCCTTTTCTTCTTTGCTTTTCACTTCTCTTCTTTTCACAGCTATTTGTAAGGCCTCCCCAGACAGCTATTTTGCTTTTTTGCACTTCTTTTCCATGGGAATGGTCTTGATCCCTGTCTCCTGTACAATGTCATGAACCTCAGTCCATAGTTCATCAGGCACTCTCTCAATCAGGTCTAGTCCCTTAAATCTATTTCTCACTTCCACTGTATAATCATAAGGAATTTGATTTAGGTCGTACCTGAATGGTCTATTGGTTTTCCTTATTTTCTTCAGTTTAAGTCTGAATTTGGCAATGAGGAGTTCATGATCTGAGCCACAGTCAGCTCCTGGTCTTGTTTTTGCTGACTGTATAGAGCTTCTCCATCTTTGGCTGCAAAGAATATAATCAATCTGATTTCAGTGTTGACCATCTGGTGATGTCCATGTCTAGAGTCTTCTCTGGTGTTGTTGGAAGAGGGTGTTTGCTATGACCAGTGCATTCAAGTTGGTTTTAGAAAAGGCAGAGGAACCAGAGATCAAATGACCAACATCCACTGGGTCATCGAAAAAGCAAAAGAGTTCCAGAAAAACATCTATTTCTGCGTTATTGACTATGCCAAAGCCTTTGACTGTGTGGATCACCATAAACTGTGGAAAATTCTGAAACAGATGGGAATACCAGACCACCTGACCTGCCTCGTAAGAAACCTGTATGCAGGTCAAGAATCAACTGTCAGAACTGGACATGGAACAACAGACTGGTTCCAAATAGGAAAAGGAGTACATCAAGGCTGTATATTGTCACCTTGCTTATTTAACTTATACGCATCATGAGAAATGCTGGACTGGAAGAAACACAAGCTGGAATCAAGATTGCCAGGAGAAATATCAATAACCTCAGATATGCAGATGACAGTACCTTTATGGCAGAAAATGAAGAGGAACTAAAAAGCCTCTTGATGAAAGTGAAAGAGGAGAGTGAAAAAGTTGGCTTAAAGCTCAACATTCAGAAAACGAAGATCATGGCATCTGGTCCCATCACTTCATGGGAAATAGATGGGGAAACCGTGGAAACAGTGTCAGACTTTATTTTGGGGGGCTGCAAAATCACTGCAGATGGTGACTGCAGCCATGAAATTAAAAGATGCTTACTCCTTGGAAGGAAAGTTGTGACCAACCTAGATAGCATATTGAAAAGCAGAGACATTACTTTGCCAACAAAGATTCGTCTAGTCAAGGCTATGGTTTTTCCAGTAGTCATGTACGGATGTGAGAGTTGTACTGTGAAGAAAGCTGAGCGCCGAAGAATTGATGCGTTTGAACTGTGGTGTTGGAGAAGACTCTTGAGAGCCCCATGGACTGCAAGGAGATCCAACCAGTTCATTCTAAAGGAGATCAGTCCTGGGTGTTCGTTGGAAGGAATGATGCTAAAGCTGAAACTCCAGTACTTTGGCCACCTTATGAGAAGAGTTGACTCATTGGAAAAGACTCTGATGCTGGGAGGGATTGGGGGCAGGAGGAGAGGGGGACGATAGAGGATGAGATGGTTGGATGGCATCACGCACTCGATGGATGCGAGTCTGAGTGAACTCCGGGAGTTGGTGATGGACAGAGAGGCCTGGCCTGCTGCGATTCATGGGGTCGCAAAGAGTCGGACATGACTGAGTGACTGAACTGAACTGAACTGAAAGTGAATGAAGAGTGCATTGTAGAAACTGGAGCAAGAAGCAACCCAAATTAAAATCATAAACACAGAAGAAAGGCAAATGTTAATAATATTAAAGAAGTACAAATAAAGAATAGGTGGGTGAGAATTTTTGGTCCACACCAATAAAGACCACCCCCCACCCAAAAAAAAAACGAGATACAGGGAGTTCAAGGGAGATTTAGGAGTCAGCATTAGAACAGTGGTCAGGTAGTTGAGCAATTTCTGGTAACAAACGTTACAAGATCACAAACTCAGAAGGCAATTTATGAGAGGAAGAAGAACAAGGCTTCCTTTAGTACAAGGTGCTATGGAGCCTCTGCAGGAACAGAATGGACCCTCCACCCCAAATTTGGTTCTGATGTCAAGATTAATGCTGCCTCCATGACACCAAAAGGTATGAAAGGTTTATTATTCTTCTAACAAGACTTTCTGGAGAGAGCAGAGGAGGCTCCTGAGTCGATTAAAAATGGCTTGAGAACAAGGAGAGGAGTGGTGTGGGTTTTATCATGGTTAGGGGTGAGGTCAGGGTGAAGCTTCTTGTAGTGAGATTTGAACTACCTGCTGGCATGAAGGAGGGAACGCCTGAGCTGCCATCAGCTTGCCCAAGTGTGGGACACAGGAGTAGGCTTACAAGCCTCAAAAGTCAAACATCATCAACCGAGTCAGACTACTGCACAAGGTCCAAAGAATTTAGCATCATTTTCCATTATTCCATTTTCATGTGGCGAAGATGGAATGGGACAGAAAATTCTGAATTTCTACTGCCTTATGTTTTAAGATTGGTAAAAAGGAAGTATGGCGCTAGAGAGAAAAAAGATACCCAATGGACAGTGTGAAAAAGGCATGGGAAAAAATGAGACAATTTGAAATGCCAGGCACTCTCAAATATGACGTAAGGGGTCTATGAATATGCAAGCAAGGTTACTACTATGTCAAAAAGTGGCTACAGAATTTGAAGTTTGAGACAAAGATGGAAACTCATGGAAAAGGTTTTATACCAAAAAATAAAGCACCCTGTTCATTTCAGTATTAAATTTGTTAATTTATATCCATTTCGCTTGGTAAATATTTGAGATGATAAAACCATTATAAAATCAAAGCTAGAAAATGTGTCTTGAACAAGATGGAAAACATGCTCTCTCCAGAAGAAGAGTAGGGAGGTCAGAGGTCAGTCAGATACAGAAATTCAGCAAGAAGGCAGTCAGTACACCAGGGCTCAGGCTCTGAAACAAGACAAGGCACATGTGGATATCGTCTTGCCACTTATCCCCTGAGTAACTTTGAGTCAACAAGTAATTTGATTTTTTTTTTTCTTTTTTAAGTCTTAGTTACCTCCTCTGCAAGCTGGACACAATACTAGGACTTATACAGTGGTTGTAAGGATTAAATAAGATAGTATATATAACCTACTGACCACAGGGTGTGGAGTTCAACCAGTGCTGGTATTAACGTTAATATAAAAACGTTTTGAGAGTACTTGGCAAAAAGTGAAGAGTGAGGGTGGTTCTGTTTTGGAACACACATCATCTCATTTAATCCCCAAGACAACACTGCAAGGTGGATACCATTACTATCTCCACTTTACAGATGCTGAAAGAGAAACAGAAGTGTTCTATCACTGCTCCAAGATAGGTACCAGTGCCAGCATCCAAGTACAGGTCTTCATGGCTCCAAAGCCCCCAGGCTGTCCCATACTAAGATGCTTTTCTTTGCTACTCATTAATGGATACGTTTCAAGTGAGACAGAAGAAGAAGAACAATGGCCCTTTGAAAGAATAGAAACGTGAAAGTTCACAAATGTGTATGAGTCAGAAGAATGGAACCAGAATATAAAATACATTCAAGAATTTTTTTTTTTTAAAGGATGGGAAAATAATGGCCATATGTATATTGTGTTTTTTTTTTTTTTTTAAAAAAAAACTGCAATGCTTTTGGAAAATTTCTTGGCTAGGTGATGGAGGAAACTGTATGTAAATGTATAAAATGTTAAGGACAGCTTTTATAATTAAAACCTGTGAGAAAGAGATACGAAATGGCTTTAATAAAATTAAAGGTACTTTACCAATAAGGTAGCATTAGAAATGAAGTATCCTTTAAATGCTTCTTGATAAAGTTCTAACTAAAGCAGGTTATAATGGCTATAATCTTTTAACTGTTTTTTTTTTTTTTTTTAAGGAGAGGTTGGTACACAATAAATGGAAAGAAGGCATTTACCCAAACAACTCCACTTACCTCATTTCCACATTCTTGTTGATTTGGTTGGTGGAAGAGGGAGTGGTCTCTTCAAATGACTTTTCCAAGACAATCTCAAAGGACATCATTGTTATTTGGATATACATACAAAATTTATACCAATAGCAACTAATCTTGGTCCTAGTTTTTAATATTCCATGCATCTCGCAGCTTACTCCTCATTTTAATTCCTCAACATTTAGTTTCTAAAGAGCCGCCATATTTGGAATTGAGCTGCAGAAAAAATGTGATGAGAATACAACAAGATGAAAACAGTAATTGTGTACTACAATTCCAGAATATTATAAAGGCTGGTCAAATAGCAAGTCCAAGCAAGAGAACAAGTCTTGGTGTCCTGTGCTGTGGTTCACCTGCTTTTCATGATGCTCCATGAGCCATAACCCAGCCCTCTCTCCATATTCCACCCGTATGTTCTTAGACTCAAATCCAACAGAGAACTGTATTCCATGGTAATGGAGGCTCTCTGTGTTACCAAATGGATGAAAAGTCTTTACTTTTCAATCATTTGGAAGCTATGGCTGAGGCAGGAGGATAGGTAAAGAAGAGAATTTTTCCACCTGACCTCCGTAGATGCTGGAGGCCTCCTGCTTATTTCTGTAAAATGAATCCAGATTTATACAGAGTAGTTTTATATTGAGTTGGCCAAAAGGTTTGTTTGGGTTTTTCCATAACATCTTACAGAAAAACACAAATGAACCTTTTGGCCAATCTAGTATTTCCACATTAGAATATAAAAATAGAATAGACTTATCTCCTCAGAGACACAATGTAATCAGTTTATCAAGCTGAGTATCCTACTTGTTTAGGTACTATTCATTTCGGCCACTCAGCTGTGTCTGACTCTTTGCAACCCCAAGGGTTGCAGCACGCCAGGCTTCCCTGTCCATCACCAACTCCTGGAGCCTACTCAAACTCCTGTCCATCGCGTCGGTGATGCCATCCAACCATCTCATCCTCTGTCATCCCCTTCTCCTCCTGCCCTCAATCTTTCCCAGCATCAGGGTCTTTTCTAATGAGTCAGCTCTTCGCATCAGGTGGCCAGAGTATTGGAGTTTCAGCTTCAGCATCAGTCCTTCCAATGAACATCCAGGACTGATTTCCTTTAGGATGGACTCCAATACTGAAACTCCAATACTCTGGTCACCTCATGCGAAGAGTTGACTCATTTGAAAAGACCCTGATGCTGGGAAAGATTGAAGGCAGGAGGAGAAGGGGACGAGAGAGGATGAGATGTTTGGATGGCATCACTGACGTGATAGACATGAGTTTGAGTAGGCTCCAAGAGTTGGTGATGGACAGGGAAGCCTAGTGTGCTGCAGTCCATGGGATTGCAGAGTCAGACACGATTGAGTGACTGAACTGAACACAGTCAAAGGCTTTTGCATAGTCAATGAAGCATAAGTAGATTATTTTTGGAATTCCCTTGCTTTTTGTGTGATCCAGCAGATGTTGGCAATTTGATTTCTGGTTCTTCTGCCTTTTCTAAATCCAGCTTGTACATCTGGAAGTTCTGGGTTCACGTACTGCTGAAGCCTAGCTTGAAGGATTTTGAGCATAATCTTGCTAGCATGTGAAATGAATGCAATTGTATGGTCATTTGAACATTCTTTGGCATTGCCTTTCTTTGGGATTGGAATGAAAATTGACCTTTTCCAGTCCTGTGGCCACTGCCGAGTTCTCCAAATTTGCTGGCATATCAAGTGCAGCACTTTAATAGCATCATTGGAAGGACTGATGCTGAAGCTCCAATACTTTGGCCACCTGATGCAAAAAGCCAGCCCACTGCAAAAGACCCTGATGCCAGGAAAAGTTGAGGGCAGGAGGAGAAAGGGGTGACAGAGGATGAGATGGTTGAATTGCATCGCTGACTCAATGGACATGTGTTTGAGCAAACTCTGGGAGATAGTGAAGGACATGGAAGCCTGCCACGCTGCAGTTCATGGGGTTGCAGCATCAGAAAGGACTTGGTGACTGAACAACAAAAACAGCCATGTTGATTTTTAACCATTTCAGTGAGTGTGTAGTTGTATCCAATTATAGTTTAGTTCATTTCCCTAATGACTAATGATGTTGAACACTTTATAATATGTTCATTTGTTTGCATATCTTCTTTAATGAGTTTTCTGTTAAAGCTTTTTGCTTATTAAAAAAATTAAGTTATTTTCTAAGACACATATGTACCCCAGTGTTCACTGCAGCACTGTTTACAATAGCTGGGACATGGAAGCAACCTAGATGTCCATTGACAGATGAATTGATAAATAAGCTATAGTACATATATACAATGGAATATTACTCAGCCAGAAAAGGAAACACATTTGAGTCAGTGTTATGGAACGAGGTAGATGAACCTAGAGCCGAAGAAAGTCAGAAAGAGAAAGATAAATATCGTATTCTAACACATATATATAGAATCTAGAAAAATGGTACTAATAACCTATTTGCAGGGCAGCAGTGGGGATGCAGACATAGAGAACAGATTTGTGGACACTAGGGGGAAGGAGAGGGTGGGGAAAATGGGGAGAGTAGCATGAAAACATACATACTACCATATGTAAAATAGCCAGTGGGAATTTGCTACATGACTCAGGGAACTCAAGCCAGGGCTCTAGAGGGGTGGGATGGGATGGGAGGTGGGAAGGAGGTTTGGGAGGGAGGGTACGTACGTATGCTATGTCTGATTCATGTTGTTGTGTTGCAGAAACCAACATAATATTGTAAAGCAATTATCTGTCAATTAAAAATATACATTTTTAAAATTAGATTAAAAAAAATGAAAGTACTTTATCTACTCTGGATATAAGCCCTGTATCAGATGTAGGCCCTGAAATTGTTTTGTAGCAGTTTGTGGCTTTTTTTTTTTCTTTTTTGCAAATATCAGATAGTTTTTTTAAATTGAAATATAGTTGACTTACATTGTTGTGTTAGTTTCTGCTGTAAAGCAAAGTGATTCAGCCACATATATATACACATTCTTTATATGATATTCCATTGTGATTTATCACAGATACTAAATACATCAGTTTCCTGTGCTACACAGTAGAACCTTGTTTATCCATTCTATATATTAATATAATAGTTTGCATTTGCTAGCCCCAAATTTGCATTTCATCCCTCTGCTACCCCACTCCCCTTGGCAACCATTAGTCTGCTTTCTATGTCTGTGGGTCTGTTTCTGTTTTGTGGATAGGTTCATTTGGGCCATATTTTAGATTCCATATATAAGTGATATCATGTGGTATTTGTCTTTTTTTTATTTACCTCACTTAGTATGATAATATCTAGTTCCATCCATGTTGCTACAAATGGCATTATTTTGTTCGTTTTATGGCTTAGGTAGTATTCCATTGTGCACACATACCACGTCTTCATACATTCACCTGCTGATGAATGTTTAGACTGTGTCCATGTGTTGGCTCTCATGAATAGAGCTGCTATGAACAGAGGGGTGCGTGTGTATGTTCGTATTATAGTTGTGCCTGGATATATGTCCAGGAGTGGGATTACTAGATCATATGGTAATTTTATTTTTAGTTTTCTGAAGGACCTCCATCCTGTTTTCTGTAGTGGCTGTACCAGTTTACATTCCCACCAACAGGGTAGGAGGATACCCTTTTCTCCAGTATTCATCACTTGCAGACTTTTTTTCAGTGCTGTCCATTCTGACTGATATGAGGTAGTAACTCACTATAGCTTTGGTTTGCATTTCTCTAATAATTAGTGAAGTTGAACATCTTTTCATGCTATTGGCCATCTGTATCTCTTTTTTGGAGAAATGTCTACTTAGGTCTTAGGTCCATTTTTTAATTGGGTTGTCTCTTTTATTGTTGTTGAATTGTATGCACTGTTTGTATATTTTGGAAAGTAAGTCCTTGTCAATTATATCATTTGCAAATATTTTCTTCCCTGTTTTGTAGGTTGTCTTTTTGTTTATGATTTCCTTTGATGTATAAAACTTGTAAATTTGATTAGGTCCTATTTGTTTATTTTTGCTTTTATTTCTATTGCCTTGGGAGACTGACCTAAAGAAAATATTGCTATAATTTATGTCAGACATATTTTGCCTGTGTTCTTTTCTAGGAGTTTTATGGTGTCATGTGTTATGTTTAAGTCTTTACGCCATTTTGAGTTAATTTTTGTGTACGGGGTGAGGGTATTCTAATTTCACTGATGTATGTGTAGCTGTCCAGCTTTCCCAACACCACTTGCTGCAGAGACTTTATTCATTGTATATTCTTGCCTCCTTTGTCAAAGATTAAGTACCTTTAGGTGTGTGGGTTTATTTCCCTGCTCTCTGTTCTGTTCCATTGATCCATTTTTGTGCCAATGCTACATAGTTTTGATTACTGTAACTTTGTGGTATTGTCTGAAATCTGACACAGGATTATGCCTCCTGCTCTGTTCTTTTTTTTTTTTTTTTCAGTTTTGCTTTGGCAATTCTGGGTGCTTTATAGTTCCATAGAAAATTTAGGATTATTTTATCTGTGTGAAAAATGTCATTGGTAATTTGACAGGGATGCTTTGGGTGGTATGACTATCTTCACAGTATTGACTCTTCCCGTCCAAGAGCAGGGGCTCTCTCCATTTTTTTGAATCCTCTTCAATTTCCTTAGGGTTTCCCTGGTGGCTTAGATGGTAAAGCATCTGCCTGCAATGCAGGAGACCTGGGATCGATCCCTGGGTCTGGAAGATCCCCTGGAGAAGGTAATGGCACCCCACTCCAGTACTCTTGCCTGGAAAATTCCATGGACAGAGGAGCCTGGTAGGCTACAGTCCATGGGGTTGCAAAGTCAGACACGACTGAGCAACTTCACTTTCAATTTCCTTTATTAATGTTTTATAGTTGTCAGCATATAAGTTTTCTACCTCCTTGACTGCATTCTTCAGCCCAGTGTATCTTAGGTCTGGCTCTTCAGGGCACTGCCATAGTGACCCCAGTGGTTCCACGGCCAGACTTTAGTCCTAACCATGGTTTTGGTTGTTTCTTGTCTGAAAAACACAAGAGAAGACTCTACACATGGACATCACCAGATAGTCAACACCGAAATCAGATTGATTATATTCTTTGCAGCTAAAGATGGAGAAGCTCTATACAGTCAGCAAAAACAAGACCAGAAGCTGACTGTGGCTCAGATCATGAACTCCTTATTGCCAAATTCAGACATAACTGAAGAAAGTGGGGAAAACCACTATACCATTCTGTTATGACCTAAATCAAATCCCTTATGATTATACAGTGGAAGTGAGAAATAGATTTAAGGGACTAGATCTGATAGATGGATTGCCTGATGAACTGTGGATGGAGGTTCATGACATTGTACAGGAGACAGAAATCAAGATCATCTCCAAGAAAAAGAAAGGAAAAAAGGCAAAATGACTGTTTGAGGAGGCCTTATAAATAGCTGTGAAAAGAGAAGCAAAGGAGAAAAGGAAAGATATAAGCATCTGAATGCAGACTTGCAAAGAATACCAAGGTGAAATAAGAAAGACTTCCTCAGTGATTAATGTAAAGAAATAGAGGAAAATAACAAAATGGGAAAGACTAGAGATCTCTTCAAGAAAATTAGAGATGCCAAGGGAACATTTCATGCAAAGATGGGTGTATGGACGTAACAGAAGCAGAAGGTATTAAGAAGAGGTGGCAAGAATACACAGAAGAACTGTACAAAAAAGATCTTCATGACCAAGATAATCACAATGGTGTGATCACTCACCTATAGCCAGACGTCCTGGAATGTGAAGTCAAGTGGGCCTTAGGAAGCATCACTATGAACAAAGCTAGTGGAGGTAATGGAATTCCAGTTGAGCTATTTCAGATCCTAAAAGATGATGCTGTGAAAGTGCTGCACTCAATATGCCAGCACATTTGGAAAACTCAGCAGTGCCCACAGGACTGGAAAAGGTCAGTTTTCATTCCAATCCCAAAGAAAGGCAATGCCAAAGAATATAAAAACTACTGCACAATTGCACTCTTCTCACACACTAGCAAAGTAATGCTCCAAATTCTCCAAGCCAGGCTTCAGCAATATGTGAACCATGAACTTCCAGGTGTTCAAGCTGGTTTTAGAAAAGGCAGAGGAACCAGAGATCAAATGGCCAACATCCTCTGGGTCATCGAAAAAGCAAGAGAGTTCCAGAAAAACATCTATTTCTGCTTTGTTGACTATGCCAAAGCCTTTGACTGTATGGATCACCATAAACTGTGGAAAATTCTGAAACAGATGGGAATACCAGACCACCTGACCTGTCTCTTGAGAAACCTGGATGCAGGTCAGGAAGCAACAGTTAGAACTGGACGTGGAACAACAGACTGGTTCCAAATAGGAAAAGGAGTATGTCAAGGCTGTATATTGTCACCTTGCTTATTTAACTTATATGCAGAATACATCATGAGAAACACTGGGCTGGAAGAAGCACAAGCTGGAATCAAGATTGCCGGGAGAAAGATCAATAACCTCAGATATGCAGATGACACCACCTTTATGGCAGAAAGTGAAGAAGAACTAAAGAGCCTCTTGATGAAAGTGACAGAGGAGAGTAAAAAAGTTGGCTTAAAGCTCAACATTCATAAAACTAAGATCATGGCATCCAGTCCCACCACTTCATGGGAAATAGATGGGGAAACAGTGGACAGTGTCAGACTTTATTTTTCTGGGCTCCAAAATCACTGCAGATGGTGACTGCAGTCATGAAATTAAAAGACGCTTACTCCTTGGAAGGAAAGTTCTGACCAACCTAGACAGCATATTAAAAAGCAGAGACATTACTTTGCTAACAAAAGTCCATCTAGTCAAGGCTATGGTTTTTCCAGTAGTCATGTATGGATGTGAGAGTTGGACTGTGAAGAAAACTGAGTGCTGAAGAATTGATGCTTTTGAACTGTGGTGTTGGAGAAGACTCTTGAGAGTCGCTTGGGCTGCAAGGAGATCCAATCAGTCCATCCTAAAAGAGATCAGTCCTGGGTGTTCATTGGAAGGACTGATGTTGAAGCTGAAACCCCAATACTTTGGCCACCTGATGCAAAGAGCTGACTCATTGGAAAAGACCCTGATGCTGGGAAAGATTGAGGGCAGGAGGAGAAGGGGACGACAGAGGATGAGATGGCTGGATAGCATCACCGACTCAATGGACATGGGTTTGGGTGAACTCTGGGAGTTGGTGATGGACAGGGAGGCCGGGCGTGCTGCGGTTCATGGGGTTGCAAAGAGTCAGACACAACTGAGTGTCTGAACTGAACTGTCTGTTTAAAGGAATATTATCACATCTATTAGTCAACCTGTCATACAGAGTGTGATCAAATGACTCATACTGGTAATGGACTAGGACTTTATCAGGCTGACAAAACAAGTTGTATGGACAGTTTTGTGCTTGCTTATAATAACACGTTTCTTTTTTTTTTTTCCTGGAAAGATGTATTGTGCACAGAGGGGAAGGGCTCAATCCTTCTTGGCTGCCCCTTTCCTCACGGTGACCAGGACGTTGCTCAGCTCCTCTTTCTTCCTCTTGGCACGGATGTGTGTCCCCACCCTTTACTTGATGAGCTTGAGTGCCCACTTGTCCTTGGAGACCTTGAGCAGCTCCACGTCCTGTCCCTCATAAGGGTTGAAGCCGCACACCTCCCAGATCATGTCCCATATGAACTTGGTGTGTTCAGTGAGGTGCCCACAGCAGCGGCTGTGCCTCGGCTTGCTCACGTTCTCGGCCACAGAGGCCCTTGTTGAGGCCCACAGCCATCTGGTAGTGCAGAGCCATGGCTGTTGTTCTTCAGTGGCTGCCGCAGCAGAAGTTGTAATAATGCTTAACAAATGTATGTGCTAGGCAGAATTTGATCTAAGACTTACTTTCACTGTATCCTTTTAAACAAGGTTATGGGGAAATAGCTAACTCTCATCCATGCTAAACTTAGTTTTTCTTGCCAGTAGAATCACTAAGAGCTGTACATGAAATCATTGTCTTGAATCAGCTGGAAATAATTGGATGTATATTTTTAACAGCATGAACATCTTTCCATTTCCTATAAAACACCTTAAAACACATGTTCTTCCTCCACCTTTTGAAAGGTTCACAGTGATTATCCAGATTCTTTGTCTTCCTGAAGCTTTCCCAGTCCTCTAGCAGATCCTATCTCCTCTCAGTTCCGATAGTATTAAATCTGCATATCACTGCATTTCAAAATTTGTCTTTATGGTTCACTTCATACCACTTGATAGACTAAGTTTCTTAAAAAAAAATTGTTTTTTAAATTTTTTACCTTTTTTACCCTTTCACCTATTTATGTCACCTCCCCCACTCTACCACCACTGGAACCATCAATTCAGTCTTTATGAGGTCAGTTTTTTGGTTTTTAGTTGTTATTGTTGTTTTGTTAGATTCATGATTTAAGACAGAGCATGCAGTATTTGTCTGGCATATCTCACTTGGCATAATGCCTTCAAGGTCCATCATGTTATCACGAATGGCAAGATTTCAATCTTTTTTTATAACTGGATGACATTCCATTATATATATATATATATATTTTCATCTTTTCTTTATCCATACAACTGTTGCTGGACACTGGGGCTGCTTCTGTATTTTAGATATTGGAAATAATGCTGCAGTGCATTTGGGGATACATGTATCTGTTTGAGCTAGTGTTTTTATTTTCTTCAGATAAATACCCAGAAGTAGAATTGCTGTATCATATAGTAGTTCTATTTTTAATTTTTGGAGAAACCTCAATACTGTTTTTAATAGTGGCTGCACAAACTGACATTCCCACCAACAGTGTACAAGTGTTCCCTGTTCTCCACATCCTTGCTAATAACACTTGCTATTTTTTTGGATTTTTGATAACAGTCTTTCTGACATGTTTGAGATAATAACTTTGTGGTTTTGACTTGAATTTCCCAGATCACTAGTGATGCTGACATTCTTTTTTAAACAATTTTTTAAATTTTATTTTTAATTTAAATTTATTTATTTTAATTGGAGGCTAATTACTTTACAATGTTGCATTGGTTTTGCCATACATCAACATGAATCTGCCACGGGTGTACACGTTCCCCATCCTGAACCCCCCTCCCTCCTCCCTCCCTGTACCATCCCTCTGGATCATCCCAGTGCACCAGCCCCAAGCATCCTGTATCCTGCATCAAACCTGGACTGGCGATTCATTTCTTATATGATATTATACATGTTTCAATGCCATTCCCCCAAACCATCCCACCCTCTCCCTCTCCCACAGAGTCCAAAAGACTGTTCTATACATCTGTGTCTCTTTTGCTGTCTCATATACAGGGTTATCATTACCATCTTTCTAAATTCCATATATATACGTTTGTATACTGTATTGGTGTTTTTCTTTCTGGCTTACTTCACTCTGTATAATGGCTCCAGTTTCATCCACCTCATTAGAACTGATTCAAATGTATTCTTTTTAATGGCTGAGTAATACTCCATTGTGTATATGTACCACTGCTTTCTTATCCATTCATCTGCTGATGGACATCTAGGTTGTTTCCATGTCCTGGCTATTATAAACAGTGCTGCGATGAACATTGGGGTACATGTGTCTCTTTCAATTCTGGTTTCCTCAGTGTGTATGTCCAGCAGTGGGATAGCTGGGTCATAAGGCAGTTCTATTTCCAGTTTTTAGAGGAATCTCCACACTGTTCTCCATAGTGGCTGTACTAGTTTGCATTCCCATCAACAGTGTAAGAGGGTTCCCTTTCTCCACACCCTCTCCAGCATTTATTGCTTGTAGACTTTTGGATCACAGCCATTCTGACTGGTGTGAAATGGTACCTCATTGTGGTTTTGATTTGCATTTCTCTGATTATGAGTGATATTGAGCATCTTTTCATATGTTTGTTAGCCATCTGTATGTCTTCTTTGGAGAAATGTCTGTTTAGTTCTTTGGTCCATTTTTTGATTGGGTTGTTTATTTTTCTGGAATTGAGCTGCAGGAGTTGCTTGTATATTTTTGAGATTAGTTGTTTAAACAATTTTTTAAACTGAAATGTTGATTTATGATGATGTGCTAGTTTGAGGTGTATAGCAAAGTAATACATATGTGTGTGTGTGTGTGTATTTCTTTTTTTTTCCCCCATTCTCTTCAATTGTAAGTTATTACAGATATTGAGTATAATTCTCTGTGCTATGCAGTAGGTCCCGTTAGGTTACCTATTTTATAGTAGTAGTATATAGTAGTAGTGTGTATATTTTAATCCAAACTTAATTTATCTCTCCCCTTGCTTTTGGTAACCATAGTTTGTTTTCTAGGTCTGTGAGTCTATTTCTGTTTTGTAAATAAGTTCATTTTGTGTGATATTTTATAGCCCACATATAAGTGATATTATATGGTATTTGTTTTTCTGACTCTCCACTTAGTATAATAATCTCTAGGTCCATGCATGTTGCTGCAAATGGCATTATTTCATTTTTTTATGACTAATACTCTATCGTGTATATATACCATATATTCCTTATCCATTAATCTGTTCATGGACACTTGTTTCCATGTCTTGGCTATTGTAAATAGTGCTGCAATGAATAATGGGGCACATGTATCTTTTCAAATTATGATTTTCTCCAGATATATGCCCAGGAGTGGGATAGCAGATTATATGGTAACTCTCTTTGCTAAATTAATTAAAAAAAAAAAAAACATACACACATTGCATGGCATGCAGGATCCCAGTTCCCCAAAAAGGAATCAAACCTATGCCCACTGCAGTGGACTGCCAGGGAAGTCCCAGTAGCTGTATTTTTAGTTTTTAAAGGAACTTCCATTTTGTTTTTCATAGTGGCTGTATCAATTTACATTCCTACTGACAGTGTAGGAGGGTTCCCTTTCTCCACACCCGCTCCAGCATTTATTGTAGATGTTTTGATGATAGCCATACTGACCCATGTGAGGTGATAGTTCATTGCAGTTTTGATTTGTACTTCTCTAATAACTAGAGAATTATTCTAGTTCTATGCTCTAGAACTAGAAATATGAGCAAACATAAGCATATTTTCATGTACTTTTTGGCCATCTGTACATCTTTGGAGAAATGTCTATTACATTGTTTGCCCGTTTAAAGATCTGGTCATTTGGTTTTTGTATATTAAATTGTATGAGCTGTGTGTATTGTATATTTTGGAGATTAATCTCTTATTGGTCACATCATTTGCAAATATTTTCTCCCAAGCTCTAGGTTCTCTTTTCATTAAAAAAAAAAAAAATTATTTCTTTTGCTATGTTGTTGTTCTTCAGTCACTAAGTCATGTCCACCTCTTTGTGACCCCATGGACTGCAGCACACCAGGCTTCCCTGTCCTTCACTATCTTCCAGAGGTTGCTCAAACTCATGTCCATTGAGTTGCTGATGCTATCCAGGCATCTCATCTTCTGCCATCCCCTTCTCCTCCTGCCTCAATGTTTTCCAAGGTCTTTCAAAGTCTTTCCTAACGATTGGCTCTTTGCATCAGGTGGTCAAAGTATTGGAGCTTCAATTTCAGGATCAGTCCTTCCATTGAATATTCAGGGTTGATTTCTTTTAGGATTGACTGGTTTGATCTCCCTGCACTCCAAGGGACTCTCAAGAGTCTTCTCCAGCACCACAATTTGAAAGCATCAGTTCTTTGGCACTCAGCCTTCTTGACGGTCGAACTCTAACATTCGTACAGGACTACTGGAAAAACCATAGCTTTGATTATTCAGACCTTTGTCAGCAAAAGATTTTAGGCTGAATTAGGTCCCATTTGTTTATTTTTGTTTTTACCTTCATTACTCTGAGAGATGGATCCAAAAGATATTTCTGTGATTTATTTCAAGGAGTAATCTGCCTATGTTTTCGTCTAGGAGCTTTATAGTATCTGGTTTTAAATTTAGGTCTTTAAACCATTTTGACTTTATTTTTGTGCTACAGTGTTCTAATTTCATTTTTTTTTACATGTAACTGTCCAGTATTCCCAGCACCACTTATTGAAGAGTGTCTTTCCTCCATTGTATATTCCTGCCTCTCTTGTCTTAGATTAAGTGGCCATAGGTGTGTGGGTTTATTTCTGGGCTTTCTCTTCCATTCTATTGATCTACATTTCTGTTTTTGCACCAGTACCATACTGTTTTGATGACTAAAGCTTTGCAATATGGTCTGAAGCCAGGGAACCTGATTCCTCCAGCTCCATTTTTCTTTTTCAAGATTGTTTTGGCTATTCAGGGGCTTTTGAGTTTCCATACAGATTAAGGGAAAAAAATTTGTTCTGGTTCTGCCAAAAATGCCATTGATAATTTGCTAGGAATTTCACTAAATCTGTGGATTGCCTTTGATAGTATACTAATTTATAGAATACTGATTATTTCAATCCAGTAACATAGCCTATCTTTCCATTGGTTTCTGTCATCTTCAGTATTTTCATCAACAACTTATAGTTTTTGGAGTACAGGTCTTTTGCCTCATTCAGTTCAGTTCAGTTGCTCAGTCGTGTCTGACTCTTTGCAACCCCATGAATCGCAGCACGCCAGGCCTCCCTGTCCATCACCAACTCCCGGAGTTCACTCAGACTCATGTCCATCGAGTCAGTGATGCCATCCAGCCATCTCATCCTCGGTTGTCCCCTTCTCCTCCTGCCCCCAATCCCTCCCAGCATCAGAGTCTTTTCCAATGAGTCAACTCTTCACATGAGGTGGCCAAAGTACTGGAGTTTCAGCTTTAGCATCATTCCTTCCAAAGAAATCCCAGGGCTGATCTCCTTCAGAATGGACTGGTTGGATCTCCTTGCAGTCCAAGGGACTCTCAAGAGTCTTCTCCAACACCACAGTTCGAAAGCATCAATTCTTCAGTGCTCAGGCTTCTTCACAGTCCAACTCTCACATCCATACATGACTACTGGAAAAACCATAGCCTTGACTAGATGGACCTTAGTCGGCAAAGTAATGTCTCTGCTTTTCAATATGCTATCTAAGTTGGTCATAACTTTTCTTCCAAAGAGTAAGCGTCTTTTAATTTCATGGCTGCAGTCACCATCTGCAGTGATTTTGGAGCCCCCAAAAGTAAAGTCTGACACTGTTTCCACTGTTTCCCCATCTATTTCCCATGAAGTGATGGGACCGGATGCCATAATCTTTGTTTTCTGAATGTTGAGCTTTAAGCCAACTTTTTCACTCTCCTCTTTCACTTTCATCAAGAGGCTTTTTAGTTCCTCTTCACTTTCTGCCATAAGGGTGGTGTCATCTGCATATCTGAGGTTATTGATATTTCTCCCGGCAATCTTGACTCCAGCTTGTGTTTCTTCCAGTCCATTAAGTAGGTTTATTCCTAAGTACTTTATTCTTCTGATGTAGCAGTAAATGTGATTGTTTTCTTAATTAATATTTCTGATCTTTTGTTAATATATAGGATGCAAGAGATTTTTGTAGTATTGATTCTGTATCCTGCAGCTTTAGTGAGTTCATTGATGAGTTCTGGTAGTTTTCTGCTAGAATATTTAAGATTTTCTGTGCATAGTATCATGTCATCTGCAAATAATAGCAGTTTTACTTCTTTTTCAATTTGTATTCCTTTTATTGCTTTTCCTTCTCTGATTGGTAGGAATTCAAAAATTATGTTTAATGTGGCAAGAGTAGGGCAACCTTGTCTTGTTCCTGATCTTAGAGGAAATACTTTTATCTTTTCACTGTTGAGAATGATGTTATCTATGGATTTGTCATGTATCTTCAGTTCAGTTCAGTAGCTCAGTGGTGTCTGACTCTTTGTGACCCCATGAACCACAGCACACCAGGCCTCCCTGTCCATCATCAACTCCCAGAGTTCACCCAAACTCATGTCCATTGAGTCAATGATGCCATCCAACCATCTCATCCTCTGTCATCCCCTTCTTCTCATGCCCTCAATCTTTCCCAGCATCAGGGTCTTTTCCAATGAGTCAGCTCTTTGCATCAGAAGGCCAAAGTATTGGAGTTTCAGCTTCAGCATCAGTCCTTCCAGTGAACAACCAGGACTGATCTCCTTATAGGATGGACTGATTGGATCTCCTTGCAGTCCAAGGGGCTCTCAAGAGTCTTCTCCAACACCACAGTTCAAAAGCATCAATTCTTCAGCACTCAGTTTTCTTCACAGTCCAACTCTCACATCCATACATGACCACTGGAAAAACCATAGCCTAGACTAGACAGACCTTTGCTGACAAAGTAATGGCTCTGCTTTTTAATATGCTATCTAGGTTGGTCATAACTTTCCTTCCAAGGAGTAAGCGTCTTTTAATTTCATGACTGCAGTCACCATCTGCAGTGATTTTGGAGCCCCCCAAAATAAAGTCTGCCACCGTTTCCACTGTTTCCCCATCTATTTGCCATAAAGTGGTGGGACTGGATGCCATGATCTTACTTTTCTGAATGTTGAGCTTTAAGCCAACTTTTTCACTCTCCTCCTTTACTTTCATCAAGAGGCTCTTTAGTTCTTCATTTTCTTCCATAAGGGTGGTGTCATCTGCATATCTGAGGTTATTGGTCTTTCTCCCGGCAATCTTGATTCCAGCTTGTGCTTCTTCCAGCCCAGTATTTCTCATGCTGTATTCTGCATATAAGTTAAATAATCAGGGTGACAATATACAGCCTTGGCATACTCCTTTTCCTATTTGGAACCAGTCTGTTGTTCCATGTCTAGTTCTAACAGTTGATTCCTGACCTGCATATAGGTTTCCCAGGCAGGTCAGGTGGTCTGGTATTCCCATCTCTTTCAGAATTTTCCACAGTTTATGGTGATCCACACTGTCACAAAGACTTTGGCATAGTCAATAAAGCAGAAATAGATGTTTTTCTGGAACTCTCTTGCTTTTTCGATGACCCAGTGGATGTTGGCAATTTGATCTCTGGTTTCTCTGCCTTTACTAAAACCAGCTTGAACACCTGGAAGTTCATGGTTCACATATTGCTGAAGCCTGGCTTGGAGAATTTTGAACATTACTTTACTAGCATGTGAGATGAGTGCAATTGTGCAGCGGTTTTTATATTCTTTGGCATTGCCTTTCTTTGGGAGTGGAATGAAAACAGACCTTTTCCAGTCCTGTGGGCACTGCTGAGTTTTCCAAATGTGCTGGCATATTGAGTGCAGCACTTTCACAGCATCATCTTTCAGGATTTGAAACAGCTCAACTGGAATTCCATCACCTCCACTAGCTTTGTTTGTAGTGATGTTTCCTAAGGCCCACTTGACTTCACATTCCAGGTTGTCTGGCTCTAGGTGAGTGTGAGTGATTCACACCATTGTGATTATCTGGGTTATGAAGATCTTTTTTGTACAGTTTTTCTGTGTATTCTTGCTATCTCTTGTTCATATCTTCTGCTTCTGTTAGGTCCATACCATTTCTGTCCTTTATTGAGCCCATCTTTGCATGAAATGTTCCCTTGGCATCTCCAATTTTCTTGAAGAGATCTCTAGTTTTTCCCATTCTATTGTTTTCCTCCATTTCTTTGCATTGATGACCTTTATTATATTGAGGTAGGTTCCCTGTATTCCTACTTTGTAGAGTTTTTTTTTTTTTTTAATTATAAATGGATGCAAGGAGATCCAACCAGTCCATCCTAAAGGAGATCAGTTCTGGTGTTCTCTGGAAGGACTGATGTTGAAGCTGAAACTCCAATATTTTGGCCACCTGATGCAAAGAGCTGATTCATTTGAAAAGATCCTGATTCTGGGAAAGATTGAGGGCAGGAGAAGGGGATGACAGAGGATGAGATGGTTTGATGGCATCACTGACTTAATGGACATGAGTGTGAGTAAAATCCGGGAGTTGGTGATGGACAGGGAGGCCTGGCATGCTGCAGTCCATGGGGTCACAAAGAGTCAGACACGACTGAACAACTGAACTGAAATGGATGTTGAATTTTATCAAATTTTTTCTGCATTTCTTGAGATGATCATATAGTTTTTATTCTTTAGTTAATATGGTGATTGATTTTTTGACACTGAAGAATCCTTGCATCCCTGGGATAAATCCCACTTGATCATGGTTTGGTCACTAAGTAGTGCCTAACTTTTTACAATCCCATGACTACAGCTTGCCAGGCTCCTCTGTCGTCCACTATCTCCCAGAGTTTGCTCAAACTCATGTCCATTGAGTCAGTGATGCTATGTAACCATTGTATCCTCTGCTGCCCCCTTCTTTTGCCTGCAATCTTCCAGCACCAGGGTCTTTTCCAGTGAGTTGACTTTTCGCATCAGGTGGCCAAAGTATTACTGCTTTCAGCTTCAGTATCAGTGCTTCCAATGAAATGAATATTTAGGATTGAGTGCCTTTAGGATTGATTGGTTTGGTATCCTTGAAGTCCAAGGGACTCTCAAGAGGATTCTTCAGCACCACAATTGGAAAGCATCAATTCTTGTACGCTCAGCCTTCTTGATGGTCGGACTCTCACATCCATACATGACTACTGGAAAAATCATAGCTTTGACTATACAGACCTTTGTCAGGAAAGTGATATCTCTGCTTTTAAATATGCTGTCTAGTTTTGTCACAACTTTCCTTCCAAGGAGCCAGCATCTTTTAATTTAATGGCTGCAGTCGCTATCCACAGTGATTCTGGAGCCCAAGAAACTGTCACTGCTTCCATGTTTTCCCCTTCTCTTTGCCATGAAGTGATGGAACAGATACCATGATCTTAGTCTTTTGAATGCTGAGTTTTAAGCTAGCTTTTTCACTCTTCTTTTTCACTTTCATCAAGAGGATCTTTAATTCCTCTTCACTTTCTGCCATTAGTATGGTATCATCTGCATAACTGAGGTTGATTTATCTCTCAGCCATCTTGATTCCCGCCTGTGATTCATCCAGTCCAGCATTTTGCATGTTGTACTCTACATTTAAGTTACATAAGCAGAGTGACAATATACAGCCTTATCTTACTCCTTTCCCAATTTTGAATCAGTCCATTGTTTCATGTAAGGTTCTAGCTGTTGCTTCTTGACCTGCATACAGGTTTCTCAGGAGACAGGTCAGGTGGTCTGGTATTCCCATCTCTTTCAGAATTTCCCACAGTTTGTTGTAACCACACAGTCAAAGGCTTTCACATAGTCAATGAAGCAGATGTTTTTCTGGAATTCCCTTGCTTTTTCTATGATCCACTGGATATTGGCAATTTGATCTCTGGTTCCTCTACCTTTTTTAAACCCAGATTATACATCTGGAAGTTCTCAGTTCACATACCACTGAAGCCTAGCTGGAATGATTTTGAGCCTAACCTAGCATATGAAATAACTGCAATTGTGTGGTAGTTTGAATATTCTTTGGCATTGCCCTTCTTTAGGATTAGAATGAAAACTGACCTTTTCCAGTTCTGTGGCCACTGCTGTGTTTTCTAAATTTGCTGACAAACTGAGCGCAGCACTTTAACAGCATCATCTTTTAGAATTTTAAATTGCTTAACTGGAATTTCATCACCTTCATTAGCCTTGTTTGTAGTAAGGCTTCCTTAGGCCCACTTGACTTCAGATTCCAGGATATCTGGCTCTAGGTGAGTGACCACACCATCATGGTTATCTGGATCATTAAGACCTTTCTTGTATAGTTCTGTGTATTCTTGCCATGTCTTAATCTTTTCAGCTTCTTTTATGTCCTTATCGTTTTTTTGTCCTTTATCATGCCCTTCCTTGCATGAAATGTTTCTGTGATATTTCCGATCTTTGAAGAGATCTCTAGTCTTTCCCATTCTATTGTTTTCCTGAATTTCTTTGCATTGTTTATTTAAGAAGACCTTTTTATCGCTCCTTGCTATTCTCTGAAATTCTTTATTCAGTTAGTTATATCTTTCCCTTTCTCTCTTGCCTTTTGCTTCTCTTCTTTCCTCTGCTATTTTTAAAGCCTCTTCAGACAACCACTTTGCTTTCTTGCATTTCTTTTTCTTTGAAATGGTTTTGATCCTGACTTCTGTACAATGTTCCGAACCTCTGTCCATAGTTCTTCAGGCAATCTATCAGATCTATTCCCTTGAATCTGTTCACCACCTTCACTGTATAATCATAAGGGATTTGATTTAGGTCATACCTGAATGGCCTAGTGGTTTTCCCTGCTTGCTTTGATTTAAGCCTGAGTTTTACAATTAAGAGCTCATGATCTGAGCTACAGTCAGCTCCAGGTCTTGTTTTTGCTAACTATGTAGAGCTTCTCCATCTTTGGCTGCAAAAATAATATCCAATCTGATTTCGGTATTGACCATCTGGTGATGTCCATGTGTTGAGTTGTTGCTTGTGTTGTTGGGAAAGAGTGTTTGCTATGACCAGTGTGTTCTCTTGGCAAAACTCTTCTTAGTTTTTGCCCTGCTTCATTTTGTACTCCAAGGCCAAATTTTCCTGTTATTCTGTGTATCTCTTGACATCCTACTTTTGCTTTCAAAGGACATTTTTGGGGGGTTGTTAGTTCTAGAAGGTGTTCTAGAAAGTGCTGTAGGTCTTCATAGAACTGGTCAACTTCAGCTTCTTCAGGATCAGTGGTTAGGGCACTGGATTGGGGTTGGATTACCATGATACTGAATGGTTTGCCTTGGAAATGAACTGAGATCATTCTGTCATTTTTGGATTGCACCCAATTACTGCATTTTGGACTCTTGTTGACTGTGAGGGCTACTCCATTCCTTCTAAGGGATTCTTGCCTACAGTAGTAGATATAATAGTCATCTGAATTAAATTTGTCCATTCCCGTCCACTTTAGTTCACTGATTTCAAAGTGATGATATTTTCAATGCCATCTCTTGCTTGACCACATCCAATTTCTCTTGATTGATGGACCTAACATTCCAGGTCCTAATATTGTTCTTTAAAGCACTGGACTTTACTTTCACCAACAGACCCATCCACAATGGAGCCTCATTTCCACTTTGGCTTCAGTTTTTCTGGCACTATTAGTAATTGTCCTCCACACTTCTCCAATAGCATGTTGGACACCTTCCAACCTCGAGGGCTCATCTTCTGGTGTCATGTCTTTTTGCCTTTTCATATTGTCCATGGGGTTCTTCAGTCAAGAATACTGGAGTAGTTTGCCATTCCCTCCTCCAGTGGACCACATTTTGTCAGAACTCTTCACTGTGACTCATCTGTCTTTGGGTGGTCCTGCACTGCATGACTCATAGCTTCACTGAGGTATGCAAGCCCCTTCACCATGTGAAGGCTGTGTCCTTCTAATGTATTGTTGAATATGGTTTGCTCATCCTTTGTCGAGAATTTTTGTGTCTATATTCAGAAGTGGTATTGGCCTGTAATTTTCTTTTTCTTTTTGTTGTATCTTTGTCCAGTTTTGGTGGCCTCATAGAATAAGTTTGGGAGTATTCCTTCCTCTGTAATTCTGGGCAATAGTTTCAGAGGATAGGTGTTACATCTTCTCTATGTTTGATGTAATTCACCTGTGAAGACATCTGCTCTTGAACATTGTTGGGGGTTTTCAAATCAGTTTCAATTTAAGTACTTGTGATTGGTCTGTTCATATTTTCTATTTATTACTGGTTTAGTGTTGGGAGATTGTACCTTTCTAAGAATTTTTCCATTTCTGCTAGGTTGTCTTTTTATTGGCATATAGTTGCTTTTATTGTTGTTCAGTTGCTATGTCATGTCTGACTCTTTGTAACCCCATGAACTGCACCACACTAGTGTTCCCTGTCTTTCACTATCTCCCTGAGTTTGTTGAAACTCATGTCCATTGAGTCAGTCATGCCATCCAACCATCTCATCCTCTGTCGCCCTTCTCTTCTCACCCTCAAACCTCCCCAGCATCAGTCTTTTACAGTGAGTTGGCTGTTTGTATAATGTGGCCAAGGATTTGGAGCTTCAGCTTTAGCATCAGTCTTTCCAATGAATAGTCAGGGTTGATTTCCTTTAGGAGTGACTGGTTGGATCTTGCAGTCCAGAGGACCCTCAAGAGTCTTCTCCAGCACCACAATTGGAAAGCATCGATTCTTCAGTGCTCAGCTTTCTTTATGGCCCACCTCTCACATTCGTATGTGACTACCTGAAAAACCATAGTTTTGACTATACAAACCTTTGTTGGCTAAGTAATATCTCGACTTTTTAATACTCTGTCTAGGTGTGTCACAACTTTTCTTCCAAGGAGCAGAAGTCTGCAGTGATTTTGGAGCCCAAGAAAATAAAATCTGTCACTGTTTCCACTTTTTCCCCCATCTATTTGTCATGAAGTGATGGGACTAGATGCCATGATCTTTGTTTTTTGAATGTTGAGTGTTTTTTTTTTAAACAAATATGAATATTTTTAATGATAAAAGATAAAATTCACAAAGAAGATAGACATCATAAACCATTAGACACCTAAAAACAAAGAAACAAAGATACAGAAAGCAAAAATTGGAAGAAATAGAAAAGAAATACATAATCATATTGAGACATATTAACATTTCTCTGAGAATATATTTCTCTGAGTACAGAAAAAATAAGAACAGGAGCATCTTGAATGATGCCATTAATAATTTAAATATTTATATTTAATTATATTTAATTTATATTAATCTTATATCTCACAGAAAAATATTTAAAATTTTTATCTCATATGTTGTTATTAGATGTCCATAGGATATTTAGAAAAACTGGCATAAAGATAAGTAATACTAAATTTCAAAAAGTAGAATTCCTTCTGTGTGATTCAGTTATATCTATATACATATAATACTTTTGAAATTATTTTCCATAATAGATTATTACAAGATATTGACTATAGTTCCCTGTTTTAGACAGTAAACCTTTGTTGTTTGTTGCCTATCTATTTTTCTTAAATTAGAGATCTAGCATTCTATTCATACTAAGTCAAAAAGTAAAATCAAAATGTCATAAATTTTTTAGTTAGGCAAAAATTCATATTCTATACATATTATACATATTATTTATATATATGTATAGAAAAGCCCCTCTAGTACACTTAATAAAGGCTTGAGAAAGAACATAAAAAGAGATGGAGAGATTGGAAAACATAAATGAAATGGGAACACTGAATATGAACTAGAAAAAGTGAGTGTAGATAAGAGATCCTCATATAGTTCAGTTGTTTTTAAACATGGCTGCTGATTAGAAACATATGGGCATTCTGGCAAAAAAGAAAAAAGCAATACCTGGGCATTTGTATAATTCATAAAATTCCAAGATAATCCTGCTATCTGGATTTTTTAAAGTGATTACAGTTTTTTCTATTAAATGGTAGTTTTGGTGACAGAATTCTATTATTTTTCTGTTGACCAATCATGATACAATGGTATTGAGTAATACATAATCACAATAGTATAAGATGTTTATCAGTTTTCACAATTTATAGCCAGACAAAAACTTAAAGATAATTAACCATTGCAAGCCATAATGGGAGCATGAGTAACCTAACAATATAAAATAATTACATACAATCATGGGAAATAGATGGGGGAAACAGTGGAAACAGTGTCAGACTGTATTTTTGGGGGCTCCAAAATCACTGCAGATGGTGACTGCAGCCATGAAATTAAGACGCTTACTCCTTGGAAGGAAAGTTATGACCAACCTAGATAGTATATTCAAAAGCAGAGACATTACTTTGCCGACTAAGGTCCATCTAGTCAAGGCTATGGTTTTTCCTGTGGTCATGTATGGATGTGAGAGTTGGACTGTGAAGAAGGCTGAGTGCCGAAGAATTGATGCTTTTGAACTGTGGTGTTGGAGAAGATTCTTGAGAGTCCCTTGAACTGCAAGGAGATCCAACCAGTCCATTCTGAAGGAGATCAGCCCTGGGATTTCTTTGGAAGGCATGATGCTAAAGCTGAAACTCCAGTACTTTGGCCACCTCATGCGAAGAGTTGACTCATTGGAAAAGACTCTGATGCTAGGAGGGATTGGGGGCAGGAGAAGGGGACGACCGAGGATGAGATGGCTGGATGGCATCACTGACTCGATGGACATGAGTCTGAGTGAACTCTGGGAGATGGTGATGGACAGGGAGGCCTGGTGTGCTGCGATTCATGGGGTCGCAAAGAGTCAGACACGACTGAGCAACTGAACTGAACTGGGGGGTCAAGCAGAGTGATGTGGTAAGTGAAAGTCATACATGCACACGTTCTCATCTGCTCAGCCAGTTTTGGTTGGTGCATTTAATCCATTTACATTTAAGGTGATTATCAATATGTGTGATCCTATAATCATCTTAATTGTTTGGGGTTTATTTTCTGTAGGTAGGTCTTTTCTTTCTCTTGCTTCTTGCCTAGAGATGTTCCTTTAGCATTTGTTGTAAAGTTGGTTTGGTGGTGCTGTATTCTCTTAATTTTTGCTCGTCTGGAAAGCTTTATTTCTCCATTAAATCTGAAGGAGAATTTTTCTGGGTAGAGTATTCTTAGTTGTAGGTTCTTCCCTTTCATTACTTTAAATATATCATGCCATTCCCTTGTGGCCTGTCAAGTTTCTGTTGAGAAATCAGCTGATAGCCTGATGGGACTTCCCTTGTATGTTATTTGTCATTTTTCCTTTGTTGCTTTTAATATTTTATCTCTTTAATTTTTGTCAGTTTGATTACTGTGTCTTGGTGTGTTCTTCCTTGAGTTTATCCTGCCTGGGACTCTGTGCTTGCTGGACTTGGTTGATTACTTCCTTTTCCATGTTAGGGAAGTTTTCAGCTAGTATGTCTTCAAATATTTTCTCAGGTCCCCTTTCTCTCTCTCTTCTCATGCTGGGACCCCTGTAATATGAAAGTTTGTGCATTTATTGTTGTCCGAGGGGTCTTTTAGGCTGTTTTCATTTCTTTTCATTCCTTTTCCTATGTTTTGTTCTGTGGCAGTGATTTCTACCATTCTGTCCTCCAGGTCATTTATCCATTGTTCTGCCTCAGTTATTCTGCTATTGATTCCGTCTAGTGATTCATCTCTGTTTGTTCTTTGGTTCTTCTAGGTCTTTGGTAAACATTTCTTGCATCTTCTCAATCTTTGTCTCCATTCTTTTTCTGAGATCTGAATCATCTTCACTATCATTCTGAATTCTTTTTCTGAAAGGTTGCCTATCTCTAATTTAATTGTTTCTCTGGGGTTCTATCTTGTCCCTTCAACTGGGACATAACTTTCTGCTTTTTCATGCTGATTAACTTTCTGTAATTTTGTTTGTCACTGTGGGGTTGTGGTTGTTCTTGATTCTTCTGTCTGACATCTGATGGAGGAGGCTAAGAGGCTTGTGTGGGTTTCTCTGGTGGCTCAGCTGGTAAAGAATCCACCTGCAATGAACAAGACCCCGGTTCGATTCCCGGGTCAGGAAGACCCCCTGGAGAAGGGATAGGCTACCCACTCCAGTATTCTTGGGCTTCCCTGGTGGCTGAGACAGTAAAGAATCCACCTGTGATGTGGGAGACTTGGGTTTGATCCCTGGGTTGGGAAAATCCTCTTGAGAAGGGAAAGGTTACCAACTCCAGTATTCTGGCCTGGAGAATTCCATGGTCTACATAGTCCATGGGATAGCAAAGAGTTGGACATGACTGAGTGACTTAAAATATAATGTAAGCTTCCTGATGGAAGGGAGTGGTGATGAGAAACACTGGGTCTTGCTCTGGTGGGCAGGGCCTTGCTCAGTAAAGCTTTAATCCAGTTATCTGCAGATGAGGAGGGTTGTGCTTTCTCTCTGGTAGTTTTTTGGCCTGAGGCGACCCAGCCCTCTGGTCTTCGGGGGCTGTGGTTGGGTTACTGGAGACCTCCAAGAGGGTTTCCACCAAAGGGGACCTTCCCGGACTGCTGTTGTCAGTGCTCCCACCCCTGTGGTGAGCCCCTGCTGACCCAAGCCTCCACGGGGACCCTCCAACACTAGTAAGCTAGTAGTTTTGGTTCAGTCTCTTGTGCAGTCACTGCTCCTTTCCTCTGAGCCTTGGTGTACACAAGGTTTTGTTTGTGCCCTCTAAGACTGGAGTCTGTCTTTCCCAGTCCTGTGGAAGCCTTGTAATCAAATCTGTTGGCCTTCAAGGTCAGAGTCACTGTCTCTTTGTTGCGTCCCCAGGCTGGGAAGCCTGATGTGGGGTTCTGAAACTTCACAACAGTTTGAGAACTTCTTTGGTATTATTGTTCTCCACTTTGGTATTATTTGATCTCCATTTGGTGGGTATTGGATTTGATTTTATTGTGATTGTGCCCCTCCTACTGTCTTGCTGTGGCTTCTACTTTGTCTTTGGACATGAGGTATCTTTTTTTCATCAGTTCCAGCGTCATCCTGTCAATGATTATTCAACAGCTAGTTGTGATTTTGGTGCTCTTGCAGGAGGAAATGAGCCCATGTCCTTTTACTCTGCCATCTTTGAAGGTTGAGTTTTAAGCCAGCTTTTTCACTCTTCCTCTTTCTCCTTCATCAAGAGACTCTTTTAATTCCTCTTTGTTTTCTGCCAAGAGTGATATCATCTGCATATCTGAGATTATTAATATTTCTCCTAGCAATCTTGATTCCAGGTTGTGCTTCATCTAGCCTGGCATTTTGCATGATGTCTTCTGCATATAAATTAAATAAACAGGGTGACACTATACAGCCTTGATTTACTCTTTCCCCAGTTTTGAACCAGTTTCTTATTCCATGTCTGGTTCTAACTGTTGCTTCTTGACCTACATACAGGTTTCTCAGTGGGCAGGTAAGATAGTCTAATATTCCCATCTCTTTCAGAATTTTCCACAGTTTGTTGTGATGCACAGTCAGAGGTTTTAGCATAGTCAATGAAGCAGAGTAGATGTTTTTTCTGGAATTCCCTTTTTCTATGATCCAGCAGATGTTGGCAATTTGATCTCTGGTTTCTCTGCCTTTTCTAAATGCTATTTGTACATCTGGAAATTCTTGATTCATGTACTGCTAAATCCTAGCTTTTGAAGGATTTTAAGCAAAACCTTGCTAGCATGTGAAATAAGTGCAGTTTTGTGGTAGTTTGAACATTCTTTGGCATTGCTCTTCTTTGGGATTAGAATGGAAACTGACCTTTTCCAGTCCAGTGGCCACTGCTGAGTTTTCCAAATTTGCTTGCATAATGAGTGCAGCACTTTAACAGCATCATTTTTTAGGATTAGAAATAGTTCAGCTGGAATTCCATCACCTCCACTAGCTTTGTTTGTACTAATGCTTCCTAAGGCCCACTCAACTTCACATTCCAGGATGTCTGGCTCTTGGATGGATGGCCACACCATCATTGTTATCCTGGTCATTAAGATCTTTTTTGTGTAATTCTTCTATTCTTGCCACCTCTTCTTAATGTCTTCTGTGTCTGTTAGTTCCTTACCATTTGTGTCCTTTATTGTTCTCATCTTTGCATGAAATGTTCCCTTGGTATCTCTAATTTTCTCAGAGATCTCTCTGGTCTTTCCCATTGTATTGTTTTCCTCTATTTCTTTGGATTGTTCACTTAAGGCTTTCTTATCTCTCCTTGCTATTCAGTTGTGTAGATCTTTTTCTTTCTCCTTTGCCCTTTGCTTCTCTTCTTTTTCTCAGGTGTTAGTAAGGCTTCCTCAGACAACCATTTTCCTTCTTGCATTTCTTTTTCTTGGGGACGGTTTCCATCACCACCTCCTGTATAATGATATGAACCTCCGTCCATAGTTCTTCAGGCACTGTCTACCAGATATAGTCCCTTGAACCTTATTTGTCACCTCCACTATATAATCATATGGGATTTGATTTAGGTCATATCTGAATGGCCTAGTGGTTTCTCCCTACTATCTTCAATTTAAGCCCGAAGTTTGCAGTAAGGAGCTGATGATCTGAGCCAGTCAGCTCCAGGTCTTGTTTTTGCTGATTATATAGAGCTTCTCCATCATAATCCATCTGATTTCGGTATTGACCATCTGGTGATGTCCACATGAAAAGTTATCTTGTGTTGTTGGAAAAGAGTGTTTGCTATCACCAGTGCATTCTCTTGGCAAAACTGTGTTAGTCTTTTCCCTGTTTCATTTTGCACTCCACGGCCAAACTTGCCTGTTACTCCAGGTATCTCTTGACTTCCTACTTTTGCATTCCAGTCCCCTATGTTGAAAAAGACATCTTTTTTTTTTTTTTTTTGGTGTTAATTCTAGGAGGTCTTTTACGTCTTCAGAGAATCATTTGACTCCAGCTTCTTCAGCATTAGTTGTTGGGGCATAGATTTGGATAACCATAGTGTTGAATGGTTTGCCTTAGAAACAAACCAAGATCATTCTGTCATTTTTGAGATTGCACCCAAGTACTACATTTTGGACTCTTTGGTTGACTGTGAGGGCTACTCCATTCCTTCTAAGGGATTCTTGCCCATAGTAGTAGATATAATGGTCGTCTAAATTAAATTTGCTCATTCCCATCCATTTTAGTTCACTGATTCCTAAAGCACTGTCTTGCTATCTCTTGCTTGACCACATCCAATTTCCCTTGATTGATGAACCTAACATTCCAGGTTCCTATGCAATACTGTTTTTTTTTTTTTTTACAGCATCAGAGTTTACTTTCATCACCAGACACCCACAACTGGGCTTTATTTCTGCTTTGGCACAATCTCGTCATTCTTTCTAGAGCTGTTTCTCCGCTCTTCCCCAGTAGCATATTGGACACGTACCAACCTAGGGAGCTCATCTTTCAGTGTAGGATCTTTTTGCCTTTTCATATTGTTCGTGGAGTTCTCAAGGCAAGAATACTGGTTTGCCATTCTCTTCTCCAGTGGACCACATCTTGTCAAGCCCTGACTAGCAGGGATATCTGCTTCAGCTGCTCCACATAGCTGGATGACATGCCCGGTGCCCTAGTTGTCCCACTGCTGGTCCTCATTAAGTGTGTAAACCTTCACCAGCCATTCATTGGATGTTGGTCATTGTGCTGTTCTGGTGCTGAGGCAGAAGCCCTGCAGGGGTCGTTGGGAAGGGGGTCCGGCTAAGGCTGGAGTTGATGGTGGATGATGCCCAGGAGCAGAGGGTGCCCCAGCTTTTCTACTGCCGTTGCCCACCCTGGGACCAATCTGCTTGCCCAGGAGCGGAGGGCAGCCTGTGGTTATCCAGGTCATTAAGAACTTCTTTGTACAGTTCTTCTGTGTATTCTTGCCACCTCCTGTTAATCTCTTCTGCTTCTGTTAGGTCCTTGCTGTCTTTTTCTTTATTGTGCCCATCTTTTCATGAAATGTTCCCTGGGTATCTCTAGTGTTTTTGAAGAGATCTCTAGTTTTGCCCGTTCTATTGTTTTCCTCTATTTCTTTGCATTGATCACTGAGAAGGCTTTCTTATCTCTCCTTGCTATTCTTTGGAACTCTGCATTCAGATGGGTATATCTTTCTTTCCCTTTCTCCTTTGCCTTTCAATTCTCTTCTTTTCTTGGGTATTTGTAAGGCCTCCTCAATCACTCTGCCTTGTAATTTCTTTTCTTTGGGATAATTTTGGTCAGCACTTCCTGAATATTATGAACCTCTATCTATAGTTCTTTAGGCACTCTTATCAGATCTAATCCCTTGAATCTGTCACTTCCACTGTATAATCATGGATGTGACTTAGGTCATACCTGAATGGCCTAGTGGTTTTCCCTACTTTCTTCAATTTGAGCCTGAAATTTTCAATAAGGAGCTGATGATCTGAGCCACCCACAGTCAGCTCCAGGTCTTGTTTTTTGCTGACTGTATAGAGTTACTCCATCTTTGGGTGCAAAGAATATAAACAGCCTGATTTCAGTATTGACCATCTGGTGATGTCCATGTATAGAGTCATCTCTTGCATTGCTGGAAGAGGGTGTTATCTATGACTGGTGCATTCTCTTAGCAAAACTGTTAGCCTTTGCCCTGCTTTACTTTGTACTCCATGGCCAAACTTACCTGTTAATCCAGGTATCTCTCCATGGCCAAACTTGCCTGTTAATCCAGGTATCTCTTGACTTATTACTTTTGCACTCCTGTCCCCTATGATGAAAAGGACATCTTTTATTTGGGGGGGGGGTTCTATTTAGATAGTTGCTTTTGGTAGCCTCTTAATGTCTTTTGTATTTCTGCGATGTTGGTAATAACCTTTTTTAATTTCAGAATTTTAATGATTTGGACCCTTTTCTGTTTATTCTTGGTAAGTCTGGCTAAAACTGCATCTTCTTTGGAAAAATGTCTATTCAGATCCTTCATCCACTTTTAAATAGGCAGACTTATTTTTTCATATGAAGCTATATGAGTTCTTTATATACTTTGGATGTTAATCCTTTATACCAGATATATTTGCAGATATTGTCTCCCATTCAGTAGGTTGCCCTTTCATTTTGTTACTAGTTTCCTTTCCTGTGCAGAAGCTTTTTAGTTTGTTGTCCAATCTGTTTACTTTTCCAATGTCATTTCTTAAAGAGATTGCCCCTTCCCCGCTGTATATTCTTAACTCTTTTGTCATAAATTAATTGATCACATACGTGTAGATTTATTTCTAAGCTCTCATTTCTGTTCCATTGATCTGTGTAATTGTTTCTATGCCAATAAAGTTATATATATACACACACACAATAATTTTGTAATGTTAAGTGGACCCTTACAACATCGGTTTTATCTGCATGGATTCACTTATACCTGAAATTTTCACTGAATACATACTACTGTACTACACAATCATTGAATCCTTGGGTATGGTACTGCAAATATGGAGGGCTGGCTGTTACGTTATACACACAGATGACTGTGAGGAAGGTTGGTCCCCTTAACCCCTCCATTGTTGAAGGGCCATCTGTAGTTTGAAAGGAGGGTGTGTGATGCCTCCAGCTTTCTCAAGAATGCTTTGGCTATTCAGTGTCTCTTTTGGTTCTGTATGAATTTTAGAATTGTTGGTTCTATTTCTGTGAAAAATGCCACTGGAATTTTGTTAGGAATTGCACTGAATTAGATTGCTTTGGGTAGTTTGGACATTTTAACAAAATCTTCCCATTAGCAGAGGGTTATCTTTTTATTCAATTTCTGTGATTAATATCTTGTACTTTTCAATATACAGGCCTTTCACCTCCTTGGTTAATTCATTTCTAAGTATTTTATTCTTTTTTATATAACTGCAAAAAGATTTTTATTAGCATATAAAAATGCAAGATTTTTTTGCATTGATCCTATATCCTGAAACATTACTGAATTCATTTATTGTAAGTTTTTTTTTTTTTTTAGAGTCTTAAGGGGTTTCTGTATCATATCATCTATAACTAGTGACAGTTTTATTTTTTTCTTGCCAATCTGGATGCCTTTTATTCATTTTTCTTGGTTAATTCCTCATTAGGGCTTTCAGTACTCTGTTGAATGTAAGTGGTGAAAGTAGGCATCCTTGTCTTATTCCTGCTGTTCAGAGGAAAAGCTTTCAGCAATATACTGTTAAATATGATCATATATGGCCTTTGTTATGTTGAGGTATGTTACTTCTGTCCCTACTTTTGAGTGTTTTATTATGAATTGATGTTAAAGTCTAGATGTCAGATATTTTCTTGCATCTAATGAGATGCATATGATTTATATTCTTCACTTTGTTAATTCTTGCATCCCTGGAATAAATCCCACTTGATCTTGGTGTATGTATGGCCCGCTTATTAATATATTGTTGAATTCGGATTGCTAATATTTAGGTGAGGATTTTTACATTTGTGTTCACTAGGGATACTGGTCTGAAGATTTCTTGTGGCATCTTTGTCTGGTTTTGGTATCAGGATAATGCTGGCCCTGTAGATTGAGTTTGGAAGAGTTTCCTTTTTTTTTTTTTTTTTTAAATTTTGGAAGAGTTTGAAAAGGTTTGGTGTTAATTCTCCTTAGAATGTTTGGTTGAATTCACCAATGAAGCCACTTAATTCTGAACTTTGTCTGTTGGGGAGTTTCTGATTACCAAATACAGTCTCATTATCAGTAATCAGTCTGTTCAGATGTTTCACAACTGACTTGATAGGCTATGTCTCCAGGAATTTGTCCATTTCTTCTAGATCGTCTAGTCCCTTGGCGTATTATTCATATTGGTCTTTTATGATCCTTTGTATTTCTGTGGTACCAATTATAAAATATCTTCTTTCATTTCTGATTTTATGAGTCCTCCTTTTTTTCCTTGCCTCAGGATGCTGTTTCCTTACCTAGTTTAGGGAAGCTTTGAGCCATTTATCTTCAAATATTTTCTTTGCCCATTTCTGTCTTCTGGGAGCCCTAAAATGTGAATGTTAGCCTTACTTGATAATTTCCCACAAAACCGTTACCCTTTTTTTCATTTTTTTTCCCCTCTTGCTGCTCTGATTGGGTGAATTTCACTGCCTTGTCTTCGACTTGGTGATTAATTGTTTAGTCTCCTGGTGAACTTTTCAATTTCATAGTGTACTTTTCACATTCAATTATTATTTTTCAGCTCTGTTATTTATATTTAGTACTTTGTCTTCCAACTCTTCATTGAAATTTTCACTGTATTCATTTATTCTACTCGTTTGGTGAGCATCTTCATAATCATTTCTTTGAACATAAATTACTTATCTCCATTTTATTAAGTTTGCCTCTGCCCCAACCCCTGGAGCTTTTATCTTATTATTTATCTTACTGTTTATTCCTCTCTCTCTTCTTGACTCCCTGTGTTGGTTTCTTGCAGTAGGTAAAACAATGACCTCTCTGTCTAAAAAGAATGGCTTTTTGTGGATGAAACTTGTTCAACCCTGCCCTAGCCTCTTGTTGTCTCTCAAACTTTTGTGATTGTCCAAACAGCCTATCATATTGTTAACAGCTCCTAGTAGTTGAGGGTGTGCCTAGGGAGGTTCTCATTACCTAGATTCAGGCTGATTAGAAGTCAGATCCTCAGGCAGCAACTTTTAAAAGTATGGCAGTCCTATGGGACTGCAAGCATAAACCTTGTTGGCCACGAGAGTCAGGAAATTTGGAGGTGTGCCTGGGTGGCAGTCAAAAAAGTTATGCCTCCAGACACATGTATAAGCTCTTTTCTGGGAAATACCAGCGATCTGGAGCAAGGCAGGAGTGCCAGGATGGCATCTGTAGCCTATATGCCCTGAGAATAACTTTGGAGGCCTCAAAGTGTATGCCAGACCTGAAGCCTGCTTCTCCAGGACAGATAGAAGCTACATCACAGAAAGACTAGGGTGAGGGGTTGCTTCAGTCTGCTCTCTGTGGCCATGCTCTGCCAAGAACCATCTCTATGATAATCACAGTCCTGTGGGACCCAGGAATGTAAGCCCCCTGGCCATCACAGCCAGGCAATCAAGGGGCATCCCCTGCTAGGCAGAAGCTGCAGAGTAAGGACTGGGTGGGAAAACCAGGATACCAAACATGTAAAGCTCCTCTCTGGGAGGCACTGGCACTCTGGAGCATGGCAAAGGGAGAGCCTGAAGATGGTACCCCTCTCCCAGACTTCTGCAAAATATTCAGACAGCCCCAGATGAGTGATTAATTGGAAGACTGTCCCTCAGGCTGCAGACATGATTTTTAATAGGCCCTCATTCTTCATAAAGACTGAGCTCCTGGGTCCAGTGCCTCTTGCTGTGCTCTGGAGATGGTAGCTATTTAAGAACTTTTTCTCCATTCACTACTGTTCATGGGACCCGTTGTCATAAGCCCCATGGTTACCAGAACCAGGGAGTATAGAGGTGCCCACTGGCAGCAGCCACAAAAATCAGAACACAGATTTTTCTGGTGACAGATTGTTATAGTCCCAAGGGTCCAGGAACATAAGCTCTCCTGACCTCCAGAGCTAGGTGGTCCAGAGGCGTCCTCTGGGCAGTAGCCAGCAAAACCAGGGCATCAGATGTGAACCGTCTTGTCCAGGAGATAATTGTGCTCTGGGACATGGGCATGAAAACAGCACCTGCCTGTTCTCTGTCCCCGCCAACTAACTCCTACACGTATATGTCAGAGTAGATGCCTTCTCAGGCAGACTGATGCTTCAGTTTAAGCAGGTGAGCCTCCTTCACTTTATGTCTGGGTGTGATCTGTTGCTTCTGAGCTGGGCCCTGGGTAGGAGAGTCTGAGCAGACCAGCCTCTGAAGAATCACTTCTCAGATCACTAGTTTGGGTCTCAGGACACAAGCCTCAATGGTTATCAAAATCAGATGGGGGCTTCTCTTCCAGGTGCAAGTCTTAAAAGTTGGAGCACCTGATGTGGGGTTCAAACTCCTCATTTCTCATCAAGAAGCTCTGGGTTTTCAGTTCTCTTCCAATTTGGGACCCACTGGGGGTGGGGGTTTTGGGGAGTTTGTTCCAGCCTCTTCAACCTGCTTGCTTGATGTGTGGTTGTCACTCAGCCAGTGATGAGGAATTTTCTATTATATAACTCTAGACACAGTGTGTCTGTGGAAAAGGTAAGTTCAGGATCTTCAGAATGGGGTTTGACATCTTGAACTGGAATCACCACCCTGAACTAAGTTTCTTGACAGTGCAGGCTGTATTTTTTATTCTTCAAAATATACATCATTGTGTTTTGCCAGTGATATATATTAGTGGCTTAGGGATTTTAGATGAGGGCAGCAGGGGGAGATACATAGAAGTCTTGAAGGCTGTGACAACTGGATTTTTATGAGTGTGATGAAAGCCTACCAAGTCTTTTCTCTGAAAACATTGTCAGCAAACCACAGGGTGACTCTCTGGATCATGGCAGAGATGCCTCTTTGTCTCCACTATTCACCCTCTCCCTTTTGAGTAACACAGTGGCTGAAATTTAACTAAGTACACAGCCATATAGGTAAAGATGCCATATTCAAGGCTCTCTTCAGGCCATCTAAGGTTTCAACCTAAAAATATTTATATTTACCTTGTAACTGGTTTCTTTAGATGATTTAAATACTTTTCCTGGAATTTATGGCTTTATTTAGACTAAGATTGCCTTGCAGTGAGACAAGGGACTCAATTTTCTATCCTTTTGAACACAGACTTCCAAACAGTATTCTGTAAATGGCAGGCATTCAATAGACTTTTTAGCAAATCTGAAAACCAAAATGACTCTTACAAAGATTCAAAGTATATAAAAAACAGTGCTCATTTAAAAAGACATACACTAAAAGAACATGAAAATACACATTTATTACCAACAAAGTAGCATTTCCCACAAAGTTTTTTTCCAGTTACACCTGCAGATACATAGTAACAGGACAAAATTACGCCTTTTTTTTTTTGGCCATGCTGCACAGCTTGCAGGATCTTAGTTCCCCGACCAGGGACTGAACCTGGGCCCTTGGCAGTGAAAGCACGAAGTCCTAACCACTGGACCACCAGGATTTCCCCCAAATTACATATTTTTAGACACTACAGATTCATACTCCAAAGAAAATAAACACACGTCCAAAAGACAATTAGAAAGCAGCAAGAAATCTTTCCTTTTAATGCAAAAACCTTAGGCAAATCAATTAAGATTTTGTCATTACAAATAATTGCTTGTCACCTTTTAGGGTTTTAAATATTTTATTCATCAAATAAGACTATTATATGAAGTTTTTACAATTTTTAATTAAAATCAACTTTTTCAGAAAATGTGAAGTTTCAAGTGGCTGAGTTATTGTGCAGGACTTACTATTTTATTAATGTTAAAATACATAATTTATTCTTCGTAGCTCAACTTTCAGTGTAAAACCAAGTATTTGTCCACTAAAGATACAAATGCTTATAAACAAGGTTTGGAATAATTATTGGCATATGTAAACTGAAAAAATCTTCAAACTTTTTTTCACATTGATGATCATTTTGTAGAAATAAGATGACTGGCACTTAGACAATAAATGAACTACACCAAGCACATATTAGTAAAGGTAATTTGATGGAAAACAAAGTATTTAACAACAAAACATTGGTAACAACATTCATTTACTAACATGTTACCAACATTTTCAATGTTTACATGAGTTGTTTGCACTAGTAAAAATGTTATTTTAAAATATTTTCATAGTACATGCATTAGACTTAATTTAAGAGGGGAAGGTTATTTTAAATTTTTTATAAAGAAAAAAATAGCTTTTTAAAGAGAAAATGTCCAAATAAGAGGATGTAGACTTTCATTATTTTTGACTTAACAAGAATATAAATTTCAGTAGCTATTTAAGAACATATAAAACCCAAACTGAATGCAATTCTTCAATTTAGTCAAGCTACCAAGTCAAAAAAATAATTGTCATTACCTCTACAGATCCAATGCACCGTTTAAAGATATGTCCTTGCTCCAGTTCTTTATTTTACAAGATTTTAAAGAATAGAATGTTTTGGCACTGTTAATTAGTATAACTCAGAGATAAACAAATGATTTTCTAATCTGATTCTTCCATGTTCCAAGAACAGTTTAAATTAGATTTTCTAAGATACTGGGCTAGGATCAACACTGTAAATTAAAAGGACCTACATAAGCTTAAAGTCTAAAAATATTATGGTTTTAAACAGATCAATGCTTTTGCTCACTCTATGTAACACTGAGAAATTTCAAATATAAACTGTAGAAACCAGTATAAGAAATGTTAAGAAAAATTTTACTAAAAATAATTATAAAAATGCTTTAGAAATTTAAGATGTAAAAATTGACTTTAAATTAAAAAAAGAAAACAAAAATGATTAAGCCTAAAAAGACCCACCCACATTTTATAGGGTTATTCTTTAAAAATTCTTGCCACTTATTTCTCTGTCAATCTTTTGGTTGCATTTTGCATCATCTAGTGGCCATCTTGTGGCATTTCAAAGAAGTCCTGCTCCCAGTACTTTCCCCTCCTTTGAGATACCAATACAATTACAGTATCAAGTTTCATAAAACTTTTTTTTAAAGGGTCCCTAAAATCCCATTTCCTAGTGGAGTTAAGGTAATCTTTTTAATAGGAAGAAATGAATAGATTTGTCACAAATCATTACTATACATTAGACATTTCCATACCAAATTTTAAATTGTAACACTGGGAGAAACTAGGACTTAAGCTATAGAGGCATCTTTAGACTCTAAAAGTAGTTAAAATTACTTTGCAAGTAAAGCTCAGGGTTCCCATGTCAACTAAACTTCTTGTAACTGATAATCCCTTCCACTGTAGTTCTGATTTGAGTAGCAAATACTGTAAAAGTCAGAGTGCTAAGGACACAATATTTAAATTTTACTACCAGATGATGTTCCACAGAAAGAAGTTATTATGGTCTCTCTTCATCAACCCATTTGTATCTAATAGCAGGTTTCAAAAGTAACTGATCCTTTAGTCTTAATGAATCTAACTTTTATTCAGTTGAGCCACACTTACATATAGGATTTAACAGAAAAGTCCCAAAGTTCCAGCCCTTCACTTTCATTGAGAAGGCTGAGTGAATGTAATACGGCGCCGCCGCCTTTGGAAAGCTTTTAAATTCCATCTGTTTGGTTCCAGCATATGAGGACCATTGTAGACAAACAATACTGTCATCTTTTCAGAATAAGGAAGATTTTGAAGGAGCTGTGAAGTGTTAAAACAAACTGTCATAGAATGCTATATATTAAGCACAACTTTCTGAACTTGCATGTGTAGAGTCAAATATATTTTATTTGTAAAATTAATGAAACTCTTAATGAAGTTCTCAACATACACCCTGCCAGATGGTGATTTTTACTTGTGCTACCATATCTGAAACCTGGCCTAAGGATTCGTCAACATATCTTGGGAGCCCTCTATATTCACAGGCCAAGGGGGTCACACTGCTTCCTAGGTTGACCCTGGAAAAGTATATCGTCCAGAACTTTCCTAGGATACTTTCACTCTTTTATCCACAAAACACCTTTCAAGCAACTTCTATAGTCAGGTACTGTAACAGATTGGTAGCCTGAAAAGTGTATTAACAGGGTGGTTTGATTTATAGGCCAACTAACAGATCTAGCTATTCTACAGAGTATCTGCTGGAATAAGAAGAGATTATACTATTTGATAAAAACTGAATTTAAGATAGGATCTCCAATGAAATTTCTTTTAGAAAATCTGATTACATTAATAAAAACATCTTTGATTACTATACAGCAGTTTCATAATTGACCCATAGCACAAGAGGTAACAAAAGAAAATTTCCCACTGTAATGGTTCTGTAAAGGTAAGTCTGTTTTTTTATGTGAACAGAAGATTTTGAGGATACTTAGGATTTCCTCTGAGCCAGGACAGAGCAAAACAGGCCTTTCTGAGGAAATGAGGAGGACCAGTGCTTTCTGTCATTTTTCAGTGCTAAGAGAGGAAATTCCCTAGAGGAAGAATAAATGCCAAAAAAGTAGAGGAACTCTCAGCTCTGGAACATAATGCTATGCCTACTACTTTCTTCCTTTAATGATAAGGTTTCTGATTAAGTATGTTATTGGAACTTGTCCCCCTTTATTATAATCTATCTTGGGACTGTTCCTGCTCATATTTACACATACTGGGCCAAAATCTGCTACATGTTTTAGCCATAAGGGACTTCCAAGTAAGGTGAGTATTTTTAGATTCCTTATTACCTACCTTTGGTGTAATAAAGAAGTACTGAGATGTGTTTTCTTTACAAGCAGTATTTACAACCATTTCAAACACTCTTCGTTCATTAATTGGGTCCATTCCCTAAAGAAAGACAATAATAATGATTAGATTTAAATCTATTAAAAGATACAGTGAAACCCAATAAAAGAATATCCAATACCTGATTGATTTCATCAACTACTCGAAATGGACATCTATTAAGCTCCTGAAGTGCCATCAAATATAACATAGTAGAAACACTTCTTTCACCTCCACTTTGATGATGAGGAGTTAATTCATGCAGTTGAGTACTACTGCGAAATTTAACTCTAATTCGAATTCCGTATTTATCATAGTCTTCCTACAAAACATTTAAAAAGTTGACGAAAGGTGAGAGTTTTCTCTGGCAATTTTATACTGTTTTTTGAAAATAAATTGAAATTTTTTACTCTTATAATTGACTTATTCATGATATCAGTTTTATCTAAATGGATCTTTGGAGACCTCTAGAGCTTATAGAGAGCAAGTGGTTCTAATATTGTTTCAGTTTATTTATAAAATAGTCAATAAAAAGTACCTGCTTTATAGAATGGTTCTGAAGATTAAAGAAGATAACCTAGAAATGCTTGGCACAGTTTCTGGCACAAAGGAAATATATTATAAATTACAAGTTATTACAATACATTTCTTCCTTCTAGCGAGCCCAGAATATGTAGATGACAATTCTCTTGGCAGGTCTGATATCTTACTAAAACTTACAGTTACATGATGTTTCATAATAAACAGATAAAGGAGTAACGGGACAAAATTCCTAAGGAGAAATAAAGGCACTACCTTGCTTCACATTTCTTCCTCCTTAAAAGAAATGCTGTATTAGGGGAAAATTTCAACATTTACAAAATTAGAACTCCCAAATAAGCTCAATCAACTGGTCTCAACTGTGATCCATACATGACCAATCTTGCTTCATCTATAGCTCTACCCACTCTTCTTTCCCAATTATTTTGAAGGACATCCTTGTTCATCTCTTCATATAGTTCTTAATGGAAATCTTATTTTACCCACAATTGCAATGCATGAAACGTATATAGTTCAAGAAATCAGTATCAAATTTTTAAAGTATTTTTGTTCTTATGAACTCAAATTCTTGATCAAAAGGAAACCACTGATACTATTCTATATTTCAGTTATGTTTGCCAATTTGTATATGACTCTTCAAACTTGAGGAGTAGTGATTGCAAAAAGCAATGCATTTGTTCATCACAACTGAATAACCATTACTTAGGCTGGATATGGAAAGAGTCTATATAGATTAGTGGCTAATCTCAGATGTCACCAAGAACATCCTCAAAACAACAAGGGACCCTGATGGAATCCTATATACGGTCTCTCCTTTCCTTTGGACATTTTTTTTAATAAGAACAATTTTCAGATATAACTTTAGAGTAAATAAACAATTTACACATACTTTTAGCATATAAGTAAAATTCTTGTCAGGAAACATATCAAATGCAATTTTACCTCATTTTCTGTATGGAGGTCAACTTCACCAGCACACTGCATAGAACTAAAAAAATAGCTAAATTTTTCATTAATTTTTTCTACCAGCTCTTTTAAAGGATTAAGCCACCTTTCTTTTACCTGTAAGTAAAAGCAATATAAAAATACAAAGTAAAAGAAGTGTTATTACATTGATATAAAACTTTATATAAAAAAATTATATCAATCTAGTCCTGAGAACATACATTTTTTTCTTAGAAATGTTATCATTTCATTTTGCATTATTCTACATTCCCATATTATTAATGCACATGAGAAAAAGTTCAATAATTACCTGTGAAATGTTTTCTCTATATTTATCCAGTTCAACTTTCTTTATCTTTAGTTCCTCAGTTAATTGCTCTATTTCTTCTTCTCTTTTTGTGTATTCCTCAACAACCTGGCAGAAAAAAAATCTTTAAGAATAATCTACCAAAGGATAAAGGTACAAAAAATTTTGCATCAATTAAAACATTAATTGAAAATGCCACTGTTTGTATGCAGTTAATTTATGTTCTTGCAACATACTAAAGAGTTATTTTTTTATTTTAAAAAACAAAAGACATCTCAGTATTTCAGGTTAGCCCAAGTATTCTTTTTATAATAAAAAGGAACAGAACACTGTGTTCCTTAGGAAGAATCTATTTAAAATTCTAATAGATTCAGAATCTGGCATTTAAAAGTACATTGTACTAGAGTTCTTGGTAATAATAAGCTAGACAGCAGGAACAGAGTGGGAGGCAAGTACTGGAGGGAACTCTGTGTGTGGGGGGTGGGGGCAGTTGTGCTGGTGGTGGCGACTGCCGGAGGCATTAGGGAAAGAAGCATACTGTAGGATTGAGTCCTGTGAAGCAAGACGCTCTTGATCTTTCCTCAGTTAATAAAGCATCAATTTCATCCAAGGTGTTCGGAAGATCTTGGAAAGCCTGAAGAATGAAAAAACTGTCCATTATTATACGTACTACAGTGAAAACAGTTCAATTTAAATAATTAAAACGAAAATATTCTGTTGAGTGTCTGGTATATGTTGAACAGCATGCTAGCACAACACAGTAAGGAATCAAAGGAATTACAAACATGGCTTTTTGCTTTCAAAAAGGGGTTTATACTTTAGAAGAAAACAAAATGTATATACTTAATAACATGAGCTAACACCTTAAGGCAATGTATTGATGTTGAGTATTAAAATAAGCAGTACACATCATACCGGTTATGGAATTTGGAGAAAGGAATTATCAGTTCATGCTACAGGAGCTACAAGAAACAGAATTCAGAGGCCTAGAATTCATCTCTGGGCCTTAAAGCAAACAGCGAGGGAAAAGTAAGGCAGAGGAGAGATAGGAGCTTGGAGAAAAAGAAAGAGCACTGCATACCATGGGGGGTGAGGAGTTGTGTCCATTTGGAATGGTGGGTACTTGCTGAATTGGTAGAATGGGTCCAGAATATGTGGGGCATTGAAAGAGAGCAAGAAATTAGAACTTTATACTGTACTTGTGAAGAACTACAAAAGCATCCTAAGAATCCAATTACTTTGACAGTAGAATTTCACCACAGTACTATTTTCTGAGACCATACCATAGCAACAAATTAGAGCAGTGTGGGGGCAGGCAAGCAGTACAACATTTTGTCGGCACAACTTGCAAAAGTTTATGTACTACAATGTACAAAATGAATCTTAAAACTCTGAAAAAGATCCTAACATGCTACATTAATTCTTAACCTGTCTTTTTTCCCTGTCTGGAAAGCAGTTCAGCTTCTATAAGCTTTCAGATATTTATAGTTTATTTTGTTGAATCTGACTTGTCCTTTGAGCTTTGAACTCATGTGCCACACACTTATTTCGTATCTTCATTTGATTCTAATAGACAAATTTAAGATGGTGAAACAAATCTGCAACTTACCCACCTTCCCCACCAATTTGAGCAAACCTATCTGTCCTTCGATCTTTCCCATCTCAGTAATTCGCAAAATTTAGGGATTCTCTCTCTACCCTTCAATTCAAAACCATTAGTAAGTCCTGCTGGTTCTGTCATTAAAAGATACCTCAAGTCTGTAAACTGCTCTATCTTTTGTGCTTCCACCCTAATCCACACCACAAGAGTCTCTTGCCTGGTCCAAAGCAATTATCCCCTAAATGGTCATCTTCCATTCTTGTATCCCTACTTTATTCTCCAGATTGCAGCTGGAGTGCTCTACAAACGGTTGTCCTACCTCTATCGATCTTCTGTTTAAAACTCTCCAGTGGACTTCATCTCAAAGTAAAGCCCAAATTCCTTCTATGGTCTATAAGGCCCTACAGGATCTGACTTCTGCCCTCCCTGGATAGTAAATTTTAGCCTAAGATTCTTTCTATTCTGAAACAAGCCAAACATACTTCTGCCTCAAGAGCTTTGAATGAGCTGTTTTCTCTACCTGGAATGCTTTTCCCTCAAACCTTCACTTGACTGATTTCTTCTGTTCATTCAGGACTCATCTAAAATAGTATCTTCTCAAAGGGGCCTTCTCTGACACTGGCCTCTTACCTTGTCTTCTTCTTCTTCTTAGCACCTCCTGCTATTCCCAACATAATCTATTTGCTTTTTGATTTGTTTTCCCCACCTTCCAGACTAGAATATAAATTTCAAGACAGAACAAAGGATGTGTTTTGTTCAATGTGTGACAGAAGGTAATCAAGGCATTACCCCTACCTGTCAGATAAAGCTTCAGGTCAAGGGGCTACCTACTCAATGTAGAACTGGCAGGAAAGGGCAGTATCTTCTCATTTTACTAACTAAATGATATGTCAGAATATAAAGTACACATAATGAGAAGAAGGAAAGGCTCTTTTCTTTACCAACAGATGTTAGTCATAAAGAATCCACTCCCAAAGAACCCTAAATAAACACCCTGATTTCCAGGAAAACATTTTCATTTTGTCTTTGTTTTTCTATCACCTCTATGTACTGTTTCTTATATATCAATTACTAGTACTACATTTCCAGGAAAAACTATATCCCATCTCCCAAACCTCTCCTAAAAAGGTGCTTGGAGAAAAAAGCTTTTTATTGGATGAATGTTTTGGTAGAAATAATTTTGCAAAATGATATGCATTATCTGAATAACTTCAGTACTAAGCAATAAGACTAAATGGTGTCCATTTGAGTATCATGAAGAACAAATTTGTTGAGCAAAATTGTTTAAAAATGGCGGCGGGGGGAACTCTCACTTTTTTTGGCAGATCATGTTTTACATGGCCCTGTACAATGCCTAACACACTTTAAGCTTAAAAATACTGTGTTAAATATGTTAACTTGTAGCATTATATATTTTTATACTTACTGTCTGATATTCTTGAGGAACAGTCTGCTCTGCACCCAGGTTACATACTTGCCTGGCTCTCTTCATAAGTTCCTTGCATTTCTGCAATAATCTCTGTCTATTTTCATCCAACTCAATGAAATGTTGCTATTTTAAGAAAAAAGTATTTTGAAAATTTGTATGTTACTGTTAAATCAGAGGGTTCTTTTATGAATAAATATCACCACACTATATCACATGTATTACTGAATTTTGATAATAGTAAGCAAATCATCCAAAAACCATATCTCAAATTATGACTGATTTTATTGCTAAAATTTGAACTTAAACTTCAAAATATATTAGGACATTAATATGGCATTCTTGAATCCCTAAAAGCTTTGAAATTTAAACTTAATTGCCTTTTTATGAAAGTTTAACCTATGTATAATTATACTCTAGTAAAACAATATATATAATACGTAGGCTTCCTATCAGAAAACTCAGCAGAACCTTTCAATGATGTTTGTTTTCCAAGTGCCTTTCATGTAGATCATTTATTCATGGACCCATTCATTCCTTTACCAAATAATTACTGAGAACCTATTAAATATCAGTATTTTATCATGTATTAAGCATAGAAAGTTGAATAATAAGATGCACAGTCATTTTCATAAAGACACAGTACAGCAACATTATCCTTTGTATTTTTGGAGATCAAATAAAAAACAAACTAAACTTGTGTAATCTTATTCACATCCATCATGCAGTGTGTGTCTGGTCCTTCCTCCCTCCATTCCTTGTCAAATTTGGAGTTCAGACATCAGTGGTCTTCACAACATTTAATATACAAGCTTGCAAATTCTATTTCAATCAATCAAATAGTAAACAATAGTAGTGGAAATAATACTGTTTACTTGATAAAGGTCCCCCACCAACCGCGAAATACATATATATCATCTCAATCGAAAAAAAAAAGTCTTTCCTAAAGTTCAGTTTTTGTGGGAGAGTAGCAAACAGGTAGGTTAAGAACATTAGATGAAAGCATAATTTCTAAATTTGACAGTAGGGTAAAAAATAAATTTAACAACTTCCAATCTTTACAACATGAATCTTGATGTAAATCCATACATGTTTCATGCTAGGGAGCACCCTAAGCATCTTGATGTATTATTAAACTTACTATCACAATAGCCCTGCAACTTAGGTATTGTAATATCTGTGGCTGAAGACAACAGGCTTGGAGTGGTCAAGAAACCTGTTCAAAGTAAAAAACTAAGTAACATGTTCATCCATCTGTCTACCTCCATATCTGGATTTATGTGTAGTCAGCTTATTAACTTGTAAAAATATTCCAGATGATAGTGACATACCTCTGGAAATGTTTAGTGGGTTTGGATCCCTTTCCCACTATTTGCCCTCCAATAATTTGAGGAAGTTATTAAACTCAATGGTGTTTCATTACCCCTAAGTTCCTTCATGAACACAACTCTACTAAAATTTTGTGTCAATCTTTTGTGTGTGTGCATTTGTTTTTCATGATCAGGGTAAAAGACAAACCCCAAAGTGGGGTGATGGGAAGAAAAGAAGGAAGGAAATGATCTCCCTTTGTTTCAAATGAAGACCAGCAAGAGAATAGCTAAGAGCAAGCGTGGGTAAGTGACAGAAAACGTGAGAAGGAAAAAGAGCAAATGAAAGGCAAAATGAACTACTATAGACTTACTCTTCTCTGTATCTCTCACTCGTGATTCTTGACTATTTAAAATGCATAGTTGGTGACTATGATCAGTTAGTAACAAGCACTTACCAAAACACAGTGCAAGAAAGAAAAGAGCCCTACAAAAGGGTTGGTAAGACAATTATAACTAAAAAGCATTTAATAACTTTCAGATTAACATATAAAAAAAGAGAAACAATGATATAAAATATTGCCAAGGAAACAGAAAATAAAGTCAAGAAGATCAGTAATGGAAAAACCTGTCAGGGAGTTTGTGTATATGTCCAGGTGAGAAAACCTAGTGTGACAAGTAGCTAATGAGATTATTTCCCTGGATAGTATAATTAAGAACCTTTCTACTCTCCAGAGTAATCAGCTCAACTCAAAAATATTACTGCTTCTGCTGCTACTAACAATATGGGTAGGAGACTCCCCTGTCAGGTTAGGGAAGGCAGCAGGTGTAGAAGTCTTTATTCTGATTATGTATGTATGCTAAACATCCTGCCATTTTTATTTGAAAGATTATTTATGCACAAGTATCTTATATCCTTGTGGCCTGAGTATCTTTGACATACTCAGTTCAGTTCTACTATAAACAGTATTGAAATTCTCCCTCATTTCCCTCTCCCAAAGCATCTAACCTGAGGTAGTATCCTTTTATTTCCTAATAGTACCTACAGGACAGTCAGCAAATACACTGTTTTACTTACTTGTCTCCCTTCTTCTGTGTTTAAGTGTTGTGCCTTTAGCTACCGTGTCAGCCTTCTGACCACATAACACATGCTTGCTGTCTCCTTAGCCTGCCCAGTAGTTCTAGTTTTCCTCAGTAAGCAACTTTGTTCTGCAAGGCAGTTTCATGTGAGGTGCTAATTCATAGGACCTGAATCACCCCAGCACCACCTGAACTTTCTGGAATCTGAAAGTCACCTCCCAGTTTCAGCTGCTCTGAAATTGGTCTGCTGAGCTTTCTACACCAAATGGGGCCTCTCTTGTTAAAAGATGAGAACCTGCTGGTGACTTAATTTTTGGATTCTTTGAGCTTTCCCTCGGTTTCTTACCACATACTTTCTAATACCATACCAGTCTTGCTGCTGCTGCTGATTATCTTACCTACCTATATTCTGGGGTTCATGGGTGTTGTAAAACACAGAACTTGACTGATGTTTGTCCCTGGTTCTTGGGAGGAAGACTCTAAAATCCTAAGAATTTTCTGAGTGATAAGAGTATCTGAGTTTATGCTAAGGAGTGACTCAGGATGGCAGAAGTCAATGCCAGAAAGACAAATCATGTGACTAAAGGGTTGGGGCCCTGAGTCTTATTACTCCCACCCAGTCTCTTAAACCGCAGAGAGAAGGGCTAAAGGCCGAGTTTAACCATATGGCCAATGATCCAGTCAGTCATGCCTAGATAATGCAACCCGGTAAAAATTCTAAACACCGATGTGGTAGGAGAGCAACAAATTATTTCACCAGAAAAGGGCATAGAAACTGTGTGCAGGACCCTCCCCGCCCGATAAGCCTTTTGACCAGTAGGGATTTGTATTGTTTATAAAATGAAACTGTAATTGTTGAGAACAGCCTTTTCTTCAGTTCCGTGAGCCACTCCAATTAATTAATGAACTTGGGGGAGCCATGAGAACCCTTGAATCAGTCACCAGTTGGTCAGAAGTGCAGATAGCATCTGAAGGGCAGTTTCATTAAGGACTAAGCCCTTAACCTAGCCTCATGCTAATCCTGGGCGATGAGTGTGAGAATATTCTGCAGTACACCTACAGGGACAACTTTAAGCTGAGTCTGTTGTATATATTGTCTGTGGGCTTGCTGTTACATCATCATAGTATCCCAGTTGCTCTTCTATTTTGGGGAAAGGATTTGAAAGACTCAAAAACTATGTCACTCTTACGACCTCATTTTGTTGTTTTTTCTTCTTTGGAATTTATGTTAACTTAGTACATCACCCCCTGTCCTCCCCCATTTCAATATTTATCATTAACAGAAGATTAAATCACCGGGATCACACACTAAGGCCATTCTTAGTGTTGACTAGAACTCATCTGTAGTTTAGGAAGTAATATTTGAAGCCCTTTGTGTACATTTTTTATTATTACCACCCTCCCCCAATTAAATAACAAAAAGAGTACCTGATTTAGTCATTTGAAAACCAAAATCTTACCATGTCTGCTTTCTTAGCTGATACAAATTATAGTTAGTACTATTGCCAAGAAGCAACTAGTAGCTTTTATTGCAGTTTGTGTCCCCTAATCAGCAAAGTACATGAAATCTATAAATGAAACAGCATACCCAAAACTGCACACTTCAAGGCATGATATATACATACACGTGTATATATAGTTTTCAAACTGAAGTCCCAAAATAAAAAATAAAAGCAATAATTTTACCTCTGTGATACGTAGCTGTGATGAGGTTGCTATATAATCTGATTCCAATTTGTTCTTCTCAGAGATCACTGTAGTATTTTGAAGAATTAAATCTACTTTTTGTATATGTAAAGCAGTACAATTCTAGGAATAAAAACCTCTATATGAGTTTTATTTTACAACAATATAGTTTCTTAACATTTTTCTAATGTGATTGATACTTCTTTCCAATCTTAAATAGTTCAGCCCTTTGAGTCATTCTAATAAACCAATTTAGCTTAATGAGTACTTTTAATCAATTTACTGATCTATAAAGAGAAATGTCAAACAGAGAAAGCTGAAATTACCTATAAAAATCTCTTGCTACGATTTTACTATCGACTTGCAACAACAAAAAAATGACTAAAATGAAAACGTCTTATTTACCTTTATCAGGTTTGTTAATTCAGTAACAAGTTTTGCTTTTTGAACATTTATTTCTTTGATTTTGGTACTTGCTTTTCGTTCTTCCTCTTCAAGATTGCAAGTATCCTGTTCCATCAGCTTTAAGCTGTATGAAAAGCATAATGATGTAGAAATCAGAGAAAACACAAGGATTGAGCCCAAATTCTCAGGTTTCTTGCTGCTTTATGGTCTATGTAGCAATACTATTCACATGTTAACTGATAGCTTCCTGATTAAATAATCATTTTATGCAACCACTCAGGATCGAAAACTATTTTTTGAGATGTATCAAGTGCCATAGGATCTAGAGTCAGAAACTTGGGTTTAAAATTCCTCTTTGCCACCAAAGAGCAGTATAACTGAACAAGCTATTCTTCTAAGCTTTGATTTCCTCATCTATACACTATAAATAATAATGGTACTTCTGCAGGGCTTTGGTGAAGACTAAAAGAAGGCAAATTATGCAACACACTTAGTATAGTGTCTGGTCCATAAGTGATAAGCACTGTTTATAAAAACAGTCCCTTCCCTTAAGGAGCTTAACTGTGGCAATCTAATAGGTAAAATAATAATGATGAAAAGACAATACAACATTTCTAAAAGTTAATACTTTGCTTTTTAATATGGAGACACTAAGGCTGTAGAAGTTTACTTACGTTACCTAACATTACATATACTAAGTTGTAAGATGTGTTTGACATCAAGGGCCAAGTTCTTTCCACTACAGGGAAAAATCAAAGATGGAAGCAATAAAAACAAGAATAAACAAGTTCAGTGGACGTTGTAGAGAGTGGACTGAATGGTGAGTGAAGAGTGTGTCGGGACAGAGAGGGAGGAAATTAGAATGTGTGGAGTGCAAGATTCTGAAAAACGTGAAGGACAATCTAAAGGAAAGCAGTATTTAAATTTCATACAGTAAAGGTAGGGAGCCACCACAGATATCTTGAAGGGGGCAGGAACATGAAAAGATGATAAACTTGATGACAGTATTCTGTATGCCCTGAATGGAGGAGATGAGTCATGGAGAGACCACCAACCATGTCACCACTGCAGTGTTCCAGAGTAACTGTAGATATGAGTCAGCCAGGATGACAATGGATATGAAAGGATATTTCACTACAAAATTCAACATTACCACGAAAAAGTTTAGTTTCAGACAATGAGTTCAATACAGCAGTCCAACAGTAAAAGGTTGACTTGTGGATGACTGAAGATAAAAGTGAAGGGTTTATATAGAAAAGAATTCTAGGCAGTTAAGACTCAGCAGATATATCTTCTTTTAAGCAACCAAGGTACATACGCTACTGACTTTTAAAAGTTAACAGGCAATTTGCTTTATAAAAAAAAAAAAAAATTTTTTTAAAAGCATTTAAAATATTCAACTTATGTGTTTAGAAACACTATTAAATCAAGGTAAATTTATACTGTACTCAAGGCAATGAGCTGTCATTTATTATGTCTTTAATACCTATACCTTTATTCTATAGCAAAGAAGTATAAAAGAACAATCACCAAAAAAGGTCTGCACTGTGTCCTGAAATGGGCATGGAAAAACTCTGAAACTGGAAATCACTTTCCTCTCCCCTAGACTGAACACCCTAACAGCTTTTATCTGATCTTATATATCAGATATATAAGTTTCTACAAAACATCTAAATTCAAAATAAAACTTACAGTCAGTTCCGAGAACAATTGCCTGGGATCTCACAGTAAGCTAGCATAATGTAACAAAATCATTCATGGGTAAAAGATGTACTTATGGTAATGTAAGAGTATATTCCTTCACTAATGATTTCAGATTCCATGTTGCAGTTAAACGTTAACAAACCACACTTTGGCAAGTTTTGATGTGACATTAAAGAATACATATGCTGACAAGTCTATTAAAGCAGGCTTCCCTTTTCCAGTTACATATATATGTGGGGCAAGATTTTCTTCATATACTTCAACCAAAACTTCTCACAACCAAGTGAATGCAGAAGCACTTAACGAAAAAACAACTAACTTCATCTAAAGAGATTTACAAATATAAAAATAATGTCCCTCTTCTTGCTAAATGTATTTTGTTTGGAAAATTGTTTCTCATAAATATTTTTTGTTAACATATAATGAACTTATCATTTTAATGTACTATTTAATTTCTAATTTGGTAAATAGCAATAGATATAATCCATATAAACAAAACTTCCTCAAGGTCCTCAATAGTTTTTAAGAACAGAATGGGTTCCAGGGATGAAAACAGCTGATCAAGGAACAGAAAAATTCACAATACTTAAGACTCCCCCTGCTTTGTCCTGTGTTTTGGGTAGAAGGGTTTGAGTTTGAGAGAGAAACTCTACACAGCATGCTGGTGGGAACTGTGTTGTCATGACAAGGTACATATAACTAATAATATCCTTATAGTACATTTGTATCGCCCTCCCAACCCCCCAGCCCAGAATGGGCTGAAAGTTACCTTCCTAGTTTGGAACTAATTTTTTGTTCCAGTTGTCTTTTCTTGGTTTTCCTTTCAAGAAGCTCCTTCTTCTTTTGTCTAAGTTCATTATCTTTGTGTTCCAGATGCTTGTTTGTCTCACGTAAGGCAATCAATCCTGATTCTACTGCTTGCAATTTTCTGTTAATTTCCTATGGAATATGCAACATTGTTAATAGATTTAAAAGACTAGTTAAAGTATTATAAACTGAGTTAAATTCTTTTTAAATACTCAAGTCAAAATAACCAATCTTTAACTTCAATAGAAGATGTAACACCATAATTCTCTGACATGAATCATACCAATGTTTTCTTAAGTCAATCTCCCAAGACAACAAAAAAACTACAAATGGACTTAATCAAACTTACAAGTTTTACACAGTAAAGGAAACCATAAACAGACAACCTATGGACTGGGAAAAAATATTTGCAAAGGATATGACGGACAAGGACTTAATTTCCAAAGTATACAAAACAGCTCAGTAACATAAATACAAACAATCCAAACACTAAATGAGCAGAAGACTTAAATAGATATTTCTCCAAAGAAGAGAAACAAATGGCCAATAGGCACATGAAAAGATGCTCCACATTGCTAGTAATATTAAGAGAAATGCAAATCGAAACCACAACAGAGTACCACCTCATACCACTCAGAATGGCCAACATTTTAAAAAGTAAACAAATAATAAATGCGGAGAGGGTGTACAGAAAGGGGAACCCTCCTACACTGTTGGTGAGAATGTGAATTGGTTCAGCCATCATGGAAAATAGTATGGTGGTTCCTCAAAAAACTAAAAATAGTTACCATATGGTCCAGCAATCCCACTCCTGGGCATATATCCAGACAAAACTATAATTTGAAAAGATACATGTACCCCAATGTTCACAGCAGCACTATTTACAACAGCCAAGACATGGATACACTCTAAATGTCCATCAACAGATGAATGGATAAAGAACGGTACATTCAGTGTACCTTTGGTATATTCAATGAATGGTATATTCAATGAAATAATACTTAGCCATAAAAGAATGAAGTAATGCTATCTACAACAATATACTAGGTTAAGTAAGTCAGCAAAAACAAATACCATATCACTTATATGTACAATCTAAAATGTGACACAAATTTCTTAATAAAACAGACTTGGATGCAGAGAACAGATTTGTAGTTGCCAAGGGAAAGGGTGAGGTGGGGTCAAATGGATTAGGGTTTGGGATTAACAGATGCAAACTATTATATACAGAATAGATATATAACAAGGTCATACTGTATAGCACAGGGAATATTCAATATCCTGGATCAAACCACAATGAAAAAGAATATAACTGACTCAGTTTGCTGTATACCAGAAACTAACACAACACTGTAGATCAACTGTAAAATAAAAAATGACCAACCTTCAGCTGTTCTTCTAAGTGTCGTCTTTGCTCTAGATCCACGGTGACTGTGAGAAACTGAGCTACTTTTAGGGATGTGTTACTTGAAATGACTTTGTTTGAATAAATAGAAGTTTTCACCACATACTTTTCTTCTGCTGTATAAAGTTGTTTTAATCGGGTTTCCTGTATTACCTATAATGTAAAATAAACACTTAGTAGACATTTAAGAATTATCGGATGGGGCTTCCCCAGTGGCTCAGCTGTAAAGAATCCACTTGCACTGTGGGAGACCTGGGTTTGATCCCTGGGTTGGGAAGATCTCCCGGAGAAGGGCATGGCAACCCACTCCAGTATTCTTGCCTGGAGAATCCCCATGAGAAGCCTAGTGAGTTACAGTACATGGAGTCGCAAAGAGTCAGACATGACTGAGGGACTAAGCACAAGAATAATTATAACATTTAAAAAAAAGGACTAAAGAAATAAAAATACAGATCAAGTGAAATACAGATCAAAATATATTAGATTTATTTTCATTCTTTAAATGTAACACAACATCTCTAAAAAGGTGACTGATAAATTTCAGGTTATTATTTTGGAAAACAACACTAAGGAAGAGAACTGGGAGAAAACCGAAACAACTACCAAAGTTGGCTATACTTCTACTTCACTATACAACCTCTCCCAAGTAGGTGTACTTTTGGGGAGTCAGCTGCCCAGAAGAATGAAGTCTGTTATCTCAACTAATACATTTACTCTCCCTTCCCCTTAGTTATATTGTTCAAAGATACATAATCTTATATTTAATTCCTATATATTTGGGGAATACTTAATGCACATACTTTTCAAGGATTTCAAAAACTTCTTTTTGCATTTTTGGGGAGAGTTGTTCTCTCAAGAATTTATTAAGGAGTTTCATAAACTAAGCACATTCTAAACACCACAACATTGTTGGATCTGTTTCTGCATAACGAATAGGCTGCTGTAATGTATTTTTTTCCAGTCTCTAAAGGTTTATTACCAGTATTCTTGTGGCTTGTTTCTCTGCAGAAGTTTACAGTCTAAGTGATGAGATATGACATATTTGAGTATACTTAGCTTAACAGGGTATAAACTGGCATCCACAAATGCTCAGTAATTTGAAATGAAAGGAGAGCCCACATGACGTTAGCCTACCCACCACGTGTCATGAAAATAATCATTTACAGAGTCTAAAATGTCAGAATTTGATAATAAAGCAAAACTTACACTAAAGAATGTTATTTTTTCCTAAGGGAGAAAATATGACCATTGTTGTCAGGAGGCAGACATGAAATGTTTAGATAGTAAACTTCCTCAGTGCACGTTTGTATTTTCTGAAAGATGGCCAAGACAATGTTAAGGGCTTTACTAGGTGTCTGACTTTGCTTTTCTATATACCATGTTCTTTTTTCTAGTAGAGACAGTAGAGTTAAAGCTCTCTAGGTGACCTAAACAGAATGTTAAAAAGTAAAGCACATAAAAATATTTCAACTTGAAGAACTGTTCAAAAAGTGAAAGGATTTTCCAAGTGCAGTACTATCCCTTTTTGCACCAGAATAAAGCTATGAAAGCCCTTAGCAAATTTTCTAGTCTTTCTGCAATAGTAAAAAGAATGCCTACTATCCTAACCTTAAGAGGCAGCACCCTACCTAGCCCTGAAGCTATGACAGAAACTGGAAGGTCTGTGCATATTGTCTTCCTTTTTTAAACTCCATCAATGAGTATTAAAGAGAGGTACACACACATGGAGAGTTCTATTTTTTTGGTTTCCCCAAATGATCACCATAGTATGATATGCAACTTAATAATTTGCTTGTCTTCACAAAATGGGTTAGTAATGAGGCCCCATTTCTATCTTCTGTTAATGAGGTATACAAAAGCACCAGACTACAAATGAATATCCTAGGGATACTTGTGACTGGCTGTTAAAAACTTAAAACACATTCTCTAATAAATTCAGTATTATAAATAGCAGTTAGGTCTGTAAATGCACACCAACAGTATTAACACGGTAACTTAGTATTATAGAAAAATCTGTTCTAGAAAGACTTCTTCGCTGTTTCTGCCTATGATGAAAGCACTGAAGGTGGTTTGGAGTCTTGGAGACTATTGTAAGGAAAAGAAAACTCGAAGCAGCATCAGCAGAACACAGGAACCTATGAGTTTATGTGGCTCTGTCAGATAAGAAAAGGAGATCCTCCTAAGAGTGGTCATTCACTTATGAGATAACCTTAAATGGAACTTTAAGGGGAGGGCTTACCAGAACAGTTCTATATCCTAGCCTACCATCCTAAAGTATAATCTGTCTGAAAAATAATCTAGAATACAAGAATTTAAATGAATAAACCATAATGTTTGAACAAATGTTTGTCAAGCAAAGCAGAATTCAGTAAGAGAGTCAGGTGTCTCTTTTCAGGCTTTAATTTAGTTACCCTACAGGTATTAAGTATTTATTTAGGTAACTCCACATCCTACTGTCATGAAGTATTAGTCAACATTCATTGTCCTATGTAATAGAAATGTAAAATATCAAGGTAATTCCTGTTTAGTTAAAAACAATGACACGTTTCTTTAAATTTCTCACAAGTTTTCCTTGCCTTTAAGAAGTTTTAACAAAACTACATTTTTGGTACTGATTGATTCAGTGTTTTCTTACCCGTTCAATTTTTTCTCTGGTTCTTTCAGTTCCTACAGGAACTTCATGAATGTGATAATGGCAGCAAAGGTAACTCATGACAGGGTCAGGGGCATCAAACAACTCTCGCAAATAAGAGAAAAATCCATATTGTCTGAAATGAAAAGCACCTTTTAGGATTTTCTTCTTAAAACAGCATTAAAAAAAAATCTCATAGTTGACAAGTGAATAAACAATAAATAAAATATAAGGAGGTTAGTCACTTAAGTGATTTTATTTCCTGATCAGAAAAGTTTAATATTTATAATTACAAACTATTAATCTCTTCTTTTGTGGTTTCTACCACTGCTTTTATACAGAGTTAAGACTTTATTTACTTGTAGTAGTTTTATAATTGTAGTATTTCCATTTGATCCTTCTGGAAATTACTTTTACATTATGAAGTGATTTATCCTTCTATTTCCCCAATAACTAACCAACTATTTTAGGAGCTCACTAAATAGTCCAATATTATTCCAATGATTTGAAAAATCACTATCATATACTAAGAAATGCCACAGTCTGTTCCTGGGCCTAGATTTTGCTTTTTTAGACTTAAGAAGAGATCCTAAAAGGGAATAATACAGCCTATAACAAATATATTTGTGTGACAAAGAGATAATTTAAATGTATTTAAGACATAAATGATGATTCAATATTCAAAAAAACAGCTTAGTTCTAATACTAGAATTTTCAAGACTTACTTCAGGTCATTCAAAGATCTTGAAGGCGCTTTGTCTGCATATGAATTCTTAGGAGCAATAACAGCATTTACTCTTAATTTTTTATTGTCATGAACCTTAATATAAGGAAAATAAAATACTACTTTAATTACCATATACTTTCAATGAAGATTTTTAAAATTATGATATTATTCTTACTGGCATTCTTGGGATGATCAAAAAATTGAACACTGACTAGATATTTAATGGTACTCATAAAAAAACTTTTTAGTGTGGTGATATTAATAGCTATGTGTTTTCACAGAAAGTACATTTCTTTTATTATTTTCACTGATAAAGTCTATCAAACAGATAAGGAAACAGTGACACCAAGACTCCTTTTCAGAACACAGAAGGACGGGACACTTCCCAAGTCATTTTATGATTCCAGTATAATTCTAACAAAAACATTACAATATCCCTCCTGAACACATATACAAAAATCCTTAACAAAGTATTAGTAAACAGAATCTAGCAATATATAAACACTATACATGACCCAGTCAAGTTTATCCCAGGAATATGAGACTGGTTGACTTTGAATGCTACATCAGTCTAACTTACTGCACTGTCAGAATAAAGTACAAAAGCCGTAAGATTATCTCAGAATTTTCAGCTAACTAGGAACAGAAGGAAAATTCCTCAATGTGATAAAGGGCATCTATGATAAGCATATAGCAGACATAGTACTTAATTGTGGATTATTAAGTGCTTCCCCGCTAGGCTTGGGAACAAGTAGAGATATCAAATCTTACCACTTTTTTTCAGCATTGTCCTAGAAGAGCTAGACAATGTAGTGAAGCACAATAAAGAGGTAAAAGATTGAAAAAGAACAAGTAAAAAGATCTGTCAACTATTCTTCTGTTTGTAATTATGTATGTGGAGAGATTTTAAAAATATTCTGTTGTTCATGGAACTACCTAATAGGTTTAAGAACCATTAATGATTCTAATTGCTCTTTCTGTATTTATTAGTTGGTAGTCTACTATATGAGGAAGTGCTTTTTCTTCTTCATTTATCTGGACTTCACTGGTAGTTCATATGGTAAAGAATCTGCCTGCAATTCAGAAGACCCAGGTTCGATCTCTGGGTCAGGAAGATCCCCTGGAGAAAGGAATGGCAACCCACTCCAGTATCCTTACCTGGAGAATTCCGTGGACAGACCATGGCATTGCAAAGAGTCAGACACGACTGAGCAACTGACACTATGTAAGTCATGACTGGTGGGGCTGTGTTCCCTCCCTGTATTGTGGCCTGAGGCCAAACTATGGTAGGGGTAATGGCAGTAATGGCAACCTCCTTCAAAAGGACTTATGCCAGCATGCCCTGCCTCCCAGAACTTTGCAGTCAGAGGCCCCAACCTGGTGGTAGGCCACCACTGACCCACGTCTCTGCCAGGCTCCCAAACACACATAGGTTAAGTCTGCCTCAGTCTCTTGTGGCGTCACCACTCCTTTTTCCTGGGTCCTGGTATGCACAAGATTTTGCTTGTCCTCCAAGTGTTTCTGTTTCCCAGTCCTATGGAAGTCTGTAATCAAATCCCACTGTCCTTCAAAGTCAAATTCCCTGGGGGTTCTCAGTCCCTTTGCTGGATCCCCAGGTTGGGAAGTCTGTTGTGGGGCCTAGAATTTTTGCAACAGTGACTCAGAACTTCTTTGGAATAGTTGTTCTCCAGTTTGGAGAAGAGGAGAGGAAGGAATGAAGAAGCTGAGCCAACGTGGAAACAATACCCGGTTGTGGATGTGTCTAGTGGTGAAAGCAAAGTCCACTGCTCTAAAGAACAGTATAACATAGAAACCTGCAATGTTAGATCCATGAATCAAGGTAAGTTGGAAGTGGTCAAACAGAAGATGGCAAGAATGAACATCAACATTTTAGAAATCTGAACTAAAATGGACAGGAACGGGCAAATTTAATTCAGATGACCATTATATCTACTACTGTGAGCAAGAATCCCTTAGAAAGAACGGAGTGGCCCTCACAGTCAAAAAAAGAGACTGAAATGCAGTAATTGGGTGCAATCTCAAAAATGACAAAATGACCTGTTTTTCTGCAAGGCAAACCATTGAATACCACAGTAATCCAAGTCTATGCCCCAACCACTAATGCCAAAGAAGCCTAAGCTGAAGATCTACAAGACCTTCTAGAACTAACACCAAAAAAAAAAAAAAAGATGTCCTTTTCATCACAGGGGACTGGAATGCAAAAGTAGGAAGTCAAGAGATACCTGGAGTCACAGCAAGTTTGGTCCTGGAGGACAAAATGAAGCAGGGCAAAAGCTAACAGTTTTACCAAGAGAACACACTGGTCATAGCAAACACCCTCTTCTAACAACACAAGAGAAGAACCTATACATGGACATCACCAGACGGTCAATATAGAAATCAGACTGTTTATATTCTTTGCGGCCAAAGATGGAGAAGCTCTATATCGTCAGCAAAAACAAAACAAGGAGCTAACTGTGGCTCACATCATGAACTCCTTATTGCAAAATTCAGACTTAAACTGAAGAACATAGGGAAACCACTAGACTACTCAGGTATTTCCTAAATCAAATTCCTTATGATTATAGAGTAGAAGTGACAAACAGATTGAAGGGATTAGATCTTCAGGCAGGCAGTCTCCTGCCTGAAGAACTATAGATGGAGGTTCGTCACACTGTACAGAGGTGGTGACCAAAACCATCCCCAAGAAAAAGAAATGCAAGAAGGCAAATGGCTGTCTGAGGAGGCCTTACAAACAGCTGAGTAAAGGAGAGAAGTGAAAGGCAAAGGAGAAAGGCAAAGATATAACCATCTGAATGCAGAGTTCCAAAGAATAGTAAAGAGAGATAAGAAAGGCTTTTAAGTGAACAATGCAAAGAAACAGAGGAAAACAATAGAATGGGAAAGATTAGAGATCTCTTCAAGAAAATCAGAGATACCAAGGGAACATTTCATGCAAAGATGGGCTCAATAAAGGACAGAAACAGTATAGACCTAACAGAAGCAGAAGATATTAAGAAGAGGTGGCAAGAACACGGGCTTCCCTTGTGGTTCAGCTGGTAAAGAATCTACTTGCAATGTGGGTAACCTGGGAAGATCCCTTGGAGAAGGGAACAGCTACCCACTCCAGTATTCTGGACTGGAGAATTCCATGGACTGTATAGTCCATGAGGTTGCAGAGTCAGACACACAGACAAGAGTACAAACAAAAACTGTACAAAAAAGATCTTCATGACCCAGATAACCACGATGGTGTGATTATTCACCTAGAGCTAGACATCCTGGAGTGCGAAGTCAAATGTGCTTTAGGAAGCATCATTACGAACAAAGCCAGTGGAGGTATGGAATGCCAGCTGCTGCTGCTGCTAAGTTGCTTCAGTCGTGTCCGACTCTGTGCGACCCCAGAGACGGCAGCCTACCAGGCTCCTCCGTCCCTGGGATTCTCCAGGCAAGAACACTGGAGTGGGTTGCCATTTCCTTCTCCAATGCATGAAAGTGAAAAGTGAAAGTGAAGTCGCTCAGTCATGCCTGACTCTTAGTGACTCCATGGACTGCAGCCTACCAGGGTCCTTCGTCCATGGGATTTTCCAGGCAAGAGTACTGGAGTGGGTTGCTATTGCCTTCTCGGGCAATTCCAGCTAAGCTATTTCAAATCCTAAAGGATGATGCTGTTAAAGTGCTGCACTCAATATGCCAGTAAATCTGGAAAACTCAACAGTGGCCACAGGACTAGAAAAGGTCAGTTTTCATTCCTATCCCCCAAAAAGACAATGTTCAAACTACTGCACAATTGCACTCATTTCACATGCTTGCAAGGTAATGCTCAAAATCCTTCAAGCTAGGCTTCATGTGAACCAAGAACTTCCAGATGTACAACAAGCTGGATTTAGAAAAAGAGAAACCAGAGATCAAACTGCCAACATCCACTGGATCATAGACAAAGCAAGAGAGTTCCAGAAAAATATCTACTGCTTCACCAACTATGCTGAAGCCTTTGACTGTGTGGATCACAACAAACTGGAAAATTTTTCAGGAGATGGGAATACCAGACCGCCTTGCCTGACCCCTGTGAAACCTGTATGCAGGTCAAGCAATAGTGAGAACCAGATATGGAACAACAGAATGGTTCAAAATTGGGAAAGGAGCACATCAAGGCTGTATACAGTCACCCCCACTTATCTAACTCCTATGCAGAGTACATGATGCAAAACGTCAGACTGTGTGAAACATAACCTGAAATCAAGATTGCTGGGAGAAATATCAATAAAGATATGAAGATGACACAACCTTAATGGCAGATAGCGAAGAGGAATTAAAGAGCCTCTTGATGAAGGTGAAAGAGGAGAATGAAAAAGCTGGCTTAAAATTCAACATTCAAAAAACTAAGATCATGGCATCCAGTACCATGGCAAATAGATGGGGAAACAACAAAAACAGAGACAGACTTTATTTTCTTGGGCTCCAAAATCACTGAAAATGGTGACTGCAGCCATGAAATTAAAAGACACTTGCTCCTTGGTAGAAAAGCTATGACAAAGCTAGACAGTATACTAAAAAGCAAAGACATTACTTTAATGACAAAGGTCCATATAGTCAAAGCTCTGGTTTTTCCAGTAGCCATGTACAGATGTGAGAGCTGGACAATAAAAAAGGCTGAATGCCCAACTGCCTTTGAACTGTGGTGTTGGAGAAGACTCTTGAGAGTCCCTTGGACTGCAAGATCAAACCAGACAATCCTAAAGGAAATCAGTCCTGAACATTCACTGGAAGGACTGATGCTGAAGCTGAAACTCCAATACTCTGGCCACCTGATAGAAGAGCTGACTCATTGGAAAAACCCTGATGCTGGGAAAGATTGAAAGCAGTAGGAGAAAGGGACCACAGAGGATGCCATGGCTGGATGGCATCACTGACTCAATGGACATGGGTTTAAGCAAACTCTGGGAAATAGTGAAGGACGTGGAAGCCTGGCCTATTGCAGTTCATGGGGTCACAAAGAGTCTGACACAACTGAGTGACTGAACAACAACACAGTTGAGCAACTGGTTTGTAAGTTACCAAAGGATGGGAAATGGTATTCTAGAAGACATAATTACAGGAAGAGATTACATACAATAAACTTCATAATTTAAAATATACACCCAAAAAAATCACACATGCAAGCAGTTCTAGTCTTAATAATGAGATGCAATGGATAGTTCTCATAATAGAAGAAAAATAAAAGGTCAAATTTCCTGGAACCTATGTCGTATTATTGGGGCTTCCCTGGTGGTTCAGTGGTAAAAGAATCTGCCTGCCGATGCAGGAGACAAGGTTTGATCCCTTGGTTGGGAAGATCCCCTAGAAAAGGGAATGGCAACCTACTCCAGTATTCTTGCCTGGGAAATCCCATGAACAGAGGAGCCTGGTGGCTACAGTCATGGGGTCACAAAAGAGGTGGACATGACTTAGTGACTAAACAACAAATGTCTTCTTATATGGTTCAAATTCTTAGCACAGAGGAAGCATGAGTTTTTGAGGCAGATCCAGTTACTCAGTGTAGGCTAAGCTGGTGATTTACAAAACAGAAATCATCTAATTACACCTGACTCTAGGCCCTTCACACTGTGCCATGTTTCACAGACTTGTAAACCAAGTAAACTACTTTTTCAGTGACATCAGGTCAAGAACCCAACTGTTTAGACTTAAATAGCTCTAACTACACAAATGCTTAACCTTTTGGAGTCCATTTTATACTTCTGTAGATTCAGCCTTTTTATCTGGTCATCATATATTCATATTCCCTGCCAACTCCCAAACCAGAAGGAGGTCAATATAGTGAAAGTCAAAGAAAGTAAAGATTTTTTCCAGTAACTTGTATACCAGAGAAACAGAGGACCACTTAAGCTGATTCAGGGTCCTGTCCTTACTTAGACTTACTAGAAAAAGTTAAACCAAAACAAAATCTAAACTTCATCTTTCCAGGGTTTTTTAAAAAATAGAAGGCATATTGCAAAAGGAAAAAGAAATCTTACTGACAAGATAGTAACATACATAGCTCACAATATATATTATTATACAGTGAAAACTACAGTACTTAACACTGCTCTTAACTTTTCCATTTGATAATTTAACCATCATGACCATATTTTGAAGTAGATATTATCTCCATTTTATAGTGAAGAAATTAAGATACAAAGCATTGAGTTTTTGAAAACAGCAGCAAAGCCAGAATTCAAAGTCTGGTAGCCTGTCTGTTGAGTCTATGCTCTTAACTAAGTCATGCTGGTTTCTAGTGGCCTAGATTCTTGGTCAGTGGTGTTTTTCTAGTCAGACATAGGATTCTCACTCTTTTTAAAGTTTTATTTACTTGGCTGCACCATGCAGCCCATGGGACCTCAATTCGCCAACCAGAGACTGAACCTGTACTCCCCGCACTGGAAGTGCAGCCTTATCCACTGGACCATCAGGGAAGTGCAGATGTTTTATTTATAAGAAGAAGCAATATTATATTATTTCCCTCTCCAAAGAAAAACTGAGTTCATTCTAATACATTTCTAAAAAGGATGTCCAAGACCAAAGGCTCATCATCAAGATGTTTCTTTTTCTTAATGTGACAGAATTACTTCATATTAATTCCAAATCATAATTTCAAAATATGTTACAGATGGAATTATGGGCTGTTTGTCCTCTTGTAAAACAAATTCAATCCTCAATAATGGCACAAAAAAGAAATTAGTGAATTTGAATGATTTTACACAAGAGTTATTGCTGATAAAATAGGTCATCATCACCTTTTGCTCCAGATTGAAGTTAAAAACTCAAGCACTGGAAAGTAAGTGTGAAGTAAGTTAAAATATTATGCTGGTTAGTACTTGCCTCTTTGAGGAAAACCTCCATATCTTCTTGATTTTCAAACACAAAAGCTCTCAGGTCATTTGATGGAATATGATTTTCAATATATTTGGCATTTTTATTATCTTTCATATTTATCTAAACAAAACAAAAAGAAAAGCTGATTTTCATGAAACCCAAACTGATTACTAGAATGTAACTATATCTAAGTTAGATTTATTTAATTAGGTTAAATTCAATCCTTGAGAAAAAAGATTATAAAAAGAAGTTTGGTATTGAAGAGTCAACATCTGGAAACATCTGTTTAATTTACTGTCCATACATAGTAAAGCAAAAGCTAAGACTTTAACAGCACCTAATGCATACTGTCTTTAAGAGAAATTCATACTGTCCATTGCAAACACTAATTAGTATGAAAACACAAAGGCCTAAATAAAATTTTGAGACTAATGAAAAAAACTGGCTATGGATTAATTGTAACTCTGCCTACAATGCAGGAGACCTGGGTTCAATCCCTGGGTCGGGAAGATCTTCTGGAGAAGGAAACGGCACCCCACTCCAGTATTCTTGCCTGGAAAATCCCATGGACGGAGGAGCCTAGAAGGCTACAGTCCATGGGGTTGCAAAGAGTCAGACACGACTGAGTGACTTCATTCATTCACTCATTAGTGCTTTCAAGAGAAACCTTAGGTTTACACTACAAGTGCATAAACTTAACCACTTATTTCAAAAATATTGACTAATAGACATTTCTGCATGTGAGGCTCAATGCTATGGAAAATACTAAGATATCAGTAGTTCAAGAGCCAGGGTTCTAGGATCCAACAGATGTCACTTCAATTCCTATCCTGATCTTGATCAAGTACCATCTAAATCTCTGAAAGCTTTAGTTACTTTATCTGTAAAATGGGTAGAGTAAAACAGTTTATATTTCATGGGACTAAAAGTGGATTAAAAGAAATAATATTTAAAAATTAGTACAGTGTTTGTCACATAAATTGTTGGTCAGTATTACTTGAAATGACAGAATATCAATCAGTATAGAAACATGGGAAAACTGATACACAAGCAAACAGAAAAAAAAATCACAGCCATATAAAATATTATTACACAGACATAAATGCCAGAGACATTAGATGTCTACTGTTCCACAAACTTTTTGGTATCAAACTACTCTGTTGGAAGGAATGGAACAAATGAAAAAACATAAAGTGGATAAAGTAACCCCAATATCACCAAAGGAAATTTTTTTTTTAAATTGATAAGCCAACCTAGGACTTAGCTCTCATTATCATTCTCCCCCAGGATACACTTATTAGAGATTTTCTGCCATATCAGACTCTGGGGCCCACACATTCTGTAAATTGCTTACATGGACATCTAACTCTTGGATGAATTTCACCTGCTTGTTTAGGTAATGAATCTCAAAGAAGCCACATAAGTAGGGGTCATTTTTGTCACTGGTCAGTTTCTGCATTTCCTGTAGTAATTGACAATTTTTTCCAAGTGTATACACACTCCATTGCTGATATCCTGAAGGAAGATTTGGCCACCCTGTTGGTTTTGCACCTTGATCAGCTTTTTAGTGAGCTCTTATTCCTTATGAGATTGGTGAAGGAAATATTTGGAAAAGTTCTTCAAAGCAACATCTTCACAAAGTACTAAGACATAGACAGGTACCCAAAGAAGGTGTAGCACTCCAAGATGTTCTGGTAGTTAATGGCAGACTCCTGTTTTGCTATTTTTAAAAGTGAAACCTTTCTAGTATCTATCCTGTAATCTGTTTTAAAATTCATGAATGTATCATAAATGCCCCCTTATATTAGTAAACAGAGAACTGTGGCAACACTTTAAGGCCTTTGAAGGTACAGTTAAGTGTGGGCAGGATACTGCTGGAAGGAGGTGGTAGGAAAGGTAAAAGGTTGTTCCAGGAAAAGGATAAAATAACAAGAGTATCTCCCTTTATCTCAGACTCAAATGTAATTTAAAAAGTAAATACATGCCAGCTAGTAATCTGACTTGGTGACTGACTACTATCAGGAAATCAAGTGACAAGAAGATGACAGTATTTTGAGGTTGGCATTTTAATAAAAAATCTGTTGAAAATAACACTTGCATTATAATTTATTATACTAAGAGTCACGAATTTTTTTCTTGTGTTTTCTTTCAATCCTTACTAGATTAATAAAAACAATGATGTCTGCATCCAAAAGAGGTATTCCCTTCCTGATCTGGCAAAAATATTCTAATAATACATATTTGAGCAAAAAGAGAACACAGTATTATGCCTACTAATTTTGCAATACAATGCACGCTCTAATAAAAGACAAAGAACTATATGAAATGATTTTGAATAAAGTGTATCATAAATAGGAGTTACAGAAAACAGAACTTGTCATGAATCCTGTAAGAATCTACAATGAATTCTTTCCTAAAGTTAAGAAAGAATCATCTAGTAAAAATGATTCTTTTATCGTTTTGGGGTAAGTTTTAATGTCTGACATATCGTTAGCAAAGAATGGTGTTTTTTTATTTTTTCATTCCTTCTCATAGCCCAACTTACTATTTTAAATATTTTAGATGGAAATCTTCCTATTAAATCCACACCCACATTTGATTATTTACCAAATACAGCTTGCCCTATTCTTGATGACCCATAGTCACCAATAAGACCTATCAAATGTTTATGAGGTCAATAAATTGTTGGTTTTGACTCTCAGAATCCTCAGAATGCTTCATTTCTGTAGCAGATGATTTTCTTGTTTGTCCTGTCAGATATCCCCTTATCAGTAGCCCATATTTACAGAAATTTTCTACCCCTTTGGCAGAATTTACTATATTGCCTATTATAACCAAAAAATAGCAACTGCCAAAGGAACCAGATAACCAAGTCTATACATGATTCTTGGTCAATAAGCTGCCAGTTTCATACTTTTGTCAAGAAACAGTTCATAGGTTTATTATCAAAGACCCTTTAAAAGGGTACAGATTCAGCAGCATACCAGATGCCACAAGTCTACTAATAGAAAACTAGGGTGTTAATAAGACTAAGAATTCTTAAAACAACAAAATCTACAATGATTATAATAATAAAACTAACAGATATTACTAAGGTTAACAAATTTCTTACCGTGAGCATTATGGGCTCACAGACTCTTTGCTTAAATTTGTCTCTGTTATTTCTTAGCCATAAAACAGCATCATAGGTATCACGATATCTCTGTCTCAGTTTATCTTCTTTTTGATTCATAAGATTGTCAAAACGTATAATATGATCATCTACACCTAAAATTGGGGGAAAAAAACAAAAGCATTATTTCTCTGAAAACTTTTAATTAGTAAAATAACCTATTAATAATACAAAAGAATATCTTAGATCTAAAAGCTATAAATACCACTCAGCAAGTATCCAGCACAGTGAAAAAGACCTACTGTGGACAAATCATTCTCAAATTTCCAAACATCGGGGATAAAAGATGATCTTCAAGCTATCAAAAATAAACAGGTCATGTACAAAACAATGAGAAAACACTAGACTTCCTATCAAAAAACAATCACAATAGGTGTTTAAAATTCTGAGAAAAATTGTTTTCAAGCTAGATTTTTATATACAACAAAAAAGGGAGGTAACAAAGTAAAGATTTTTCAGGGATGCAAAGACTCAATTCTCAAGTATCTCTTCCTAGGAGGTTACCTGAAGATGTACTCTTAGAAAATAAGGAATTAAAAAAAAAATGAAGACACAGAATTCAGCAATAGCTATTTATGCAACACAGAAAAAGTGTGAGACAAGTCCTAGGTATCATTTCATGTAACAGACCTTGAGAACAATCAGTTTAGATGGGAGGGGGAGGATGGAAGTTTTCAGAACTTGAAGATAATTTTTTTCCCAATTAAGGAAATGCCAAACTAAATGGCATTTCTAAAAAATGGTAAATTAAAATCTTAAAAAAAAAAATTATCAATGAATGGAAATAAGGTCATAATATACTACTTGGCTCTGCTGTGAACAAGTTTTACTGTTGTAATAACATAAATAATATTTAGTATTTCTAGCTGTTTGAATTAACCCATAAACAGAACATATAACATTTAATTATGGTTCTCAATAAAATATATTTCAGCCTTTAAACTATAAAAACCAGAGTACACATTACAGATTTAGATTATGAGAAAGGAGGAAAGTAAAAAGAAAGGCTAGGAGTACCAATATTTTTAGCTTATAACTATGCATTCAAGCATTATCAACAAATGCTAAATGACAAAAAAAGAGTAAGAATATTTACAGTAAGTCACATTAATATATGTTATGATTACTAATATTAAAAATAATAATCCCACTTGAGAATTACAACAATAGGTAAGGGAGGTGTCATGAGTTGAAATCCACATCTAAAGTAACAAACTATTAAAAGATGATATCTAAAGTTGATTAACCAAGACATGGAGAAACAAAAATATGATTAAGATATACGAAAAACCATTAGAAAAAAAGTTGCTGAAATAGTTAAAGAGTGCTTACTCTTGACAGTGGATCAGGAAGTTGTCTCATCTAGTTTTGTCTTCTCTTAAAACCATACACCTAGGATTTTGCTAAATACTTTTAAAAATGTTTTTTAACTGATCTTAGTCATATATACTGAGAAGACAGACTGTAAGATCTCCTCTGTCTGAATAATGATCTAGCCATATAATCTACAGGAAAAAAAAATAATTATGAAACTGGAGAGGCTTCAAGGAATAAAGCTAATAGAAGGTTATGAAAGCTAGAATAAAGAGCTTAAATTTGACCTGAGAAGTAACAGAAAACTGAGTGACTGTACAGAAAACAAAGTATTTTTAGGGAATTAAATCAACTTAATCTGACCTAAGACAATGGTCTGCTAGTGGCAAATCATTACACAACAGATACAGGTATTAAATGAGCTTCCTCAACAAGCAGAGCTGAACATTTAGACATGATCAGGGAAAGAAGAAAGTCCATCAACAGAGACATATCTCCCATTTTATAAACATGTCTTCACCCTAAGTTTAATAAAACTTACTCCTCTTCTCCTTCTCTAGAGTTTCCCTCTCTCTTCGCTTATCAATTATCTCGCTTTCGCATAACGCCTTTTCATCTTGAACTCGTCTCAGATCATTTGTAATGGCATCAATTTGGGGTTGGAGGTTCTCACAGTTTTCTGTGGTCTTCAGTTCATTTTGCAGATCTTCTATCATTTTGCGGGTGTTACTTATTCTCCTCTGTCGGTCATGCTCTTCATTTTGTTTTACTGTTAAAGCCTGCTGAAGCTCCTCAATCTAATAAAACAAAAGCAGATTAGTATTAGAGATCGTTTTTTCTCCTGGTTTATAAGGTTTTTACAGTGATAATAGTTTTTAAAATGCAAACACTTCTAAGAATATGGGTTTTTTTTCCTCACTAAAAGGTATCCTGCTAGAATTAGACTGCTACTCCTACCAGACTACTTGTCTCTTTATTTGTTCAGTAATACATACCAAGTATCTAGGGCAGTGCTTAGTATATAGTAGCAGTCATTATATATTTGCTGAATAAGCAAAATATTTATAAAGCCAATCAGCAGATCTCTAAATATTTACAGGAAGATTTCACATACATCATAAAGCTGAAAATAGTTATATGGTACAACAGACATTCAGTAAAGCAGTAATAATAGAAGCGATGATCAAGATTATATCCTACTACTTTTAAACCAAAATAAACCATTTTCTTTCAGTTACTTTCTGCTAGCAATTCAAATTAATATTTTAAGATTTCAATCCTCAATCTATATGCTTATATTCAGGGTACATGCGTGCTAAGTTGCTTCAGTTGTGTCCTACTCTTTGCAACCTTATGGATTGCAGCCTGTCAGGCTCTTTTGTCCACAGGATTCTCCAGGCAAGAATACTGGAGTGGGTTGCTGTGAACTTCTCCAGGGGATCTTTGGAAATTTCGGTTGGTATCAGTTTTCTTTTTTAAAAGTTTAGCTTTGACAGTATCAGACAATGAACTGAATATATGCCAAAATTCGCTCTCCTACAAAAACACACAAAAGTGAAGAAAAAATATTTGAAAAAAATAAGACATATGTATGTGTGTGTCTATGTGACTGAAAATTAACGATGTTCAATGGGCCTGAAAGAAGGAAGCAGACAAGAAGCCATAGTGTTCAGCCAGGAAACCCATGTTTTAGGAGACTAAACTGGCAGGTCATGGGAGACAAGGATGGAATTAAGAATACACCAAACACATGAGGAATTCCAAGTCAATCAAAAAGGGACAAGAAATTTAACAAATATAACTTTTGCAATTCCAACAAAAGAGACCACCAACCTACCAAAAATCACTGAGCTGCTGAAACAATTTTACACCAAGAAGTCTCCTGACACTGACCTGAGAAACTGAAAAGCAGCCAGATGGTACCCTGTCCTTCTAGCTCAGTTTTGAGTTCTGTCTTTAACTCATTCAACACCTTTTCCAACAAACTCCCATAACTGACTAATTCTGTACACCCAAGTTCAGCTCAGGCACAGTAAGTCCAAGCCTCTTAGATAATCCATGTTTGCTAGGATACTATCCACATTCTGAATGTCCTCTCTTCTTGTTCTAAGTAAAATTTGGTGATTGCTGGAAGACACTTCTCCCTGGAGCCCTTTCAAACGGTGACCTTTTCCTGCCATAATCCTTCAGGACACTTCAGGACTCAGGTGGGGAAGGTGTCCTCATTAATCTCCACTGTACTACTTTCTCCGTCAACTGAGCCCCACTTCAGATCTTTTGAAGACCATGTGATCAGACATTACCACCCATTATCTTTGTGATGTTAACTGCCTCCCTCAAAATCTTTCCTCACATCCTTCATTCAATCATGACTTTAGCACCCGACTACGACTATCTTTTCTCTCCATCATTATGCTGGCCATCATGGTATTTCAACATACACACAGAAAACCAGTTTAAGTCTTTGGGCTCTGTGTTCCTTGACATCTTCAACTTCAACCATCTTTTCCTAAACACCACCTCGGCCAACCTCTCCTATGGTTATATTTAATGATATCTATTCACCAAAAAAATCATACCACGTCTGAAAACTGTATTTCCACAATCCTACTCTTTGATCACCCCCTTTCTTCCCTTCCATTTTACTTCCATGGTATTACAACTGTTGTTTGACTATAGAGTCCTGCAAACCACAGAGCCTACTATCTTTTCAACATCAACCACCCCCCTTCTCACTTCTTTCCTTCATCCGCTGAGGTTCCACAACTCAGCATGAGAGTCACTCCCATGCAAAGACCTCCTGACCCCGCACTATTCCTAATTTACATTAGCAAGGGAAAAGGTCAGTCCTTATTAAACCTAAATATATACCTTCTATTTATCTGGATCTAAACAACTGAACTAATTGGAGAAAATTTTGAAAACAGGTCTTACTTCAAATTTATGGCCACATAACTTAAACAGGCACTCAGAACTCCCCCCAAAAACTACTACGTTTGTCTAGTTAATCTATGCTCTCATTCTGAGATGAATTCACATCTTCTCCTCCTTCCTCAATCCAATACTGCTAAAGGCCATCTACTCACTCAGTTAATATGAGACTCTGTCTCAGATCTCATTAACAGCAGTGGTAAAAGCAGACTACTCTGACCAGAGTACTTTCCTCCTTTTAAAACCATCATCCTACCTCCAAGTGTAATCACTCTGCTTTATCTTATACAATATAAGAAGAGTTCTTATAGCTACCTGAATCTAACCCTCCAAGGCTACTCTAAGCAATGTTTCTCAAGTTATTCATGGTGAAAGAACAGTAAAAAAATTCTTAGCAACCACAAGTCACTTTTATCAATTGTTGTTCAGACGCTAAATTATGTCTAACTCTTTGTGACACCATGGATAGCACTCCAGGCTTCCTTGTTCTTCACCATATCCTAGAGTTTGCTCAAACTCATGTCCACTGAGTCCGTGATGCCATCCAATCATCTCATTCTCTATCATCCCCTTCTTCTCCTGCCTTCAATCTTTCCCAGCATCAGGGTCTTTTCCAATGAGTCAGTTCTTTACATCAGGTGGCCAAAGTATTGGAACTTCAGCTTCAGCATCAGTCATTACAATGAATACTCAGGACTGATTTCCTTTAGGATTGACTGGTTTAATCTCCTTGTTGTCCAAGGGATTCTCAAGAGTCTTCTCCAACACCACAGTTAGAAAGCATCAACTTTTAGGTGATCAGCCTTCTTTATGGTCCAACTCTCACATCTGTACATGACTACTGGAAAAACCATAGCTTTAACTATACAGACCTTTGACAGCAAAGTAATGTCTCTGCTCTTTTGTACGCTGTCCAGGTCTGTCACAGCTTTTCCTCCAAGGAGCAAGCCATCTTTTAATTTCATAGCTGCAGTTACCATCCACAGTGATTTTGGACTGCCAAAAAATAAAGTCACTGTTTCCATTGTTTCCCCTTCTATTTGCCATGAAGTGTTGGGACTAGATGACACGATCTTAGTTTTTTGAATGTTGATTTTCAACCCAACATTTTCACTCTCCTCTCACTTTCATCAAGAGGCTCTTTAGTTCCTCTTTCACTTTCTGCCATAAGGGTGGTATCATCTGAATATCTCAGGTTATCGATATTTCTTGTGGCAATCTTGATTCCAGCTTCTGTTTCATCGAGCCTAGAGTTTCACATGATGTACTCTGCGTATAAGTTAAATAAGCAGGGTGACAAAATACAGCCTTGACGTACTCCTTTCCCTTCTGAAACAAGTGCGTTGTTCCATGTACAGTTCTAATTATTGCTTCTTGACCTGCATACAGGTTTCTCGGGAGGCAGGTAAGATGGTCTGTTATTCCCATCTCTTTAAGAAGTTTCCACAGTTTGTTATGATCCATACAGTCAAAGGCTTTAGCATAGTCAATGAAGCAGAAGTAGATGTTTTTCTGGAATTCTCTTCCTTTCTCTATGATCCACTGGATGTCGGCAATTTGATTCTGATTCTTACGTCTTTTCTAAATCCAGCTTGTACATCTGGAAGTTTTCGGTTCACATACTGCTGAAGTCTAGCTTGAAGGATTTTGACGATTACTTTGCTAGCATGTGAAATATAAGAAACTGTGCATTAGTGTGAACATTCTTTGGCATTGCCCTTCTTTAGGATGGGAATGAAAACTGACTTTTTCCAGGTCAAAACACTGTGGGCACCAGGTCCCAGGATAAACAAGCAGTGACCCCACAAGAGACTAAGCCTGACTTGCCTGTGAGTCTTCAGAAGTCTCTGGTGGAGGCGTGGTCAACAGTGGCCTGCAGCAGGGTCAGGGGCACTGACTGCAGCAGTCCTGGGAGGTGTGGCAAGCTGGCATAAGTCCTTTTGGGAAGGTTGCCATTACCCCTACCATAGTTTGCCCTTTGGTCAAACTACAGGGAGGGAACATAGCTCCATCAGTTAGCAGAAAATCGGATTAAAGATTTACTGAGAACAGCCTTGCCCATCAGTTCAGCTCAGTCAGTCAGTCATATTCGAACCCTCTGCGACCCCATAGACTGCAGCATGCCAGGCCTCCCAGTCCATCACCAACTCCTGGAGCTTGCTCAAACTCATGTTCATTGAGTCGGTGATGCCATCCAACCATCTCATCCTCTGTTGTCCCCTTCTCCCCTGCCCTCAATCTTTCCCAGCAACAGGGTCTTTTCCAATGAGTCACTTCTTCACATCAGGTGGCCAAAGTACTGGAGCTTCAGCTTTAGCATCATTCCTTCCAAGGAAATCCCAGGGCTGATCTCCTTCAGAATGGACTGTTTGGATTTCCTTGCAGTCCAAGGGACTCTCAAGAGTCTTCTCCAACACCACACTTCAGAAGCATCAATTCTTCGGCACTCAGCTTTCTTTATAGTCCAACTCTCATATCCATACATGACTACTGAAAAAACGATAGCTTTGACTAGACAGACCTTAGTCGGCAAAGTAATGTCTCTGCTTTTTAATATGCTGTCTAGGTTGGTTATAACTTTTCTTCCAAGGAGCGGAAAAAAAAAAAAAAGACAAAACAACAACTCACTGCCCACCAGAGTAAGATGCAGTTTTCCCCACAGCCAGTCCCTCCTATCAGGAAGCTTCCACAAGCCTCTTATCCTCACTCATCAGAGGACAGATAGAATGAAAACCACAATCACATAAAACTAACCAAATTGATCACATGGATTACAGCCTTGTCTAACTCTATGAAACTATGAGCCATGTGATGTAGGGCCAGCCAAGAAAGATCATCTGCATATCTGAGGTTGTTGGTTTTTCTCCCAACAACACTGATTCAAGTTTGTGATTCATCCAGCCTGGCATTTTGCATGACATATTCTGCATGTAATTTAAATAAGCAGGGTGACGGTATATAGCCTTGATGTACTCCTTTCCCAATCTGGAACAAGTGAGTTGTTCCATGTCTGTTTCTAACTGCTGCTTCTTGACCCACATACAGGTTTCTCAGGAAACAGGTGCAGTGGTCTGGTACTTGCATGTTGTTAAGAATTTTCCTCAGTTTGGGGAGACAGAAAAAGATGGCAGAGGAGTAAGACGGTGAGATCACCAGCCTCCCCACAAATACATCAAAATCTCATCAAGATACAGAACAATTCTTACAAAGAACCTCTAGGTGACAGCCATTACTATGGCTCAGAGGAAAAAGCATCTGCTTGCAATGCAGGAGACCCAGGTTCGATCCCTGGGTTGGGAAGATCCCCTGGAGAAGGAAATGGCAACCCACTCCAGTATTCTTGCCTGGAGAATCCCACAGACAGAGGAGCCTGGCAGGCCACAGTCCATGGGGTCACAAAGAGTCAGACACAACTGAGTGACTTCACACACACACACACACACAGGTGACAGCAGAAGACCCCAGGCCTCTAGGAGGCAGGCTAAGCTCCCTGGAATGAGATAAGAGAGAATATGGGGACACAAAAAGGGAAGAGACAGAAAACTTCTGGATCGGAGGGAGGGAGGGAACAGTGAAGGAGGAACAGTTTCCAAGCACAGGAACTCACAGGTGAGCCCAAGGGGAGCTGCGGAATCTTGGAAAGCCGGGCAAAGCAGGGACCTAGAGGCAGAAAACAGAGAAAGCTGCTGCACTCCTCAGCTCATAAACAGCTCATGGACTGTGGTCCCAACTAGACAGTGTGCTTGGGGAACCCAGAGAAGCCCACAGAAGCCCTGCAGGGAAAAGGGTGCTGAGAGAGGCGCAGCATACAAACCTCCGAAGTGCAGACAAACCTTGCGGTGTAGAGGGTGAGGGGGACGTGGTGTGAGAGGCACAGTGGCACATACAAACCTCTGTAGGGCACACAAACCTTGTGGCACAGAGGGTGAGCTCAGAGAGCTGAGGAAAACCCACACAACTCTCCACGATGCAGAGGGCAGGGGTGGGGAGCCAAATATGATCCACACAAGTCCCTACCTAGAAAGCTCTGGCCTGTGGGGTGCGACTGGGGATGGAAGCACTGGCAATGATTCCAGGAACAGGTAGGGGGCTGGTGGCAGTAAAGAGATGCTGAGAAGGCCACTTCGAGGTGGCTGAAGAAACAGATGTATCTAACACTGCCAAGCCAGAAGGGCTGCCCAAAGACATACCGAACCCAGAGACACCGGAAACCTACTACTGGACACCATGCTGCCCTTCAGAGACAAGACCCAGTTTGATCAACCAGAACACAGGCACAAGCTCCCCAACCATGAAAATATCAGAGGACACTAACCCAACCCCATCCATGGGGGCAGACGCCACAACCAACTATGATCTTGAGAACTTTGTCTTCTTTTTAAAATCATACTGTTTATTCCCCCTACACATTTCTACTTTTAATTAGACTTGTGGTGCTAGGGAGTTTTCCTCTTTTTCTTGTTAAAAAAAAAAAAAGAAAGAAAAAAAAATTTTTTCACCTTTGAGTGATTTTTCTGATTTTGTTTTTTTATATATTTGTTTATATATATAATATATATGTTTTTATGTATATATTAAAATATATAAAAAGTATTTTATATAGTTTTATATATTTGATTGCTTTCTTATAGTTCTTTACCAGCTGTAGCCATTCCTGTATATAAAACTTTTTCACATATGTCTATTTATTTTTGTTTTTCTATTTTTCTCTCCTTTCTCCTTTTTCGTTTTCTTAGCCTTCAACCTTTCTTTTCACCAATTAAACTGTTGTGCTCTCCTGGCTGTACTCCTCAGTTGGCACTCTGCTCAGCCTCAGTTTTCCAGATTGAGCATTAGTTAGCTCTGCTTTTAATTGGCTGATACCTTAGAATACTTTGGTTATAACTGTGCATGGAAGTGTGTGTATATGTCCTATTATTTCTGTAATCTTGATTTTGTATTTACCATCCATCTGGGTTCATCTTTTATTTCATGTCATGTTTTACTTTTTGTCTTGGTGTGTTTGCTGTAGCTCCCTTTAATCCCATAACAAGTGACTTATGGAGGCCCAATCCACTGACCAAGGATTACACCTGAACCAGTGAGGTGGGAACATTGAGTCCAAAATCCCAGAGGCCAGAGAACTCCTAACCCCGGGGGTATTAACTACTGAGAACTTTGACACCTGTACACAAAGCCTAGTATCATCCAGCTGTTGACAGCATCCACCCAGGACACTTTACCGAAACAACAAGCAAGAAAAAAAACACAAAAACAATCATCAACAGACAGGAGTCCCACAGGCACTCCAAAATATACCACCTCACACAGCCCTTCCCATTGGGGGCGGTGCGGGGGGGAACCTCCCCTCTTCCCACTAGAACGCAGACACAAGTTGCCCCTAATAAGTCAACACAAACCACTAAACCAACCTCTATTGGACAAAAACCAAAAGCAAAAAGGTATACAACCCTACAGGCTGGAAAAAGGAGACCTCAATCAGAGCACATTAGAAAAAAATAAAAGGACAGAGAAATACAGCACAAATGAAAGAACAAAGGAGAAACTCACAACACCAAGTAAAGAGGAAATAAGCAATCTATCTGAAAGAGAATTCAGAATGATGGTAGTAAAGATGTTCCAAAGACTTGAAAATAGAATGGAGAAAATGCAAGAAACAATTAATACAGTTGCCAAGGACATAGAAGAAATAAAGAATTAGCAAACTGAGATGAATAACACAATTACTGAAATTAAAAATACTCTAGAAGGAACCAACAGCACAATAACTGAGGCAGAAGAATGGTCAAGTGAGCTGGAAGATAGAATGGTGGAAATAACTGTTGAAGAGCACAATAAAGGAAAAGAATGAGAAGAACTGAGGATAGCCTCAGAGACCTCTGGGACAATATTAAACACACCAACATTCGAGTTACAGGGGTCCCAGAGAAAGAGGAAAAAAGAAAGGCACTGAGAACATGCTGAAGAAATTATAGTTGATAACTTCCCCAACATGGAAAGAAAACAGTCCATCAAGTCCAAGAAGCACAGAGAATCCCTGACAGGATAAAACCAAGGAGAAACACATCAAGACTCATATTAATCAAGCTAAAAGAGATTAAACAGAAAGAAAGAATATTAAAAGCAGCAAGGGAAAAGCAACAAGTACCATAAAAGGGAAAACCCATATGATTAACAACAGATCTTTCAGCAAAAACTCTGTAGGCCAGAAGGGAATGGCAGGATATATTTAAAGCACTGAAAGAAAAAATTCTACAACCAAGATTATTATACATGGCAAAGATCTCATTCAAAATTGATGGAGAAAATCAAATGCTTTATAGACAAATAAAAGTTAAGAGAATTTAGCACCACTAAACCAGCCTTACAACAAATATTAAAGGGACTTACATAGCCAGTAAACACAAGAGAAAGGAAAGATTACAAAAACAAACCCAAAACAATTAAGAAAAAGCCAATAGGAACATATATATCAATCATTTCTTTAAATGCAAATGGATTAACTGAACCAACCAAAAGATACAGACTAACTGAATGGATACAAAAATAAGACCCATTACATGTTGCCTACCAGAGACCCAAGAGACCTAGAGACACATACAGACTGAAAGTAAAAGGATGGACAGATATTCCATGCAAATGCAACCCAAGAGAAGCCAGAGAGGCAATCTTTATTGCAGACAAAATAGATTTTTCAATAAATAACATTACAAGAGATAAAGAAGGGCACTACATAATGATCAAGGGGTCAATCCAAGAAGACACAGCAATTGTAACTATTTATGCACCCAACTCTCATATGTTAGTGTTTATACAATGCAAACACTAACAGGCATAAAAGGGAAAATCACAGTAACACAATAATAGTAGGGCACTTTAAAACTGTACTTGCACCAAGGGACAGATCATCGAAACAGAGAATCAATAAGGAAACACCAGCTTAAATGAAACATAAGATCAAACGGATCTAATTGTTATATTCAGGACTTTCCATACAAATACAGAAAAACACAACTTCTTTTCAAGTGCACATGGAACATTCTCCAGGAGAGACTACATCTTGGGCCACAAGTCAAGCCTCAGTAAATTTAAGAAAACTGAAATAGTATCAAATATCTTCTCTGACCACAAAGCTATGAGACTACAGGAAAAAAAAAAAGCAAAAAACACAAACCCATGGAGATTAAACAATACATTACTAAATAACAAAGAGGTTACTTAAATAAGGAGGGAAATAAAAAAATTCCTTGAAACAAATGGCAATGAAAATACAGCAACCCAAGACCTATGGGATTCAGCAAAAGCAGTTCTAAGAGGGAATATTATATAGCAATACAATCCTACCTCAAGAAACAAGAAAAACATCAAATAGATAACCTAACTCCACATCTAAAGCAGCTGGAAAAATAAGAACAAAAATCCCCAGAGTCAGCAGAAGGAAATAAATCATAGAGATCAAAGCAGAAATAAATGAAAAAAGAAATGAAGGAAACAATAGAAAAGATGAATAAAACCAAGAAAGCCGGTTCTTTGAGAAGATAAACAAAACTGACAAACTACTAGCCAGACCATCAAGAAAAAAAAAAGGGAAGAAAAATCAACAAAATTAGAAATTAAAAAGGAAAGGTTACAACAAACACAGAAATACAAACGACCATAAGAGAAGTAACTATATGCTAATAAAATGGACAACCTAGAGGAAATGGACAGATTCTTAGAAAAGTTCAACCTCCCATGACTGAACCAGGAAGAAAGAGAAATTATGAACAAGACAATTGCAAACACTGAAACTGTGATCAAAAATCTCCCAAAAAACAAAAAGCCCAGGGTCAGATGGCATCACAGGGCAATTCTATCAAACATTTGGAGAAGAGCTAATGCCTACTTTTCTGAAACTCTTCCAAAAAACTGCAGAGGAAGGCACACCTCTAAACTCATTCTACAAGGCCACAATCACCCTGATAGGAAAACCAGGCAAAGACAACACAAGAATAGAAAATTACAGGTCAATATCACTGATGAACATAGATGCAAAAATCCTCAACAAAATTCAAGCAAACAGAATTCAACAACACATTAAAAAGCTCACACACCAGTGATAGCTTATGGTAAACAGTGTTAGATTCGAGATTTCCAAAGGAGAGAACTTTGCTTTGGGACCAAAGACACGGCTGCAGTTACTCAAGACCTTCGTGAGGCAGAAGTTTCATTAAAGTGGAAATGGACAGAGACAGCTGACAAAGACACCAGAAGAGGCTGAGAGGTGCCACTCACTAGGTTTATCAAGATCTTACACACTTTTTCAACTGGTTATTACCAATAGAAACGTCTTACCAGACCCACTCCCACAACATACATCTTTAGATAACAGGATTAGTCAGAAGTTTCTTAAGGAGAAAATGTCCTTCAGCAAGATACATTGTTGTTACATAATCATTAGTACAGAGTTTAAGGAAAAACATACACTTGAGCAACATGAGTTGCTTTGCTGACCATTAGCTCTCGCTTAAAGAAAGTTAAGTCTTAGAAGAAATAGATTGTTGCCATAACAACTCAGGCTTCCCTGGTGGCTCAGAGGGTAAAGTGTATCTGCCCGCAGAGCAGGAGACCCAGGTTTGATCTCTGGGTTGGGAAGATCCCCTAGAGAAGGAAATGGCAACCCCCTCCAGTACTCTTGCCTGGAAAATTCCATGGACTGAGAGGCTCCTCAGAGCCTGGTAGGGTACAGTCCATGGGGTCGCAAAGAGTCGGACACGACTGAGCGACTTCACTTTACTATAACAACTCAGAGCTTAAGAAAAAAATGTCTTAGGTGCTAAGACAAAGGAATGTAGGGAAAAAAAGTCTGTCCCTTTCTCTTCCTCCAGGGTCCAGGACCCCTTTCTCCTTGAGGGCCCCAGACTCCTTATCAACCTACCTAAGAATTAACTCCCTCACCACGACCAAGTCAGGTTTATTTCAGGGATGCAAGGATTCCTCAATATACGCAAATCAATCAATGCGAAACACCATATTAACAAATTGAAAGATAAAAAACATACGATCATCTTAATACACACAGAAAAAACCTTTGACAAAACTCAGCACCCCTTTATGATAGAAACACTTCAAAAAAATGGGCATAGAAGGAAACTATCACAACACAGTGCAGGCCATATATGATAAGCTCACAGCAAACATTATTCTCAATGGTGAAAAACTGAAAGCATTCTCTCTAATATGAGGAACAAGACAAGGGTGTCTATTCTCACCACAATTATTCAACATAGTTTTGGAAGTCTTCACTATGGCAAGTAGAGAAGAAAAAGAAATAAAAGGAATCCAGATAGGCAAAAAAGAAGTAAAACTCTCACTGTCTGCAGATGACATGATACTATACACAGAAAACCAAAAAGAAACTATCAGAAAATTATTATAGCTAATGAGTGAATTTAGCATAGAAGCAAGATATAAAGTCAATACACAGAAATCACTTGCAGTCCTATGTACTAACAATGAAAAATCAGAAAGAGAAATTAAGGAAACAATCTCACTCACCACTGCAACAAAAAGAATAAAATATCTAGGAATAACCCTACCTAAGGAACAAACCTACCTAAGGAGACAAAAGAACTGTATATGGAAAATTATAAGACACTGCTGAAAGAAATCAAAGATAACATAAACAGATGGAGAGAGATTCCATGTTCCTGGGTAGGAAGAATCAATATTGAGAAAATGAGTATACTAGCAAATGCAATCTACAGATTCAATGTGATCCCTATCAAATTACCAATGGCATTTTTCACAGAACTAGAACAAAAAATTTCACAATTCATATGGAAACACAAAGACCCCTGAACAGCCAAAGCAGTCTTAAGAAAGAAGAATGGAGCTGGAGGAATTAACCTTCCTGATTTTGGACTACAAAATACTACCAAAGCTACAGTCATCAAAACAGTATGGTACTGGCACAAAAAACAGACCAATGGAACAAGATAGAGAGCCCAGAGATAAACCCACACACCTACGGATGTCTTATTTTTGACAAAGGAGGCAAGAATACACAATGGGGCAAAGATAGCCTCTTTAATAAGTGGTGCTGGGAAAACTAGACAGCTCCATGTAAAAAAGGAAATTAGAACACTTCCTAAAGCCATACACAAAATAAGCTCAAAATGGTTAAAGACCTAAATGTAAGATAAGAGACTATAAAATTCTTGGAGGAAAACACAGGCAAAACACTGGATGAAATAAATCAAACCAAGATCCTCTATGACCCACTTTCTAGAGTAAAAGAAATAAAGCCAAAAATAAACCAGTGGGACCTAATTAAACTTAAAAGCTTTTACACAGCAATGTGATATGGATGTGAAGTCGCTCAGTCTTGTCTGACTCTTTGCAACCCCATGGATTGTAGCCTACCAGGCTCTTCCACCCATGGGATTTTCCAGGCAAGAATACTGGAGTGGGTTGCCATTTCTTTCTTTACACAGCAAAGGAAACTACAGACAAGTTGAAAAGATAATCCTCAGAATAGGAGAAAATAATCACAAAGGAAATAACTAGTAAAGAATTTCCAAAATTTGCAAGCAGCTCAAGATCAGAAAAATAAACAACCCAATCAAAGTGAGGAAAAAGACCTAAACAGACATTTCTCCGAAGACATACAGATGGCTTACAAAAACTGAAAAGATGCTCAACATCACTGATTATTAGAGAAATGCTAATCAAAACTACAATGAGATACCACCTCACACCAGTCAGAATGGGCATCATCAAGTAGTCTACAAACATTAAATGCTGCAGAGAGTGTGGAGAAAAGGGACCCCTCCTGCATTGCTGGTTGGAATGTAAACTGTCACAGCCACAATGGAAGATGGTACGGAGATTCCTAAAAAAACTAGAAATAAAAGCCCCCATATGACCCAGCAATCCCACTCTTAGGCATATAACCTGAGGAAACCAAAATTGAAAAAGACACATGTACATTGTTCTTTGTACACTGAACCCCAATGTTCACTGTAGCACTATTTACAACAGCTAGAACATGGAAGCAACCTAGATGTCGATTGAAAGATGAATGGATAAAGAAGCTGTGGTACATATATGATGGAATATTACTCAGCCAGAAGAAGGAACACATTTGAGTCAGTTCTAAAGAGGTGGACAAACCTAGAGTCTATCATACAGAGTGAAGTAAGTCAGAAATATGGAAATCTTTTTAAAAAGACAGTACTGATGACAGGGCAGCAAAGGAGAAACAGACATACAAAACAGACTATGGACATGGAGGGAGAGGAGGAGGGAGAAGGTGAGATGTACGGAGAGAATAACATGGAAACTTACAATACCATATGTAAAATAGACAGCCAATGGGAATTTGCTGTATGATTCAGGAAACTCAAACAGGGGCTCTGTAACAATCTAGAGTGGTGGGATGGGGAGGGAGATGGGAAGAAGGTTTAAGAGGGAGGGGACATATGTATACCTATGATTGATTCTTGTTGATGTTTGATAGAAAACAACAAAATTCTGTAAAGCAATTATCCTTCAATTAAAAAAATAAATTAAAAAAAAAAACTTTTCAGTTTGCTGTGATCCACACAGTCAAAGGCTTTAGCATAGTCAATGAAACAATTAAAACAACAAAAAATTGTTAATAATCATTTTGGAAAACAGTTTGGCAAATCCTTCGAAAGTTACATGTATACCTATGATAGCTTACTTATAGGAAATTATCCAAAAGAAATGAAAGCACATCTTGTATTACATAAGAACTTCACAACAGTTTTAGTACTAGCACCAAACCAGAAACAAACTAAACATCTGTGAACAGATAAATGGATAAACAAATTGTGATCTCAAGAAAAGTGGAAAATAAAACCTGAACAAAAATAATACAACATATCAAAATCTGTGGGACACAGGTACAGCAGTGATGAGAAGAAAACATAGCATTAAGTGCATATACACAAGAAAAGGAGAAAATTCTCAAATCAATAATCTGAGCATCAACCTCAGGAACCTAGAAAAAGAGCAAAACAAACCAACATCAAGCAGAAGAAAGGAAGTGATAAAAATATGAACAAACTTCAATGAAATCAGAAAAATAACAGAGAAAAGTCAGTGAAACAGAGCTAGTTCATTGCAAAAAACAATAAAATTAACATACCTCTACCAAGACTGACCCCATCTTCACAATCCACCAAAAGAAAAAAAAAAGTAAGACACAAATTACCAATATCAGGAATCAAACAGGGATATCAATTATCACTACAGAACCCACTGAAATCAAAAGAATAGTAAGAAAATTTATGAATAGATAAATTTAACAACTTAGATAAAATGGACCAATGGGGGAGGGAATCACTAGCACAAGTAAACCAACTGAAAGATTATTTGAACTGCCCTATAACTTTACTAAATTATAATTTTAAAACTCTAAAAACAAATCACCAGACCCAGATAAGTGTTATTTGAGAATTATTAAGAATATTTAAAGAATTAACTCAAATTCTACAGTCTCTTCCAAAACTGGGGAAGAGAACACTTCTGAATTCATTTTAAAAAACTAGTTATTATCCTGTTATCAAAAGCAGACAAGCATGAAAAGAAAACCAGAGTATGTGCCTCATGAATATAGATACAAAAATCCTTTAAATGTTATTTAACAGAATTTAACAGTGTGTAAAAGGAATTATAAATTTATATACCATAACCAAGCAGGGTTTACTTCAGAAATGTAAGGTTGATTTGATATTCAATAATCAATGAAATGCATAAATTTCGATTCATCAAGCTAAAATTGAACATGTGCATGACCGTATCAATAGATATGCAGAAAAAGCATCTGACAAAATCCAGCACTCACTCATGATATTCTCAGAAACACAGAAATAGAGAACTTCCTGATCTATAAAAAATCTACATCTAGTGTTATACTCCACAGTGAAAAAATGAATCCTTTCCTCCTAAGACCAGGAATAAGGCAAGGATGTCCACTCTTACCATCTTTAGTCAACACAATGCTGGAATTTCTAGCCAGTGAAGTAAGGCAAGAAAGGAAATAAAGAGCATAAAAATCAGAAAGGAAGAAATAAAGTTGCCTCCATTTGTAGATGACAAGCTTGCCTCTGAAAAAAAATCCAAGTAAATTATTTTAAAAAAAGAGAAAAAAGAAAATCAAAGGAAAAATTTAGGTGTAATCTAACAAACAGAGAACTTATATGCTGAAAACTATGTAATGCTGATGGGAAAAAATCAAAGATCTAAATAAATGGTGACACGCTGTGTTCGTAGATTAGAAGATTCAACATGGTATTTTCTATTTTCCCCCAAACTGATATATATGTTTAATGCAGGTCCTATTAAAATCCTAGCAATGTTTTTCTGTAGATACAGAAAAGATTTGGATGTCAACAAGATGACAAAGTAAGGAACTCTGAAAATCCTTTCCTCCAAAAAATTAATGAAAACGTTAGCAAAAACTGTCAAAAAATCAACTCTTTCAGAACTCTGGAATTACTCTGCATGTAAGTTAAATAAGCAGAGAGTTAATAGAGCCTAGACACACTCTCCCAATTTGGAACCAGTCCATTGTCCATGTCCGGTTCTAACTGTTGCTTCTTGACCTGCACACAGATTTCTCAAGATATAAGTAAGGTGGTCTGATGTTCCCATCTCTTCAAGAATTTTCCAGTTTGTTGTGATCCACACAGTTAAAGGCTTTAGCGTAGTCAATGAAGCAGAAGTAGATGTTTTTCTTTTCTGGAATTCTCCTGCTTTTTCGATAATCCAATGGATGTTGGCAATTTGATCTCTGGTTCCTATGCCTTTTCTAAATCCAGTGTGAACATCTGGAAGTTCTCGGTTCCTGTAATGTTGAAGGCTAGCTTGGAGAATTTAGAGCATTACTTTACTAGCATGTGAAATGAGTGCAACTGTACAGTAGTTTGAACATTCTTTGGCATCACCTTTCTTTGGGATTGGAATGAAAACTGACCTTTTCCAGTCCTGTGGCCACTGCTGAGTGTTCCAAATTTGCTGGCATATTGAGTGCAGCACTTTCACAGTATCATCTTTTAGGATCTGATATAGCTCAGCTGGAATTCCATCACCTCCACTAGCTTTGTTCGTAGTGATGATTGTTCCATTTCCATTTCCAACTGTTGCTTCTTGACTTGCACACAGGTTTCTCAGGAGGCAGGTAAGGTGGTCCATTACTCCCATCTCTTTAAGAACTTTCCAGTTTATTATGATCCATACAGTGAAAAGGTAACTTGTCAGGGACTTTATATGGCTTCAGGATAGACTGAGTGCCCGAAGAAACAACCACATGATTAAAAGCTGGATTACAATTTTCAGTCCAACTCCATGCCCTCCAGGAGGTGAAAGAGGCTGGAGACTGACTTCAATCACCAACAGCCAATAATTTAATCAATCATACCCAGTTAATGAAATTTCAATAAAATCTCTTGAACAACATGGCTATTGAGCTTCTGGGTTAGTGAGCGTGTCCATATGCCAGGAAGGTGATGCACCCAGAAAGGGAATACAAACTTTGCACCAAGCTACCTTGTCCTATGCACCTCTTTCATTTGGCTGTTCCTGAGTTGTATCCTTTATAGTAAACCCATAATTGTTATGTATAATGTTTTCCTGAGTTCTATGAGTCATTCTAGCACATACTGAACCTGAAGGCACAGGTAGTTGTGGGAACCTCTGAATTTGTACCCAAGTCAGAGAGAAGAGTAGGAAAACTGAGATCTGGGGACTTGAGACTGGCATGAAGCCAGGGCTGTCTTGTGGGACTAAACCATGAATCTGTAGAATCTACTTAAATTCTAAACAGTATCAGAACTGAACTGAATTGTATAGAACAGAGTTGGTGTCAAAGAATCAATAACTGCCACAAAAAATGAAACTTCATAAAGAAATAATTATAAAACTATTTTGACACGCTTATAATGCTTAAAAATGCTGGTATGACAATAACAGCACAAAGGAAGGAGAAGGGAATAGAGGAGGAAAGTTTTCTATACTACATAGGAGGAAAGTTTTCTATACTACTCAAGTACATATTTATATTAACTAGACTATTGTAAATTAAGATGTTATTTATATTTCTAAAGGCAGCCACTAAGAAAATAATTCAAAAAAATATTTTAAAAAATGACATGGGGATTAAAATGGTACATTAAAAAACAATACAAAAGAAGGCAATATTGGAGAAAAAGAGGAGCAACAAAGTCCTAAGACATATGAAAACAAATCACAAAATGACTTAACAGTAATTACATCAAATGCAAATGGTTTAAACACTCCAATTAAAAGGTAGATATAGGCAGAATGGATTAAAAAACCATCATGACCAACTAAATACAGTTTTTAAGAAACACACTTTAGATTTGAGGATAGAAACAGGTATAAAGTAAAAAGATAGAACTCTTCTACAGTCAAATAGAATTCTTTATTTTTCCTCTCGTGGTGGTGGTTTAGTCACTAAGTCAAGTCTGACTCTTTGCAACCCCATGGACTATGTAGCCTGCCAGGCTCCTCTGTCCATGAACTCTCCAGGCAAGAATACTGGAGTGGGTTGCCATTTCCTTCTCCATTTCCCTCTCCTAGCAAATTTCATTTCAGTAAAAGGCACCACTATCAAAGGTCAAAAGGTTAGATCTGATCCTCAATTCTTTCACAATGTATTCTTATATCCACTTCCTGAGCAAATACTGTTGGTTCAATTTTCTAAATTATCAACTGCTACCACCTTAGATGAAACCACTATTATCTCTTGCCTTTATTACTGCAATGGCCTCCTAAATGAAACTCCCACGTGTGGGGCAAAAATGGACTATAGCCTATCTTCCATAATGCAGTCCAAAGTATTTTAACATGTATGATATACTGTTTCTCTATGGCTTAAAAACTTTCAAACCAAAGTTTTCTTACAGTTTCTCACTGTAAGAAAGATTGTATAGTTCATTTACAATCGAGTTCAATTTGCTTTTTCTTCAAAGGTCTACCTAATAGGGTCTCTGTCTACCTCTCATATCTGCTACTTCTTAGGAACAATACATTTGTCTCCTGGCATCCTTGGGGGATTTGTTCCAGCACCTCGCCATCCCTCCCCACCTGCTACAGCTACCAATATCCATAGATGCTTAAGTCCCTTATATAAAATGACTTAGTATTTGCATATAACCTACACACATCATTATTATGGGGTGCAAAAGTACATCATTATTGTAATTTAAATGTTGTCCACAAGACACACCTTGATTTTATGTTTTTACTAAATGATCTATTCTTTATCCCAAAGCAAACATGGATAAAATTAAATGTTAAATATATATATCATCTGTAGTACAAACTAAATGCTATGAATAGTTTCTGGTATACAACAAATTCAAGTTTTGCTTTTTGGAATTTTCTGGAATATTTTTTCCCAAATATTTTTGCTCCATCTTTGGTTGAATCCACAAATACAGAATCCACAGACGTGGCAGGTCAACCATATTAGACCCAGGAAGACACTGAGACAGACTGCCAAAGTCCTAAGGAAAAACAATTTGTAATTTAGAATTCAACATCCAGCCATTTTAATATTCCATAGTGACTGCAAAAAAGATATTTCCTAACATACAAGGACTCAAAAAATTTATCACCCAAAGAAGCTCTCTAAAACACCTACAGAAGAGAGACAGTATGAAAAAAAAAACCTAAATTTCTATCTCTTCAAACGAAGGAGTGACAAAAAATGTGATGTAAGCAGTAACATGATCAAATAAGCCAATAAAATATATTAAAATATATTAAAACATCTAAATATATTAAAACATTAATATATAGTAAATATTAGTTAAGTATTAACAAATATTAATATATCAAATATATTAATATATTAAAATATCTAAAATACAGACAGTAGAAAATAATACCTTAAATAACAGACAAGTAAAATTTCTAATGACACTGGCACAGAGTGGAGGAAGAGGAAATAAAAGTTTGCTAGGATTCTGATCTTTCTCAAATAGAAGAATAAAAATACTAATTAACTTTTTCTACTAAGAAAAATATGTTATTTAAACTTTTTAAGGGTAAGTAGAAAGCAGTGGTAAATGTGAACTGGTTAAACTCCTTTACTGTATGAGCAAGTGTCTCATACCAAATTTTAAAAATTACAAAGCAAAACCCAGTGTATGTTAGTTATAGCAGATAAAGAACAAACAATAAAGCCTTAATATCTAGAAAGCAAAAATACAATTACACGAAAAACAGGAAAGTCTACATTCAAAGAAAAAGGAACTGGCACTTTAAAGTGGATAAATCAGGGTAGTAAGAAAAAAAAAAAAAAAGAGTAGAACGTTTGTATAATATAATTATAGTAAAAGTCCAAAAGAGGTTTCCAAAAATTTTAATATAAAATCATAAAGGTCACATCTATTAACTGTAAAGCAATATAACTGGGACTAAACTTTTTTTATAAAGATTAAAAATTCCATATCCAAGTAAACTGAAATAGTAAGAACTCCTATATAAACTTAAATGAAAACATGTGAATGAGAATTATAAAATCTTACCCAAAACAATACAAGCACATACCACACATGTTAAGATGTAACCAAATGATAATCAGAAAAAATTTATATGCTATAATGAATTATATTAAAAATTAAGAAAATCTAAAAATTCAAGAACTTACAGAAGTGATAAACTGACACAGGAAAAAAAAAGGAAAACACTGGTTCTACGAGAACTACTTAAATGTTGGCTTAACACTGAAATAAATCAGTCAAGGATGGAACAAAAGAAAATTTTAGGTCAATCTTAGATGGTACAAAAAATGGTAAAGACAGGATTTTCTATTTGAATCCACCAATGTATTAAAATACTAAGTGAGATTTATGTCAGAATGCAAGCTGTTCAGCTGCTCAGTCGGGTCCAACTATCTGCAACCCCATAGACTGCAGCACACCAGGATTCCCTGTCCTTCACCATCTCCCTGCTGCTGCTACTGCTGCTGCTAAGTCGCTTCAGTCGTGTCCAACTACGTGCGACCCCAGAGACAGCAGCCCACCAGGCTCCCCCGTCCCTGGGATTCTCCAGGCAAGAACACTGGAGTGGGTTGCCATTTCCTTCTCCAATGCATTAAAGTGAAAAGTGAAAGTAAAGTCGCTCAGTCGTGCCCAACTCTTAGTAACCCCATGGACTGCAGCCTACCAGCCTCCTTTGTCCAAGGGATTTTCCAGGCAAGAGTACTGGACTGGTTTGCCATTGCCTTCTCCCACCATCTCCCTGAGCTTGCTCAAACTCATGTCCATTAGTTAGTGATGCCATCCAACCATCTCATCCTCTGTTGAACCCTTCTGCTTTTGCCTTCAATCTTTCCCAGCATCAGGGTCTTTTCCAATGAGTTGGCTCTTCCCATCAGGTTGCCAAAATATTGGAATTTCAGCTTCAGCATCAGTTCTTCCGATGAACATTCAGAATTGATTTCCTTTGGGAATGACTGGTTTGATTTCCTTGATGTCCCAGGTATGCTCAAGTCTTCTCCAACGCCACAGTTAGAAAGCATTAATTCTTCGACAACCAGCCTTCTTTATGATCCAAATCTCACATTCATACATGACTACTAGAAAAACCGTATCTTTGACTAGATGGGCCTTTATTGGCAAAGTAATGTCTCTGCTTTTTTATATGTTGTCTAGGTTGCTCATAGCTTTTCTTCCAAGGAGCAAGCGCCTTTTAATCTCAAGGCTGCAGTCAATATCTGCAGTGATTTTGGAACCCAAAATAATAAAGTCTCACTGTTTCCAATGTTTCCCCATCTGTTTGCCATGAAGTGATGGGACTGGATGCCATGATCTTAGCTTTTTGAATGTCGAGTTTTAAGCCAGCATTTTCACTCTCCTCTTTCACTTTCATCAAGAGGCTCTTTATTTCTTCGCTTTCTGCCATAAGGGTGGTGTAACCTGCATTATCCGAGGTTACTGATATTTCTCCCAGCAATTTTGACTCCTGGGCTTCACCCAGTCAGGCGTTTTTCATGATGTACTCTGCATATAAGTTAAATAAGCTGGGTGACAATATACAGCCTTGACCTACTCCTTTCCCAATTTGGAACCAGGCTGTTGTTCCTTGTCCAGTTCTAACTCTTGCTTCTTGACCTGCATACAGATTTCTCAGGAGGCAGTAAGGTGGCCTGGTATTCCCATCTCTTTCAGAATTTTTCAGTTTGTTGTGATCCACACAGTCAAAGACCTTAGGCACAGTCAATCAAACAGAAGTAGATCTTTTTCAGGAATTCTCTTGCTTTGCTATGATCCAAGGAATATTGGCAATTTGATCTCTGGTTCCTCTGACTTTTTAAAATCCAGCTAAATGTTAGACAACCTATCAACCTAGCAGTTCCTGTTTGGGGTTTTAAAGATGAATCTTTACGCCTTTTCCCTTCTAAACTCTAAATAAATAAAACAAATGGAGCTAAAAGGGCTCGGTTCCACAAGGACAAAAGGAATAAAGGAACAACTGGAGAATTCAATAAATATTCAGAAGAGTAAAAGTAGTAGAAGGACAATTAATTTAGCACCCTATTATAGGAACCACAGTATAAGGAGTGAATGAAAGAGAAAAAAACAAGAACTGACTCTTCCTAAAGGAAAAAAAAAAAATCGTAGAAGATTCTTACAACTAGGAAATGTCAGGTATAAAGACCTCATATATTAAGTAATATTTTTGCGGAAATTTTTATTTTATACTGTGGAAAATAAAGTGCAGCACTCGGAGCCACTTCTGAGTTCTCTAAGTCATTTAATTTTGTTGAGCCACTATTTCTCCACCAGGTATTTGGATATCATAGTGATTGCCCTGTGCATGCTTTAAAGAGATTTAGAGAAAGGAAATGATTGCTGAGTCTTCCAAAATGTAAAACAACAACAACAACAACAACAACACAGAGAGACATCACATAGAAGAGACTGATTCCTACCTACCCCACCTGGCTTTCCAGGTGGCACAGTGGTAAAGAATCTGCTTCCCAGTACAGGAGACAGAAGAGACGTGGGTTCAATCCCTGGATCAGGAAGATCCCCTGGAGAAGGAAATGGCAACCCATCCAGTCTTCTTGCCTGGAAAATTCCATGGACAGAGGAGCCCAGCAGACTACAGTCCATGGCATTGCAAAGAGTCGGACACAACTGAGCAACTGCACATACACACCACCCTACCTTTTTACTACAATACATCCACAATCCCCTGCACACACCTTGAGCACTACTGCTATCAAGCAAGCTTCTGTCAAGAAAATGTAAGGTTTATCCTCTGGAGAAGTTAAATGAGAGAGGACTAGAATTTGAAGATAAAGATATAGGAAAAGGGATGAGGTTGAAAATGGACAGATTTAACACAAAGCTTTAAACACCAGAAATGCTTCAAGATGTGCATCCCTCTCTAAGAAAGGTAATTCAAGCTCTAGTTTCTGAATGGTCCTGGAGAACAGAACCCCCAAAATATCTGGGGATCTCTCTGAGCCACCAGAGCTACAGCATCTAAAAAGCCCACTTTCTTGCACAATTATCCTAAAATAATTTTGCTATCAAGCTCCATCCATGCACAATGAATTTATAATCAGCTCTGAAATATCCAACTCTTTAATATAAAGAAACAACAGAATCAATCCTTTGCAATTTAATTGCTGCTACGAAGACAACTAAATCCCATTTTACTATCACCCTATTAAATGCATATCTATGAGTACTTTTGAGCCATTCCCCCCAATTATCCTCTGTGCAACTGCTATACTTCCAAATTTTAGTTCTCCTCACAGATTAAGACAAGAAATAGAGAATAAGGAGGATCTCAGGAAATTCAAAAACAAGAAACTCTCTCATAACCCACACCTGAACACAAAAGTTAGGGTAAATTAACATAAAAATTTCATATTCAATGCAAGATCTTACTTGTTTATCTTTTCTTTCTATAACGTCTTGCTTATGTTTGCATTTTTGAGATGTCTCCGTAATAGCTGATGCCTGCAAGATTGAATCAGAAGAAGGGAAGTTAGTTTAAAAAAAAGCAAGGCAATTATGTGACCCTGCTCATCCAAACATAAAATTGCTCTGTAAGTTTACCCACAATGCTCTTCTATGACTTCTTTCAAAGTAAATTCATTATCACCCAAAATATAATTACTTGAAAATTTATGAAAGATTATTTCCTGCAGATATTAAAAGTAGTTGCAGCTATATGCATACATATGTTTCTACATTTCTTCACATTTATTTCCTCATGTTATTTTATCCTAAAAGCAATCATACACAACAGCAGGGTCCATAGTTTAAAACAGTCTCAAAATAATTACGTGACTCCAAAATCTTCCCTAAAGGTTAAAAGCTATGATTGCAAAATTTTTTAGTTACGTTTTCAAGGTATAGAGAATATTCCATATGCCATTATATTATTTATTCTAAAAAACATGAGGTTTTTTACATTATGTTCCTACAAAAGGGAATGTAATTATATAACATGTATAAGAAATTCATAAAAGGAGATCAATGTTTCTGGGAATATTGCTCTGTAATATCCTCCTGTAATTAGAACAATCACATTTCATTTTTTCTCTTTTCATATCTTGGAATTTCTATAGAGTAGCAAGTTTCTATAAAGTAGCAAGTGATGATTAGGATCTTGAAAGATCTGTGGTAGTAGAATTCCTAATAAAAGAACTTAAAGAACTAAAGTTACAAGTAAATCCACAAATTTAAAAACCTACAAAATATTTTTTGTATTTGCTAAAATAAATGACAAGAAACCCAAAACTGAGCCAGAAATATAACCTTCTCTTTGATTCGAGCTTCCAAACTGCGACGCTGCCTTTCCATTTCTTCAATGCGTTCTGTTATAGGAATCTGACTTTCTTTAAGTTTTCTGACCTCTTCCTTTGCTTGGTCCCGAGCTAGTTTTACTTCTTCATATTCCTGACGAACATTTTCATATTCCTTACAATGAATTCAAGAAAGAAAAGTTAATATACTCTTCACTTAAAGTAACACACATACTAAAATCAAGCTACAGGCAGAAACCAAATCTATGAAAAAGACAATTTTGAATCCCTTTAGGAGGTCTATTAATAAAAAAAATTTGCCCTTTGAAACAACTTCAGAAATAGTAAATATCAAATAATGATGAACTCAGTGATACTACACACTTATATCATTAGGCCAGATTCTGTCTTCCATCCCTTCCTGTTTCTGAGACATATATCCTAATGACTACTACAGGGAGGATCTCCTCTAATCTCTCAATAATGAAGGGATTCAAAAACATGTAAAAAACCAAAAGAAACTCACTCATGAAAAATTTTTAAAAGCAAAAAAAGAAAATGGTCCAACAGAAAAACAAAATGAATCATCCAGGTGAAAATGATGCTTGTCACATCATAAGAATAAATAAATATTTGCTAAAAGAAAAAAAAAGTGCTAAGAAAGCATATAGTAAGAATGAATGGGATGAAGAAAGCTTAAAAAAAAAAAAAAGAATACAAATGAACATTACAAATAACTGAGAAAACAAGAGCAGTAAGAGGCAAAGGAAAAAAGGAAAGATATACCCATCTGAATGCAGAGTTCCAAAGAATAGCAAGAAGTAAGAAAGCTTTAAGTGAACAATGCAAAGAAATACAGAAAAACAACAAAATGGGAAAAACTAGAGATTTCGTCAAGAAAATTAGAAATACCAAGTGAACATTTCATGCAAAGATGGGCACAATAAAAGGGCAGAAAAAGTATGGACCTAACAGAAGTAGAAATATTAAGAGGTAGCAAGAATACAAAAAACTATACAAAAAAGGTCTTAATGACCCAGACAACCAAGACAGTGTGATCACTCACCTAGCGTCAGAAATCTTGGAATGTGAAGTCAAATGGGCCTTAGGAAGCATTACTAGGAACAAAGTTATTGGAGGTGATGCAATTTCACTGAGCTATTTCAAATCCTAAAAGATGATGCTGTTAAAGAGCTGCATTCAATATGTCAGCAAATTTGGAAAACTCAGCAGTGGCCACAGGACTGGAAAAGGTCAGTTTTCATTCCAATCCCTAAGAAGGACAAGCCAAAGAATGTTCAAACTACCGCACAATTGCACTCATTTCACATGCTAGCAAGGTAATGATCAAAATCCTTCAAACTAGGCTTCAACAATATGTGAACTGAGAACTTCCAGATGTACAAGCTGGATTTAGAAAAGGCAAAAGAAACAACATCAAATCGCCAACATCTGCTGGATCACAGAAAAAGCAAGGGAATTTCAGAAAGACATCTATCTATTTCTGCTTCATTGTCCATGCTAAAGCCTTTGACTGTGTGGATCACAACAAACTGGAAAATTCTGAGAGAAGGGAATACCAGACCACCTTACTTATATCCTGAGAAATCTGTATGCAGGTCAAAAAGCAACAGTTAGAAACGGACATGGACAACGGACTGGTTCCAAATTGGGAGTACATCAAAGCTGTATATTGTCACCCTGCTTATTTAACTTATATGCAGAGTACATCATGTAAAATGTCAGGCTGGATGAAGCACAAGCTGGAATCAAGATTGCCAGGAGAAATATCAATAACCTCAGATATGCAGGTGACAGCACCTTTATGGCAGAAAGAGAAGAGGAACTAAAAAGCTCCTTGATGAAGGTGAAAGAGGAAAGTGATACAGCTGTCTTAAAACTCACTGTTCAGAATACTAAAGATCATGGCATCCGGTCTTCATGGCAAAGAGATGAGGAAAAAATGGAAACAGTGACAGAGTTTATTTTCTTGGGCTCCAAAATCACTGTGGACAGTGACTGCAGCCATGAAATTAAAAGATGCTTGCTCCTTTGAAGAAAAGCTATGACAAACCTAGAAAGCGTATTAAAGAGCAGACACACCACTTTGCCACAAAGGTTCATAAAGTCATAGCTATGATTTTTTCACTAGGCATCTGGATGTAAGAGTTGGACTTAATGCTGAAGCTTCAATACTTTGGCCACCTGAGGCAAAGAGTCAACTCACTGGAAAAGACCCGGATGCTATGAAAGATCAAAGATAGTAGAAGGGGACAACAGAGGATGAGATGGTTGAATGGCATTACTGATTCAATGGAGATGAGTTTGAGCAAACTCTGGGAGACAGTGATAGACAGGGAAGCCTGGCATGCTGCAGTCCATGGGATCACAAAGAGTCGAACATAACTAAGAGACTGAACAATAGTAAACATTATAGGAAATCAAAAAAGGAAATACTGAAAAATCATTAAACTCAATCTTTAAAGAGAGAAATCAAAAGACTTCAAGATACAAAGATAAAGCAGGTGTCAGAATAATAATAAACAGGAAAAAATTATGAAATTGAGCTGAAAAAAAGAAAAAGTTTAAGAAAAATGGAATTACGGAAAAAGATAGGGTGAAACGGGTGGGACAGGCTGAATAAAGTCACAAATACAGCCACACATTTTTCCAATCTAATAATTATTTCCATTCTGGCATTAAAAGTATTATTAAACTTCCTTATTTTGTTCCACCCACTGAAAAATAATGTACTGAGGGAAATGAATTTTTGGCCCAAACTGTGGTTCCAAATCGTATACATCACAGTGATTAAAAGAGTAAACTCAGTAAACTTATGAACCATAATGAGTAGATTACAGTTAATATCCTTCAGCTCTGTCTGTAGCTGGAGCTGATACTAGTAGCCCACTGCAAGTAAATATTCAGTGACCCGAGGACATTTCATTCTTACATATGTAAATATTTTTAGCTCATTAATATTTTATAAAACAAAACTATCTGTTGACTCAATTCTGGAAGAATTAAGGACACAGACTAAATCAACTGTTACCTGTTATCCAATAACAATAACATAGCACACAGTTGCAAAATAACACAGAGACAGATAAATATTACTATGCACGATATACAAAGCAAAAATGAATAGCACCTAATTTTAGTATTTAGTGTCTCCTATATAATTTTCCTGATATTTAATCACTATTTTACTTTAGTAACTCAGACTTACCACCCATGGCCTTTTTGCTTCAAGCATCTCAATCAAATCTAAATGTCGCTTACGTTCATAGAACCTGTCCACATCTTGTTTATATCTTTCATTCCTCTGAATCATTTTCTCTAGATATTCAGTTTTCTGTTTGCATGAGGTCTAAAATAAATATTCATTTAACAATTAACTTAATCAAAGAAAGACAAAAGGTCAAATCTTTTTATAATGAAAAATGTATTGTGCTAGCAAAATTTCACGATAGGAGTTCTTAAGAACTGTGTAAAAGCACACCTAACTTCTGGTCTAGGCTCTACTATTTATCAATTATGGGACCATGAGGAAGCCTTGCCACATCTTTAAGCTTGGACTCTTCTTGCCTAAAGAGAAGAGAGATATCTGCCCCATTCACTTCACTGGAAGAAGGTACTCAACTACTACAGATGAAAGCTCAAAAGCTGTAACATGACATACAGAAAAGTGGTATTAGTAGTAGTATGTTATGAATACCCATGCCTGAAGGATTTAGAAATGAGATAAAGGAAAGCTAAAATCTAGCCTTTATCTTGTGAATTAACAAACACGTAAATTGTACTCAGAACCTAGAAGAACATGTGCTTGTGTTCTTTCAGAAGTTGGTAGGTAGTTACAGTCTTTCAGAGGGGAGTATAAGACGATTTGATGTGGGGAAAAATAAAAGGACTGACAGGGGTATCTAAAGAAGGATTAAAATAATTACAACTTCTTTCTTCATTCACTCTGAATAAGTATAACAATAACAATAGCATTAAATCAGAACCTATCACATTATCAAGTACAGATAGTTACAGTTTGTGTGTGTGCTTAGTCAGTTGTGTACAACTCTCTGCAATCCCATGGACTGCAGCCCACCAGTCCCCTCTGTCCATAGGATTTTTCAGGCGAGAATACTGGGGTGGGGTGCCATGCCCTCCTCCAGGGGATCTTTCCAACCCAGGGATCAAACCTGCACCTCCTGCACTGCAGGTAGATTCCTTACTACTGAGCCACCTGGGAAGTGCCAGTTACAGTTTAAAATAAAGCATTAGTTTACTAGATTTCTCATTACAAAAATTTACTGAATTGTAGCTGCTGAATTATGAAAAATGATTCATTAAATAAACATCTTTTAATGTGATATACTATAAAAGGACATTTAAATTTATTAAGGGTGAAGATAAAAATTAAACACTGCAACTAAATGTACAGTTCTTTTATAAAGTCTATCCTCACACAACTGAATAAAATATAAGAATGGGCTTTAACAGAGACACTGACTAAATGCTATATATATGCTGTATTACCCAAAATCCTATACAGTGCCTGAAATAGCACAGGTGTTTAGAAAATACTCAATGAATAAAAGCATAACATTGAAACTTCCTCAGAGAAAGAAGTACTTTGTAATACTATTAATTGGCTCTTTAGAAATTCAATTAATAACACATATTTGATGACATGATAGTCAAAACTTTATATCAAACCCATTCTTACTTTTTAGTAACCTAATTACTGAAAATCCTTGCTGAAAAAAAAAATCACAAATATATGAATTTACTCAATGAACTTATTATTCACTGGCCAATGAAAGACAATAAAATGAGTTGACTATAAATTACCTCTAGTTGTTTTTCTTTCTCCCTGAAGTTTTTCAGTTCACAGTGGTATTTGTGCATTTCTGGAGGACCAACTGACTTCTCGGTAGCTTCAAGGAGTTCAATTTTACTGAGTTTAGCAAACTCTCCAACTTTATCCTAGAGCACAAAACTTAAATATCAACGAATATTATCATTTACAAATATCTTCAAAACATTTTTCACTCGATACTTGTCAAGAAGAAACTCATTCAAAAGAAAAAAAAAAAAACCTTTGAGATATGAATCTTAAAATAAATCCTGTCCTTTGATATTATTCTTTAAACTAATAAACTTAGGGTATAAACTACCATATTTTTGAGAACTTTAAAAAAATTTCAATGTCAATATTTCCAGGTTGAAACTTTTATATACATTTAACACAGTTTGGAAATAAAAAATACTGCCCTGGATTGCAATGATCATTACCACATGTCAATTGGAATGAAATTATTAGAACCTTAAAAAAGAAAAGAAGGATGGCAATTTCAAACAACTATTAGTATTTCTGGAGACAGCTTTAAATCAGCTGATAAATGCTTTCAAATTTTAACTTTTACTTAACTTGGACACAGTAATCAAATCACCATTGTTTCTGAAGAAAAAAACTAATTCAGTCACTAGAAGAACATCCAAAGACAACTCTAAAAGATATTTGACTTTAATATTTAACATGGAGTATCAAGATGTTTTATCTTTTTTGAACAAACTTAAAATATAAAATGGTTCTAGAAGGCATATACATAGATTTAAGAGTCTTGGTATATAAAGCATTTTATACAAATACACTGATTAAGAAGTTGTTTATTAACACAATTTTAAGAGCCTATAAATTAAAGCACAGAGCTACTCAAGCTACTTTCTGTACTTATAAATAATATCTTTATTATTTATAAGGAAATAAAGGAGATAATACCTTTATTTCCTTATTAACTGAGTATTTCCAAATTACTAAAAAGTAGTAAGATTTTACTATAAGAGATTGAGATGAGATATTACCTTTTACAATACAAAGAACTGTTAACTATTAAGAGATGAGATATTACCTTTTACAATACAAAGAACTGTTAACTATTAAGACCACTATGCTCCTTTTAAATACTAACAATATCTCTCAAAAAGTATTTATATTCTTATATAACTTAAAGAGGAAACATTATATAGAAATTTTTCCCACTTTTATATTTAATTCTCTCATACCTGAGGTAGAAATTGGCAAAGATTGCCCACTTGAATATTTAAGGCTGCAACTTGCTCTTCTACTATTTTTTGGTTTGCAGATTTTTTGTTGATGAACCAAAGGGACTGATTTTTTGCCACATCAATCTCGCGAGTGATTACAAGATTTCCAGAAGTCCTGAACCTATTTAAAATTTAAAAATCTTTATACTCAAAATACATACATTATTTAAAAAATTAAATTTCTAAAATTCTCTTGCACCAAAGGTTTCCACATAGGATTATTATGATAATTTTTATTTCTTTTAACACTATAGCCCCTCCAAAGAAGGAAAGCCTCGCATTTTCTTAGTGGTAATACATAACTGACCACAAATAAGTTACTTCTTTCAACATCTGAAATTTAAACCGTTAAAATAAAATTAAAACACACTGATATTAACTCCCAAACATTGCCTGAGGATTCACATATCTGGAGTTATTTATCCTTTAATCATTATGCTATTCTCTAATCACATGTGCTCACTGGAATTCAAATTGGGTTGATATATGACAGCATGAAGAGCTCAACCTTGAAACTCTCTCTACTTGGAAAATGTACAAATGCAAACCAACAACTGTGTATGTATTTCCAGATATCAAGTGGAAATGCATACAGGTGGCCCATGGCTTCCTCATCTTATACTCCACCACTGAATTCAGAAGAAACTGTATCACATAACTATCAAAGAACACTGAACAAAAGAAAACTCATCTGAAAGAAGGGTATTTACCTTTTGCTTTTAGAAGCACTACTGTGCCACACCTCCTACCTATTCACCCATCTTCTTCACTGAAAATCAGCAGCATGTGGCATAAAGATAACTTATTGATATCCAATGGCAAAATGACAATGTAAATACTGTATATATCTAGATTATACTGTAATCAGAACACTCCAAACCAAAAGATTTTAGGATGTTAAACAAGGTTATTCTAAACTTTCATTTCCAGGAGCATAACTAGCAAAGTATTTTCTGATTCTCTTACTGAACAACTGCTAAAAAAAACTGGTCAAGTATCTTTATAAATGTATTTATAGGTTAGCATGAAAGTAAGGAATTCTGGCCAAAATACCAGTGCAGATGGGAAACCAGCAGTGGAAAAAAGAAATTGCCTTTTATTCTGAGGGCATTTGGCCAGCCAGGTAACCTGGTGTATTTATTTTTATGATCCCCTGAGAGAGGGGTGTTGAGGACAAAGCCCAGAGTTCTGCAAGGTAGAAACCATCCCAAGGATCGGATCAAGAAGGCAGAAGAGTAGGACATGGGGAACACATTCTCAGACAAATACATCAAAAATACATCTACATGCAGAATTATTTACATAGAACATCTACTGAACATTGGAAGAAGACGTCAGACTTTCTAAAGGGCAAGAAAATCTTCATGTAACTAAGTAGGACAAAAGAAGAGAGGGAAAAAGAGAGAGAGGAACTGGGATGGAATCTGAGTCCCTGGAAGCAAGCTGTGAAAGAGGAAAGGTTTCTGCACACTGCGAAGCTCCCTCATTGGTAGTGAGATCAACTGGGACAAAGGGGTAACTTTGGAGCCTCAGAGGAGAGTGCAGCAACTGCTTTGTGAGGGCAAAGTGGAAAGATACCTTCAGACAGTAGGTGCCACCTGGCAGACCCCAGCCTGAGACACTCATCTGCTGGGGCAGTTAGAGTGAGGCTTGGGCTTTGGAGGTTAGACCCCAGGAGAGGACCAGAGCTGGCTGTGTAGAGACAGTCTGAGGTGGGTAGGGTGTGGTGCGCCACAACAGAGCGAGTATGGGAAGAAGCCTGGGACTGATAAGAGAGGCAAGGCACCACTGTGGGTGGCACGTGAGACGAGCAGCAAGACCATCAGGAAAACTTCCTTCTCTGAGTTCATGCTCTTAGGCAGCAGAGCACTGCCTACACAGGGTCCAAGGATGGGCATGGGCTGCCACCGTCATCCTGGACTCCAGAGATGGGCATGAGCTGCTGAGGGTCCTGTGAGAGGCGGCTGCTTGTGGCCCCCACTTCCTGGGAGCATGTGTGGGCAGCACACTTGCACACTGCCTATCAATATCCAGTATACACTGAGGGAAGATATGACAAGCATCCAAACCAAAAGCAGCCCTCACACCAAAAAATATTAAAGACACACAAGCTATGCAAGGACGCTCCCACATATTAAAAGCCCTCCGAGAGAGGAGAGTGAAAAAGCTGGCTTAAAACACAACATTCAAAAAACTTAAATCATGGCATCCGTTCCCACCACTTCATGGCAAAATAGATGGGGAAAACAGTGGAAACAGTGACAGACTTTATTTTCTTGGGCTAAAAAAAAAAAATCACTGCAAATGGTGACTGCAGCCATGAAACTAAAAGATGCTTGCTCCTTGGAAGAAAAGCTATGGCCAACCTAGACAGTATTTAAAAGCAGAGACATCACTTTGCCAACAAAGATACACAGAGTTAAAGCTATGGTTTTTCTGGTAGTCATGTATGGATATGAGAGCTGGACCATAAAGAAGGCTGATCGCTAAAGAATTGATTCTATGGTCTGTGGTGTTGGAGAAGACTCTTGAGAGTCCCTTGGACAGCAAGGAGATCCAACCAGTCCATCCTAAAGGAAATCAGTCCTGAATATTCACTGGAAGGACTGATTCTGAAGCTGAAGCTCCAATACTTTGGCCACCAGATGAGAAGAGCCAACTCATTACGAAAGACCCTGATGCTGGGAAAAACTGAAGTCAGGAGAAGAAGGGGATGACAGCGGACGAGATGTTTGGATGGCATCACTGACTCAATGGACATAAGTTTGAGCAAGCTCCAGGAGATGGTGAAGGACAGGGAAGCCTGGTGTGCTGCAGTCCACAGGATCGCAAAGAGTTGGACATGACTGACGACTGAACAACAACAATAATATATTCCAGGATGGCGGAATGCTGTTTCCCCCAAAAAAGAATGCTGTAACCCTCAATGTACTAAAATATATTTGAAACATGACTGCATAAATGCATTTCAGAGAGCATTTATTCTACCCACCATTCCTTTTAATGAATATATGACCAGTTATTGCCTCCATTCAATAGCAATGACAGTTTTGACGCCTGATAGCAGCCATTTTGGGCTTGGTATTCTCAAAGCCACAAGGACCCTAACTGAACAAAAGAGCACAACATAACCATGTTGAGTATATGGAAAGGAAATCTTCCCTTGTGTTAGACCTGGTAACAGAACTCTGGTTAACAGTCACTGGTTAGATTATTAGAGCAAGTAGCTACTGAACACCAGAATAGTTAACCTCTTTAGATAACAAGAAGACAGCAGGGCTTTGATGACTCAGAGTAAAAAGTCAGGAGTGCTTAAGACCTACAGCCCTCCTTAATGGACTTCTGAAACTTAAATGTTAATATTCCCTCTGTGTTTTATAAATATACTTAGTTTAGTATACTTTTACAGTTTTGGTATCTAGGAAACCATCATGATCAGTGCTAACCTAGAATTATCTTTGCAATTACAGTCATATCTCAGATACATTGCAGGTTTGGTTCCAAACACTGCAATAAAATAAACATTGCAATAAAGTGTACTGCATCAGTTTTTTGGTTTCCCCTTACAAATGAAAGTTATGTTTATACTATACTGTAGTCTTATAAGTGTGCAAAAGCATTACATCTAAAAAAATAACCTACCTTAGTAAAAAATATTTTATTTCTAAAAAAACGCTAACCATCATTTGACAATGTAGGGTTGCCTCAAAACTTTAATTTGTATAAACACATCTGCAAAGCACAATGAAACGAGGTATGCCTTGTTTTTTAAACTGAGATATAATTCACAAATCATAAAATCCACTATTTTAATGTGTACAATTAATGTGTTTTTTTTTTAAAGATGATAAAATTTACTATTTTAGCCATTTTTAGGTGTCACTTAAGGGTGTGTATCAACAGGGGTTAAGTACATTCACAAAGTTATGCAACCATCACCATCATCTAATTACAGAATATTTTTATCACTCAAAAGAAGAGCCCATACCTGTTAAAACCAGTCACTCCTCATTCTTTCCTCCACTCAAACCCCAGCAACCACTAATCTATTTTCTGTCTCATGAATTTACTTATCCTGGACATTTCATAGAAATGGAATCATGCAATATGCAATCTTTTGTGTCTAGTTTCTTCACCAAGCATAATCTTTGCAAGGTTTACCCATGTTACAGGATCTATCAGTACTTCAGTCCTTTGTATGGCTCAATAATGTGTTATGGTATGGATATATCATAATTTGTTTAGCCATTTTTCAGGCAATGGACACCTGAGTTATTCATAATTTTCATCATTATAATTAGGAAAAAGCTACATTATGCCAGTGAGCAATCATTCTCTAGAACAGTGACTGAACCAAAGAATACTTATTATTTAAAATTTAACATATACTGCAGAATAGGATATAGTGCCTATACTCCCATAATAGTGCATGACAGGATTCTCTTTTCTGTAACTTCATATGATTGAACTTTATTTTAAATTTTTCTGAGAGGAAAACAATCTTCATCTTGATTTCCTTTGTAACTAGTAAGATGTAGTCTTTTTTTTAAATACTTGTCATTTATATTACTTTGTATTAAACTTCTTTGCTTATTTCCTATTAAGTTGTATATAATTTTTACTGACTTAATGAGATATTAAAATCTTAGTCATTTTAAGACATGTACATATTATCTGTGCTGAAAACGTTTCCTCCCATCAGTCACTCATTTTTAACTATGGCGCCATTATTTTGGGCTGAATTTTTATGGAGCCTAAATTTCCTATCTTTTTTTTCTTTTCCAGGCAAGGTTTTACAGAGCTCATGCTGCAGCATGAAGAAGTAAAAACTTGAGTCTGGTACCCATGCTTACTCCAAAAGAGAAGCTGTTTGGGTCCAGGTAACAACAGGGGCAGATTATGTGGGTTGGGCAGGAGGTATAGCTTAGACAATCTCCTCGCCACCCTGCCCACCACCTTGGTGGTGCTGTGTGCAAGAATCACACACAGTGCCCTGCTTTTGCTACTGATTTATGGCTTTTTCTGTATCTTACTGTTCATAATTGTACCAACTTCCATGTGTGTAATTATTTTCAGTCCCTTACAGTTTCTCTGTATTCTGTTGTTTCAGGGGATATTTGTCCATGTTCAAGTATTCTGAGAAACAGTCCCAGGTCCCAGCCTATCTTAAGTGAAGACCAGCTATCCTCAGCCTACCTTTCCACATGGTTGGGCAGAGGCCAAGCAGTTCCGGGCATCAGAACAGCCTTCTCTTCCTTCGAGTTCCTTCCATCTTGCTTTATATGGTCATTGGCTATCCTGTTTTACTGAGTAAGGTCTTTCCCTCTCCTGAGATTTAAAAAATATTCTACACCATTTTTCTGTTCTTTTTAAACTTATATATTTTTTCACTCAGTCTAAAGACTTTTAAAATCAAGATTTTACTTATGTACAGGATTACCTGATAAAGTTATAAATTTATCTGTTTTAAACAACTAACAGCCAATTATTTCAACTCAGTTCGAGTAATTCATTTGCTAAGCCATGTCCAACAGACTCTTTGTGAACCCACAGACTGCAGCCTGCCAGGCTCCTCTGTCCATGGAATTTTCCAGGCAAGAATACTGGAGTGGTTTGCCATTTCCTTCCTCAGGGGATCTTCCTAACTGAAGAACTGAACCCGCATCTCTTTCATCTCCTGCCCTGGCAGGTGGATTCTTTACTACTCTGCCACTTGGGAAAGGGAACCTGAAATGTTAGGTCCAGATATCAAGGTAAATTAGAAGTGGTCAAACAGGAGATGGCAAGAGTGAACATCAACATTTTAGGAATCAGTGAACTAAAGTGGACTGGAATGGGTGAATTTAACTGAGATGACCATTATATCTAGTACTGTGCATAAGAATCCCTTAGAATACATGGAGTAGCCATCATAGTCAACAAGAGTCCAAAATGCAGTACTTGGACGTGATCTCAAAAACGGGAGAATGAGCTCTGTTCATTTCCAAGGCAAACCATTCAATATCACAGCAATCCAAGTCTATGCCCCAACCAGTAATGCTGAAGAAGCTAAAGTTGAATGGTTCTAATAAAGACCTACAAGACCTTCTAGAACTAACACCCAAAAAAGATTCCTTTTCATTTTAGGGGACTGGAATGCAAAAGTAGGAAGTTAAGAGGTACCTGGAGTAACAGGCAAATTCAGCCTTGGAGTACAAAATGTAGCAAGGCAAAGGCAACAGTTTTGCCAAGAGAACCCACTAGTCACAGCAAATGCCCTCTTCCAATAGCACAAGAGAAGACTCTACACACAGACATCACCAGGTGGTCAATACCAAAATCAGACTGCTTATATTCTTTGCAGCCAAAATTGGAGAAGCACTGTACAATCAGCAAAAATAAGACCGGGCGTTGACTGTGGCTCACTCAGATCATGAACTCCTTATTGCCAAATTCAGACCTAAATTGAAGAAAGTAGGGAAAACCACTAGACCATTCAGGTTATGACCTAAATGAAATCCCTTACGATTATACAGTGGAAGCAACAAGTAAATTGAAGATTAGATCTGATAGACAAAGGGCCTGAAGAACTATGGATGGAGGTTTGTGACACTGTACAGGAGGCAGTGATCCAGACCATCCCAAAGAAAAAGAAATGCAAAAAGGCAAAATGGTTGTCTGAGGAGGCTGAGAAAAGAAGAGATGCTAAAGGCAAAGGAGAAAAGGAAAGATAATTCCATTTGAATGCAGAGTTCCAAAGAACAGCATGGAGAGAGAAGAAAGCCTTCCTCAGTGAGCAATGCAAAGAAATAGAGGGAAAAAAATAGAACAGGAAAGACTAGAGATCTCTTCAAGAAAATTGGAGATACCAAGGGAACACTTCATGCAAAGATGGGCACAATAAAGGACAGAAATGGTATGGACCTAAGAGAAGCAGAAGATATTAAGAAGAGGTGGCAAGAAAACTCAAAAGAACTGTACAAAAATACTCTTCATGACCCAGATAACCATGATGGTGTGATCACAAACCTAGAGCCACACATCCTGGAATGCGAAGTCAAGCGGGCCTTAGAAAGCATCACTACGAACAAAACTACTGGAGGAGATGGAACGCCACTTGAACTATTTGAAATCCTAAAAGATGGTTCTGTTAAAACCATATGTATTCAATATGTATTCAATATGCCAGCAAATTTGGAAAACTCAGCAGTGGCCACAGGACTGGAAAAGGTCAGTTTTCATTCCAATCCCAAAGAAAGGCAATGCCAAAAAATGTTCAAACTACTGCACAATTGCACTCATCTCACACGCTAGCAAAGTAATGCTCAAAATTCTCCAAGCCAGGCTTCAACAATACGTGAACCGTGAACTTGCAGATGTTCAAGCTGGATTTAGAAAAGGCAGAGGAACCAGAGATCAAATTGCCAACATCCACTGGATCATCAAAAAAGAAAGAGAATTCCAGAACATCTACTTCTGCTTTACTGATTACGCCAAAGTCTTTGACTGTGTAGATCACAACAAATTGTGGAAAATTCTTGACTAGATGGGAATACTAAACCACCTTACCTGCCTCCTGAGAAATCTGTATGCAGGTCAAGAAGCAACAGTTAAAACCAGACATGAAACAATAGACTTGGTTCAAAATTGGGAAAGGAGTACGTCAAGGCTGTATATTGTCACACTGCTTATTTAACTTACATGCAGAGTTTATCATGTGAAATGCCAGGCTGGATGAAGCACAAGCTGGAATTAAGATTTTCAGTAGAAGTATCAATAACCTCAAATACGTGGATGACATTTATGGCAGAAAGCGAAGAACTAAAAAGCCTCTTGATGAAAGTGAAAAAGGAGAGTGAAAAAGCTGTCTTAAAACTCAGCATTCAAAACAGTAAGATCATGGCATCTGGTCCCATCACTTCACGGCAAATAATTGAGGAAACAATGGAAACAGTGACATACTTTATTTTATTGGGCTCCAAAATCACTGCAGATGGTTAACTGCAGTCATGAAATTAAAAGATGCTTACTCCTTGGAAGAAAAGCTATGACCAACCTAGACAGCATATTAAAAAGCAGAGACATACTTTGATGACAAAGGTCCATCTAGTCCAAGCTATGGTTTTTCCAGTAGTCATGTATGGATGTGAGAGCTGGACAACAAAAAAGGCTGAGTGCCAAAGAACTGATGCCTTTGAACTGTGGTGCTGGAGAAGACTCCTGAGAGTCTCCTGGACTGCAAGGAGATCCAACCAGTGAATCCTAAAGGGAATCAGTCCTGAATATTCATTGGAAGGATGATGCTGAAGCTGAAACTCCAATCCTTTGGCCACCTGATGTGAAGAAGTGACTCACTGGAAAAGACCCTGATGCTGGGGAAGATTGAAGGCAGGAAGAGAAGGGGACGACAGAGGATGAGATGGTTGGATGGCATCACCAACTCAACTAATAACGTGAGTTGAGCAAGCTCCAGGAGTTGCTGATGGACAGAGAAGCCTGGTGTACTGCGTTCCATGGGGTTGGCAAGAGTCAGACGTGACTGAGCAACTGAACTTAACTAAAACCTGGGAGAGTGAAAGTCACTCAGCTGGGTCCTCCTCTTTGTGACTCCATGGAGTATACAGTCTATGGAATTCTCCAGGCCAGGATACTGGAATAGGGAGCCATTCCCTTCTCCAGGGGATCTTCCCAACCCAGGGGTCGAACCCAGGTCTCCCGCATTGCAGGTGGATTCTTTCCCAGCTGAGCCACCTGGGAAGCCTGCAGTAATTTATACCCCATGCTTATACAGCCACCTTTATATACCTTTACATAGCCACCTTACATACCACCTCTCATAAATTAAACTCTTATATGCATTTAGAACTGTTACTATTTTCTTCATTCTGTTCCTCTAATTTTTCTGTACTAATACCATACTATTAACAGCTTTATTAACTTGACAGCTACATGTAAAAAAATGAAATCAGAACATTCTCTAACACCACTCAAAAAATAAACTCAAAATGGATTAAAGACCTGAATGTAAGGCTGAATACTATAAAATAAAACTCTTAGAGGAAAGGAAAACATAGGCAGAACACCCTTTGACATAAACCACAGCATTTCTTTTTGAACTGATCTACAGTAATAAAAATTTAAAAATGGGACCTACTTAACTTGAAAGCTTCTGCACAGCAAAGTAAACTATAAACAAGACAAAAAGACAGTCCTCAGAACGGGAGAAACTATTTGCAAATTAAGTAGCTGACAAGGGATTAACTTTCAAAATATACATTCATGCAGCTCAATATAAAAAACAAACAACCCAATCAAACAGGCAGAAGACTTAGACATTTCTCTAAAGAAGGCATATAGATGATCTCAACAAACACATTTGAAAAGATGCTCAACATCACTTATTAGAAATGCAAATCAAAACTATAATGAGGTATCATTTCACACTACTCAGAATGGCCATCATCAAAAAACTCTACCAACAATAAATGCTAGAGAGGTGTGGAGAAAAGGAAACACTCCTATACTGCTGGTGGGAATGCAAAATGGTACAGCCACTACAAAAAACAGTATGGAGAGTCCCTAAGAAACTAAACACAGAATTACCATATGATTTACACTATTTAGAAGAGCCAAGAAATGGAAGCAACCTAAATGTCCATCAACAGAGAAATGGATAAAGAAGATGTGGTACATATATACAATGGAATATTACTCAGCCATTAGAAAGAATGAAATAATGTCATCTGTAGCAACATGAATGGACCTAGAAATGATCATACTAAGTGAAGTAACTCAGGGAAAAATAAATATCATATGGTAACACGTATGTGTGTAATCTTAAAAAAAAAAAAAAAGTGATACAAACGAACTTATCTGCAAAACAGACTCAGATTTCCAAAGCAGATTTGTGGTCACCAGGTGAGGGCATGTGGGGGAAAGGGATAAATTAGGAGTTTAGGATTAACATATATACACTACTATACATAAAATAGATAATCAACAGAGATGTATTTGCACAGGAAACTTTACTCAATATTCTGCAATAACCTATACAGGAGAAGAATCTGAAAATGAATAGATATATGTATAACTGAATCACTTAGCTATACAGTGATGGAACTAACACAACACTAAATCAACTATACTCCTATGTAAAATAAAAATTAAATTTAAAAAAAGCTTTACTGTTCACTTTAACATCTGTTACACAAATGTCTTATTCATAATTGTGCTTTTTCAAAACCTCTTGGGTTTCTGGCACATTTATTCTTCCAGACGAACTTTATAATCAACTTATAAACTGTTGAGACTCTCACTGGAATTTTATCAGATTTATGCATTAGTGTGGAAATGACTGACATGCTGATGATGATTGCAATTTTATATTTTTAGAACATAATAAGCTTCCCCATTTATTCAGGCCTTAGTTTTATATCCTTCAGTAAAATACTATTATATTTTAGTAAGTTGAACATAATCTCTTAACTGTTTCCTTCTATGTGGGCCTCTTTCTCATCTCTACGTAAGTTTTAAAAATTTCCAACAATTTTTGAATAAAAAGACCATTTCTTTATATCCCATAAAATGACAGGGCTATTAGGTATTTTTTAAGAGCTATTTCAGCTATGAAAATTCAATAACTCTATAAACATTCCAAAAAATGATCCAAAAATCATCTATAGAGTGCACATATTGTGCACATGTTTTTTATGTATAAAAAACAAAGTATATACATGAAGGATATACTGCTTTCATCTTGCAGAGGAACTCTCATCCATCAGAAACTGCTGCCAAGAGCAGTAGACTTGGAATATCTAGTTAAGGGAAAAGAATACTATAATGAATTATTGATTTCTGCCATAAGGGAGGGAATAGAAAATGGTGATATAAATGCCAAGTTTTTGCCATACATGAAATTGACCAAACTACTAACAAAGGTTGTTTCTAGAAGTGGAATTGTCAAGAGGGCCTTCATTTTCATCTTTTTACAACCCTAGATTAAGTTGTTTTTTTTTTTCCTAACAATCAAGTATTTTGCTTTCAAAAATCAGGAAAAAAAAAAAAAATTTCCCTGCTGGTCCAGTGGTTAAAAATTTGCCTTCCAATGCAGGGGATGCAAGTTTGATTCCTGGTCAGGGGACTAAGAACCCATATGTTGCAGAGCAACTAAGCCAGTGCACAACTAGGGAGCTGGAGCCACAAATAGAGAGACTGTGTATCACAGTTACTGAGTCTGCATGCTCTAGAGACTGCATGCCACAACTAGAAAGAAGCCTGCACGCCTTAACCTTGATCCTGTGTATGCGACTGAGATGCAGCCAAATAAATATTTCTGAAAGATAAAAAAAGCGCTTAAGTTTGTAAAAATACTGCAACTTCTTAATGAATAATGAATATCTAATAGTGGTATGGAGATACCATACCACTAGGATATGGTGGTATGAAATAATACTCACATATCTCCCATAAATTTCATTATTTCATTATCTCCCATAAATTTCTGATTTCTTATGAATTTTTCCAGAAAAAAGTCCTTACAATTCAGGATTTAAAAGATGCATTAAAGAAAAAAGAAACTTAGTTTTCTGGATGAAGTATTCCTTAAATATTATTTCTAATATTAATGTCATAATATAGTATTATACCACTGATGCTGAAGAAGCTGAAGTTGAACAATTCTATTAAGACCTCTAAGACTTTCTAGAACTAACCAAAAAAAGATGCCCTTTTCATCGTAGGGTACTAGAATGCAAGAGTAGGAAGTCAAGAGATACCTAGAGTAATAGGCAAGTTTGGCCTTGGAGTACAAAATGAAGCAGGGCAAAGGCTAACAGAGTTTTATCAAGAGAACACACTGGACATAGCAAACAACCTCTTACAACAACACAAGAGATGACCCTACACACACACATAACGACATATGACTGATTATATTCTTTGCAGTCAAAGATGGTGAAACTCTATACAGTCAGCAAAACCAAGACCTGGAGCTGTGGCTCAGATAATCACCTCCTCATTGCAAAACTCAGGCTTAACTTGAAGAAAGTGGGGAAAACCACTAGGCCATTCAGGTATGACTTAATTCAAATCCCTTACAATCATACAGTAGAGGTGATGAATAGATTCTACCAGATTAGATCTGGTAGCCAGAGTTATGAAGAACTATGGACAGAGGTTCATAACCTTGTATACAGGAGGCAGTGACCAAAACCACCCCAAAGGAAAAGAAATGCAAGAAGGCAAAATGGTTGTGTAAGGAGGCTTTATACATAGCTGAGAAAAGAAAAAAAGCAAAAAGCAAGGGCAAAAGGGAAAGATATACCCAACTGAACACAGAGTTCCAGAAAATAGAAGAGATAAGAAGTTCTTCTTAAATGAACAGTGCAAAGAAGTAGAGGAAAACTTTTCAAGAAAAATGGAGATATCAGGGGAACATTTCACACAAGAATGAGCATGATAAAGGACAGAAACAGTAAGGACCTAACAGAAGCAGAAGAGATTAAAAAGAGGTGGAAAGAATACACAGAAGAATTATATAAAAAAGGTCTTAATGATCCAGATAACCAAGATGGTGTGGTCACTGACCTAGAGCTTGACATTCTAGAGTGAAGTCAAGTAGGCCTCAGGAAGCTGTACTACAAACAAGGTTAATGAAGGTGATGGAATTCCAGCTGAGCTATTTAAAATCCTAAAAGATGATGCTGTACAAGTGCTGCACTCAGTATGTCAGCAAATTTGGAAAATTCAGCAGTGGTCAGAGGACTGAAAAAGGTCAGTTTTCATTCCAACCCCAGAGAAGGGCAGTGTCAAAGAATCTACAAACTATTGTATGATTACGCACATTTTGCACGCTAGTAAGGGTATACTGAAAATTCTTCAAGCTTGGCTTCAACAGTATATGAAGTAAGAACTTCCAGATGGGTTTAGAGAAGGCAGAGGAAACAGAGTTCAAATCGCCAACATTCATTGGATCAGAGAGAAACCAAAGCAATTCCAGAAAAACATCTACTTCTGTTTCATTGACTATGGTAAAGCCTTTCAATGTGTGGATCACAACAAACTGGAAAAATCTTAAAGAGATGGGAATACCAGACCACCTTACCTGCCTAAGAAACCTGTATGCTGGTCAAGAAGCAACCTTTAGAACCAGTTAGAACCTTTCATGGACTGGTTAAAACTTGTAAAATGAGTACCACAAGGCTGTGTACTGTCAGAGATCAAATTGCCAACATCCGTTGGATCATCAAAAAAGCAAGAGAGTTCCAGAAAAACATCTATTTCTGCTTTATTGACTATGCCAAAGCCTTTGACTGTGTGGATCACCACAAACTGTGGAAAATTCTGAAAGAGATGGGAATACCAGACCACTTGACCTGCCTCTTGAGAAACCTGTATGCAGGTCAGGAAGCAACAGTTAGAACCGGACATGGAACAACAGACTGGTTCCAAATAGGAAAAGGAGTACGTCAAGGCTGTTTATTGTCACTCTGCTTATTATGGGCATAGTACATCATGAGAAATGCTGGGCTAGAAGAAACACAAGCTGGAATCAAGATTGCCGGGAGAAATATCAATAACCTCAGATATGCAAATGACACCACCCTTATGGCAGAAAGTGAAGAGGAACTAAAAAGCCTCTTGATGAAAGTGAGAGGAGAGTGAAAAAGTTGGCTTAAAGCTCAACATGCAGAAAACGAAGATCATGGCATCTGGTCCCATCACTTCATGGGAAATAGATGGGAAAACAATGGAAACAGTGTCAGACTATTTTTGGGGGCTCCAAAATCACTGCAGATGGTGACTGCAGCCATGAAATTAAAAGATGCTTACGCCTTGGAAGGAAAGTTATGACCAACCTAGATAGCATATTCAAAAGCAGAGACATTACTTTGCCAACAAAGATCCGTCTAGTCAAGGCTATGGTTTTTCCTGTGGTCATGTATGGATGTGAGAGTTGGACTGTGAAGAAAGCTGAGTGCCGAAGAATTGATGCTTTTGAACTGTGGTGTTGGAAAACTCTTGAGAGTCCCTTGGACTGCAAGGAGGTCCAACCAGCCCATTCTAAAGGAGATCAGTTCTGGGTGTTCATTGGAAGGACTGATGCTAAAGCTGAAACTCCAGTACTTTGGCCACCTCATGCGAAGAGTTGACTCGTTGGAAAAGACTCTGATGCTGGGAGGGATTGGAGGCAGGAGAAGGCGACGACAGAGGATGAGATGGCTAGATGGCATCACCGACTCAATGGACATGAGTCTGAGTAAACTCCAGGAGTGGGTGATGGACAGGGAGGCCTGGCGTGCTGCGATTCATAGGGTCGCAAAGAGTCAGACACGACTGAGTGACTGAACTGAACTGATACAGAGTACATTATGAAAAATGCTGGGCTGGATGAATCACAAGCTGGAATCAAGACTGACAGGAGAAACAGCAACAATCTCAGACATGCAGATGATATCACTCTAATGGCAGAAAGTGAAGAGAAACTAAAGAGCCTCTTGATGAGGATGAAAGAGTGAAAAAGTTGGCTTAAAACTCAACATTCAAAAAACTTAAGATCATGGCATCCAGTCACATCCTTTCATGGCAAATAGACGGGAAAAGTGGAAGCAGACTTTATTTTCTTGGGCTTCAAAATTACTGCAGACCGTGACTGCAGCCACAAAATTAAAAGACACTTGCTCCTTAGAAGGAAATCTATGACAAACCTAGACAGCGTATTAAGAAGCAAAGATATCACTTTGCCAACCAAAGTCCATATAGTCAAAGCTACAGTTTTTCCAGTAGTCATGTATGAATGTGAGAGTTGGAAAATAAAGAAGGCTGAGCACTGAAGAACCGATGCCATAGAACTGTGGTGCTGGAGATGACTCTTGACATTCCCTTGGACAGCAAGGAGATCAAACTAGTCAATCTTAAAAGGGAATCAACCCTGAATGTTCATTGGAAGAACTGATGCTGAAGCTCCCATATTTTGGCATCTGACATCAACAGCCAACTCATTGAAAAATACCCTGATGCTAGGAAAGACTAAAGGCAAAAGGAGAAGGCAGTGTCAGAGGATGAGATGGTTAGATAGCATCATTGACTAATTAGATGTGAATCTGAGCAAACTCCAGGAGATAGTGAAGGACAGGGAAGCCTGGAGTGCTGCAGTCCATGGGGCTGCAAACAGTCAGACATGACTTAGCGACTGAACAACAACAATAAACACCGTATTATTACTCTTGACTAAAGTTATCAGGAATGCATGAACATAAACTAAGAAATTATGCAGAAAAAAGTGGTTTCAGTACTTTTAACACTTACAATTCAATTTCAACCATGCCTTTGGAACATCCTCTCTTCACAAAAAAGCCAACCTAAGATATAAAAAAAGACAAAGTGAGTTATGTGGTGACATTCCCAGGTGAGATATAGCAAAGTCATTATTATTTGTCAGATCAAGATTCTTTCAATAACTATTCTGTACGTTCATTCCCTTCACTTTCTAACTGTACCCTTTCCAGATTTAGGCTCCTCCACTGTTTCCACTCACAGATGATAATATTCTAAGCTACCAGTATTTTAATATTCTAAGAGTTATTGATCTTTCTATGTGTCTAAGAGCCTCTTACAAAGTTCATGACAAAGCTAGTAACAGTAAGTAGTGCAGAGCAAAAATCTGAGCCCAAGTTATCAAGCTCCAGACCCAGTACTTCTATGGAACTGCACACATTAAATATTATTAGTAATCACTCTAATAGTACCCATCTTGCTATTAATTAGTATACACTTATCACCAAGCACTTTTTAAATAGTCCAATAAATATAGTAAATATGATTTAAGTGAGTACAATTTATATCATAAAATAGATGTATTTAAGCTGCTTTCTATATGTATATGAGTGTAAAGTATGAAAAAAGACCCTGGACCTAAAAAAATCAGATTGGATCTTAAATCAGGCTATAATTAAGTAATACTCAAAAAAGGTGGGAAATACACCTTGCAAATAATTGTTTTTTAATAACGGTAATGACAATGATGATGACAATTATAACCACAACAGTTAACATTTATTAAGCATTACTATGTTTATGTTCTAAGCACCTGATATACAATTTTCTCATTTAATATTCATGAGCAAATTTATGAGATATGTATTATATCCATTTTATAGATGATGAAACTGAGAACCAGAAAGATGAAAAAGAAAGTCTGTTCCTGTAACAAGAAAGTACAGTTTAATGATCAAGAGTACAGGCTTCAACATAGACCATGTCCAGTTCAAATCTCAGCTCTGCCATATACAAACTGTTTCACCTCAACCAGGTTACTTAATATTTCTGTTTCAGTCTGTTCATAAATAAGGAAAACAATGGCATCTTTTTAGGAGTGGGGCATCTGCTCATTAGGTTGCAATAATTAAAATACTTGGTACCAAATGGAAGAAATGAAAAAATCAGAAGGCAGTTCTTATTATAAAGTATTTGTAAAAGTGGTGCAGAACATGCTTATACTAAATTTTTATATTGCATTTAAATAGAACATTAAAAATTTTTTTGCTAAGAATTTGGACATCCCCTGAACACATCTGTGGATATACAAATGTTTGCAAGCTGTCACCTAAGAAAACCGCACTTCACAGCCTCCTTTAAAAAGCCTACCACTTAAGGGTGAGGACAGATGTATCTTCATGACAAAAATAAATAAGAAGGTTGGTGAAAATTGTTATAGCCCAATCCATTCTGACTATGGCAGCCCTTGGAATAAAATCCAGCAGACCATTACAGAGAGATAGCGATTTAATAAACAATTTCTGACAATTTAAAAAAGTACATATAGGGAATTCCCTTGCAGTCCAGCGGCTAGAATTGGCACTTTCACTGCCAAAGGCCTGCATTAGATTCCTGGTTGGGGAACTAAAATCCCACAAGCCGTGCAGTGTAGCCAAAAAACCAAACACAACACAATATTAATAAAAATCTGAGTATGTCCTTGGAAATTATCTACTCCAACCCCTGTTCTCTGAAATAAAAACTGAATTCCAGACAACTGACTCAGGTTACAAAATTAATCATTAATAAAGCAGTATCTTTTCTATCTCATAAATGCCTCCCTTATGGCATTAAAAATTTTGTTTTGAATAGGTTATTTATAATGTTAAGGGGCATACAAATCAATCTTGTAATCTACATTAAATTTTGCTGTTGTTTATTGGCTAAGTTGTGTCTGACTTTTTTGCACGCCATGGACTATAGCCAGCCTGGCTCCTTCTGTTCATGAGATTCTCCAGGCAAGCATACTGGATTGGGTTGTCATTTTCTTCTACAGAAGATTTTTCTGACCCAGGGATTGAACCTGCATCCCCTGCGTTGGCAGGTAGATTCTTTATCATGGAGACACCAGATAAGCCAGCACATTAAATATTAAGCCTTGCTTAAAAACCTGTAATATCACTTTGATTATATTATATTTACAATAGTTTTAAAAAAATAAAAAGAATCAAGTTTTAAAAATATTTTACAGTGAAGTAACTCAACTTTTAGACTTTCTTTTTAAAACATGTTTTCATGTGAAATATATACCAACAGTATATACAAACTTCATCAACTGTTTAGAAATAATAAAACAACTATATATCTACCAGTTTAAGGAACTGATCACTACTGGTGTATCTGACATTCCTTAATTTATGCTAATTGCATCCTTTTTCTCTCAACTAATGGGGAAGAAAGAGGGAAAGGAATAGTTAGGAGTCTGGGATCAACATGTATACACTGTTATATATTTTAAATAGATAACCAATAAGGTCCTACTGTATAGCACAGGGAACTCTACTCAATGTTATTTGGCAGCCTGGATGGAAGGGGAGTTTAGGAGAGAATGGATACATGTATATGCATGGCTGAGTACCTTTGCTGTCCAGCTGAAAGGTGATCACAACGTTGTTAATCAGCTAAACTCCAATATAAAATAAAAAGTTAAAAAAATGAAACAACAAATGTAATCTCTAAACTGATTTAATTATCTCTAAACTGATAATTCTTTTGTTTTTTACTGTATGAGACTCCAAATGTTTTTGACTGTTCTAGAAACAAAGTCACATGTATTTTTCCAAGATGGCATTTCTCCTTAAAATTATGTTTTTGATATTTAACCAATGAGCCAAAGTTTGTTTTTATTGTCATATAATATTCAATTGTATTTGACTATTCCAGAATTCACTGCAAACAATACTTCTATAAGTATTTCCATGATTTCACCTAGTATAAATGCACAAAAGCTGACTAGCATACCTAGAAAGCAGAATTTTTGAGGCACTGGATATAAGCATTTACAGATTTACTAGGTAATACCATAGCACTTTCCAAGGGGGTTGTACAAATTCATATTCCCACCAAGAATGCATCAGAGTTTCCACTGCTTTATATCCTCATAAGCACATGGCACCAACAGAATTCTGGTAGGTCTAACAGATATACCTTGCCAAGGCTAATGTGCGTTTCTCTAATAATTAATGAAGTTGAGCATCTTTTCATATCTATAGGAATGTACTGGTTGTCTGGGTTGCCTCTTGACTGTGAGACATTTAAGCGGATCTTTTACTCACATGTCTTATGAGTTGTCATTATTTTGCTTATTATATAGTCTGTATATCAATCTTATTATATGTGCTATATATACATGCTCCCAATTTGTGACTAGTCTTTTCTCTACAAGGTGTCTTTTAGATGAACAGAAGTTCCTTAGTTTTATTATAGTTGAAATTATTAACTTTTCCTTTTGGGTCTATACTTTAAGACATTTTCTTAACCCGAAGTCACAAAAATATTCTCTTCTACTACAGATCTCTTCTAAAAACTTCCTGGTCAATCACATTTAGGTATTTAATCCACCAGGAACTAATTTTTGTTAAAGTATGAGGAAAGGACTCAATTTCATCTTTTCCTATACCAATAACCAGTTGTCTCAGTACCATTTATCCATATCTTCCTCACTCACCTACAATGTCAGTTCTGTCATAAATCAAGTTTTTACTAAGCTTTGTATCTTGGCTCTTCATTCTGTCACATCACACTAGTCTACCCTACATCAACACCACAATGTCTTAATTTACCATAATTTTGTATCATCTTGATATCCGGTAGACAAGTTTTTCCACTTTATCCTATTTCTTTAGAAGGAGGTTAGCTATTTTTGGCCCTTTGTTTTCTCATCTAAATTTTAGAACCAGCTTGTAATTTTTATAGACAGTAACAGAATTCTGACTGGAATGACACTTAACATGACATGCATCAAACATTAACATTTTAAAATAAAAACTATAATCTCTGCATACATACCTTTTATTTGCAGCTATGTAACTTATACATTTGTTGCTATAATATCCATTTTAATTGCATTCAATTGCATTTACTGTTCACTGTTAGTGAAAACAGAAATGCAACTGATTTTTGTTAATCAACTTTTTTAGGGGGTTCTCAGTTCTTATTTCTAAACTGCTAATCATTTCTAAGTTTATTATTAATTCTAATCAATAGATATAACTCACAGAAAAGGTTTTGGAATCCTTAGTAAGAATGAAAAAGGTCCTTGCCTTAGTCTGGGATTTTTAACAAAAGTCCCACAGAGTGGATGGCTTAAACATACATTTCTCAGATATCTGAAGGTTAGGATATGCAAGATCAATGCATTCACAGATTCAACATCAGTGTCACACTATCTTACATTTCAGTTCAGTTGCCCAGCCATGTCTGACTCTGCGACACCATGCACTACAGCACACCAGGCTTCCCTGTCCGTCACCAACTCCCGGAGTTTACTCACACTCATGCCCACTGAGTCTGCGAAGCCACCCAACCATCTCCCCCTCTGTCGTCCCCTTTTCCTCCAGCCTTCAATCTTTCCTACCATCAGGGTCTTTTCAAATGAGTCAGTTCTTCACATCAGGTGGCCAAAGTACTGAAGTTTCAGCTACAACATTAGTCCTTCCAATGAATATTCAGGACTGATGTCCCTTAGGATGGACTGGTTCGATCTCCTTGAAGTCCAAGGGACTCTCAAGACTCTTCTCCAACACCACAATACAAAGGCATCAATTTTTGGGGACCTAGCTTTCTTTATATTCCAACTCTCACATCCATACTTGCCTAATGGAAAAACCATAGTTTTGACTATGACTAGATCGACCTTTGTCATCAAAGTAATATCTCTGGTTTTTTAATATGCTGACTAGGTTGGTCATAGCTTTTCTTTCAAAGATCAAGTGTTTTTCGATTGCATGGCTGCAGGAATGTAAAGTCAAGTGGGCCTTAGGAAGCATCACCATGAACAAAGCTAGCAGAGGTGATGGAATTCCAGTTGAGCTATTTCAAATTCTAAAAGATGATGCTGTGAAAGCACTGCACTAATTATGTCAGCAAATTTGGAAAACTCAGCCACAGGACTGGAAAATGGAAAAGGTCACTTTTCATTCCAATCCCAAAGAAAGGCAATGCCAAAAAATGCTCAAATTACCACACAACTGCACTCATTTCACATGCTAGTAAAGAAATGCTCAAAATTCTCCAAGCCAGGCTTCAGCAATACATGAACCGTGAGCTTCCAGATGTTCAAGCTGGATTTCGAAAAGGCAGAGGAACCAGAAATCAAATTGCCAACATCCCCTGGATGATCGAAAAAGCAAGAGTTTCAGAAAAACATCTATTTCTGCTTTATTGACTATGCCAAAGCCTTTGACTGTGTGGAGCACAGCAAACTGTGGAAAATTCTGAAGGAGATGGGGATACCAGACCACCTGACCTGCCTCTTGGGAAACCTGCATGCAGGTCAGGAAGCAACAGTTAGAACTGGACATGGAACAAGAGACTGGTTCCAAATAGGAAAAGGAGTACGTCAAGGCTGTATATTGTCACCCTGCTTATTTAACTTCTATGCAGAGTACATCATGAGAAACGCTGGGCTGGAGGAAGCACAAGCTGGAATCAAGATTGCCGGGAGAAATATTAATAACCTCATATATGCAGATGACACCACCCTTATGGCAGAAAATGAAGAACTAAAGAGCCTCTTGATGAAAGTCAAAGAGGAGAGTGAAAAAGTTGGCTTAAAACTCAACATTCAGAAAACTAAGATCATGACATCCAGTCCCAGTACTTCATGGCAAATAGATGGGGAAACAATGGAAACAGTGGCAGACTTTATTTTTTTGGGTTCCAAAATCACTGGAGATGGTGACTGCAGCCATGAAATTAAAAGACGCTTACTCCTTGGAAGGAAAGTTATGACCAACCTAGACAGCATATTAAAAAGCAGAGACAATACTTTGCCAACAACGGTCCATCTGGTCAAGGCTATGGTTTTTCCAGTGGTCATGTATGAATGTGAGAGTTGCACTATAAAGAAAGTTGAGAGTCAAAGAATTGATGCTTTTGAACTGTGGTGTTGGAAAAGACTCTTGAGAGCCTCTAGGATCACAAAGAGATCCAAGCAGTCCATCCTAAAGGAGATCAGTCCTGGGTGTTCATTGGAAGGACTGATATTGAAGCTGAAGCTCCAATACTTTGGCCACCTGATGTGACGAGCTGACTCATTTGAAAAGACCCTGATGCTGGGAAAGACTGAGGGCAGGAGGAGAAGGGGACGACAAGGATGAGATGGTTGGATGGCATCACAAACTCAATGGACATGGGTTTGGGTAGACTCCAGCAGTTGGTTATGGACAGGGAGGCCTGGCGTGCTGCAGTTCATGGGGTAGCAAAGAGTCAGACACGACTGAGCGACTGAACTGAACTGACTCACCAACTGCAGTGATTTTGGAGCCCCCCAAAATAAAGTCTCTCACTGTTTCCATTGTTTCCCCATCTATCGGCCATGAAGTGACCAGATCAGATGTCATGATGCTAGTTTCCTGAATGCTGAGTTTTAAGTCAAGTTTTTCACTTTCCTCTTTCACTTTCATCAGAAGGCTCTTTAGTACTTCTTCACTTTCTGCTGTAAGGGTGGTATCATCTGCATATATGAGGTTACTGGTATTTCTCCCAGCAACCTTGATTCCAGTTTGTGCTTCATCCAGCCCAGCATTTCACATGATGAACTCCGAATATAAGTTAAATAAGTGGGGTGACAATATACAGCCTTGACATACTTCTTTCCTGATTTGGCACCAGTCTGTTGTTCTGTGTCCAGTTCTCAATGTTGCTTCTTGACCTGCACACAGGTTTCTCAGGAGGCAGGTAAGTGGTCTGGTGTTCCCATCTCAAAGAATTTTCCATAGTTTATTGCGATCCACAGTCAAAGGCTTTGGCATAGTCAATAAAGCAGAAATAAGATGTTTTTCTGGAACTCTCTTGCTTTTCCAATGATCCAGCAGATGCTGGCAATTTGATCTCTGGTTCCTCTGCCTTTTCTAAATCCAGTTTGTACTTATGAAAGTTCACAATTCATGTACTATTGAAGCCTGGCTTGGAGAATTTTGAGCATTACTTTGCTAGCATGTGAGATGAGCGCAATTGTGTGGTAGTTTGAGTATTCTTTGGCATTGCCTTTCTTTGGGACTGGAATGAAAACTGACCTTTTTTAGTCCTGTGGCCACTGCTGAGTTTTCCAAATTTGCTGACATAATGAGTGGAGCACTTTCACAGCATCATCTTTTAGAATTTGAAATAGCTCAACTGAAGCTCCATTACCTCCACTAGCTTTGTTCATAGTGATGCTTCCCCTAAGGCCCACTTGACTTCACATTCCAAGATGTCTGGCTTTAGGTGAGTGAGCACACCATCATGATTATCTGGGTCATGAAGATCTTTTTTGTACAGTTCTTCTGTGTATTCTTGCCACCTCTTACTAATATCTTCTACTTCTGTTAGGTCCATACCATTTCTGTCCTTTATTAGACCCATCTTTGCATGAAATGTTCCCTTGGTATGTCTAATTTTCTTGAAGGGATATCTAGTCTTTCCCATTCTATTGTTTTCCTCTATTTCTTTACACTAATCATTGAGGAAGGCTTTCTTCTCTCTCCTTGCTGTTCTTTGGAACTCTGCATTCAAATGGAATTATCTTTCCTTTTCTCCTTTGCCTTTTAGTTCTCTTCTCAGCTATTTGTAAGGCCTCCTCAAACAACCACTTTGCCTTTTTGCATTTCTTTTTCTTTGGGATGATCTTGATCACTGCCTCCTGTACAGTGTCACGAACTTCCGTCCATAGTTCTTCAGGCACTCTGTCTATCAGATTTAGTCCCTTAAATCTATTTCTCACTCCCACTGTATAGCCGTAGGGATTTGATTTAGGTCATAACCTGAGTGATATAGTGGTTTTCCCTACTTTCTTCAATTTAAGTCTGAACTTGGCAATATTTATTTTCATGATCTGAGCCACAGTCAGCTCCCGGTCTTGTTTTTGCTGACTGTATAGAGCTTCTCCATCTTTGGTTGCAAAGAATATAAGCAGTCTGATTTCGGTACTGACCATCTGGTGACGTCCATGTGTAGAGTCTTCTCTTGTGTTGTTGGAAGAGGGCATTTGCTATGACCAGTGCGTTCTCTTGGCAAAACTGTTAGCCTTTGCCTCACTACGTTCTATACTCCAAGGCCAAATCTGCCTGTTATTCCAGCTATTTCTTGAGTTCCTACTTCTGCTTTCCAGTCCCCTAAAATGAAATGGATTCTTTTTTGGGTGTTAGTTCTAGAAGGTTTTGGAGGTCTTCATAGAATCATTCAACTTCAGCTTCTTCAGCATTACCGGTCGGGGGACAGACTTGGATTACTGTGATATTGAATGGTTTGCCTTGGAAACAAACAGAGATCATTTGTCGTTTCTGAGATTGCATCCAAGTACTACATTTCAGACTCTTCTGTTGACTATGATGGCTACTCCATGTCTTCTAAGGGATTCTTGCCCACAGTACTAGTAGATATAATGGTCATCTGAGTTAAATTCACCCATTCCAGTCCATTTTAGTTTGCTGATTCCTAAAATGTTGATGTTCACTCTTGCCATCTCCTGTTTGGTCACTTCCAATTTGCCTTGATTCACAGACCTAACATTCCAGGTTCCTCTGCAATATTGCTCTTTAAAGCATCTGACTTTACTTCCATTATCAGTCACATCCACAACTGAGTGTTGTTATTGCTTTGGCTACATCTCTTCATTCTTTCTGGAGTTATTTCTCCACTGATCTCCCATAGCACATTGGGCACCAACCGACCTGGGGAGTTCTCCTATGTTTTTGTCTTTTCATACTGTTCATGGGGTTCTCAAGGAAAGAATACTGAAGTGGTTTGCCATTCCCTTCTCCAGTGGACGTTTTGTCAGAACTCTCCACCATGACCCGTCTGTCTTGGGTGGTCCTACATGGCACGGCTCACAGTTTTATTGAGTTAGACAAGGCTGTGGTCCATGTGAGCAGATTGGTTAATTTTTTGTGATTGTGGTTTTCAGTCTGTCTGCCCCATAATGGAGAAGGATAAGAGGCTTATGGAAGCTTCCTGATGGGAGAGACTGACTGAGGGAGAAACTGGGTCTTGTTCTGGGGCCATGCTCAGTAAATCTTTAATCCAATTTTCTGTTGATAGGTGATTTAACCCTATTAAATTTGCATATTAATCCATCAGGAGGCTCAGCTAGAATTTCTTTATGGTTTTTAAGCAGACATTCCTACAATCTGTGATTGAGAGTTTTCTTTCTTTTCAACACCTATCTTTTCTCTTCTACCTAGAACTTCCAACAGAATGTTCAATAGTAACGATAGTAGGTTAACATTGACATGTACATTTTCACAGATATCTCCCAAAATTAAGAAAGGTCCATTCTATTCCTAGTTTACTACGAGTTTTTAATCATAAATTACTGTGGAATTTAACTGACTGCTTTTTATCTGTTGAGAAATTATTGAGTTCTACTTCTTTAAAATATGGTTTATTATGTTAATTTTTTCCTAATAATCAGTCTCTCATTCCTTGAATAACTTCGATTTGGTCACAGTGTATTATATATTATTAAATTCAACATGCTAAAGTTCCTTTTTTGTGTGTGGTTTTTGCCTCCAGATTCATGAGTGAAAGGAGCTTGTTATTTTCTCATGCTATCCTTGATTCATTTGGGTACCTAAAGTCACATTTCCCTGTGTAAACAGCAACTTTTGCTGTTAGGACTAATCCACATTTTGTTTTTGTATGGTGTTCTCTATGAGAAATAACTTACCAGCTAATTTATCTTCTCTACTTAGAGTTAGTTTTGATAATTTAAATAACTGTAGAAATATATACAGTCACAACTTTTAAAATATTTATGCTTTAGTGGAATGATTCTCATAATATTCTTATATTATGAATATATAAACCTCTGCTGCATTCTTGTAATGCCCTGGTGGCAGTCATAATTATTGTGAAATGTATTGTGCATGGATTTCCACTCTTTTTATGTTTTCTAATGATGTCCTTTTTCACATTTCTGTTTCTTTTCTCTTTCTCCTTTCTCAAGACTCCTTCTGGATTGTTTGGGCAGTGGTTATTTTTCCTCTACTTCGCTCCTCCTACTTTAATCTTTCCTGTTTGGAAGTTACATATTTTGACTTCTTTTTTTTTTTTTTTTAAACTGGTTTACTCTACAAACTTTAAAATGCATATTTAACTTAATAAACTCTTAAGCTAACCAATTAACTTTCTCCCAACAATACAGGGAATACTTTAACTCTGATCACAGCTTTGACAACATTTAGTTCTATCTTCTTTGATTTAAAAAATTGACAAATGAGACATCAGTATTATTTTACACAGTTTACACAGAACTTTACTACATGTTTAATAGGCTTCACTGGTAAGATGGTGAAGAATCTGCATGCAATGTGGGAGACCCGGGTTCGATCCCTGGGTTGGGAAGTTCCCTCAGAGAAGGGAATGGCAACCTACTCCAGTATTCTTGACTGCAGAATTCCATGGACATAGGAGCCTGGTGGGCTACAGTCCACAGGATTGCAAATAGTTGGACACAATTGAGCAACTAACACTATGTGTTTACCATTTCATTGCTCACATCTTCTTTTTAGCACTCAGACTTTCTTCTGAGATAATTTTCCTTCTTCCTAAATTAAACACTTTCAAAGTTCCTTTATGAGGATCTCAGACTGTTCTTTCAACCCCTTCGCATTCTGAGACCATATGACTAGCATGTTTGGTATTCTAAAATTTACTACAATGTGTCTATTTTTGTATTTCTTTCTTTTACACCATCTGGAATATATTTAGGTTCAATGGATCTGAGGATTCAAGTTTTTCAACACTTCTGGAAAATTCTTACTCATTCTTTCTTTGAATATTGCCTCTTCCTTAGTCTATTATTTTCCTTCAACTATCAGGTCTCAATCATGATCTCATACTTTTAATTTTTTCACTTTAGCTCTATATTTCATGTTTAGAAAAACTGTCAAGTATTTTGGTTCACATATTCTCAAATATGTCTGCTTTGTTGTTTTACCTGTCCATCAAGTTTCTCTCCCATGTATTTTTATTTATATTCTCACTGATCCTTTTCCAAATTTACCTTATCTTTTTGTTACTTACTCCTTTGCAACCTTCTTTCAGTTCCTAAATAAACCAAATATTCCTAGTTTACATTCTATATATACAAGCTCTATAGGTCAGATGGTATGGCCTGTTGTTTTTATTAGCTCTCATTTTTGGTGTTTCATCTCCTCCTATGCTTTATGATTTTGGGGGGTATGGATTCATGAATTTGTTGGAACTTTACATTAGGTTTCTTTTGAGGACTGTATTGAAGGCATTTTCCTTCAGAGCATTTCATTTGCTTCTGCCAGAGATATTACTAAGTGAGGCCACTTTAAACTAAAATTACAATGTATGTGTTGAGGCTTGTTTGAAAGACTTTTTTTCTTTTTCCTTCTACTACTGTATTCAGAGATAACATTGAGGTAAGTAGCCCCACTTTGCGATTTTTTGTTTTTCCTGCTACAGACAGTACTCATAGTTTTATCTTTTAACTCTTCTTCACCCTCAGGACCCCCAACTCTATGCAACGAATTCAAAACCAGGTTTCAGGGCACAAGGTAAGCAAATAACTCTGGGAAAACAACTTCAGAGCTTGCAGAAATCTTCGGATCCAAATTACTTTGTTTGTGCCCTTTGGAAACTTACTTCTCCTTTTCACAAGTCCATCCATACATTTAAACAGCTGTATCTTACACTATTTCTAAGGCTGAAGGTATTACACACTTGGAGAATTCTCTAGGTATATAGCAAACTACTTCTGGAAATGGAGATCTTCCCTCAGTGTCTCTACCTGCCAACTTCATTATTTATATTCAAGCACAACACATTTGCCATACCCAAGGAATTAAGATGTAGAAATTGATTTGTTACCAAAAGTGATTCATGGTTTTGAATTTTGTTAAAAGTACCTATGTTAACTTACCTTATCTGCCCGTCCCATGAAAGCAGGTTTGCCTGCTAATCCAAGGCAAATGGCACACACGATGCTGGACTTCCCTGTTCCATTAGCTCCAATAATCATATTCAAGTGGGGCCCAGGAGATACTTCACAGACATCATATGTCCTAAATTATAAAGAGGTGAGATTACTACGTAGAAACAAGAAGTGAAGAATATTTTCCTACTAAAGCACTTTTTCTTGCTTTACCCTTATCATTAACTATAGGTTTCCTCAAATTCTTTAAAAACCAACTAACCTTATAAATTTTAATGTAATATTAGTTTATAGGTTGTTAATAATTTAGAGGGAAAAAAATCTGTCAGTGAGAGAAATGAAAAAGTGACAAAGTATATCTAAAATTAGAACATTCATGGGAAAATAAAACTTCACGTAATTTTTCTCAAATATTAAGTCTGCTGAATAGAGTGAAGTTTGATATAATTTATCCTTTAGTAATTCTAATACATGAGCAAGTCCATCAAAGCTACTGTACAAATGGTTTTTAAACAAATTATATGTAAATGAAGTGATGGCTCATTCTAAATTTGTGTATTTTACATTTATATTTCTCTTGAATTAAAATGCTTACTAGTAACTTATCATAGTCACCGAATTACTATTATAATTAGAAAACTGAAGATATATCAACTCAACAGTTTATTACTTTTTTAAAATAACATGAATTTCCTTTAATATGCTGTCAGACATTCACCAAAGGATCTATTTGTAGTACAAATTAAATTTTATTCCTATGGGAGGAAACAAGAGTGCATCATCACCAAGCACTCATACTAGAAAGCAGCATGCTGTCCTGCTCTCTACCTGCAACAGGAGCATCTAACCCATATTAGTCTTCAGGGAGAGCTATGGCAAGATGTGAAGGAAACTGACTCAGTATCTTTGTACCATGTCCTTGAATATCTGGAACTGGACCCCATAAGTAATGTCCTGTGCCCAGAGTTTCAGTTGGCTACCAACTAATTCCCCAAGAGTAAAAGCTTAGCCTATTACTAACTTGCTAAGTATTTAAATAATTTAACCAAGCACACTTCAACTTTAATACTCCAAGAAATTAATAATTCTGAAATTCCAAGTTGTAATAAAATAAATACAGGTGGTAAATAAAAGTATTTTCTGGTAGGTTTCCAACCCCACTTCTCCGCAGAGCATCCACCTGTCTTCAGAAGCTTTATTCTAGTAACAGCAGAGTCTTGAAACAACCCTTTACAACAGTTAAAATAAAACTTAACATATTCAAAACTATTACACTGGTGCAAAACTAACTGGTTTTGCATTGTTGAACTTTGCTGTTTGATATTGGAACAGATTTTTAAATACATCATTTTAATGCACATTTTTTGCTTCTTTTTGCTAATGACTTATTACTCATTGTGTATATTTATTTTAGACTAGGGAAATGATGTTAGACAAAATGCAAATTCGAGCAATTTTCTTATTTGAGTTCAAACTGGGTTCAAAATGGGTTGTAAGGCAGCAGAGATAACTCACAACACCAACCACGCATTTGGCCCAGGAACTGCTAATGAAACTGCACTGGCTCAAGAAGTTTTGCAAAGGAGATGAGAGCCTTGAAGATGAGCAGCACAGTGGCTGACCACTGGAAGCTGACAACAGCCAACCGAGAGGATTATCAATGCTGAACCTCTTATAACTTCACCGGAAGTTGCCCAAGAACTCAATGTCAATCCTTCTATGGTCATTCAGCATTTGAAGCAAATTGGAAAGGTGGAAAAGCTCGATAAGTGGGTACCTCATGAATAGACCAAGAAAAAAAAAAATCGTTGTTTTGAAGTGTCATCTTCTCTTATTGTATGCAACAACAAACCATGTGACGAAAAGTGGATTTTATATGACAACCAGTGATAACCTGCTCAGTGGTGGAACCACGAAAAAACTCCAAAGCCAAACTTGCACCATAAAAAGGTCATGGTCACTCTCTTGGTGGTCTGCTGCCCATCTGATATACTACAGCTTTCTGAATCCTGGTGCAAAGAAACCATTATATCTGAGAAGTATGCTCAGCAAATCGATGAGATGGACAGAAACTGCAATGCCTGCAGCCAGCACTGGCCAACAGAATGGGCCCAATTCATCTCCGTAACAACGCCTGACCATATATCATAAAACCAACTCTTCAAAAGTTGAAAGAATTGGGCTACGAAGTTTTGCCTCAACAGCCATATAACCTATCACCAACCAATTACCACTTTTTCAAGCATCTCAACGTTTTGCAGGCAAATCACTTCCACAACCAGCATGAGACAGAAAATGCTTTCCAAGAGTTCGTCGAATCCTGAAGGACAGATTTTTACGCTACAAGAATAAACAAACTTATTTCTTGTTGGCAAAAATGTGTTGATTTTAATGGTTGCTATTTTGATCAATAAAGATGTGTTTGAGCCTAGCTATAATAATTTAAAATTCACAGTCCAAAACCGGAATTACTTTTTCATAAGCCTTAAAAAAAAAAAAAAAAATCTAAAACCACTCTTGTAGTCTCTTAGTAAAGGATATCATTATTCATTCCTCTGCCCACAGCAGAAACCTCGGCATCATCTTTGATTCTTTTCACCTCCTTCACCTCTGTTCACACTACCCACCCACTCATCATTCCATTTATCACCAAATAATGTTGGTAAACAAGAAAATCTGACATAGCTTACTTTTAAAAAAAGAAACAAATAGGACCCTTCAAGATTTAGGTCTAGATCATCTTTTTCTACGTTCTATCTCCTTTCCCTATTCTCTAATTAGACCTCTAAAGTTTACCTATAAGGAATTTCTTTCAGTTTCTTGACTATCTTATGCTTCCTTCTTTCTCAAAGCCTTTGCATATGCTATTACTTCTACGTAGAAATCTCTTCCCTCTACTCTCAATCCCAATGGACTTGATTAACTCACAGGAATCTTTCCCTTGACTACTCTCTTCCAGGCCCTTTTAGTTCTCTAGGCCTACTCTTCCTACTGCATTCCTAAAACTCAAAGTCCTCTCATAAAAATAAACAAAATCTTACTTAGTTCTGCACTTTCCAGCTACCTTCTCTTTCTCCTCTTCACATCCAAGCTTTACTTCATCACACTTTCATTCTTCTATGACTGCAAAGTTTTCCACTTCCCCGACCTCAAAGCGCCAAAGATTTCCTGACTGCTAAATGCAGCAGGTTCTTTTCTGTACTGTTATCTGACTTCACTGTATCATATGATGTTTTTGAAGCACTCTTTTTCCTTGGGTTCTCTGATAATACTCTCCCACGGTTCTCCCCTTACTTCCCTGAACAGTTTCTTCTCAATCTGTGAGTTCTTCTGCTTACCCTTAAATGTTGGCATTCCTCTGGAACTCTGTACTTGGACTTCTATTTATATTCCCTTCGAGGCAATTTCAACCATTTCTGCAATTTCAACAATCACCTATATGCATGATACTTAAGTCTCTCATGTTAACATTTTCCTATAAGCTCTGAACCCTTATAAATACTGCCCATAGAAGACCTTTTAGATGTCCCACAGGAAACTTCAATACACAAGATACAAAAGGCATTTATTACTACCCTCCCAGAATTACCTCTTCTTTGGCACAGCTCTGTACGAATTAGCCGAGAGAGAGACTTGAGAAAAAATACTCCACCTCTCCTTTACCCCGATGCCTCGCAATTAATCTGCAGACAAAATCCTGTCAAATCTATTCTTTCTGCTCCTACTTCCCACTGCGAGAGACTCAAATCCCGATCATCTCTGCCTTCATACTGTAAAAGCCTTCTTGCCTCCAATCTTGCACCCTTTCTAAATCATCCTTCACACTGCTTCCAAAGTAATATAAACCACATGAGGGTGCACGCGTGTGCGCTATTTCAGTTGTGTCCAACTCTTTGTGACCCTATGGATGTAGCCCACCAGGCTACTCTGTCCATGGGATTCTCCAGGCAAGAATACTGGAGTGAGTTGTCATGCCGCCCTCCAGGAGATCCATCCCCTGTCTCCTAACCCTCCTGCACTGGCAAGCAGGTTATTTACCACTAGCACCACCTGAGAAACCCAAGCCACATATGATGCCCTACTCAAAATGCATCCTGGCTACCTATAGGATACAGTTGCAATTTCTCAGCACAGGAAACGCAGACCCTCAATAATGCTATATATCATCAATATCACTCTATCCATACACTCACTCACATCCTATGTCCTAATCCTACTAGGATACTGGAAACTTAACCAAGTACAGCAAACTGTTTCAGGCAGTTCCATGCTCTTCCCTTAAGACTTTCATATCCTCCAGTACAAGGCCCTTCTCACAACTGTGGAGGAAATTAATCATTTCATCCTTTGCGCCCCCAGGGCATCCTGATACACACACATATATATATATAATTATGGTAGGTACTTCATTTGATTATATTTATCTTTCCTGATTTGAACTAAAACAACAATTCAGCTACTTGTCAGCTGAGTAAACCTGGGCAAATCAACCTCTCTGAGCTTAACAGTGGAGATGCTATAAAGAGTTATGAAGAATGAATGAGGGTACTGTGTAAAGTACCTATTTCTATACCTTGCACAGGATAGATGCTTTTAAAAAACGTCGTTATTGTTACTGTAATTATTTCCCTTAGGCCACTGTGCAAGCTTAAAATATAATAGACAAATGAACTGCAAGGTGCTGGACGGATACACGGTAGTTGTGTTACAACATCCTTACTAAATTCTAAAGCGAATACTATGATTAGTTGTCTGAAGGGTGAGAAAGCAACCAAGGAAGAAAGTCAGATTTGAAGAAGTCAAGGCTCTGCTGGGTAGCGCAACAATTGAGAGCAGGACTTAATTTTCTGGTACATTTCAGGAAATGTCTCCATCCATGACAACCATCACCATCTTTGTCCACCTGGCAACTGCCATCTCTTCACGAAATGTGCCACAGCGTCACTGTCGCACTGATTTAACCGTTGCTTTTTGACTTCCCAGGACCATAGTTTTGTGAATTACAGATTATGTCTACAGGCCGAGACTCCCCGCAGGAGGCTACGTCCACTGCCCGCCATTTGACGCCTTCAAACAACTTTAGCATTAAGAGTTTAAAAACCTGCAATACACAAGGCACACACCTACCACATCAACAAAGACGTCAGTCTCCACGGCCCACAAGTAAATATCCTCACAGCAATCCCCGGACGAATTTACCAAAAGCCAGGCACACCTCGACCGACCCGCCCCCCGCATGCACGCAGCTTGCGGCCCTCGTGTGCCGGCCGCTGGCCTCCCACGCCGCGGCAGGGCCTCCGGTCACTCACAGGAAGTTCTCCATCGCGATGCGGACGATAGAGCCTTCCACGAAAGGCCCGGACGACGGCAGTGGCGCTGGCGCAGCCGGTGGGACCGAACTCTTTTTCTTGCTCGGGACTTCCGACGAGGGATCACTCACGAGAGCTCTCTTGGAGGCCAGGGGGCTTTGAGTGGACGTTTTCCTGCTCGGTGTCGCCATCCTGGCGGTCTCTCTTCCCGGCTGTGGCTTCCGTTCCCACCTACCTACAGCCCCAGCGCGCCGCCATCCCACTCCCGCGCGAACAGCACGGCGCGCGACTGCGCGAGAGCCCGCCCCGGCGCCTGCGCAGTCCCTGCCTGGTAGCGTCACAGGGTAGGCCCCACCCCTCCACCCCACCGCTCCTTGTGGGTCCTGGGAGACCCGAGCTGGCGGGAATCGGACGGGGTGGCACACGGGACGCAGCGGGAAGCGGCCACGGGACTGGTCTGTACGTTTCTGCATTTTGCCAGTTTTTTTTTTTAACTCAGAAAAAACTGTCAGCTGCATTTAATGTTTTGGAAGCCTTTTCAGCGCTCAAGGAAACATCCACGAGGGGAGGGAGCGCGGGACCTCTTCATCTTCTGACTGTGCTTTTAATCAGGTCCCCGTGTCAAAACAAAAACAAAAACCCCAACAGTGCAAGCTTTCAAATGACTCTAGGCCAGCTCTTCCCTTAAAACATAGCGCTTGTGTCTGTTGCGCTCTCCAACAGGTGTAAAGATTGCACCGCACAGGTTTTCTTCACTACCTCCACCACCACCCCCGCTCCCTAGTTCCCTAGTAAGAATTCCTCCTTCGAGCTTTCTAGACATGCCCCAGCGAGCACGCTAGCATCGCTGAGAGGATGCTTCCACTTAAACCTAGTCACGTTCATCTAGTTAACTCCCTTATTAAAGATGAGGTTCACTGAGGCCTCTGCAGGTCTTTACTCCCTCTAATAATGTCTGACCTACAGTAGGCTAGGCTGAGGCAGTGAGGGAGCCAGGCAAGCAGGTCTCAGAGCTTACGTTCTGGTGTGGAAGACAGGAAAAGAACAAGATAACCTACATAGGATCAAGATAATTTCAGGCGGTGATAGGTGTCATGAAGGAAAAAACAGAATGAATGTAAGAAGCAGGGAAGGCCTGTCAGAGAAAGTGATACTTGAGCCAAATCCTGGAGAAGAGAAGGAGCTAGCGGAGGAAATGAGAAAAGAGCATTCCAGGCAAGGACAGAGGCTCTGAGGTGGAAACCAGCAGAATGAGGAACAAAGGGAAGGCAGGCTAGGCTGTACTGACGTGAGCAAGTTTGCTTAGGGGGGCATTGCCCATCATGCATTTTCTTTTAAAAGCAATGGGAAGCCATTGGATGGTTTTAAGCAGGAGAGAGACAAGATCTGATTAAAGTTTTTAAATGGGGCACTCTGGTTGCTGATTCCTCAGAGTCAAGCATGGAAGTTGAGAGGCCATTTAGAAAGCTATCACAGAAAACCCTGATTCCCCACTCCAGGATAAATGCTCCTTTCCCAAGCCCCTGCTTCTTCTCACACAACTGAAACCTGTACTCTTTAAAAGTTGTAACCGAAGAAAGAATAAAATTTTTTTTAAAAATGTAAACATGTCTTGGTTGTTAGAAAATTTTTAGTTTTTTAGCAAATTAAATAATACCTTTAAAATTGTTCAAAAGGCAGGAAATAATCTTTTTAAAAATAGGGCTTAGGAGGGTACTATACCCTCATTTGCTACATTGCTAGTACAAACTTTTTGAGAAGTGACTTGGTAACCTGCTTCAAGAGCTTAGAAGAGTCCAGTTCTTTGAAGAAATCATTACATTTAGGGAAACCTAATGGTAAAATGGCACCCCACTCCAGTACTCTTGCCTGGAAAATCCCATGGATGGAGGAGCCTGGTAGGCTGCAGTCCATGCTAAGGGTCAGACACGACTGAACGACTTCCCTTTCACTTTTCACTTTCATGCATTGGAGAAGGAAATGGCAACCCACTCCAGTGTTCTTGCCTGGAGAATCCCAGGGACAGGGGAGCCTAGTGGGCTGCCGTCTATGGGGTCGCACAGAGTTGGACACGACTGAAGTGACTTACTTAGCAGCAATGGTAAAATAATACATGCAGTGGTAATGAGGGTTGAGAGCAGGAAACCAATCTAATCATTTTATACTCTCATTAGATCTTCAGTGAACCACTCAAATTGTGCTTATAAAGTTGAGTTGGGAAATGTGTGTGTGTGTGTTTATGCTCAGTCATGTCCAATTGTTTGTGACCCCATGGACTGTAGGCCACCAGGCTCCTCTGTCCCTGGGATTTTTCAGGCGAGAGTACTGGAGTAGGGTGCCAGTTTCTCCTCCAGGGCATCTTCCCGACCCAAGAATCTAACGCATATCTCCTGTGTCTCCTGCCTTGCAGGTGGAATCTAACCAGTGAGCTATCGGGAAATGACACCACATATTATGCATACAGATAGTGAGTTCTTGTCTAGACTGTCAGTCAGTCATGCTCTACCGTCATCCTTTGAAAAGAAAAATGTTACTGGTTTTACTTCTAACCACAAGCACAATGTGTTAAATGCAGAAATTTAGGAAACACAGAGAAAAACAAACATACACAAGGGGAAAATTACTCATAATTCCTCTACCCAGACTAATTACTGTTAAGATTTTGGTGTATGTTTTAATATCTTTTTTCTTTGTGTATGCATGTTATGGTCCTTTTGTTGAAAAAAGTAGAATTATGCTGCACAACTTATATATACTGTTATTTAACCCTCTTTTTCTCACTTAATATATTCAGTTCAGGTCAGTTGCTCAGTCGTGTCTGACTCTTTATGACCCCATGGACCGCAGCATGCCAGGCCTCCCTGTCCATCACCAACTTACGGAGTCCACCCAAACTCATGTCCATTGAGTCGGTGATGCCATCCAACCGTCTCATCCTCTGTCGTTCCCTTCTCCTCCTGCCTTCAATCTTTCCCAGCATCAGGGTCTTTTCCAATGAGTCAGTTCTTCGCATCAGGTGGCCAAAGTATTGGAGCTTCAGCCTCAACATCAGTCATTCCAATGAACACTCAGGACTGATGTCCTTTAGGATGGACTGGTTGGATCTCCTTGCAGTCCAAGGGACTCTCAAGAGTCTTCTCCAACACCACAGTTCAAAAGCATTGATTCTTCAGTGTTCAGCTTTCTTTATAGTCCAACTCTCACATCCATACATGACTACTGGAAAAACCATAGCTGTGACTAGACATACCTTTGCTGGCAATGTAATGTCTTTGCTTTTTAATATGCCATCTAGGTTGGTCATAACTTTCCTTCCAATGAGTAAGTGTCTTTTAATTTCATGGCTGCAATCACTATCTGCAGTGATTTTGGAGCCCCCAAAAACAAAGTCTGTCACTGTTTCCACTGTTTCCACATCTACTTGCCATGAAGTGATGGGACCGGATGCCATGATCTTAGTTTTCTGAATGTTGAGCTTTAAGCCAACTTTTTCACTCTCCTCTTTCACTTTCATCAAGAGGCTCTTTAGTTCTTCTTCACTTTCTGCCATAAGGGTGGTGTCATCTGCATATCTGAGGTTATTGATAATTTCTCCCAGCAGTCTTGAATCCGGCTTGTGCTTCCTCCAACCCAGCGTCTCTCATGATGTACTCTGCATATAAGTTAAATAAGCAGGGTGGCAATATACAGCCTTGACATACTCCTTTTCCTATTTGGAACCAGTATGTTGTTCCATGTCCAGTTCTAACTGTTGCTTCCTGACCTGCATACAGATTTCTCAAGAGGCAGGTAAGTTGGTCTGGTATTCCTATCTCTTTCAGAATTTTCCAGTTTACTATGCTCCACACAGTCAAAGGCTTTGGAATAGTCAATAAAGCAGAAATAGATGAATATCTTTTTATGCCATTAAGTATTTTTCTCGGTGAGAAGGAGGTTCAAGAGGAACAGCGTATGTATATACTTAATGGCTAATTCACACTGATGTATAGCAGAAACTAACACAACATTGTAAAGCAATTACCCTCCCATTAAAAATAAATAATAAAAAATATTTTTCTGTAACATGGTTTTAAGTAACTATATAGCATTCCATCAAACAGATGTACTGTAATTTATCTAAATACTTGTTGGGCTCTGTATGACTGGAAGGTAGCATGAACCAGACAGATGCTGGCAGGTTATACGAGCTTGTGCATGCTCAGTCTCTACGACCTATCTGACTCCTTGCAGCACCATTGACCGTAGCCCGCCAGACTTCTCTGTCCATGGGATTTCCCAGGCAAGCATACTGGAGTGAGTTGACATTTCCTCCTTTAAGGGATCTTCCCAACCCAGGGATCAACCGTCTCTTACAGTGGCAGGCAGATCCTTTACCACTGCGCTACCTGGGAAGCACAGTGCTTCCTGCTGCTAAGTCGCTTCAGTCGTGTCCGACTCTGCAACCCCATAGACGGCAGCCCACCAGGCTCTGCTGTCCCTGGGATTCTCCAGGCAAGAACACTGGACTGGGTTGCCATTTCCTTCTCCAATGCATGAAAGTGAAAAGTGAAAGTGAAGTCGCTCAGTCCTGTCTGACTCGTAGCGACCCCATGGGCTGCAGCCCACAGGCTCCTCCATCCATGGGATTTTCCAGGCAAGAGGACTGGAGTGGGCTGCCATTGCCTTCTCTGCCAGTGCTTCCTAGTATTCTTCAAAATTTTCATACACTCATAAATGTATAGACATGTATTTATTAACCAACCACATCTGGTTTCTTTAAGTGCACTGGTGAAAACTGTTGAAAAGGGTAGTATTAAAAAGTAGAAGGAGGTCTTTAGAAATGGAATATCAATTAACCAGAATCTGATGCTAATGAATGAGTAAACCAAAATGGTTAATCCTACACATCCACGATTTAAAGTGCAGTCATCAGTTGAATTCCTTGTGCCGTCCTTGCTAGCTAATAGACATAACTTTCTATTGACCAAGGAATAAGTGAGCAGGGGGAATTTTAGTGATGGCTTTCCAATTCTGCAGAAGCTTTAAAACGGACACAAACAAAAAGCTGGCAGACAGGGTAGGGTCAAGGATTATAAATATATTTCACCTCACCATCAGAATGCCATCTTTTGTTTCTTGGCTTCACTCCAAGCCGTGGATAATGATGCCACGGTAGCAGGAAGGTGGGGGCAAGAGCCATGGAGCAGGACTCCACTGAGCCATCTCTGACTGAGATAGTTTTCTCTTCCAGTTCTAACAAGAACCCTCACAGGTTAACAGGAATATTCTCCTCTGGTTTATATACCAAGTGACAGGGAATATTCCTTTTGCTTTTGGTAAATTCGTAAAGTAGAAGAGTGAAACCTCAGGGCTTGAGGAGGGAGGGAAGTCAGATGCTAAAACCTAAGTCACACACACACAGACACACACACACACAGACACACACACACACACATTTTCTCTCTCTCTCTCATCAACTTAGTGAAGGAACTGATCTGGAGGGCTAAAGATCGCCTTTCTCACAGAGAGCTAAAACCACAGACAAATTCTGCTAGAGGTAAAAATATCTTATCTCTGCAGTTCTTAATTTTTTAAAATTGGCTTCTAACATCATACTAAAGTTGAAAACAATCGAAATATCTGCTGCTTCTTGGTATAGCTACATTAGTATTGGAATGGACTGTAGTAATATCTAACACTAACAGCATTTACCATATACAAGTTGCTGCTCTAAGCACTTTTTCATAACTCATTTTTATATTCTGGATCAATGTCTCAAAAGATTTGTGTCATTCTCGAATTTTCATTTCTTGAATACAAAATCCAACTGAAAGATTCAAGAAATTGTTAGAAATTAATGTCAGGTTTCAAGTGTTCTTTGTGATATGTCATGATAGGAAGCCTAGAGCTAAATGGGCCTTCATTTCTTTGGAGGATATCAACTGGAAAAAACAATATTAAATTACTCCAGAAGGAATTTACCCTCAATTTCAAATCTAAGGGGAGAGTAAGCATTCTCCCTCACACCCTATAGAAAAGAAAATTGGTAATTGTCAGCACTGTTCTAAATCTGTTGATATCAGCTTCATAAATTATAAAATAAGTGAATTTTTTGGTATTAGGAACTGAGAGTGACATTTCATCTCATTATCTCTACAAGCTGGGATGCTGAACTCTCCCATAAGCTTGTTGGTTTTAAGTTCAAAAACAAACTCACAGGAAAAAAAATCAGATTTGTGGTTACCAGAGGCAGAGGGTGGGGAGAGGGGAAAATTAGATGAAGGTGATCAAAAGGTATAAACTTCTGGTTGTAAGAATAATATAAAACTTGATAAATATAAGTAAAACTGCTATGTGTTACATATGAAAGTTTTAAGAGAAATTTTTCGCTCTTAAATTTTATATTTATATGAGATGATGGATATTCACTAAACTTATTGTGATAATCATTTCACGATGTATATAGGTCAATCATTATGCTCTACACCTTAAGCTTAGTGCTATGTGTTAATTATATCTTAATAAAACTGGAAAGAAAAAAAGGAATTAACCCTGAACAATTGGCATAATTTAACTGTCTTTTTAAATCTATTTAAAAAGTTACATGTGAAATAACATGAATACATTCTACTCTTAAAAATTAGAATACAGATAAAATTGTGTGCATTCGACATTTTTTTCTTCAGTCTTGTTGCTGCACTCCTTATCTTCCAGAGTTAACTACTCTTACACTTGTTCAGTGTGTAATGTAATGTCTTTTAAGGCTGTTTCAATATTTATATGCATTCTATCTACAGAAAATATGTAATCATATTTTGAGTGTGAAGCATTATGTAAATGCACTATTATATAAACAATGTATTATGTGCATACGTATCTAAATGTATTAACATAAAAATATGGTATGAATAGTTATGCAACTTCTTTTTTTGTTCAAAAATATATTTTTGTGATGTATCCATGTTGGCAGATATATTGGTAAGTCTGGCTCCCTTTTACCTGCTATAGAGTTTTTGTATGAAAATATCACACTTTACCATCTTTCTAAATTCCATATATATGTGTTAGTATACTATATTGGTGTTTGGGGTTCATGTTTGGGAACTCATGTACACCCGTGGTGGAGTCATGTCAATGTATGGCAAAACCAATACAGTATTGTAAAGTAAAATAAAGTAAAAATAAAAATAAAAAATCACACTTTATCCACTACTTGAATGATTTGACAAGTAGATTGCTTCCAATTTTTCATTTTTACAAGCACTACTCAGGGAATATCCTCAGACCTGTCTTTATGTATATGTACTAACATTTCTCTAGGATAGGTATCAAGAATTAAAACTGCTAGATCATGTACCACAGTAATTACTTTGCTTCAGTTTCTTGAAATTGTTGCTTACGGCCAATTTCTTAGTAACTGTGATTATTTGAAAATTATGTCTAAAAACAAAATTTCTCTCTTCCGCCCATCCCCCTTTCTAGCACTGAGTGACTCAATGATTTCTCTCTCCCCCTCCCCTACCGACACACACACAAACCCTTCCCCTCTATATAGTGCCCTCTTTTTCTCCCATGACGTCCAGGTTCTATGGGGCCTGAAACTTATATAAGTTTTTAAGCCTTCTCTGAAAAAAAAAATGTATTACAAATACAAAATGAGAAGAGTGATTATTACTTCAGAATGAAAAAATAAATCACAGTCTCAGCACCACTGACCATTGACAATTTGGGTAAGGTAAAGTTGTTTGCTGGCGGAAAAGGAGGCAGCTGTCCTGTGTATTGCAGGATAGTCAGCAGCATTGTTGGCCTCTACTCACTAGATGCAAGTAACACCTCCCCAGTTAACCGAAAAGTTCTCCAGACTTTGACAAATGTCTCCTAAAGGATAAAAGTACCCCCAGTTGAGAGCCACTGCTCTAATCCTACCCACTTTTTCAGAGAATAGAAAAAGAAGAAAGATTTTTTCATTCAGCTCCGCTTATGAGTCTAACCTTGTCTAAATCCCCTAATTTCTAAAGAAATTAAAGATAATTCTCTGTCAATCTTACTCATGAACATATTTGCACACATGTAGCAGTGTTTAAAAAAGTAAATATGTCATTACCTAGATGGGCTTATTACAGAATTTGAGGGTGATTAACTAGTCAAATCAAATCAATTAATATGATTCTTCATATTAAAAGACTGCAGGAGAGAGATTGGAACAGGAAAAATCATTTAATTATTTTCAACACACATTGATGGTTAAAGTTTATAGGAAACTATGAGTAGAAAAAAACTTCATATAACCAATAAAGGCAATACCAGAAAACTTCAGCTAATTTATATTCAATGATGAAATGTTTAGAAATATTCTCAAGTACTGGAAAGATGATACCATCACTACTTCTTTTGAGCACTATATTGGATGTCTTAGCCTGCCAGATAAGTTATGAAAATAAAGCAAATAGAGTTGAAAAGGAAAAACCAAAATTGGCCTTTTAAAGAGACCTGACAAAATAGCAAACAAAAACTGTGGTAGGCAGAGCAATGGCTCCCCAAAGATGCCCACATCCTAATCCCTGGAGTTTGTGAATATAATACCTCCCATGGTAAAAGGGAATTTGCAGATGTGATTAAAGATCTTGAAATGGTGTGATTATATTGAACCATTCAGGTAGGCCCAATATAATCACAAAGGTCCTTATAAGAGGGAGGGAGGCAGAGGAGATATGATAATGAAAGCAAATGTTGGAGTGATGACACAGCTGGAAGGGGGCCGTGACATCTTGGGGATCTCATTCTGCTGTTTGTTGACATCTGATTTGTGCTTCTAGTGAATTGTTTCACTAGATGTGTTGTGCTTTTGTATTGTGAGCCCTTCCATGCGGGTTAATATGTAGGAAACTGGTACAGCCTGGGTTGTGTGTAGCCTTCCAAAGAGTCTTTATATTTGTTTCTACCAGGTGCCCCAACTGGCCAGGGACATATTTTTAAGTTAAACTTTTAGTGCATGGATTTCCAGACCATGAAATTTTGATAACCAAAGAGAATCCTTATATCCTTCATGAATCAACATATGTATTTGTACTAAACTAAATGCCTTTATTGAGAACTTGTTTATTTACTTCACCAATAATATTTGTTGAATATGATAGGCAGAGTGGGTACATAACTGAATATGCAACCAGCTTGAGGAGATGGATGTAAAAGCAAGAATTTAGGTTTAGCATGATAAATCTTGTGAGGGGTATGAATACAGGTAAGCAGCACAATGGCTGGAGTAGGAAGAGCAAAGTGGAAGGCATTGCCCACATGCTGAATAAAATGAGCCTTGAATTGCAAATAATAAAAAAAAGATGAAAAATGACAAGAGCATATGGTTGCTTTATCCTTAAGATGGCACTATAAACTCACAATTCCTTTGTAGAGAAATGCTATATAAAAATAACTGTGATATATCCAAAAATCTCAATCAACCCTTATAAACTAGAAATGCTTTTGTGTGTCAGATACTAAGGACTCATATGTATCACCTTCATTTAAATTAATCTTTACAGCACCCTTACAAAGTAGAGATAAGTATTTTGCTGCCCCGTTTTGCAGACTAGGAATAGGAGTCAGAGATGGTAGAAGTGACTTGCTTTCAGTCACAAATCCTGTTAAGTGGCAAAGCCAGGATTTAAACTGAGACAGCCTGAATCTGGAAACCGTGCACTTAATCATTGTATTTCATCTCTTTATAGTAATCCACGTGTTGAAAATACCATAATATTAGAATGGTCAGTTACAAAAATTCTCCCCACTCCCCTGTTCTGGTTAAATCACACTGGAGAACACGTCCCTTGCATGAGAAGTCCAAGAGCCCATGCGTTAGCCCCCAGAGTGAACGAAGACATCCAGACACCAGAACACTGTGTTAGTGTTGGTTCTCTCTGCTCTGCGCAGACAAGCTGGTGGCTTAGCCTGCCCTCCCTCTCAGATGCCCTTCCTAAGCACTCCCTGGGAATATGGTTTCTCCAGTTTGGCACTCTCCTTATGGTAACAGGTTTAGATCTCTATTTTCCTTGCTGACATGTGAGGACTTTTGTGATCTCCATGCTTAGTATAATACCTGGAGCATAGATTTCTTAATAAATCTTTGTTAAACATTTTCTTCTTCCTCATTTAACCAGACCTTGCACCAGAGCCCTATTTTCGTTAGATTCTCCTTTGCTCCCTTCTAAATAATTTCCAACACAAACAGCAAATTATAGGAGAAAAGGCAATCTGTGTGAAAAAGTAGTTTCCATCTGAAGCACTTGTGTGTTTAGGTGAGAACTGGAATAAATGCTAACACTGGGTTTAAATGGTTAAGCAGTAATTATTAGCTAGTATGCCTTTCTCGGGGGCATTTCTAAACCTGAGAAAACTATACTGTGCTTACAATACTTTGCAAATTTTCATCCAGGTGAAATATAGTTAAAATAAAGGCCAAGGGCAACCTGGAAAAGGAAGAGTGGCATCCAATCAGTGAAACATGCAAAGGGGGCATTAGTGAGAGAGGATAAGTAAATCCGCTCACCTTCTATCTCCTCTCTTCGCTTCTATGAACTTCACGTTGTTTTTCAGCAACAAATGGTAATAGTTACTTCCTTTCTTTCTGCCCTAAGTCAATAATTAGCCCCCAACTCCTACCCCCTCTACTTCCCACCCCTACTGTTAGGGGAAGCACACTGATTGAAACCAGCACACCCCCCCACCCCAGCCAGGCACCATAGTAACCATTTGCATGAGTTGTTTTATGACAGGAGGTCCTGGTAAGGAACAGGGGACTAATAAGCCTCCACCAACCAGAAGAGTTCGGGAAAGGTCAAAAGGAGACACCACCTGTCTGACCACCTCCCAGAATCCTTCTCTCTGGCATCCATCTTGACTGAACAAGGTGTGTACCACCAGGAAGGACTCTGAGTCAGAATGATTGACTAAAGACAACCCGGAAACTAATCCCATCACCATAAAGCCCGAGACTGCAAGCCATGTGACAGAGCTGTTTTCCTGGATTCCCTTAGCCTACTGTTCTCCACCCGGGTGCCCTTTCCCAATAAAATCTCTTGCTTTGTTAGCAGATGTGTCTCCTCGGACAGTTCATTTCCGAGTGTTAGAAAAGAGCCCAGTTTCGGGCCCTGGAAGGGGTGCCCTTTCCTGCAACACTACCACCATCAACCCCACCCCCACCCCACCCCCCTTCCAAAGCTGCTATCCCAAGTAGTATTTCTGGTTTGGCAACCTCCAGGGTAGCCAATAAATCCTCCTACCTGTGGGAAACTTGGAACCTTAGGTATTGGGAATGGAGTTGGTAGGGGAGCTGGGAGGTTCAGGAGGAGTTTTGTGAGGATTAGAACACAGGTTTGGCAATGTTGAGTAAAAATTCAACCAAGTCGACTGTAATGATATAATGGCTTTACTGAACAATTCATGAATTGGGCAGCATCCCAACTAGTGAGCAGAGAAGAGTTCCAAGGATTTCTACAAAATGGAAGGTTTTTATAGACAGGAGGGGAAAGGGAAAAGGAGAGAATGGACTACTTCATCTTCCTTTTAGGGATGGGAAGGGCCTATGTGGCTGATTACCTCACTGCTGCTGACCAGAAAATTCCAGACTGATCTGTTAAGACTGCAATCCTAGGGAAGGTTATAACTGCAGTTAGGTTAGCTATTAAGAATTGGTCTGCTGATGTGGGACTTAGTACAAGTAACTACATTTGGGGCCTGTCATTTCTTTTTTAAAGAACAGTGAAACCAAGGTTCAACGCCAAGCCCTACACTAGTTGCTGAACTTGAACAGATTTAGTTTCCTACTTACAAAATGTAACAACCATCACTAGCTCTACCTTATGGATTGTTATAGGATTAAATGAGCAAATTCATGTAAAGCTCTTTGGACAATGTCTGATGATAATAAATATGCAATACATATTAGCGATGTTTATTACCACTTGTGCATGTGCAGTTGCTCAGTTGTGTCCGACTTTTTGCAACGCCATGGACTGTAGTCTACTGGGCTCCTCTGTCCCTGGAATTTCCCAGGCAAGAAAATTGGAGTGGGTTGCCATTTCCTTCTTTAGGGATCTTCCCGACCCAGGAATCAAACCCTCATCTCCTGCGTCTCCTGTGCTAGCAGGCAGATTCTTTACCACTGCTTCACCTGGGAAGCTGATTATTACCATGGGTTTATGTAATCTGTAAGCAGAGTCTGGTGAATGACTTCATTCATTTATGGAATCATTGTCTTCACAGAGTTTACATTCTAATAAGATACAGTTTTGGAGAAAATTGAGATCACTTATGTGAAATGAAACACTTTTTAAAAATTAATTATGGTATCTATGTTTGCAGTGCTTATGCCACTAACAAAAAGGATTAAGAAGCATTTAATTGTAGCAGAGTAGAGATTCAAATTAGAATCAGCAGTTATACAGTGAAGACATTCATTCAAAAAAATATATTGGGACTTCCCTGACAGTCTGGTGGTTAACACTTTGTGCTGATCCCTCATCAGGGAACCACCCATGTGTTACTCAGCCAAAGAATAAAAATAGAAATTTTTTAAAAACAGAGAGAAAAAGATGTTGAAGAAGGTTAATTGCTAGTGAGAGATTTTCAAATTATTTTTTATTAGGTAATCACAATTTCATAATAGCTGTTTGAATATATAAACATGTCTATATAATTTTCTAAACATGTAAATAAAAGATAGTAGTTTACTACATCTGTTTTAATTCATGTAACTCAAAACATTATCAAAATATTTATTTTAAAAACCGGTAAAATTGTTTAACACACTAGAAAAATTTAGGGGTGTGTGTACATAAACATTTTCAAGCTTACTTTACAAAAAAAAAGCGTGCAATTTCTATCCAAGTGTTCAGAATGACTTTCAAAAATAGAAAAAAGAAGGTAGCACTGCTTTGTAATACAGCATTAATTAATACTTATCCCGGAACACTGATGAAAGATCCTTTGTTATCACATATGGTAAACATATTTAAAAATTAATACTCCATTTCTATGAATAAAACATAGAAAAAAGACTTTATTTTCTTAGAATAACTTGTTACCGTGAAAAACTGCATTCATTCTGCAGATATTACTGACATCACACATTATTACTTTTAAAATATTTATGATACTTGAACTTCAAAAGGAAACCCACAAAACCTATTCTCCTCCCAGTACATTCACTGAATGCAGATTTAAGTGAGCACATCTCATTTGATTGTGCCCTTTATTTGTATACTTTAAAATGACTACAATATAGTACATTTGTATTTTTAACTGGTACCAAAGTTAAGATGTATGATCTAGGTAAAACCAGCAGCCTGTACTTGTAGTAACAGTTGTCATACGCAAAAAGAAAAAAAATAAAAAGCCCTGAGTCAGTATTTTTTGCAAAAGTAATGAAAAAGAGTGCTCTGAATTCATTTTATAACTTATGAAATGGTTAAGACTGTCCAGTATTATTTTGTTTTCATTTTGATTGAAGAGAGGTATGGCTTTTGTTTAGTTAATCCGATTCAGATCATTGCTTAATACTCAATTTCATTTAAGTCCTCAGAATATCCTGATGATTGCTGACTTTCATCTTCCATTTCTGTCAGGAAAGACAAATAGACAATAATAGTTTTCTCTATTTTTAATGTAGAAAATACTGAATTTGCATTCTTATGATTTGAAACTACTGCAAATTGTCTTTTCAGTCAAACTTAAATAATCTGGAAAACTATTGTTACCTTCACAGGATCCTGCTTGAAATGTAATATCATCAATGGCAATATCACTTCTTACTGACACTCCCCGAATGGCTTCAAAAATTATCTGAAAAATAATGAAATACGAATTTAGAAATAGAGTCATCCTGCTAAAACAATGCTTGTCAGAGGCAGATCTAGGCTGTGTGGGTTTGGAAGCTTAGATTATTCTCAGGGGCCCACTTTCAGGAAAAGAATACAAAATCACCAATTCAAATTTAGGTACAAAAGGGAATTCTTATTTGGAATGTAAAGAAATTCACAACAAATTACTGGAGCCTTGGAAATTCAAGTTCCTTTCTTCTGAGACCTCTTTAGGCAATTTCCCAGGAATGTCCACCAAGAAATGCCTCTAGGTGGTGACCTGTTTTCCCTTGCTACCTAGAATATTCTACTCCTGTCACTCACAGGCCCTGTGAAAGTGAAGGGCCCGGAAGCTTAAGCTTCCATAGTCTCTCCCTAAATCTACCTTTGTACTAGTTCTAGGTGGGAGAATTAAAACAACAGATGAGACCCAAGTATGAACAGCACTGTATAATAGTTAAATTTACCAAAAAGACAATGGTTCACTGATCATGTTAAATACCATAACATCCAAGACACAGCCCAGGAAAAAGAGGAAACCAGTTTCATGACTTTAGATCCTAGAAGAAAATAACTGATCAAATATTCAGTTCTAGGGAAAATATATTATCAGCTCTAAAAACACTAATAATAGCTAATAAACCATGGAATACTCCAGGGAGGCTTGTGGGTAATGAAAATTGTCTAGAAGACACACTTGCTCTACTAATTTTATGAGCAAATTACTCCCATTGGACTAGTTCATGATTTAAATTAAATAAACAATATAAAGTGGATAATTAATAAGCATATGAAACTATCTTGAATTTAATGACTCAAAGAAGCTTTAAGAACAGAAATGTGGCAAGATAACATTAATAGAAATTCTAAAGATATAACCCTATACAAGAATTCAAATAAATGGTAAGAGGAGGAAAAAGTGTCCTAATACATCTAGATAGGAGGATATATGAATGTAGTTAATAACTGTTTTGGTTTTCTGGACAGCAATGAAATCTGTTTTTTGACCTCCAACTCTGCAGTGGAAGTACAACAGAAAAATCACCTGATGGAATTATATTCTGAATAGTCTTTTGTCAGGCCAAAACCTTGATTTCATACAACCCTCTCCTTTGAATTTCCTAAATATTTGAGTGATAACCATTTTATAGCATTATGATTTCCCCTTTGTATTATTCCCCTATTTGTATTTGTAAAAATCCTATTAAATAATTGCGGTTATTTTAGAATTAGATAAAAATGTAACTTTTTCTTTCAGTTTAAGTGTATTTTATTTTCAAATGGTTACTAAGTCATTGTGCATGCATGCTAAGTCGCTTCAGTCGTGTCTGACTCTGTGCAACCCTATAGACTGTAGCCTGCCAGGCTCCTCTGTCCATTGGATTCTCCAGGCAAGAATGCTGGAGTGTGTTGCCATGCCTTCTCCAGGGAATCTTCCCAAGCCAGGGATCAAACCTGCATCTCTATCTCTTGCATTGGCAGGCGGGGTTCTTTACCACTAGCGCCACCTGGGAAGCTCAAGTCATTAGGACATAAATACTTACAGTTTTGACTCAACTACTTGATAAAGGGAACATTAACTATCTTTTGGTCCAGGGGCACCAGGAAAAAATTATTGAGATTAAGGGCATCATAAGCAAGAAAATTTGAAGACCTGGTCTTAGTTCAGTACCAGCACATAATAATTTCTACTAAATGTCAGACAGTATAATGAACAATATGAATGACAGAAATATTTCACTGAGCTGGGAATTTGTCTAACAGTCTCTTTCAATGACATCAAAAGATAAGAAATCAGGAGGAAAACACCTGAGAGCAGAGGAGGAAAGGTAAGCAAGAATTCAAAGGAAATAAAATCATTCTGTGTTTTTGATCAACAGTGAGTCAGGTTCTGCTTAGCACTTTAATAAATCCCTTAGGAAAGGACATGATTAAAATTTTGCTACTTCATACATTTTTTTCTACAAAGAAAATCTGATGACTGGAATATCATCCAGAGGCCACCCACATACTTCTCCTATATTGGGGGTCTACAGCGTCCAAGCAGCAGACTAGTACCTCCTTTTTTTTTTTTAATTTATTTAATGGGAGGCTCATTACTTTACAATATTGTAGTTGTTTTTGCCATACATTGATATGAATCAGCTGTAGGTGTACATGTGTTCCCCATCCTGAACTCCCCTCCCACCTCCCTCCCCAACCCATCCCTCAGGGTCATCCCAGTGCACCAGCCCTGAGCACCCTGTCTCATGCATCAAACCTGGACTGGCGATCTGTTTCACATATGATAATATACATGTTTCAATGCTGGCAGATCAGTGGTGGCATTACATTAGAAATAAAGTGCACAATAAATGAGCTTGAATCATCCAAAATTATCCCCTGCCCCCCTATCTGTGAAAAGAAATTTCTTCCATAAAATTGGTCCCTGGTATCAAAAAGGTTGGGGACTGCTGCCCTACAAGATAAATCACAAATGGCAGCAGTACCACAGTATTTTAAAAATCAATACCTGCCCACTCTCTCTGGTGATGTACAGATTGACTTGACTTCTCTAGTTCTCTGCATTTTCCTGATCGCCTGACTCAGCCCACTATTCATTCGACATACCCACTTTGGATGTCTGCTACTGCTGCTGCTGCTGCTGCTAAGTCGCTTCAATCGTGTCTGACTCTGTGCGACCCCACTGACGGCAGCCCACCAGGCTCCCCCATCCCTGGGATTCTCCAGGCAAGAACACTGGAGTAGGTTGCCATTTCCTTCTCCAATGCATGAAAGTGAAAAGTGAAAGTGAAGCCGCTCAGTCATGTCCGACTCCTAGCGACCCCTTGGACTGCAGCCTACCAGGCTCTTCCGTCCATGGGATTTTCCAGGCAAGAGTACTGGAGTGGGGTGTCATTGGATGTCTAGTAAGATCAAAAACTATGTGTGTTAAAAACAAAAGTAACTGTTAATTTGCCTCTTGCATCAGCTGCCTTCCTTCTTCCAGGTCTGCTCCACCTAAGGTCTTCCTCATCTCGATAAACAGCAACTCCATTCTAGCAGTTGCTCAGGCCAAAACTTTGGAGTCATCCTGGCTCCTCTCTTTCCCTCAAACCCCACTTTCTACAAGGAAGGAAGTCCTATGGGCTTTCTGACGACATCTCACCGCTGCTGCACAGCCCCACCCACCATTTCTGTTGCCAGGCCCACTGCTGCTGCTGCTGCTAAGTGTCCGACTCTGTGCGACCCCATAGACAGCAGCCCACCAGGCTCCCCCGTCCCTGGGATTCTCCAGGCAAGAACACTGGAGTGGGTAGCCATTGCCTTCTCCAAGGCCCACTGCAGTAGCTCCCAAAGTCTCCTCACCCACCAGCCCCACCACCATAGTCTATGTAGTAAGTAGCTCCAGGTAGTAGCTAGAATGATCATTTAAAAGTATAAATCAGAACATATTACCTTAAAAGCCTCTAATGGTTTCTTATTGCTCTTGAAATAAATTTCAAACTGTACCATGTCATCCAAGGCCTTTCATGAGTATTTCCTGACACTTCTTTGACCTCATTACCTGATCAGCCTGACTTACTCTTTTTCATAGCACTTACTATCACTTGATGTTACATTATATATTTTTGTTTCACATTTTCTACCTCTCCCCTGCCACTAGAACGCAAACTTAAGAAGTGTAAGAACTGTATGCTATGTTCATTGCAGTATTCTCAGCACTTACAAAGAGTAAATGGTCAATAAATACTTACTGAAAAGAGATATTTTGGCCTGAGCTCCTATAGTAGCTCAGTCTGATAACTGATATAGCTATTGAGTATACCAGGTCTGCCATGGTTATAAAGATCAGAAAGATTTGGGAAAGAATATATTTTTAGAAACAATTATCTTTTTTATAGTTTGGTACTTTAAAGTTTATAAAACCCTTTTACAAACATAATCTCATTTGACTGTCACTTTAGTGATGTCAGCATGGCAGGCATTATTACCCCATTTTGAAAATGTATTAACAGACTTCCCTGGTGGCTCAGATGGTAAAGAATCTGCTGGCAATGTAAGAGACCAGGGTTCAATCCCTGGGATGGGAAGATACCCAGGAGAAGGGAATGCCTACCACTCCAGTATTCTCGCCTGGAGAATTTCATGGACAGAGGAGCCTGGCAGGCTGCAGCCCAAGAGGTTGCAAAGAGTTGGACATGAATTAGCAACTAACACAAACAGTCTCAGAGAGACTGACGTTTCTCCAAGATCACCCAGTGCTTGTGACATCCAGGGCAATGAGTATATGTTGGGACATCTATGGCAGGAGAGAGTGTAAAACAGGGACTTAGGGATGCAAACATTGGAACCAGTTAGATCTGGGACTGAGTTCTCACTCTGCCACTTACCAGCTGGACATTTAGTTTTCCCCATCTTTAAAGAAGAGCTACAAGGTCAACTGGAAGAACTTATGCACAGCTCTTAGCACTGTGAGTGCTTGGCACACAGAAGATGGCCATTTGCACATGGGTGTCTCTGTGTTTTATTAGACACTAGGATGTTTTGGAGAAACTAGTTCATCCTGGTCTCCAGATAGTCATTTGGGATTCCTGAGGGAATCACAAAATCAAGAAGAACATTCCTCATGGCAGATTCATATCTGTTCCACTCTAAGCCTAAAGGAATGATCTGGAATCTTTTTTCCCAAATTAGGAGCCAAAAATCTCTCAGGTCATTCTTTACCCTTTGAGCTTAAATATCCCAAGATGCCACCCCAGGTGCCTCACTACTTTGTGCTCAAAAAAATTTTCAGACAAGAAGTCACCTGGCAAGTCTAGTATATGCAAGGACCTATACCCAGGGCTCAGATGCTGTGAAGTCACCTAATCCACAGATCTCAAGTCCTAGAGCTCTTGTGCATCAGCACCATTTGGGGGTTTTAGAAAACATCAAGGCTCAGGCTCTGCCTGAGAGAATCAGATTTGTTTCATCTGTGACACAAATTCTCCATCTTTAGAATGCTCCAGAATCACCACAATTCTTGTTAAGACAGATTGTAGGGCCCTACGCCCCATAGTTTCTGGTTCAGTAGTTCTGAAGCAGGGCCTGGGAGTGTGCATTGCAGGTGTTTCCTTTTAGATGAATATACATTTCAGGTGTTGCTGCTGGTGTCAGGATCACACCTTGAGGACCTTTGAATAGTGTGAGTGCCCTGATAACCTAAAAAAATTAATCCATCATCTCTGAATGATGATCAGTGATATAAGGAAGTTTATGAGTGATCCATTTTCTTTCTGTAAGCAGGCATTAAATCACTATCAAAATTATTCCTGGGGCTATATGTTTTCCTTTACTAAATGTTTAGATAGTTTTATCCACACCAAGATAATGGGCCATCCTTGAATAATGGTGCATCTTCCCTCTGTTATTTGTTCTTAGCAATAGCAACCTAGATGGCACTGCAACCTGGCCGTTCCTATTTAGATCTGTAGAAAATCAATTTTGGTTAAGGGGTGGCATAAAATAATGTCTTTATTTTGGATACTTCTTCCTAGGAAGACTTGCTTAAGCCAAGCAGGCAGTGGTTAACATTAAGGGGTACTCTGGTCCAGAAGCAAGGATGAGGAGGAAGTAGGGCTTTTTTTTTTTTTCTTTTTGGAAGTAGGGCTTTTAGCTAAAGGTCACTCCTGGAATTCTATACAGCAATTTCAGCAATAGTCAAGGGTCTAATGTTATATGCCCAGAACTTTCTGGAGCTTTGACTCGTGGTAGGCAGGTAAAGGCTTCCTTCCTAGTTCAGTGGTAAAGAACCTGTCTGCCAATGCAGGAGACACAGGTTCCATTCCTGAGTTGGGAAAATCCCCTGGAGAATGAATGACAACCCACTCCTGATTCTTGTCTGGAAAATCCCATAGACAGAGGAACCTGGCAGGCTACAGGCCATGGGGGTCACGAAAGAGTCAAGCATGACTTAGTGACTAAAGAAAAACAACAGGCAGGTAGTCACAGGCTTATTAGGAGGCTTCTGGTGATTTCTAGGCTAATTGGCTGCTTGATCTCACCCACTGGAATTGAAAAGCCTCCTCCTTATTGCTGCTCAGATTTCGTTATAATTGGGATCCTGCAGGAAGGAAGTCTTCTACTGCCTGTGAGCAGACTCAAGGGAGGCCCAGGACATAGGATCAAGATTCAGTTTCTTTTGCATCAGTGCAGACAGAGGCTTAAAAATTTACTCTGGATCATGTACTCTGTTAAATAGAAGCCTACAACAGCAGCCCTTGCATATGGCTAATGATGAATGAAAGAAGCAGCTGCAGCAACTAATTAGGTAATACCAGGTTTAGAAAAAAAGAGAAGCTCTGTTTTAGAGGTTTTCAGGACACAGACTATAACTGACACTCAAAATGTACCAAGATGAAAATAGCTACAGTTTCACTATTGAGTTACAAAAATTACTCTCTGTATAAATACCCAAAGCTTTCTCTTTCTAATTTCCCTTTCATTGCTTAAGTTCAATCAATATAGACTAATTATGTTTGCTCTTAAACAAGTACTGCCTCTATCTTTGACCCTGAAAAAGAACAAAACATTCTTGATGGTAGCAAGAAAAAGAAAGAGCATCAGAAGAGTATAGGCACATTTCCCATCATTTGATTCTTGTCTCTCTTGGCTTACCTGGTGCTGCCTCTCACAGCTATATTCAATCAGCGCCCGTAGCCAGGAGATGCTCTGTTCACCTCTTCTTCTCCACAAGAGAGACTCTTCACTGTCGCCTTCCTTTTTCAAATAAACATTCAGGAGGCCAGTCCCTGCTCCATACATGTGGTAGAAAAAGGTCAAGCAGTGTTTCCCAGTGACTCCTCGTAGAGGCCTGGACGAGAGTCTTGCTTTTTGTCCATATACCAAGTGGGAAGCCTCGATGTACATGTAGTAGCCTTGAGAGCAATGGAACATCAGGTATTGTTAAAAAGGACACATCATATTCTCTTCTAACATATATATATGCAGATTATTTTCCATTATAGATTGTTACAATATATTAAATACTGTTCCCTGTGTTATACAGTAAATCCCTGTTGCTTATCTATTCTATGTATAGCAGTTTGTATCTGTTAACCCCATGCTGCTGCTGCTGCTAAGTTGCTTCAGTCGTGTCTGACTCTGTGCAACCCCATAGATGGCAGCCCACCAGGCTCCCCCATCCCTGGGATTCTCCAGGCAAGAACACTGGAGTGGGTTGCCATTTCCTCCTCCAATGCATGAAAGTGGAAAGTGAAAGTGAAGTCGCTCAGTCGAGTCCGACTCTTAGCGACCCCAGGGACTGCAGCCTACCACGCTCCTCCATCCATGGGATTTTCCAGGCAAGAGTACTGGAGTGGGATGCCATTGCCTTCTCCAGTTAACCCCATACTCCGAATTTATTCTGCCCCTCATTTCTCTTCTGAGTACTGTTCCTGGAAACAAATTAGAGTCAATGAACGACTTGACTACAGTACTGATAAAGGAGCTCATAATTTTGGAGAATGTGTATAATCCAAGAAAGATAAATATGCTACAAGATTTTAACCATCAAAATAAGTGTCTTCATGTAATAATTTATAATTCAGTTGAATATACAGGAAGTAATTAATATACTAGTATTGTGCCACTGAGGTGGTAATTAACATGAGGATTTATCCTACTAATCCATGGACAATATTTTGAGCTTCCATCATTGGTTTAGGGGAATAGTCAGGTAGATGAGGTTCAAGTCTTGGTTCTAATAGTTATTGTCTGTGTGACTGTGATCTAATGGATTATCTGGTCTGAACCTATGTTCAGTTTAAAAATTTGTTGTTCAGTTTAAAAATTTGTTGTTCAGTTGCTAGGTTGTGTCTGACTCTTTGCAACCCCATGAACTGCAGCACTCCAGGCTTCCCTGTTCTTCACTATCTCCCTGAGTTTAAAAATAATGGTTAATAAACCTGTGCTACAGAGTTATGAGAATTAAATAATGTGTGACATATGTCCACATGTAACATGTATTCAAATATGTTTTCCGCTCTGCTTTCCTGATATTTTTCTGTGACACTTCTTGAAAATATAATTGTACAATATTTCAGTTCAATTCAGTTGCTCTCATGGACTGTAGCACACCAGGCTTCCCTGTCCTTCACCAACTCCCAAAGCTTGCTCAAACTCATGTCTATCAAGTAGGTGATGCCATTCAACCATCTCATCCTCTGTCATTCCCTTCTCCTCCTGCCTTCAATCTTTCTCAGCATCAGGGTCTTTTCCAATGAGTCAGTTCTTCGTATCAAGTGGCCAAAGAATTGGAGGTTCAGCTTCAGCATCACTCCTTCCAATGAATATTCAGGATTGACTGGTTGGATCTCCTTGCACTCCAAGGACTCTCAAGAGTCTCCTCCAACACTACAGTTCAAAACCATCAATTCTTTGGCACTCAGCTTTCTTTACAGTCCAACTCTCATTTCCATACATGACTACTGGAAAAATCAGAGCTTTGACTAAACGGACCTTTGTTGGCAAAGTAATGTCTCTACTTTTCAAGATGTTGTCTAGGTTTGTCATAGCTTTTCTTCCAAGGAGCAAGATCTTTTAATTTCATGGCTGCAGTCACCATTTGCAGTGATTTTGGAGCCCCCCAAAATAAAGTCTCTCACTGTTTCCATTGTTTCCCCATCTATTTGCCATGAAGTGATGGGATCATATGCCATGATCTTAGTTTTCTGAATGTTGAGCTTTAAGCCAACTTTTTCACTCTCCTCTTTCACTTTCATCAAGAGGCTCTTTAGTTCTTCTTCACTTTCTGCCATAAGTGTGGTGTCACCTGAGTATCTGAGGTTATTGACATTTCTCCCGGCAATCTTGATTCCAGATTGTGCTTCATCTAGCCTGGCATTTTGCATGATGTACTCTGCATATAAGTTAAATAAGCAGGGTGACAATATATACCCTTGACGTACTCCTTTCCTGATTTGGAACCAGTATGTTGTTCCATGTCCAGTTTTAACTGTTGCTTCCTGACCTGCATACAGATTGCTCAGGAGGCAGGTAAGGTGGTCTAGTAGTCCCATCTCTTTAAGAATTTTCCACAGTTTATTGTGATCCACACAGTCTACAATATTTAATATAATTATTTGTGACATTTAACATATTTATATCTTATACTTTATACATCATACACTACATACTATATGTTAATTATATAACACTTTACATTTCCATTTTCCTTTCCTAATTTTAGTTTATTTTTTTTGTAATTTGCTTGTTTTAGGCAGAGGCAGGATTAATCTGCACGTAAATAATGCAGTGGTGTGTTGGAACCTGTTTCCACTGGCTCCAACAGTCAATTATGTGAGTTCTGTTGGTAGGTCCAAATGGCTTCACTTTGGTAGTTTGAAATGGTCTACAATGGAAGTATTCATACTACAGAAATGGGACATAACTACAAGTCAGCCCCCCGCCATAAAAAAGAGGTGGTTGGTGTTAAAAAATTACCATGGAGCCACTAAAATAAGCAACATAATAATAGTAATTTTCAGAATAATACACCCATAATATAAGTCTAGGTACCTGTGGCTCATTTTTTAAAAAAGCCATGGACTCTATATAAATAGTTCTTAACCTTTCCTCATTTGATGAAAAGCTTATGTCTCTTCAACCTGAAAAAATAGGCACAAATTTTTATATCCACTTGCATCATCTTCTTTGCCAATATTGATTTTTTTACATACATGATGTAAAAATTTTTACATAGTGTTATCTATTATTTCACAAGGAAATTAACGGCTGCACTGAGGGAAAAAAAGAGTTCCCAAATATTGCATACAAATGAAATGGCTTCTAGAGCATCTTTAAAGTTTCAAGTTTAGTCAATGAAGTCCATTCATTTCTCAAAAGGCAATGCTTGAGACACCCAAACCAGAATTGATCAGAGGCTCCATCCTTGCTCCTTCAAGGCATTCCTCCTTTTCCTTTCCCTCATTTCCACAGATCTGAGAATCCAATGGGCTATTATAAGAGTGGGAGAAAAAGTCCTGCCCCATTTGGTCTTATCAGATCTTGTGCTGTGCAAGCCCTCCCTCAGTGTTTCACTCAGTAAAGTTACCACCTGCAAAACTGGGCAATCAGTCATGGGCTTTGTCAACCAGTCATCCGCATGATCTACTCTAAACTACTGGGATACTGTCGTGTGCCTGCTGTGCTCGCCAATGACACCCTCATTACTAAAACCAAGGGTCAGTTTTCAGCTCTGGTCGTTCTTGTCATTAGTAGCACTGGACACAGTCGATCACTCCTGCCTCCTAGAAGGACTTTCTCATTTTGGTTTGCAGGATGCTGACCTCTCCTGGTTTTTCTCCCACTTCACTGGTCACTCCTTTGCTAGTTCACCTTTTCTTCTCTGACCTCTTGATCTTGGAGTGCTCCAAGACCCAGTGTTTGAATCTCTCCGTTCTCGCTCACTTCTTTGGTGATCTCATTTCATGGCTTGAAATACTATATGTGTTGTTACATCTCAAATTTTAATTTCCAACCTCTTTCCTAAAATCCAGGCTTGTTATTGAAAGTAATCTCCTCTTATTGTCAAGTAGATATCTCAAACTGAACATGGTCAAAACTACACTCGTAACAGCCTCACTCTAAAGCTTACCCCACCCTTTTTAGTTGTCCAGGCCCCAAACCTGGCCATTCTTTATATCTTTTCACTCTTCACATCCAGATGGTCAGGAATTTCTGTTGGTCCTACCTTCAGAATATGTCCAGAATCCAATCACTTCTCTTCTTACCACCTCCACTGCTACCTCCCAATCTGAGCCAGTATTATTTCTGACTTGGATTAATCCAACAAGTCTGCCTGCTTTTACCCTAGTTCTCTGCAATCTAATCTAAACATAGCATCCATAGTAAACTTTCTAAAGCAATAGCTAAATTTTACCATTCCTCTGTTCAAAAACCTCCGCTAGCTTAGCATTTCACTCCGAGTAAGAGCTGAAAGCCTGACCACATATAAGGCTTACATAACTCCTGCTCATTCTCTTACCTCTCTGATTCCTACTGCCTTTCTCCTCACTCACTCTGAGTCTCGAGGACACACTTGAGTTCTATACCTTTCCTGGAATGGAGTAAGTTTGCTACCACCCCAGGTCCTTTGAATGTGCTAATCTCTGCCTACAGTGGCTTTTCTTTCAGATAATCTCACATCTCACTCTCTCACCTCTAAGTCTTTGCCCAGATATTACCTTTTCTATTAGGCCTATTCTGACTACACTGTTTCAAATAGCAATCGCCCCTCCTCTGGTACTCCTTTTTCTCTATACCCTAATTTATTATTTTCCATCTCATTTAATTGCCTCTTGTTGCTGCTGCTGCTAAGTCACTTCAGTTGTGTCTGACTCTGTGCGACCCCATAGATGGCAGCCAACCAAGCTCCCCTATCCCTGGGATTCTCCAGGCAAGAATACTGGAGTGGGTTGCCATTGCCTTCTCCGAATTGCCCCTTAACATACTATATAACATTCCTATTTTTAAGTTTGTCTGTCTCCTTCCTCTAGAACACTCAAAGGCAGAGATATTTCCTTGTTTACTTTACTGCTATGCCCCCAGGTCCTAGAGCAGTGTCTGGAACATAGCAGATGCTCAATAAATATTTGTTTAATGAACAAAAACCACAGACCAGTCTGACCATTTCCAGAGCACATGGCCCTACCAAGGTTACTCCAGTTGTGTGAAGATCTTGGCAACGAGACATGTACTTGACGAGGATGCTCCAAAGCAAACTGGAACAAGTCCAAGTTTTGATAAAGTCACATTTTAAAGAAAATGTTCTCAACCTAGTTATATACCATCTGACTTTTTTTTTTAGCCAAACACATATTCTTTAACTTCATTACCTTCATTCTTTCATTGGCAAGAAAATTGCTACACAAGAAGCACTGGGGTTTTCACACTTTCAGCAACGAAAGAAAATCTTACTGTTCTTTTCTTTAATACTTTCTAACTTAAGCTAGGCTGGATGTAAACAAATACTGATTCACAAAACTCTAACAAAAGGGTATATTTAATTTAACCCCATGGAAAATAAAGTCAAAACGTGAACATGGTTTATCACCTACTATGCACAACGGTGTTATGTACTATCCTATACATAAATTAGTACAGCACAACGAACTGAAACTCTACCTTAATACATGTTTAAACTAAAAAATATTTCCTCCAAAAATAATTCTTAAAGAAATAAGAAGAAAGTCAAAGAAAAATAACTTTGGTGCCTGCCTTTGGGACTCTCAAAAGGTCCACTTGAATCCCAAGAAAAGGACCTTAGCTAAAGACAAAACACTTAATGGGAGGGGGAGGATAGGGGACAGGAAGGCTCCTCCCAAAGATGCTGTCACTGGGAAACTGGAAAGAAAAGACTATTGTGGGCCTACAACAGGAAGTCTTTTCAGAATGGAAAGAAAGCAATGCGTCCATTTTAAGTGAGAGATGACGCAAGAAGTATCTTCCATCTAGTGATGATAGTATGTAACCCCAGTGATGACCTATGCTGTGCTGTGCTTAGTCGCTCAGTCATGTCTGACTCTTTGTGACCCCATGACTGTAGCCCACCAGACTCCTCTGTCCATGGGGATTCTCCAGGCAAGAATACTGGAGTGGGTTGCTATTTCCTTCTCCTGGTGATCTTCTCAACCCAGGGATCGAACCCAGGTCTCTCGCATCACAGGTGGATTCTTTACTATCTAAGCTGGACCAGGGAAGCCCAAGTCCTGGCCAAAATCATCTGAGGTCCTGCTAGAGGGGTAAACTTCCAGTATTTTCCAACTGAATTCTTCCTTGTGTGAGTACAGTGCACTAATCAGTCAGTCTCAACTGGGTGAAGCATTACTCTGGTAATGCTTTCCTTTCACAAGTCTCTGGGTCTTGGGTATCAAGCTAAAGCCATTACCTAAGGTTTCTAGTTCCAGAGATCATTGTGTTTAGTACCATGAAATATGAAAGGAAAGCTCCTGAACTGTTTGACATGTGTAACTGCTGCTTTTGGAAGAGACAGGGAACAGCCAGGGGAACATTAGTATAATTACACCTTTCTGGGGCACAGGCACTAATCTACTTTTGTTGAGTTTTGACCTTTCTTGAGTTTTGACCTTTCTAAAACTCCTTCAGGATATAGTTTCTGTTTTAAGCCCATACATATATATCCCTTCGGAGAAGGCAATGGCACCCCACTCCAGTACTCTTGCCTGGAAAATCCCATGGATGGAGGAGCCTGGTGAGCTGCAGTCTATGGCGTTGCTGGGAGTCGGACACGACTGAGCAACTTCATTTTCACTTTTCACTTTCATGCATTGGAGAAGGAAATGGCAACCCACTCCAGTGTTCTTGCCTGGAGAATCCCAGGGATGGCGGAGCCTGGTGGGCTGCCGTCTATGGGGTCGCACAGAGTCGGACACGACTGAAGTGACTTAGCAGTAGTAGTAGTAGTATATATATCCCTTAAGGCTATACTGATTTAGACTAATCTAGACCAACATCTATACCTAAAAACAATTGTCACATATTTGTCAACCAATCAGAATCTGTCTGATGCCCAGACCAATTATTCCTCTTGATTCCAAACATGTTTTTCTTCTTGACTTGCACGTGACATTTCCTTTCCCCAGAAAAGATCAGAGCTTCGTGGAGAGACAGTCGGCCTCACATGTGTTTGGAAAGCAGAGAAAAGCCCTGTGTGTTGACAAGCTTTGCCACATTCCAACTCCAAATGCTGTCTGTCTCAGCAAACAAAAGCTCTCTGGGAGCCAGGAGCCCCAGCGATGAAACCTCAGACTGGCTCATGTGTCCCTGCGCATGAAGGATTCCAGTCTGTGGAAGGGTTATTAACTGGAGAAGACAAATTACTCTCTTTCTGTGGATCACTGTTTAACATTCAAGATAGGGGTTCCAGTGGGTCTACTGGGAGATCAGGGTCCCATCTGTTCTTGTTCAGCAACTGTGATGTGTTGAGACACAGCATATTTGTAATTGGGAGCAGTGAAGCAGCTGTTCCTCTAGTCTTGCGGCCCTCTCACACCAGGGCTGGAGTGGGAGGCCATGTGGAATGAACAGCTAGCTGCTTCATTACGCTGGAAGATGATTCTTAACAGTCAGGGGGGAAAGATATCAATGTTTTCGGAAGAACAACTGCTAAATATGTCTCTCTCTAAAATTATTGTTCTTTATTATATCTTTTAAATGATTTTTAAAGTGTGTCATAAATGAGTGGTTATTAACTTATTGGGGACAGAATTTCAACTTGGGAAAACTTTTAACAGTTCTGGGGTGGTGATGGTTACAAAAAAGGTATATGTACTTAATACCACTGAATTATGTACATAAAAATGACTAAAATGGTAAATTTTATGTTCTGTAAATTTTACCACTATTTTAAAAAAAGCTTGTCATAGAAGTCTTCTCTTGGGTAAGTAGGGTCCAACAATACCAGAAATTAGTGTGATAAGATAAATTATGAAAAAACTGAGAAGACTGGAGATTTTAATATTCTAGAGCTAATTGCCCTTATAGTTTCAGACTAATTGAGTAGCATTGTTACATGTCTGGATATCAGCTACCAAAATTCTTAAAAGACAAGGACTTGAATGAGACTGCTATTAAATTTCAGCTATTAATATATAACCAACACATTAAATATATAGTTGTGATTTTCTTTTGTGTCAACAGTACAATTTATAAGTAAATGTCATTATTTGGTATTTTAATGTATCACTCATATTTCTACTATACAAGAAGGTTCATATAAGACTCCTACCTTTATTTAGCAGTGTGTTGAAGAGAATTTAATTGCCAGAAGTACAGAAGATGTACTGAAACACTGAACAGTACCACAGAAGAAATTGATGGTGTCTATTTGGAAATTATTATTTTTTAAAATGATGAATAGCTACTTTTCTAGGACATAGCTGTGGGAAAGAGATAGGGAAAACTGGATGACTTTTCATCTATTCACTGGTGGACTCAGTGAGCTAGGAAGTGGTACAGTTGAAGGCATTTTCTCACTAAACTGGAGTTATCTGTTGATTTATTTATTCTACTACCTCTTGGTCACAAAACCCATGTAAACTCCAGGACAACTAAAACAATTATTTCAGAAGAATTTTGACAGCATGGCATCACATTAATAATATAATATTATTATATAAATATAATCATATATTAAAATTGTAATAACCAATAAAACCCTTAGGACTTTGTTAAGATTTGTCTTTACTGTCTTGCAAAAGAAATAGCATCAGTGTCAAGGAACTTTCTGATTCTGCCAGGATAGAGCTATTCAAATAGATGGTGACAAGAAATGGATAAACAGGTCCTGCAGAGTCCATTTCAGCTCAGTGCAAGTCAAGACTTATCTGTCACAAGTACTTTTATTATTTTATCAAACAGGGAGCCAAATAGTTGAGCTACAATATTGTCTCTGTTGTTGTTCTAGTAGAATGACATGTTCTATTAGAAGACTGACAAACATTGGAAATGTTTCCCCAACTTTAGCCACACAAATACCACTATATATATATTACTTATCCACATAGTACCTGTACTATTACTCATTTGATATATTTCTTTAAATATATTTCACGTTTTACTCCTTAAATCCATTATTCAAAGAGGAAACTGCATATTAGCATGAAAACAGAAAACAAGCTATAGATTTGTGAAATAATGGTGTTTCTGTACTGATTATATATTTTGCTTTTACATGAATAGTACTATCAAATTAAAAATATTCATCCACTTAACCCTTAAATTACCCAGTGGTACTTTGGAAAACACTGGTTTAAGGTCTACCAAATCTTCTGGTTACTACTAAGTCATTTTATTTGTAATCATATGCCATGATTTTCTAGGTATAAAAGCACAAATGACACAAAACACTGAGTCCAAGAAAGCATCCCAGAAATGAACACCAGATGAACATCAGATTTTGTGAATGAGTCACTAACTACAAAAATAGTAATATCATTTTCATTTCAGTGGAGCTTGTATAGTATTAGTTCTTTCAGAAATACAACCTTGGTTAGTCATCACAGCAGCCCTAAGAGATTAGCAGGGCATCCACTGTTATGTGATACATGATGCATAGTAGGTACTTAGAAAATATGGAGTAAATCAAGATCGTAGAAACTCTGCTCTATTTAACATTACAATTGCTCCCAGTTCTAAGATGTTTCATCTTATAAACATGTAGCATATGACACTGGTGGCTTTAACAAACATTCGTTTTAAAGGGGTATTTAATTGCTTTTACTTTACTTTATGAATGGGTGATCCTTGTTATACTGTAATCTGAAAGCCAATATATCAGCCCACATTAGGCCATTAGAGGCCATTGTGTATCCTAACCCTCAAAGGCGAAGCTACCCTTTGAGGGTTTAGGCTACACAATGGCTGTGGGGACTGTGGTCCTGGAGTTAAACTGATGATATTGGTTCACAGATCAGAAAAAATTTAGATACTTTCTGACGGGTTACATTTCAGTGGATGTCTAAAATTACCATCAGTTTGAATATATCCTCTCTAAGAGCAGACCCTTTTCTCTGGTATGAAGGGTGACAGGTATGAGATTGCGTGGCTGGGTGAAGACTTGTGTTTTTCACACGTAAGCCGTCACAGCTGTTTGAAGTCGTGTGTGGTCTCCTCCTATCATGTGGGTTGGAAAACTCTGGTGAGACCGTGTGGATAGAATATGGACATTAGAGCCCAACATTCCTGAGATACAGTCCCTACTCCCCCAATCATTGCTGTGCGGCCTTGGAAAGGCATTTCTCCAACCTTCAGTTCTTTCATATGAAAAATGGATACTTTCACTTGCAAGTCATGGTAAGGGTGTGTTATTGATTGAATATTCATTTCCCCTCTTTCCAAATTTATATGTTGAAATCCTAACCCCTACTATGATGGTAATTAGAGATATGGTCTTTGGGAGGGGTTAGGTCCTGATGGCCAAGCTCTCATAGGTGGGATGAGTAGCCTTATAAGAGTCCTCTGAGAGCTCACTTGCCTCATCTGCTATGTAAGGACACAGCAAAAAGACTGCTGACTGTGAACTAGGAAGTGAGCCCTCAGCAGACCTTAGATCTGCCAGGACCTTGATCTTGAGCTTCTCAGCCCTCAGAACTGTAAGAAATAAATGTCTGCTATTTAAGCCTCTGAGTCTATGGTATTTTTGTTATAGCAGCTCAAACTGACTAAGGATATAAAGGTCCCAGCACAGTGCCTGCACATGGTAAACACTCCATAAATGATCAGTAGATGTTGTTATTTCCCTAGAAGAATAACTGTTAAAGTAATTTAAAGAACAAGACAAAGATAGAAAACTCCAATGCCATATTATCTGTAGGTAACCCTGGGCACAGCACAGCAAAATTTGCAGCCTCTGCATTGTTATACTTAGAAATAAAAAGATATAATCTGGAAAAGATTTTATGTGGTTAGAAAATTGAAAGATGTCCTGAGACCCTTTAGGAAGTTTGCATTGAAACAGGTGAAATAAATGATGGAAAAAAGGGAGACCCTAGAAAAATTTACTGACAAAAAATCAGAATGCTCTGTGTTGTTCACCAGAGAATTTGATACTCTGTGGTCAAGTATTTTCTGGGAATAAATATTGAACACACTAAGAAGTTTTTACACTACAATTTTTGTTATGAAGTTTCACCCCAGTAAGCTGAAATATTCTTCAAAGTTTTCAGAGAGACAAAGAAAACAAAATAACACCATTTTCTTTAAACAAAGCCACACCAAATAAACTAACATGTGCCCCTACATGTAAATAAAGGAGCAAAATTATGAGTAATGGAATATCTACAGCATGTACTTTTGTCAGATTTTCATAGATTTTGTCTTTAGGCAGGAGGGAGAATGTCATCCACAAGTTGATTAAGTTTAAACTCAACCATCCTTTGAAGTACATAAACAGACAAGTAGCTATAGTTATTCTCATTTTCTAGATGACATCACTGAGACCTAGAGATTTGAAGTAACTTTTTCAAGGTCTCATACCTAGTGAGTGGGGAACCTTGAGTCCAAAGTTCATGGGTCTATTATATCCTGGCTTGGTAACCCTCCCTTCCCCTTTTCAGAGACTCTCTCCCTCCACGGCTCCCTATTTTTATTTTGTCCTCTCTTCCGTGTCCAAGACATTGCACAGACTGTTACCCAGAAAATTCCCCTGTGCTACTCTACCACAGCACAACCCTCTTCTCAGATCTGTTGTTACCAGATTTTTTGGTGTCCCTGAAAAATGGAAGAGAAGCTATCAACTCCCTCCCCAGAAAAATGTACATATAGACAACATCGTGATTATAATGGACTCAAACTAAAGCTGATTTATTCTTGATATTTCTCTATTCCTCTCGTAATTTAGCTTCTCCCCATTACTACATTTTCTATGGGTCTTGCTAATTAAGTGGCTATTCTTATATGCATCAGGGAGGGCTTATCAGTTCATTTATTCCTTTCAAGGACTTTTTTGAGCCTCTGTAGTGTATACGATACAACAGTAAGTCCTGCGGGGATTCATGCAGGAATTTGATAGTATTCTGCCCTCCTGAGGCTTCCCTCATAGCTCAGTTAGTAAAGAATCTGCCTGCAATGCAGGAGACCTGGGTTTGATTCCTGGGTTGGGAAGATTCTCTGGAGAAGGAAGTCGCAATCCACTCCAGTATTCTCACCTAGAGAATCCCATGGACAGAGGAGACTAGCAGGCTACAGTCCATGGGATCGCAAGAGTCAGACACAACTTAGTGACTAAATCACCGCCTGCCCTCATTACCGGAGAAGTCAATGGCACCCCACTCCAGCACTCTTGCCTGGAAAATCCCATGGACAGAGGAGCCTGGTGGGCTGCAGTCCACGGGGTCGCTGAGGGTCGGACATGACTGAGTGACTTCACTTCCACTTTTCACTTTCCTGCATTGGAGAAGGAAATGGCAACCCACTCCAGTGTTCTTGCCTGGAGAATCCCAGGGATGGGGGAGCCTGGTAGGCTGCCGTCTATGGGGTCACACAGAGTCGGACACGACTGAAGCGACTTAGCAGCAGCAGCCCTCATTACACTGCCAATCCCTTAATGAGGCTCATTTTTCGTTTGCTGATTTACCTCTTTTCACTGGATTCAGTGTTGAAAGGCCATGAAGCTGCCACTGCAGCAGCCTCTTGCTACCATGAGAGGACAGACTGTGATCGGAGCCAACTCAGAAAAACCAGAGCAGAGAGGTGGAGAGGAAGAGGTCCCAGTGACGTGGTTTTATCCTCTACATCAAGCTGTGCCTCAAGTCAGCCCTAAAATGGCATTTTTTTCCTGTTACAAAGAGCAATAAACTATCTCCAACCAAAATAGTCTTAACATATACACATCTTTTAATTATCTTTTTAACTTCATTGTCTTTCCAGATATAGCCTCACACTCTCTTAGAATCTTCTACTCAGTGCTGGAAGTACAAATCTGATCTACCTTTGAACAAAGGCTGAATCTCTTCAACAGCTACCCTAGCTGATGCAACACTGTCCCAGAATCTCTGAAGCAATGGGAAGAAAAGAGGTCAGCGGTAGGACCAAGCTTCACATCATCTTCTTAGGCAAAAGTGCATTTAGGATCCGAGGCCAAATAGATACTCAAATGGATAGTGGCTAGAACCAGATGTTCTTGAAAAGACCCAAGTCAAAACTGCCAGGAGGGATGCAAGTAGAAAATCTACGTGAGTTGTATCTCCGTAGTACAAGTACTAGGGGAAAAGAGCATAGCCGTACATCATCAGCAGAGAGTACAGTGCCCAAAAAGATGAGATGCAAAAGAGCCAGTACTTAGATATCTGTCATAACAGAAGGTATCCAAGAAAGAATCTGAAGAAACACTAAACATTTTAGAAGTTATTTGCTTTTAATCCATCCTCCACTCACTCTGGCTAAAGGATCCTGATGATGCTGGGCAGAGGAGGAAGTAAAACAAAGAAAGTTCAAACACAGACAGTCTTCTCTTTTATCGTCTCCAAACTATGAATCAGGCTCATGCTGAGGGGGAAAGATGATTCGATTGAATGAGAAACTGAAGTTGTCATTTGAATTGGACATCTTAACACATCTGACAGAATGTGGTCCACTGGAGAAGGGAATGGCAAGCCACTTCAGTATTCTTGCCTTGAGAACCCCATGAACAGTATGAAAAGGCAAAATGATAGGATACCAAAAGAGGAACTCCCCAGGTCATTAGGTGCCCAATATGCTACTGGAGATGGCATCACGGACTCAATGGACGTGAGTCTGAGTGAACTCCGGGAGTTGGTGACGGACAGGGAGGCCTGGCGTACTGCGATTCATGGGGTCGCAGAGTCGGACACGACTGAGCGACTGAACTGAACTGAGCTGAACACATCTGAATGTGTGACTGCTCCACTACCTCAACAGGACTGGGAAACTGTGGGATCTGCCGGGGTGGGAAAGGGAGAATTCTCTAGGGTATGTTTCAAGAGAGTGTTGGAAGGAAAATACAAAACTGTTGCTGATTGCACCCTACCAAGTTTAGCCAATACAGCCAATATTTTTTGTTGTATTGCTGCTGTGTGGTGTTATTCCCTAGGCTTATTTTTGAGGTAGACCATAAGAAACAGCACTATGCCACTCTCTGTAAGGACCCTTCAGGAAATATCTCTTTAATATTAATATCAGGGATAGTTCTGCGTTGCTGGACCAAATGATGTGCTTTTATCCAACTGCTGTTCCTAGAGAAATTGAGAGCCTCAGTGGAAAAGTTCTATTCTTCAAGGAGTATTTTATCTTGGACATTGTTTGCAATCACTGACACATGGTGATAATAGGAAACAGAACAACTTTTAGTCTGGTTTAGTGTAGTTTACACATTTCCTACAGAAAAATGCACCCCTTTATTGCCTCCATCCCTTGGTGGACTGCTTCATCTGTTTCTGTCCTAAGAACACAGTAAATCATGTTTTACAGATGACTTTTCCATCTTTTTCAGCTTCTGGAAAGTGAGGACTCACACTGATATATCTTCCCTGTCTGCCAGATATTTCTATACCAGGCCTCAGTCCTGGGCTTCATTTTAGACCACTGTTTTATTTTTTTCATTTTTGCCCATCTCCCTTTTATTTTTGAATCTTACTTCTAACTATCTTTGTGTGCACATCTTTGTAAGCTCGTTTAAATCCTTTTTGCATCTAGATAATGAGCAATATAATAAACAGAAAGAATGATTTTAAATGCACATGCTGAATTACCTATCCCATGTGTGTAATACCCCACAGGCAGTTCACTCTAGATACCTTAGTTTTCACATATCAGAATGCAGTAAACAACCCCTAGAAAGCTATTTCAGGTTTCTTTAGGAAACAGCCCCATGCGGCATAACTCACCTACCCCAGTAGTGTGATCTCCCTTTGGTCCAGTGTAGGAGGTGGGAGTTTCTCCCCTCCTCCTCTGCCAACTGCTCCGGTTTCTTCTCTCCTGAGTAAATATACATTCATCTTGTTCGAAAGTACACTCTCCTGGTGGAGGTAGGAGCTTCTCTGCAAGGAAACAGCAGGTGTTGTGACTGCTGAGGCTCCTTCAGTGAATATATATTCCAAGGCTCACTGGAGACCCACACTAATGTGTGGTTATCATCTGGCCACATGCGCCACATAGAGAGGCAACCCACCTACCAGCACTTCCTCTAAGCCAAGCTCTTGCCTCTGGCTAGAGTCTGGACTTCACCCTGGTTCTGCCATAGAGGCAGAGAACAATCAGAATACTAGATCCAAAAGTATTGGAATACTTTGAGAAAGAAACTTTCTCTGACTTGTGAATTTATTTGTATGAATGAGATTATAAAACTCTCTGACAGTTGGAGGTATATTGCCTTTATGGAAACATAAAAATAATAAAATTGCAAGCAGGAGGTTTCTTCAGAAATCCAGAATGAGTGAAGGAAATCCTCAGAGCAAAGCTATCTATAGTCGCTTTGGAAGAGGAAGAGAATGTGAAAGAATTAAATGTGATTTTGGAGACAGATTAATACATGTGGAGCAGGTTACTGAATTTTTCTGTGCCTCGGCATTCTTATTTGTAATGTGGGAATATTAATGGTATCCACCTCAGGGGGTTGTGAGGATTAAATGAGATGATGTATATAAAACATTTAGATGTAAAACTCAATAAATATTAGCTAAGTAAATATTAGAACTTGGTGTTTTTCTACCTGGAGGCTTATTTTCCATTTTCAAAAACAAATGTTTCTGTCTTTGGGTGCTATCTTCAATAACTGTAATAATGATTATATTAGAGTGGTGCCATCTCCCAACTTCCTGGGAACTTCTTTGGCTGAACTTGGTTGTACCTTTCTATATCTAGATTCTCCAGTAAACAACCCATCTTTTCCTTCTCTAGCATGATAATTATTTTACTTCATTTTATTTTACATACACTATAAGCTAATGAAGGTTCATTCTCTTTTCTATGCCTTGAGTGTAGAGATTTTTATCTTGTTTTATGTTGTCCTTGCAGTGCCACACAAATCAAGGGACTACAAACAAATTGTCTTTTAATTAAATAAACATGGAGATTATTCTCCAGCGCCAAATAGATACCACAATATGCCTGCTTGTTAAGGAAATGGATACCTTGTGACAGGATGCAGTGGTAATCTGCATTCAAGTAAGGGAACAACAGTAATAACAAGAGTAGTTATCAAAGAAGGTATCTGTTTTTAAAGCACTCTTTGTGCCAGGTCCAAAGCTAGGGTGCTTATATGTGTTATCCTCACAACTCAAGTAGGTATTACCACCTCTCTTATAGATGAGAATATAGGGGTCAAGTCATGTGCAAAGTCATACATTGCATTTAAGTCATCACTTCTAAATGAGAGAGGCACTTCTGGCAAGAAAAGCAAAGGACAGACTAGCAGAGATTAAACCCATGTGGTATATTATTAGAGAAACAGGACATGCCATGAATTGGCCAGGGAAACAAAGAAAGCTGAAATGACAGTCATCTTACCTGGAGACCAGCAGCTTCCCAATTCTATTGTAATGTCATCCAAGGCTACTAGACCACAGTCCCATAAACTTTTGCATAGGCTCATGAAAACCACCTGCAATGAAGAAAAATAAAACTATGAGTTCAGTTAACTGAAAATTGGAAACTCTTATATCCTGGGATGTACATAGCACAACAGGAGTACAGAAACAAACTACAGGCATGTCTTCATTGTCTGTGAACTACAGATACAGTGGCATGAGTAATGGTTAACCATTTATATATGACCTGGGAATCACTTATTTTTTTCAGCAGAGTCAAGCTCACAGTGATATAGTGTATACACTAATGCTGAAATTAGTTTACATTCTTTAAAGAACTGAGAGAGGAAAGCAAGAGGTTAACTGGGTGACAGAGGAAAACCTGTCAGCTTTTAAATATTTTCCCCCAAATAGTCCACAAAGTATATACAGGGTTGGTGGCAGTCCAAGCATTTTTACAAACATTTCCAGTGCAAACACTACTGATTTTTTGGAAGTGACTTTCTTACAACATGGTTCATTCATCTGGTGAATGAAGTCTCAGTGATTTGCCACCTGAAGACTCGAGTTTCATTTCCAAAGTAAATATCTACATCCCTGAGTGTTATCACTAATAAAAGCCCTAAATGCAGTTATTTTATTAAGTCAAACATTTTGCATGTGAAGGAAAAATAAATCTCTACAACAAATTATTAAGTTCATTGTGCCAAAAAGAGAGAAATGTTTTGGATTTCTTAAATCAATTTAAAAGTCTCCTTTTCATATATAGGATGAGCAAAGAGCATTTTTCAAAACATTTTTGTTAGATTTTCACTGCACTTTGCAGTGTACAAAGTTGCTTCACATGTATAACGTAATGTTTAATGAGCACAAAGTCTCTAGTCCATGTTCAGTCCCTCAAATACAAATCTTAATTCAAAAACAAAGAGATACAACGAAAGAACAACCCAAATTATGAGCAATGAGAACATTTGATTTTTATAGGTTCTTAAACCTAAAAAGCCTAAAAAATTTTTTTAGGTTCTTAAATCTTTCTTAGGTTCAGGATGCAATGTCTTCAATTTACCTGTGCTATTAGTAAGATCCCTTTGGTCTTTGATGATGAGAGCCACCAGAATATAGAATTTATTTAAAAAGAAGCTGAAACAATCACATGACAGTTTATCACTATGCAAAATATAAAATGTCTTAGGCCAATATCTTCAGAATAACTAATTATAAGATGTGTAAAAGTTTACTGAACTGGGTTCATATTACTATAAATTATAAGAAAAAGACAGTTTAGAGATGTAATAATACATAGCTATGCATGTGTGTGTTAGTAGCTCAGTCATGTCTGACTCTTTGCAACGCCATGAACGGTAGCCTGCCACACTCCTCTGTCCATGAAATTCTCCAGGCAAGAATACTGGAGTTGGTTGTTATTCCCTTCTCCAGGAGATCTTCCTAACTCAGGGATTGAAGCTGGGTCTCCTGCATTGCAGGCAGACTTTTGACCCTCTGAGCCACCAAGGCAGCCCTAATATATAACTGTATGTATCAATATTTACAAGGAACCAACTAAAAGGGGTGTTTCGGTTTTTTCATTTAACTTTTGTTAATTTTCTTATCTTTATAGATTCTAGAGATGATCTGACTATGTAAAATATATTATTCGCAAGATTTATACATAGGAACTTATTCTCCATTTACAAAGCAGAGGTCTATGTCATCAGCCCTGAGTGCAATTCCATTTTTATCAGCAATTTTTCTTGTTCTATGGGAAGGAATAGTAATCTGCCTTGTAATTTACTGAATTAATTGTGCTGCAGAGAAAAATCTTGGCTTTCTTTCCCTTTGGCAGCTTTAAAGTCTATTTTTGACATGAATAGTGAAAAAGCACTTTTTCAAAAAGATTCTGTGGTACTGAAATGATTCACCATATAAATTATTACCTAAATAAGACTCAAACATATGGCATGTAAATAAATCCTAAAGAGGAGAAATGTTATCATGCTTTCACATGTTTACTACACCATTATTTTATAATAACCATAAAACCAAGGAAGCAAGCAAACAAACAACCCAAGATTTCAAAAACAGAAGAAATACACAAATCATGGTGCTGCAATCTAAAAAACAGGCTATTATTAACTCTGATGATTTACAAATATTATTTAGTAGTAGAGAATATATTCCTCTCATGTTAAGTGATGAAAGCCGCTGATAATAAAATTAAAATGAGATAAATTACATCTAACATCTAAAAATACATAGGAAAAAACCTTGAAAATTTACTAAATATATAACACTTTTATTAGGTTTGAGAAATTATGGGTATTGAATAGAATTTCCTTTTAGTTTCTAAACATTCTTTAATTTTATTATATTTATAATTGAGAAAAAAGAAGGAATCAAGATATCTATAATTAAGTTGTGAAATAATGGGCTACTGTTTTTCAGATTGGCATTGTTTATTGTAGTAGCTATGAGGACACAGGGCTATTGAAATTAAAATTAAGTAAAGTTAAAAATTTTCTTTCCTTAAGTGTACTAACCACATTTTGAGTACCCAATAGCCATATATAACCAGTGATCAAGTGAGTTGGTCATAGCAGATTTGTAACATTTCCTCATTGCAGAAAGTTCCACCGGATAGAGCTTCATTTCGGACATTCCAAACAAATTTGTGAAAGGTCATAGTGGGTTAAGTGAAACATTAAAGATATTCTGGACAACAGCAGGCCGCTAGGTTATTACCGTCTTAGAACTCTTTCCGCACTTAGAGTACTGGCCAGACCACTTGTTGTTCTGTTTGATATCTGAAGAAAGATTCACAGTCTGCCACGTACTATATTCAAACTATGGCCTCAAAGCACAGATCTGTTTGGCAGCTGTCTATCAGCATTCCAACATACAAAAGAAACCTGACAAGATCATTTGTTTGTTCTAACACATTGGATTTCCACCGTGCTATTAATAGCGATGATAATGTCAGTTCCTATTCTTGTGCTGCCATCTTTCATTTTGAGGGCTACTTGAGGTGGAGAGGTTATTTTAGGGTAGTTGATGACTGGGTAAGCTTATGACTGGGCCTGGCTGCAACAGACAAAGAGAAAGTCAAATATTTTGGTCTGTTCTTAAGAACTCTGTCCTGGGTCCTGTTAAGAATGTGACAAGAAAAAAATTCCCCATAGTCTAAATTCTTAAGGGGACTGACCTCTTGTTTAATTACAGATCTTTAAAAAAAAAGAAAAAAAATGTGTTTATTTCATTTTAGGCAGTTATTTCAAAGCAGACAATACCTCTAAAGACTGGGAAAAAGATCTCAGGCAACTCAAATGTATACTAGTATCTATTTGAAAGAGGAGAAGAGGGACAAAGTAAACTGCTGTCCCTTAGACAGATCTTCTTGATTTTATGCAAACCTCTTAAAAGATAGGAGCAAATTAGATTTGTGTAAATCAGTTTATTTTAGTGTACTCATTCACTCCTTTGGGACTAGTGATACATTAAAATTTTTATTTTGTTAGAGATTAATTGTTGAAAAAACTTAGCTAGACTAATTTTGGAAGGCAAATAGGCAGTGAATGGAGAGCTATAAACACACATTTGCAAACAAATCATTTTAAATATAGTCAAGTAAGGTTAAAAAACATGATTTAACTTACTTTTTATCATACTAAAAGTAGACATTATACATGCTCATTTATCTATAGTAAGGTGTTCCAGTCTTAGCACTACTGATGTTTTGGGTCAGATAATTTCTTGTTGTGAGGGATGCCCTGTGCATTGCAGGATGTTAAGCGTTCCTGGTCTCTACTCACTGGATACCAATATCACTCCCCAAATCATAACAATAAAAAAATGTCTCCAGACATTTCCCCCTGGGGAAATGTCATGCCCAGACATGCCCCTTGGGGAATGGGAGGGGGCGGCCAGGGGATTTTGTCTGGCTGAGAACCACTGGTTAAGGGTAGCACAAAACTGTATGAATTATCAAACCCCATTTGCTAAATTCCTATTATGTGTATTCCTATTGCCTCCCTCTGTGAGGCACTTTCAGATCTGTTACCGCCTTGGATTCTCAGTTTCAACCTGTTCATTCTCCCCGGTCAGTTGTTTATATTTTATTTTATTTTTTTAGATTAAGGAAGTATACTTTATTTTTTTTTTTAATTTATTTTTTATTTTACTTTAAAAGCAGACTAGATTGAATTAGTTTGCTCTTCCTCACACCATTAGGTGGTAGCTCTAATGAGCATGAAATATCCTTAAGCCCCAGAAACAAAAGGCAAAGGAACAAAACAGCAAGGGAGATGAACTAACTCTCCAGCTGAATAATCATCACCAAGTCAATCAGGGCTTCGCTGTTTCGATTTCCTGTTTCAAAAAAATTCGAATTGTCAAAGGGGGATAGAATCTCTTCTTTGTTTTCACTCGTCTCCCTTTCAAAAAAGAAAGATCTACTCCCTCAAAATAATATAATGACAGGGAGCAGATCTGAAGGGTTAGGGTAACTGAGCAAACATTCCTCATAGTATACAAATTATAATTCTCTCTTAAAGTTATCTTTTTTTTTTTTTCCCCAAGGAGTGGGAACAGTGGGGTGGAGGGAGAGTCTGTACAGACATCCAGCTACAAGGCTGCCTTAGTCAGATGGTCTAGACTGCTGCTAAACCAGTAAAAGTCCAGAGAAGTTCCTGGTTAAAGCATGAGGGAGAGAAAAAGTAGAGAAACAGATAAGTCAGGAACTTATTTTCTCAAACCAAATCAAGCTGGATTTTTAAAAAATAATTAGGATTACTAATTTTAACTTTATTAAGTGTCATAGTTTAAGTGGTACCCAACACAATAAATAGGATTTTGCTGAGGGAGGGAAGAAATGAAGCTTTGCAGGGAACTGTGGAATATATAACCACAAACTTTTGTTGTGTAGTTAAAAAAATATGGTTAGTATTAAACAGCTCAACATTAGCTGAATTGACTGGTTTTTCACTGTCTTTTAAAGTACTGGGTTGGCCAAAAAGTTTGTTCGGGATTTTCCATTGGAAAATCCTCAATGAACTTGTTGGCCAACCCAATAGTTTCATGGCTTTCTGGAGACACATGGTTGGCCAGATTGCTGGATTAATCCACCACCTACTTTACCAATTGAAGAGCCCAAATCGGGCCTATAATTAGAATGTAAATGATAGTTTCTAGAAATGGCCTCCTATCTTCACATAGAAACATTTCAATCCTACGCCAACAATACCATAAAATACTCAAGTTCACAAAACAAACTTAGGTTGTTATAAGTGGTAGACCTCAATAATTTACCAGAGGGTTTGATCCTGGGTTAAATTTAACTTCACTTCTGATGAAGTTTGAAGTCTTTTGGAATCACTTGCACAGATAAATGTGGAAATGGTGACTACAGAGTTGGTAGAATAATTATTCACTAAATTACTATAATCCAGTCAGGAAGTTCCAGAGCCCTTCATTAAGATGGTATTGATACAACTGCAGGATATACGATACTGTATAATGCAACAGCATTCATTTAACAATTTGACAATAAATTGTGAGAGAATTAAAACAAAAAAAAAAAGCAAAACAAAAATTCTGACATTAGACACTTGGCTAAAAAGATGGAATTTTCACAGATCTCTAAGGACAGACTGAGTGGAGCTTTATCTAGAAAAATGAGTGTAAGACTTTAATATTTTTAGAATCCCAGCCAAGTTTGGGGAAATAGTTGCTGAACTGTAATAGCATGCCTCCTGTAGATACTATATTTGGTCTTCAGATCCCACAAAAGGCAGAATGACCATGTGTTTTTAAATAAGTCTTTAGCTGACCAACCCTTTTTCTTAAAAGATCCATCTGGTTTTGGTTTTGTCTTTTTTAAAAGACCCATCTGACTTAATTCTGCTCTAGGCTTTCACAAGCAACAAAGGTTGAGCAGCTTCCAGCTTTACCCAGCATGAGTCCTTCTGCTCATGGAAGTCTTGTGTTTTAGGGTAGAGGGCGCCCTGTGGTAGATTTGCAGCCCTGCAGCCAAAGATTTTCATGGCTGTTTGGGTGGTAAACACCCACATAACTCAGTTCACTGATTTTAGAAATCGACATTATTTTCAAATCATTTGGTCACAGAAAAGGGAAAGGAGACCTCAGAAGAGACCTCAGAATCAGATATTTTTTAGAATGAGGAAAAGAGAGACCCTTTGATATGAACTCAAGGTCATACAATAGCCAGCTGTAGACCTAAGCATGAAATATCATATTCTGAATGTCTGATAGAGCATATTTCATTATACCAATCAGCTCATTTTCTCCTTTTCACTTTAGGTATTTTAAAATATGATTATGAAAGGCTCAAAACTCCCCAGTTAACAGCATAATTAATAGCAATGGACAAGTATGTCTCTGAGCAGCATTTAAAACTAGCTTCCGGTCATTTTGCCTTATGTATGTTATAAACAGTTTTTGGTCACCTGATGCCAGAACCTGAATCTTACATCAGTTGGGACTAAATTTCATGGCTGGTGATTGGTGAAACCTGTCCTCTCCACAGGAGATGCTCCCTCACCTCAGTGATATCCTTCTCTCTCTTAGCTGATGACCTTACATTTGCTCCACGTGGAAAATTTACTTCACACAGAAAAAAATGAGGAAAAATGCCCTCAACTCCCCACATGTACACCTTCAATCTTATCTTCATTTGCACTCACTTTCACTTCCTTTCCTTTGTTTTGAAAGCAAGGTCTGTCTGACTCCAAAGTTCATGTTCCTCTTTTTCTGGGACATAGATCCTGTACAATCCTGACAACTAGTATATTGGGGGTCTAAATGGAAAATAAACATGAAAAGCCTCTGAAAAAATGAACATCAGACAAAAGCAAGATTTTTAGTGTTTTAAGGTCTAATTCCACACCAAAGTAATGAGGACATAATTACGTATAATATTCCTATAAACCTTTCATCATCAGTAAAGGAAATAGGTGTGAATGCCTTCCTCAACATACAATGTGGTTTATCTCCGGTCAACCTTCCTTAGGGAGGACCTCAAGTTAAACACTTCCCTGACCAACATAATGTAAGAACCAATTTATTTATTATGGATGGAGATCAAAATACAGACCTATTGTGACTACTTGGATGGAGATATAAAATGTCGGTCCTTCCAGAAGACTCAGAGAATACAATCAACTGCAAAAAAGATGGAATCTATGTTTTTGTCTTGACTCTCAAGGGCTCACCCCTGCTCTGTATGAATTTTTCTGGGTCAGGAGAAGACAGTGACTTTAACTAATACCCAAATAATGACTTCACTCTGCTTGTGTATGAACCATAGAGACAGTTGTGGGTCTAATTTTCATTGATTCCCAGGGCAAAGTGGAGATCCTTGATGCAGAGCTGTGACTAAAAGCTCATATAATGTTAAGCCCCTTTTAGCTGTGTCACAAATTATTTAACCAACATCTACAATTACGCTGATTTCACAAGCTAGCAAGGGAATGCCCCAAATCCTTCACGCTAGGCTTCAACAGTATGTGAACAGAGAACTTCCAGATATACAAGCTAAATTTAGAAAAGACAGAAGAACCAGATATCAAATTGCCAAAATCCATTTGATTATAGAAAAAGCAAGAGAATTTCAGAAATGTATCTCCTTTTGCTTCACTGACTACACTAAAGCCTTTGACTGTGTGGATCACAGCAAACTGTGGAAAATTCTTAAAGAGATGGGAATACCAGGCCACCTTACCTGCCTCCTGAAAAACCTGTATGCAGGTCAAGAAGCAACAATTAGGACCAGACAAGGAACAATGGACTGGCTCCAAATTGGGAAAGGAGTACATCAAGGCTGTATATTGTCACCTTGCTTATTTAACTTATATGCAAAGTACATCAAGCAAAATGCCAGGTTGGATGAATCACAAGCTGGAATCAAGATTGCTAGGAGACACAGCAACAACCTCAGATATGCAGATGACATTTCTACCCTAATGGCAGAAAGCAAAGAGAAACTAAAGAGTCTCTTGATGAAGGTGAAAGAGGAGAGTGAAAAATCTGGCTTAAAATTCAGCAAGCATCTGGTCCCATCACTTCATGGCAAATAGATGGGGACAAAATTGAAACAGTGGCAGGTTTTCTTTTCCTGGACTCTAAAATCATTGCAGACAGAAACTTCAGCTATGAAATTAAAACATGCTTGCTCCTTGGAAGAAAAGCTTTGACAAATCTAGATAGCATATTAAAAAGCAGAGACATAATTTGCCAACAAAGGTCCATCTAGTCAAAGCTATGGTTTTTCCAGTAATCATGTAGGGATGTGAGAGGTTGACCATAAAGAAGGCTGTGCTGTGCTGTGCTTAGTTGCTCAGTCAAGTCCAACTCTTTGTGACCCCATGGACTGCAGCCCCCCAGGATCCTCTGTCCTTGGGGATTCTCCAGGCAAGAATACTGGAGTGAGTTGCTATACCCTCCTCCAGGGGATCTTCCCAACTCAGGGATCAAACCCAGGTCTCCCACATTGCAGGCAGATTCTTTACCAGCTGAGCCACCAAAGAAGCCCAAGAAAAGCAGAATGGGTAGCCTATCCCTTCTCCAGTGGATCTTCCTGACCCAGGAATCAAACTGGGGTCTCCTGCATTGCAGGCAGATTCTTTATCAGCTGAGCTACAGGGAAGCCCAAAGAAGGCTGAGCACCAAAGAACTGTTTTTGAACTGTGATGCTGGAGAAGACTTTTAAAAGTCCCTTGGACAGCAAAGAGATCAAGCCAGTCAATTCTAAAGGAAATCAATCCTGAATATTCATTAGAAGGACTGATGCTGAAACTGAAGCTCCAATAATTTGGCCACCTGATGTGATGAGCCAACTCATTGGAAAAGACTCTGATCCTGGGAAAGATTGAGGGCAGGAAGAGAAGGGAGTGACAGAGGATGAGATGGTTGAACAGCATCATTGACTCAATGGACATGAGTTTGAGCAAACTCCAGAAGATAGTGAAGGACAGGGAATCCTGGTGTACTGCAGTCCATGGGATCACAAGGAATCAGACATGATTCAGTGACTGCACAACAACAGATAGATGGGCTTTCCTGGTAGCTCAGTTGGTAAAGAATCCACCTGCAATGCAGGAGACCTAAGTTTGATCACTGGGCTGGGAAGATCCTTCGGAGAAGGAAATGGTAACCCACTCCAGTACTCTTGCCTGGAAATCCCATGGACAGAGGAATCTGGAGGGCTACAGTCCATGGAGTCGCAAGCACAACAGCTGGACATGACTGAGCAACTAAACCACCACCACCATACCCTACATAGCAGCTTCCAGTTTCTCAATATTACTAACAGTGCTTGATAAATGTGGTAGGTAAATCTTTTACATAACTATGATCATTTCCTTATGATAAATTCCTAGAAGTAGAATGGTTATCTCCAAAAATTCGCATAATCGGGTCTTTCTTTTTGGTACATATAATTTAATTGTCATCTAGTAATATTATATTGAGCTTCCCAGGTGGCTCAGTGGTAAAGAATTGACCTACCAGTGCAGAAGTCTCAGGTTTGATTCCTGGATCAGAAGATCCCCTGGAGGAAATGGCAACCCATTCCAGTATTCTTGCCTGGAAAATTCCATGGACAGAAGAGCCTAGTGGGTTACTGTCCATAAGGTCACAAAGAGTGGGACATGTCTTAGTGACTCAACAATAGTACATCAATTTACCATCACACAGAGCTTATGAGAATTATTATTTCCTTGAATTCTCACCTCTCTATGGCAATACTTTATATATCATATATTTAAATATGTGGGATCCCCTGGTGGCTCAGATGGTAAATAATCTGTCTGCGATGTGGGAGACATGGGTTCAATCCCTGAGTTATGTAGCTAAATACATAAATATTTAATAGATGTCTATAACTCATATATTATATATATATTTTTTGGGGCCTAAATGAAAGATCAACTTTTAAATTGATAAATTGAAAATATGAATATGAATGCAGCTATTAATACAAATATACTTCTTCAAAGTATTATATTTTTAAAATATCTTTATCCATTTGATGGACAAATGTACTGTTTTGCTATTTTTCAGATTTCTTTGGTTATAAATGAAGTTGGACATGTTTGCATATTTATTTTCTAGTAATAGCCCTTTTCTTCTGATTTGCCTGTATATATTCATTGTCCACTTTCCTATTGCTTAGTTCATCTTTTGCTTATTGATTTATTAGAGAAAATTTAAATCTTAAACATATTAGGAGTTTGTCATATATGTTGCAAACTTTTTTTTCTGGCTTGATATTTGCCTTTCAGACATGTTTATTAGGCAATCCTTACTTGGAGAAAGAAATTAAGGGAGAACTAAATGCCTTGGCTTGGAGACTGAGATGAACTAGGCAGGCCACAAACAGTAGTGATGCATCCTTGAGCACTGCATGCATTCCCATGTAAGCTGATGGTGAACAGAAAATAGGACTTCATGACCCTTCAGGGTGTGGTGGCTGATGCCATTAGGAAGAGGCTTGTAGACTGCCTGGAGAGAGACTTCCACTGGAGTTACGCACTGCAAAGAGAGACCACACAGCTCCCAGAGAACGCCATACAAGAGAGGGGAAAAAGATGGAAATATCTATGCAGAAGGAAATCAGGTGTTCTTCCATGCAGGAAAGCAGAGTCTTCACTAATGTGTGAATTGTCAATTTCCAAGTAAGTGAATTGAGCTTATACCTAAAGTGTACAGGAGATACCTAAATGATCTGTGAGTTCAGAAAATCAGAGGATCTCCAGAGAATCGCAGTGTGAGCATTAAAATCAATATTGTCTCATCCAAAATACTTGCAAAAAGGTAAAATGGTTGTCTGAGGAGGCCTTACAAATAGCTGTGAATAGAAGAGAAGCAAAAGGCAAAGGAGGAAAGGAGAGATATACCCATTTGAATGCAGAGTTTCAAAGAATAGCAAGGAAAGGTAAGAAAGCCTTCCTCAGTAATCAGTGTAAAGAAATAGAGGAAAACAATAGAATGGCAGTTGCCAACATCTGCTGGATCATCGGGAAAGCAAGAGAATTCCAGAAGAACATCTATTTCTGCTTTATTGACTATGCCAAAGCCTTTGACTGTGTGGATCCGAATAAACTGGAAAATTCTGAAAGAGATTGGAATACCAGACTACCTGACCTGCCTCTTGAGAAATCTGTATGCAGGTCAGGAAGCAAAGTTAGAACTGGACATGGAACAACAGACTGGTTCAAAACAGGAAAAGGAGTACGTCAAGGCTGTATATTGTCACCCTGCTTATTTAACTTCTATGCAGAATACATCATCAGAAACACTGGGCTGGAAGAAGCACAAGCTGGAATCAAGATTGCTGAGAGAAATATCAATAAGCTCAGATATGCAGATGACACCACCCTTATGGCAGAAAGTGAAGAGGAACTAGAAAGCCTCTTGATGTAAGTGAAAGAGGAGAGTGAAAAAGTTGGCTTAAAGCTCAACATTCAGAAAAAATGAAGATCATGGCATCTGATCTCATCACTTCATTGGAAATAGATGGGGAAACAGTGGAAACAGTGTCAGACTTTATTTTGGGGGCTCCAAAATCACTGCAGATGGTGATTGCAGCCATGAAATTAAAAGACGCTTCCTCCTTGGAAGGAAAGTTATAACCAACCTAGACAGCATATTCAAAAGCAGAGACATTACTTTGTCAACAAAGGTCTGTTTAGTCAAGGCTATGGTTTTTCCAGTAGTCATGTATGGATGTGAGAGTTGGACTGTGAAGAAAGCTGAGCGCTGAAGAATTTTGAACTGTGGTGTTGGAGAAGTCTCTCGAGAGTCCCTTGGACTGCAAGGAGATCCAACCAGTCCATCCTAAAGGAAATCAGTCCTGAAAATTCATTGCAAAGACTGATGCTGAAGCTGAAACTCCAATACTTTGGCTACATGATGTGAAGAGCTGACTCATTGCAAAAGACCCTGATTCTGGGAAAGATTGAGGGCAGGAGGAGAAGGGGACAATAGCGGATGATGACTGGATGGCATCACCGACTCACTGGACATGAGTTTGAGCAAATTCCAGGAGTTGGCGATGGACAGGGAGGCCTGGCGTGCTACTGTCCATGGGGTCGCAAAGAGCTGGACACGACTGAGCAACTGAACTGAAGTGACTGAAAATACTTGAGAAAAGATTCCCTAAAAATCCACCCATTATGAAATACCAGATTAGGAATTTGGAAGTGTGGAGGGAGGTAGTGTTCATAGGCTCATAAACAACCTTTGGAATAAATATTTGCCTAAATTAAGCTTATTTATAAGACTATGGGGAAAGAATATCTCAGATATTTCCATGTTGCTGCAAGGATGAACATGGTAATCCAGCAATATTCCATGAAATTAATTCCTTGGGAAAGTCAAGTAAGAATGCACTGGCATGAACATCACCCTCATGTAAGCTGTGTTAGCAATGACCAGTTGTGCTAGTCAGCCTTTCCAGTCATTCCCCTATAAACTGATGTGAAACACAGTAGCCCAACAACGAATATCTGAAAGGAAATGAAAGAGAAGGAAAACCAGAGTAGATTAACTCTGCCTTACTCGTATTTAAAATAATTTATAATTCCTGTACTGACAACTGACACTGAGTTTTGCTTGGAAAAACTCAACAGTAGGCTCCTTTCCCATACTTAGCTCCTCTATCCAATTTCACATTAAAACTTATTCCACTTGACAGTATAATTTTCCTGGCTCTGTATATGGAACTATCTTAATCTCTTCTAAAATGTGTTGATTATCTTGTCAGAAATTAACAATCCTGCTATTTCTACTTTGCACTCAGCTGTCCTGCTTTAATTATGCTGGAACATTAATATCCTGGAGCAGCCATTTCCCAGTGTTCCCAGATATCATGAAATACGATAGGAAATTTATCTTTTCTCATATATCTTGCCTACACATTGGGTTTCTTGTTCCTTAGTCCCTTTATAGCAGGGTGTCTTGTTATTAAATAGGCATCTAAATCTATCCAGAAATTTACTAGACCTGCTCTCCTATCTGAGTGAACTGCTAAGTGTCATCTTTAAAAATTTCAGAACCCTAGATACTTTATATCTAGTGGCATTTCCATTATTAAAAGGCAAAGTGAAAAGGAAGATTTTAAGAGCAGAAATCCAAAACACAGACTTAAATTTCATTGATGTTTTGCTAAAACAAAAAGATTGTGAGAGAAAATAAACAGAGAAAGCTATGCACAAGGACAGTGCTGCACGATATTAAAAAAACATTTTTTGACACTAAGATGCTTAAAAATATTCTTAATGAAGGTAGAAGAGACTTAGCAGACATAAGGAAACATGTTTTCATTTCACAGAGAGGTGACATGGCATTCTGATTTGCCAAGTATGTGCCTGCATGCTCAGTTGCTCAGTCATGTTCAACTCTTTTGTGACCCCCAAGGACCAGAGTCAGCCAGCCTCCTCTGTCCAGGGGATTTTCCAGGCAAGAATACTGTAGTGGGTTGCCATTTCCTCCCCTAGGGGATCTTCCCAACCCAGGGATGGAAATCACTTCTCCTGCACATCTCCAGCATCAGCAGATTCTTTACCATCTGAGCCACCTGGGAAGCCTCCTGATTTATCGTGACTTGAAGCCAAGTCTTCCTATTCCTGACTGGGATCTTTTATTTGTATAATCTCAATCTGACAAAACACAAATTAATGACTTGTACAAGATTCAAAGAGGAAGGGACTCTTGAGATGGACTTTGAGAGAAAGGTGATTTTCTCAGGTTGGTTCCTACAACATGATCAATGAAAAATATTTGCTGTTGATGCATCAAAATCCTCCAAGCTAGGGTTCACCAGTACGTGAACTGAGAACTTCCAGATGTTTCAGTTCAGTTCAGTTCAGTCGCTCAGTCATGTCCGACTCTTTGCGACCCCATGAATTGCAGCACCCCAGGCCTCCGCGTCCATCACCAACTCAAACTCACGTCCATCAAGTCGGTGATGCCATCCAGCCATCTCATCCTCTGTCATTCCCTTCTCCTCCTGCCCCTAATCCCTCCCAGCATCAGAGTCTCTTCCAATGAGTCAACTCTTCGCATGAGGTGGCCAAAGTATTGGAGTTTCAGCCTCAACATCAGTCCTTCCAAAGAACACCCAGGACTGATCTCCTTTAGAATGGACTGGTTGAATCTCCTTGCAGTCCAAGGGACTCTCAAGAGTCTTCTCCAACACCACAGTTCAAAACCATCAATTCTTTGGTACTCAGCTTTCTTCACAGTCCAACTCTCACATCCATACATGACTACTGGAAAAACCATAGCCTTGACCAGATGGACCTATGTTGGCAAAGTAATGTTTCTGCTTTTCAATATGCTATCTAGGTTGGTCACAACTTTCCTTCCAAGGAGTAAGCGTCTTTTAATTTCATGGCTGCAGTCACCATCTGCAGTGATTTGGAGCACCAAAAATAAAGTCTGACACTGTTTCCACATCTATTTCCCATGAAGTGATGGGACCAGATGCCATGATCTTAGTTTTCTGAATGTAGAGCTTTAAGCCAACTTTTTCACTCTCCTCTTTCACTTTCATCAAGAGGCTTTCTAGTTCCTCTTCACTTTCTGCCATAAGGGTGGTGTCATCTGCATATCTGAGGTTATTGATATTTCTCTCAGCAATCTTGATTCCAGCTTGTGCTTCTTCCAGCCCAGTGTTTCTCATGATGTATTCTGCATAGAAGTTAAATAAGCAGGGTGACAATATACAGCCTTGACATACTCCTTTTCCTGTTTTGAACCAGTCTGTTGTTCCATGTCTAGTTCTAATTGTTGCTTCCTGACCCACATACAGATTTCTCAAGAGGCAGGTCTGGTGGTCTGGTATTCCCATCTCTTTAAGAATCTTCCACAGTTTATTGTGATCCACACAGTCAAAGGCTTTGGCATAGTCAACAAACCAGAAGTAGATGTTTTCCTGGAACTCTCTTGCTTTTTTGATGATCCAGCGGATGTTGGCCATTTGATCTCTGGTTCCTCTGCCTTTTCTAAAAACAGCTTGAACATCTGGAAGTTCAAGGTTCGTGTATTGTTGAAGCCCTGCTTGGGGAATTTTGATCATTACTAGCATGTGAGATGAGTGCAATTGTGCGATAGTTTGAGCATTCTTTTAAGCTGCATTTAGAAAAGGCAGAAGAATCAGAAATCAAATTGCCAAAATCCATTAGATCATAGAAAAAGCAAGAGAATTCCAGAAAAACATCTACTTCTCCTTCATTGACTATGCTAAAGCCTTTGACTGTGTGGATCACAACAAACTGGAAAATTCTTAAAGGGATGGGAGTATCAGACCACCTTACCTGCCTCCTGAGAAATCTGTATGCAGGTCAAGAAGCAATAGCTAGAACCAGACATGGAACAACAGACTGGTTACAAATTGGGAAAGGAGTACATCAAGGCTGTATAATGGTCAACTCACTTATTTAACTTGTATGCAGAGTACATCATGTGAAATGATGGGCTGGATGAAGCACAAGCTGGAATCAAGATTGCTAGGGGAAATATGAATAATCTCAGATATGCAGATGACACCACACTTATGGCAGACGTTGAAGCAGAATTAAAGAGCCTATTGATGAAAGTGAAAGAAGAGAGTGAAAAAGTGGGCTTAAAACTCAACATTCAAAAAACAAAGATCATGGCATCCAGTTCCATCACTTCGAGGCAAATAGATGGGGAAACAATGGAAACAGTGACAGAATTTATTTTGGGGGGCTCCAAAATCACTGCAGATAGTGACTGCAGCCATAAAATTAAAAGATGCTTGCTCCTTGGAAGAAAAGTTATGACCAAGCTAGATAGCATATTAAAAAGCAGAGACATTACTTTGCCAACAAAGGCCCATCTAGTCAAGGCTATGGTTTTTCCAGTAGTCACACATGGATGTGAGAGTTGGATCATAAAGAAAGCTGAGCACCAAATAATTGATGCTTTTGAACTGTGGTGTTTGAGGAGGCTCTTGAGAGTCTCTTGTACTGCAAGGAGATCAAACCAGTCCATCCTAAAGGAGATCGGTCCTGGGTGTTCATTGGAAGGACTGATGCTGATGCTGAAGCTCCAATACTTTGGCCACCTGATGCAAAGAACTGACTCATTGGAAAAGACCCTGATGCTGGGAAAGATTGAAGGCAGGAGGAGAAGGAGGTGACAGAGGATGAGATGGTTGATGGCATCTCTAACTTGATGGACATGAGTTTGAGCAAGTTCCAGGAGTTGGTGATGGACAGGAAGGCCTGGCCTGCTGCAGTCCATGAGGTCACAAAGAATTGGACGTGACTGAGCAACTGAACTGAAATCCTTTGAGGAAGCAGTGGGGGAGTAAGGCAAGGATTTGAAGGATGAGAAACTGCACTGGATCCTAGACAGTAATTGAAAACATTTTCCAAAGAGTTTGAAGACTAAAGGAATAGGATAGGGTGACAACTTAAATGGATAAAAAGGTAAAAAAGAAGGTTTGCTGTTCATTTGTATGATCAATATTTGCTGGCAGTATGCAAAGAACTAACAAAAATTAAAAATTTATGAGAAAGAGAACAATTTATGAAATCAGGGTGGCAAGATGGTGAAATCAAATAAATGACTGGTTGGTTTTGAATGAGAAATCAACTGTCAGAGTTAAAGAGACACAGGTGAGGATTTGGAGAGAAACAAAATTGAAGGGGCTTGTTCTCAATGCCTTCATTCTTTTGGGAGATGAACCCATGAGTTCACATCCTAAGAATGAGGCAGAGAAAATCAAGCTGGAGACTTGTGACTGAAATGGATCTGAATATCTGGGGTAAGGAATGGGAAAGGAAGTCAGTGAGAGATGATCTGAGTAAAAGACTTTCCCAGCAGCTTGGATCCAGTAACATGGAGGGGAGAGTGGAAACTAATCTCATTTTCTCCAGCTGTGCTGAAAAGCTCAGGGCAAAAAAGATGAAAATAGTTGCTGAGGTTCCCAGGGGTTCAGAGGACCAAGGAGGAAGAAGCCAGAGGACCTGTGGAAAGGAAGACTGATGTGGAGGTGAGTGCTCCATGGACCACAGCACAGAATGGAGGCTCGAGAAACATGGAGGCTGTGTTGGGAGATAGGAAAAGGATCAGGAAAATCAAGAGGGCTGGGAAAAACCTCATATCTGTCTTTGGGAATAGGGAAATGGAGTGATGTAAATTGTTCCAAAGAAAAGAGTTACAGCTTTTGGTCTTAATAAAAATCATCATAAGAAGCCTCAAACCAGACTCAGCATATATGTGTCTGTGTGTATCCTTATATCTACTCCAGCAGGTTATTCCTGCTTTTAATTGTTCATATTCAAATTCTTTGCAGGACCCATGGCTCTGGGCTATAAGAGATTACGGTTTATATGATTCAAAAGCAGAAACAGTTAATCTTCCTTCTTCCTGTGATTGATTTACATTGTTCTTCCTTGCCATCAACACATTTTCCTTGAAAGCTCAGTACCCTTTGAGTACTCACTCTGTTCTAGAAATTGTGTTACATTAGAAATAAAAAATAAATAAGTAAGATATAGGTCTGTTCTCCAGAAGCTTACAGTCTGATGTAAGCTAACAAAGATAGGTACGTAAGGAGATAATTTCAGTACAATGTATGATGCTAGGATAGTTCAGTTCAGTTCAGTTCAGTTGCTCAGTTGCGTCTGACTCTTTGTGACACGAGGAACTGCAGCATGCCAGGCCTCCCTGTCCATCTCCAACTCCCAGAGTTTACTCAAACTCATGTCCATTGAGTCAGTGATGCCATCCAACCATCTCATCCTCTGTCATCCCCTTCTCCTCCTGCCTTCAATCTTTCCCAGCATCAGGGTCTTTTCCAATGAGTCACTTCTTTACATCATGTAGCCAAAGTATTGGAGTTTCAGCTTCAGCATCAGTCCTTCCTATGAATATTTAGGACTGATTTCCTTTAGGATGGACTGGTTGGATCTCCCTTGCAGTACAAGGGACTCTCAAGAGTCTTCTCCAACACCACAGTTCAAAAGCTAGGACAGTAGTATTTCATTAAAAGGTGCTACACAAGGGTCTATGTCATGTACTCTGAGAAAACTGCCACCTTACACAAGGTTAAACAGGATTCTTTAATGTAGAACTTACCAGAGCTTCTAACATGTTACTGTGCAGGGCAAACCTTCCTATGTGTATGTGGAAGAGTAGAGATCTAGCATGCAAAATTTCTCCAACTCATTTGACTACATAACCGGTTTTCAATAGAACAATTCAAGGGATTTGTACTCCATGGGACATACTCTGATAAGTGCTGATATGTAGAAGCACTTTGAGACCCCAAAGTGACTCTTTGTGACCCCATGGACTATAAAGTCCATGGAATTCTTCAGGCCAGAATACTGGAGTGGGTAGCCTTTTCTTTCTTCAGGGCATCTTCCCAACCCAGGGATCAAGCCTAGATCTCCTGCATTGCAGGTGGATTCTTTACCAGCTGAGCCACAAGGGAATTCCAACAGTACTGGAGTGGGTACCCTATCCCTTCTGCAGTGGGTCTTCCTGACCCAGGAATTGAACTGGAGTCTCCTGCATTGCAGGTGGATTCTTTACCAATTGAGGTATCAGGGAAGCACGCTGACATAAGGTTCTTGCCTGGTTAAAGTAGGAAGTCAAGAAACACCAGGAGTGAAAGGCAAATTTGGCCTTGGAGTACAGAATGAAGCAGGGCAAAGGCTAATAGAGTTCTGCCAAGAGAATGCACTGCCCATAGCAAACACCCTCTTCCAACAACACAAGAGAAGACTCTACACATGGACATCACCAGATGGTCGACACCGAAATCAAATTGATTATATTCTTTGCAGCCAAAGATGGAGAAGCTCTATACAGTCAGCAAAAACAAGACCAGGAGCTGACTGTGGCTCGGATCATGAACTCTTTATTGCCAAATTCAGACTGAAATTGAAGAAAGTGGAGAAAACCACTAGACCATTCATATATAACCTAAATCAAATCTCTTATGACTATACAGTGGAAATGAGAAATAGGTTTAAAGGACTAGATCTGATAGACAAAGTGCCTGATGAACTATGGATGGAGGTTCATGACATTGTACAGGAGATAGGAATCAAGACCATCCCCAAGAAAAAGAAATGCAAAAAAGCAAAATGGCTGTCTGAGGAGGCCTTACAAATAGCTGAGAAAGATGGGAAGCAAAAAGCAAAGGAGAAAAGGAAAGATATACCCATTTGAACGCAGAGTTCCAAAGAATAGCAAGGAGAGATAAGAAAGCCTTCCTCAGCGTTCAATGCAAAGAAATAGAGGAAAGCAATGGAATGGGAAAGATTAGAGATCTCTTGAAGAAAATTAGACATACCAAGGGAACATTTCATGCAAAGATGGGCTCAATAAAGGACAGAAATGGTATGGACCTAACAGAAGCAGAAGATATTAAGAAGAGGTGGCAAGAATACACAGAAGAACTGTACAAAAAAGATCTTCACGACCCAGATAATCATGATGGTGTGATCACTCACCTAGAGCCAGACATCCTGGAATGTGAAGTCAAGTGGGTCTTAGAAAGCATCACTATGAACAAAGCTAGTGGAGATGATGGAATTCCAGTTGAACTATTTCAAATCCTGAAAGATGATGCTGTGAAAGTGCTGCACTCAATATGCCAGCAAATATGGAAACTCAGCAGTGGCCACAGGACTGGAAAATCTGTTTTCATTCCAATTCCAAAGAAAGGCAATGCCAAAGAATGTTCAAACTACCACACAATTGCACTCATCTCACATGCTAGTAAAGTAATGCTCAAAATTCTCCAAGCCAGGCTTCATCAATACATGAACCATGAAATTCCAGACATTCAAGCTGGTTTTAGAAAAGGCAGAGGAACCAGAGATCAAATGGCCAACATCTGCTGGATCATCAAAAAAGCAAGAGAGTTCTAGAAAAACATCTACCTCTGCTTTATTGACTATGCCAAAGCCTTTGACTGTGTGGATCACAATAAACTGTGGAAAATTCTGAAAGAGATGGGAATACCAGACCACCAGACCTGCCTCTTGAGAAATCTGTATGCAGATCAGGAAGTAACAGTTAGAACTGGACATGGAACAACAGACCAGTTCCAAACAGGAAAAGGAGTATGTCAAGGCTGTGTATTGTCACCCTGCTTATTTAACTTATATGCAGAGTACCTCATGAGAAATGCTGGACCGGAGGAAGCACAAGCTAGAATCAAGATTGCCAGGAGAAATATCAATAACTTCAGATATGCAGATGACACCACCCCTATGGCAGAAAGTGAAGAACTAAAGAGCCTCTTGATGAAAGTGAAAGAGGAGAGTGAAAAAGTTGGCTTAAAGCTCAACATTCAGAAAACGAAGATCATGGCATCTGGTCCCATCACTTCATGGCAGATAGATGGGGAAACAGTGAAAACAGTGGCTGACTTTATTTTTCTGGGCTCCAAATCACTGCAGATGGTGATTGCAGCCATGAAATTAAAAGATGCTTACTTCTTGGAAGGAATGTTATGACCAACCTAGACAGCGTATTAAAAAGCAAAGACATTACTTTGCCAACAAAGGTCTGTCTAGTCAAGGCCATGGTTTTTCCAGTAGTCATGTATGGATGTGAGAGTTGGACTGTGAAGAAAGCTGAGCACCGAAGAATTGATGGTTTTGAACTGTGGTGTTGGAGAAGACTCTTGAGAGTCCCTTGGACTGCAAGGAGATCTAACCAGTCCATTCTAAAGGACATGAGTCCTGGGTGTTCATTGGAAGGATTGATGTTGAAGCTGAAACTCCAATACTTTGGCCACCTGATGTGGAGAGCTGACTCATTGGAAAAGACCCTGATGCTGGGAGGGATTGAGGGCAGGAGGAGAAGGGGACAACAGAGGATGAAATGGTTGGATGGCATCATCAACTTGATGGACATGGGTTTGGGTGGACTCCAGTGGTTGGTGATGGACATGGAGACCTGGCCTGCTGCGGCTCATGGGGTTGCAAAGAGTCGGACATGACTGAGTGACTGAATGAACTGGTTAAAAAAAAATGTATATTTTTTTCAAACTGGCTATATGAAGGTTTTCTCTATATTCTTAAATGACTTTTGAAGTTTGTTCTTTAATCTTACAACAGAATAAAGATGTAGATTTTGAAGGGTTTACCATGCAGATGTTAATGACTAGTGATCTGATTATTAAGCCAGACCCAGATGAAAAAGTATATCTGGTCATGCTCTCATTTATGGGCCATTTAACATTTTTTTCAAAAGAAATATTTAATGAGCATGATACTGAGTTTCTTCCAGTGCCTCTAATTAACAGACTACTTAATGATTTTTGTTAAAAGGAAAATTTTTTTCCAGTCAAAAGATATTACAGGACCTAACATAGGTTCTTTAGTGACCAAGCACAATGTCACCCCAAGGATTTGAATATAAAGGCTAATGTTTGTGCTTCATCATTACAGACTTTCTGACAACGACTCTAGTCTGTCCTGACTTTTGGCTTTCAGGAAAAGCATTCTGGAGTGAGTTGTTCGCTCTCCTCATGACTATCTCTGGTGTGTGAAAGTTTCAATGTAAGTCTTGATTACTGCTCTATATTTAGTAATGTGCTGAGAACAATCAGATCAAGAAAACCCATTTCATAGGACTTCTCTGGTGGTCCAGTGGTTAAGAATCTGCCTTGCAATGCAGGGGTCTTGGGTTAGATCCCTGGTCTGAGACTAAGATCCCACATGCTGTACAGTGACTATGTCCAAGTACTACAACGAAAGTTCCTGCATGACAGAACGAAGATCCCACAAAGGCCCAAAGCAGCCAAATAAATACATTTTTAAAGAAGGAAAAAGAAAACCATTTCATGATTCATGGTTTTTCAAAATGTTTCTAAAACATTAACAAATATATTAGTTGATAATTATGTAAGCATAGCAGTCTGGTACTATCAAAATGAATATTTAACTCGGACCTGATTTTTAATTTAAAGAAAAGTTAAGGTACAGAATTAGTCACATACTAAAGAGATGATACTTTGGCCACCTCATGCGAAGAGTTGACTCATTGGAAAAGACTCTGATGCTGGGAGGGATTGGGGGCAGGAGGAGAAGGGGACGACAGAGGATGAGATGGCTGGATGGCATCACCAAACGATGGACATGAGTTTGGGTGAACTCCGGGAGTTGGTGATGGACAGGGAGGCCTGGCGTGCAGCAATTCATGGGGTAGCAAAGAGTCAGACACGACAGCGACTGAACTGAACGGAAAGAGATGATGCCTATGAATCCTTATGAGGATCAGGACCTAGGAAAAAAAAAAATCCCTGTAGTCTCTTTGTTCAAAAGAGACTAAAGAATTCTCTTTTCTCTTTCACTCTTGCTCTCTCTCCAGCTACATTTAATCAATGGCAATTACATGCCAGGTGCTAAGCTGAGGGCTTTACATGCACCATAAGCCTATGAGGTAGGTACTACTAATACATCCATTTTGTATAAGAAGAAGAGCGAGGCTCAGAGACTCACAAAACTAGCCTCAAGTATAAAGGCAAACAAGCCAGAGAATCCACAGCCAAGTCTCAGCCATGATGCCATTCTTCCTTCTACCCCACAGATCTCCTTTGTCTATGTTGAAGCACCTTGAATTTTGACCTTTGGAGCCAAAGTTTTGACCTTGTAGTCTTGAATTTTGGCTCCTTGGAGCCAAAGTGATTTCTAAAATAGAACAACTGAGAGTCAATAATAAAGTCCCAGAACTCTTTGGAAGTCTTGAGTTAGGGCTGGTTTCTCCTCACGTGATCCTATAGTTTTGACATAAGCCAGAAGAGAGCTAGGGGCATAAAGGCATAGTACAAAAGGCATGGCTTCTGGATTGAAAAAGACTTGGATTTCCCTCTCTGCTCTGCCTCCTAGTAACTGTGTGATGTTGAACAAGGTCCTCAGTTTCCCTCATCTGTTAAATGGGGCTATACAGCCTTCCTTCCTGAGGTGTTGCGGAACCAAATAAAGCAATGCATGTCGAATATTTAGCATTGCTCCTGGCACGTGGAAAGCACTCAGTGAAAGTCCCTCGTCCTGTTGGCAGCTGTGACGCTATACATAATCCATCCATATGGCCATTTGGCTAGAAAGATCTCAGGAACATTCTTATCATTGCTACTATTCCTTAAATTGAAATATTAATATATATTATAGTTTCCATCAAACATTAGACTATGTAGGGAGCTAGCAGGGACTTGTTAATCAAATCAACCCATTGTCCTTAAAATGGTCTGGGTAAGAGCAAATGTTGAAATAAAGGTAAAGAAGCATCCAGAGTGGAAGCTACCTGGGAAGGTACAGATGAGGTAACATGTAGGGAGAAACAAAAGGAAAGAGGGAAAAAAGTCCTGACTTTTTTACAGTTCTGTGCAGGCTGCCCTCACTCAGCTCATTTCTAGTCTCACAAGCCAACTCACTGAGAGGTGAAGATAATGTTCATGAAAGCAGGTCACACTAAGGAGCAATGTGAAAGTAAGAGATTATTGTTGTTATTATTTTGACTATGCAGCACAGATACTCAAACATATGTACCAAACACCTCTACCAATGAAAATTAGGCTGCTGCTGGTGGTGCTGCTAAGCGTGTCAGTCGTGTCCAACTCTGTACGACCCCATAGACGGCAGCCCACCAGGCTCCCCCGTGCCTGGGATTCTCCAGGCAAGAACACTGGAGTGGGTTGCCATTTCCTTCTCCAATGCAGGAAAGTGAAAAGTGAAAGTGAAGTCGCTCAGTCATGTCCAACTCTTTGCGACCCCATGGACTGCAGCCTACCAGGCTCCTCCATCCATGGGATTTTCCAGGCAAGAGTACTGGAGTGGGGTGCCATCACCTTCTCTGGAAAATTAGGCTAGGTGTATTCAAAATTCACATACAAGGCTTTCAGCCAGGGAACAGGTATGAAAAGGCAGCCACTCACTCTCGGTGACTTGGTCCCTGACCACTGGCCCTTGATTGGCTTAGGGAATGGGGGCAGTGAGGACTCGAAGCAGAGGCAGGGAAGGGTTTTCCTCACAACAGTAACACATATGCAGTGAACTCTGAGCTTAGGCATCCGTTTCTAGTAGGATGTGACCCAGGGTTGGTATAACTTTGAATTCTAGAAGGCCAAGGGCACTAAAAGGAGATACTTCACTTCCCTTAGAGGAATGTTGTGAGAATTAAATAAAATAGAAGATGGTGCCCATGCCCCAAGGCACATTTGGGAGCCTCACATTCTCCAGCTACAGAAGAACAGGCCTTCCCCAAGACTGGATGGAAATCCGGAGCACCCAGGATTGCCATACCAGTGGCAAAGGGCGGGCTTCTGACAGTTTATAGACCATGGATCAAACCCCAGCTCTGTCAGTTACCAGCCTTAGAAAGTCCACTCTCATTCTTTTACTTACTCATTTTTCAGTGTCATATTTTTATGGGAAAAGAGATGGACAACGAACAAGTGGACAAACGAGAAAGTTTCAGATCAGGGTAAATGCTATGCACAAAATAAACTAGGTGCTATCTTGTAGAATAATCTGGGGATGGAAAAAGCAGTTGCAGACCAGGTGGTTGGGCAGTTCCTGTCTAAAAGGAGACACCTGACCAGGACAGAAGAACAAGAACCATCTTGACATAGGATAGGTGGGCGAGGGGACTGCAAGCTTGATGTCCCCAGTGAAGGAAAGGCCTTGGGACTCAGGAGACCGAGAGAAGGCCAGCGGGACCATGGGGACAGTGTGACCATGTGATCATGGGCAGAGCAAAGGAAGGTGAAGTTCATGAAGGACGCAGGGGCCAGATGGTACAGGACCTTATGAGCCACAGGAGGGAATGGGGCTTTATTCTAAAGACCATAGCACAGTTTCTGGCAGGAGAGTGGCCTGATCCTATTTCCATTTCAAGATGATGATTCTGGTGGCTGCATGTGAGTGTAGAGAGCAAGGTGGAAGCAGAAAAACCAGATAGAAAGATACGGAGCAATTTAGGTAAGAAATGATGGTGGCTTAGACTAGGGTGGTAGTTGGGGACACAGAAGTAAACATATCTGAGATGTATTTTAGAGGCACAACTGTAAAGGATTTTGTCTGGGGTACAGCGGCAAGGTAACAGCAAGAATAGTACTCTATTAACTTTTGGAAACTTCAGTTTCTTCACTTTTAAATTTATAAAGAGCAGCAAGGTGAGTATATTTCTCGAACTGTATTGTATATTTGAAAGTCGCTAAGTGAGTAAATCTTAGAAGTTCTTATCACAAGAAAAAATACTCATTAACTATGTGAGGTGATGGATGGTAACTAGATGCAATGTGGTGATCATTTCACAGTATATACATATACCAAACCATTACACTGTGCCCCTCAATCGCATGTCAATCATATCTCAATTAAAGGAAAAAACTAAGATTGCAAAGTCATTTAAGTGGTAGAATGGAGATTTGAAAACAGACTCCTCAGTCATTTCTTTTAATTGCTGTGCTATCCTGTCTCCAGAATGATGGAGAAGAGGCCTAGGAGGCCCAGGGAACACTAATCTATTCTGAGGAATGAGCCAGAAAAGGAATCTCTGCAGAAGGGAAGTTCAAGCCAGTGACTGAATTAACAAGAGTGTAGGCAGAGGAAGCTGGGTGTGCAATGGCCCAAGGTGGAAGAGAGCAGTGTGTTCCAGGAACTGATTGCAATGTTATTAGAATGGGGGGGAGTAAGAGGCGAGGCTGGGGAGGGGCTGATGTTAGAGCAGGCAAGCCTTTTCCCAGAAGAGCAACAGGAAGCCAGAGGGTCATTGAAGGGGAGGCTCCCTCATTACCACTATGCTGCTCCGCAGAGCACAGATCCAAGCAGGCAAAGATGGATTGTAGGCGGGCCTAGCTCTTAATTTCGATTTTCAGAATCAACTTACAAAGCCACAGTTCTCATCCAAGGATGGCCTGGCACCTCTGGGGCCATATGGAAACATGTGGAAATAACTTGGGTTGTTGCTGTCATTGTAGATGACAAAATCCCAATCATGTGAGGTATGGCCGCCTACAGAGGCAGCACTGTCCCTTCCAAATTGCCAAGGGGGCCCATATGGGGAAATCCTGCTATTGGCAAAGCTCAAAGTCTTCACTGGAGGAATAGAAATGTTTTAAGCCATTTCTATGTACAAGCAAATGTATTGCTGAGAAAACTGAGAGGTGGAGAGGGTAAGTGAGGGGAGGGGGAACAGAGGGGTGAAAATGTATTCACCATACATATTGGAGTGTCATAGGATACGACCTGAAGTCGATGGGAGCAGAAACAGATGATTAGGTGTATCAGAATCACAAGGGAACCAAGTTAAAAATAAAAATACAACTAAAAAATTGTAAGGAGGATAGAGAAAATGAAAGGAAATAGTATAAATAAGCCAACTTTCTCTTTATAGAAAGGAGTCAGCAAATACTGCTAAGGCTAATGAATCAAGAAATGAGGCAGAAATAGAATATCTGGAATTATAGAGAAAAACATCAGAAAATCAGGGGTAAAAACATTTAGAAAAAGAAGTAGAATTGGAATTTGAGTACAGGGGTGGTAAGGGAAACTTTGACTTTTCATATTATTTCTTCTCTGAAATACCATATGTATGTTTGTTTCTACCTATATATGTTACATATTAGTTTCCTACCTTACTCAGTGCAGTCTGTATGAATGTCAAATGGTTCTCTCACTCTCTGAGAAACTGGTTCTGTTTAGCAAGGACCTTCCAAAAACTATTCACCTCTTTCAGACACGTGTCCAGAGTTTGCTTGTGTTGAACTGTACCGTCTCCTCATCAGCTCTGGGACTGAATTCATACTAGCTCCTTCTGAGGCTGTAAGAACTTCTCTGTCCCCACTGGGTCTAGATCAAATTTTCCTGAAGTAGGTGGGTAGGATTTGTGTGGTTGTTGGGAGGGTTGGAAGTCAGTCAAAGAAGAAAAGGGCAAATTCTCTGGGGCATCCTTAGTTGCTGGGTGGCTTCCTTCCATTCCATGGGAGTCAAATAAGAGCAGGGACTGACACCTAGGAGCAGATAAATTACTAACAGCCTATGTTTTGTGAGTAAAGTTGAGAGGCTCGGGGCAGGGAGAAGAGAGGAGTCAGGTGGGTAGTGCATGAAAGGAGTTAGAATCTGGCATGGCCTGAACATTTACCCTCCAAACACCAGCTCAGCTGGTCCTCTATTCATCTTTATTTTTATGTGTCCAATAGGTAGAACTACTCCTCTATTTTTCTATATAACCTTTCTGTGAGGCAGTGAGATTGCACTGTTGTTAGTTGTTTACATATTTGTATCTTAACATTCTATCATCTGTGATCTCATTCTCAAAAGTAGAATCTGAGCCTCATTGATCTTTATATCCCTTACACTGAACTTATACCTAATAAAGTATGGTTGAATAAATGAATAAATAAATGAAAGTCAAATAAGTGAATGAAAGGCTTGTTATACTTTCCCTCTTTTAAAACATTAGCAACAGAGGGTGTGGAGTACAGTAGAAATTTTATTATGTGCATCCCTGATCGTATGGATTAGGTACCTGTTTGGAGTGTGTGTCACCATAACTACTTGAGAGTCAAATAATTGGTAATGGGGACTACCTTTAGTCAGCATGAAAACAATAAAAGCAGTGCCTATGAGAATGTGGTAAGACTTCTGTGCTTATATTCTACTACAGGTATCATAAATTGGTTTGACTCTTTTAGAAATCAGTAAGTTAAGGAGGCTGTCATGTCATTATAATCATCATTTTTTCTTGCCTAGCAATGGGGAAAAATTTTTTTTGTAAATATTTTCAAAGATCTTTGATTAATCATTGTAAAGATTTAATCATGCCCTGGTGTGTATTCTCATGGACTAAGAGTAACCAAGCAACATCATGATGGAAAAGGTGGGCAAAATTTCTTTGCCAGGAAGTTATAGACAAAGCTATGTTTCTGTCCAAATGGTGTAACCAAAAGAAATTTGGACCATTAATGTGTGTGAAGAGCTCTGCTGTGTATATCCTTGCTTCAGGAGCCTAGTTACGAACATGATCAACTGAACAGCCACTCTTCAGTGATGTATCTATTGAGCTCCCATTGTGTGAGGCATCTGCTTGAAGGGAGGGACCTTCTTTCTTGCACAGAGGGTGCATGAGAGAGATCTCACCAACTGGCAGGTGAAACAAAACAGGTTTTCCCATTCTAGTTGTAATCTGGGTTGTATTAATAGTTGACAGAATTTATCATATCTGTTAAGCTTCCTTAAGTTTATGAGCTGTAAAATTCAAGAGATCACAATTTTCTTTTGCATTTCTTTGCGATAAAGATCTCTGTTTTCTTACTTCTATCAATAAGCTTCGGATGGTTCCCTTATGTAAATTCTTTTTGTCTGAGTTGGCTTTCCTATTTTACTGAGCTTCCCCATCCTGTGTTCAGCTAGAGGTTTAGGGTGTTGACCCTCAGTGTAGAACTTTATTCACATATTCTCTCTCTTTGGACTACTCTCAGGGAATCTAAGAATTAAACAACAAGCAAATTCCCTATGTGGCCATGATTCCGAGAGAGAGAAAACTGAAAAGAAGTGAAGGCTATAACTCACACATGCCTGGGAACAGGATGTGAGGGTGGGACTTTCAGCTTGAACAGAAGAAAACAATGCATCATCAGTTGAAAATAATTAAACAGAAATTCACTAACCCAGTCCAGTGACTGGAAATTGCAGAAAGATTCCACTGTACCTTGGTAGGCATGGGCTTCCTAAAGGTGATTTCAGCTTGCATCCAAACGCCCCTTGGGGACTCCAGCACAGACCAGATCTTGTCTTGAACCACATGGTTCTCTTCAAAGATATAAACTGCTAGGGTGTCACTCATTTTTAAAAATCCAGAGATGGCATAATAAAAACGCAAACAATACTGCAGGTTTCCTGGCAGGGAGGGACCGTAGAGCCTTCCAATGTAGCCAGGCTGTGATGTAAGCTTTGTGTTGGCCAGCAAGAAATACCCTGTGAATAGGACAAAGCTTTCAGTGCATCAGCAATGAAAAACCTAAAATTCAGCCCAGATCACCAAGTGGAAAAATTTGGTTAAAGTAGTGGAATTTGCCAAAAGAGACTATTCTATAGGCTTTAAGTGATAGCATTTAACAATGTCTGTGGCTTGGGTGATAGAAAATATCTGTGTGACTCTTTTGCTAATAAACCTCCAATTTTAAGGTAATTTCATAAACCAGCATAGATTTCCAACTGCATATGCTCAGGTTTTAGCCATCAATTAGGATGTACACTTTTTTTTTTTGCCATGCCATGTGGCTTACAGGATCTTAGTTCCCTGATCAGGGATTAAACCCTAGCCCTCAGCAGTTAAAAAAAAAAGTAGCGTCCTAACCACCAGACTGCCAGGGAATTCCATAACCTTTCATGAAACAAAAAGGATGAAATCATCTTGTGGTTCTCTACTTTTTAGACAAAGAGCTGACAACTAGACTGAGTAGTACTGGGTCGCAGAGAACACAAGGCCCAGAGCGGATTTTCCTATTATCTCTGTATTTTTACCAGGATCTCCTGTCATAAAACAACTCATGCATATGGTTACTATGGTGCCTGGCCAAGGTGGGCGGTTTTAATCACTGTGCCTCCCCTAACAACTCCCTGCTGAGAGACTTCATACTCATACAGAACTAATAAGCCACCACCAACTGGAAGAGTTCAGGAAAGGTCCAAAGGAGACACCACGTGCCCATCCACTTCCCAGAATCCCTCTCGCTAACATCCATCTTGGCTGAGCAATGTGTGCGCCACCAGGAAAGACTCTGAATTAAAATGATTGGCCAAAGACCACCTGGAAACTAATCCCATCACCATAAAAATGGAGACTGCCATGCAGCAGAGCTGTCCTCCTGGGTTCCCTTACCCTACTGCTCTCCACCTGGTGCCCTTCCCAATAAAGTCTCTTGCTTTGTCAGCAGATGTGTCTCCTCAGACAATTCTTTTCCGAGTGTTAGATAAGAGCCCAGTTTTGGGCCCTGGAAGGGGTCCCCCTTCCTGCAACACAATGACCAGTGGAGTGGGAGAGGTTGCAGGGTCTGGCAGTCCTTGAGGGGTGAAGGATAGGGGTGGTTTATGTATCCAGGCAGAGCTTACTCTCTTGGTCATATGTTAAACTGGATCCTAAAAAGCAGATTTTTAATCAGATAGACCCTCTCAGGTGCTGAATAGCTGATTTTCCCCTACTTCTTTTAAATAACATGAAAAAATAGGATCAAGAACCTCCCCTACCACCTGCTCTACCACTCCTATGGTAAACTTAAAACAGGTCCTTGTGTCTTACAAAGATGGGGCAGAAAGAAAAAGCCTAATACCTTACTTTTTTTCCCCCTTTCCTTTTTCTGAGCCTCCTCCATCAATTCTCTTTTGGGAGCAGTCTTTGGTATACAGTTTAGTTTCATTTAATCTGGCAAAAGCTTCTTTGGTAATTTTATGAGTGTTGTTATGGACTGAATTATGTTGCCTCCCCAACCCTAATTCATATGCTGAAGTTTTAACCCCCAATGTGACCATATTTGGTGATGGGGCATTTAAGGAGGCAATTTAAGGCTAAATGAGTTACAAAGTCGAGGATTTAACACCTGTGCAACTGGTGTCCTTGTAAGAAGAGGAAGAAACAACATCTCTCTCTCTCTCCTCTCCCAACCCCTCCGCCCCTGCCCCCATCTCCCCCTGTGCACACACAGAGGAAAGGCCATATGAAGACATAGTGAGAAGGTGCCTCGTCCAAGTTAGGAAGAGATATCTCACCAGAAACCAACCCCAGTGGTGCCTTGATTGCGGACTCCCCAGCCTCCATAACTGTGAGAAAACAAGTCACCTAGTCTGTGATATTTTGTTATGGAAGCCTGAGCAGACTAACACAGGTAGCCATACACCAGCCAGAGCAATCTTTTTAAGTCTAAATTTAATCCTTCACTGCTCTACTTAAAACCTATCAATAGCTTCTCATTTCCTTTATAGTAAAATCCCAGTTGCTTACTCTGGCCTGCCGCATCTATGGTCTACCTCCCTTTCTAACTTCATTTTACTTTACTTTCCTCTCAATGGTGCAGCCACACTAACCTAATTCCTGGTAGTGTCTGGCTCTTTCCAAACTCCAGGCCCTCAGAGATGCTGTTCCTTCTGCCTGGGTTGCTCCTATTCTTCCAGCTAAAACCCACTTCTCTGAATCTTCAACCGAAAGGAGGTTCTTTATTCTCTCTCAGCTCACTCTTTCTTTCTTTCACAGCACACACCACAGTTTGTAATCACGTGTCTATCTGTATATATGTTTGTCGTGTTTTTCTTGCCACTGAAATAATGGTCAGCCAGTGAGGGTGGGATACATACCTGATTTGTTCACTATCATATCCCCCCAGGGGTTAGGCTGGCCAAGGTCAGAATAGGTGTTTATTCTGTAATTCTTTAAGTTTTGCAACCTCTAAGCAAAGAATATAAAATTACAAGTATAAAATTGCAAGCGCCTGGTGAAAGTGAGGGGGCCCTGAAACCAGCTTCATCAGCTTTCTGGTAAGTCACCCCCATACCCAGTATATAAATATTAATTAGACAGTAACCCTTTGAGAACAAGCCCTTTCCCTCCATCTCTACTGGAGTGGACTTCACAAGGGCTGTCTTTATGGTGATAGATAATCCTTACACTGTGGGAGCTTGTACTGATTTCTAAGAGCTTCGTGTAGGCCCATCCATCAGTGCCCACCCAATGCTTCCCAACAGCTGTGATAGCTTTTATATCCCACTATGTATTATTTACTGCAATAAAACACATATAACGCAAAATTTAGCATTTTAACCATTTTAAAGAGTACAATTCAGTGGCATTTAGTACTTTCACAATGACTGTGCAACCACTATTACCCACTTCTAGAATATTTTCATTACCTCAAAAGAAAATTCTATACCCATTCAATAGTCATTCCCCACCCCTTCTCCCTAGCCCCTGGCAACCGTTAATCTGCTCTCTGTTTCTATGGATTTGCCTTTTCTGGATATCTCATGTAATTGGAATCTAATAGGTTTTTAAAGGTACTTCTCTATCTAAAGTGAAGAGCAATTTCCAAAGGTTTGACTACTTAATTAACCGGTAAATACATCTGCTAGCACAGCAACTTGAATTCCAGTTTTGAAAAACAGTCAAACCCAAGATTACCTATTGTCTTTGCTTCTTCACAGCTGTCCCCCACCCACCCCCCTCTTTCAAGCTGGTGTCTTGGTGAGAACAACTGGAAAATGGAGCATGAATACTAACCCCCACCCCCACCACAACATCCCACATAACAGACTCTGATTTACCTAGGCCTGAAGTGTGGTCTCCTGCCCGATACATGTTTGGTTTTACTTTCACTCGGGTCCAGCCTGAACCTTCTTTGTCTTGGTAAAAGTTGCAGAGGTCTTCCTCAAAATTGCAGCTTGCTTCTAGGGCACTAAAAGGACGCTCTGAGCAAAGGAAAATCAAAGTTAAAGTAGGCCAAACCCAAGGATCTCAAAGGATGACAACTGATTGACAAATATGTACACATTTGTACTAGGGGAGCTTGGAGAAGCAGCACACAACAAAAGTATTTTTACCCTAATGGCATGCTGACAGGTTAGCATCAAACCCACGTTTCAGCATGACAGGAAAATTGTTCTTTTCCTCCCTTAAGGGGTAGAAAGAAGGAGCTCTGTTCACATTCTCTACAAAAAACCCAAAGTACCAGACTTCAAAAGAAATTTCCTTTCCTGATGTAAAGACTGAGAGCATTTATTCACATACTTCTTCACAATTCAAATTTCACTCATACAAAATTAAAAAGAAAGAGAAAAAGTAAGGATTTTATAGAATTCTTAATTTCTTTCTGACAGATATACAGAAATAATATTTTCCAGAAATAATTTTCCTATGTTGATCAATCTCTATGTCAGAAGCACAGCCACTGTCTATTTATAATTGACGTTAGTAGCAGGAGTTGATTTGCTGGAAGAGAATCATTATTCAGTATAAATCACACTGTTCAAACACCGATTCTGTCACCGGTTCTGCTTTTATTTTGGCTTTTGATGAATTCTGGTGTCATTTACTCTGGTCTATAAACATCACCTCATCCCAGATTACCTGGAGGAAATGGAACATAAAAGGTTCCTGCTCTTTCAAAAATAATGTGGTCCTGGCAACAAGTAACTCTAAACCTCACTGTTCATATTGCCCAGTGAGTCCAGAGGGGATGAGACTGCAGCAGTCTGGGACACACTCACTGTAGCCAAATATAATCTTATTTTGCATGCCGACATATACTGGCTTAACCTTTTAGAGCCAGAGACAGCACTGTTTTGAATAAGCAGAAAATTATCTCTAGACTCAGTGGTAAAGAATTCGCCTGCAATGCAAGAAATGCACGAGGCGAGGGTTTGATCCCCAGTCCAGAAAGACACCCTGAAGGAGGAAATGGCAACCTAATCTAGTATTCTTGCCAGGAAAATTTCATAGATGGAAGAGCCTGACAGGCTACAGTCCATTGGGTCACAAAAGTGTTGGACATGACTGAGTGACTAAGCACACACAACCTTTTAGGGCCAGAGGTAGCACTGTTCTGAATAAGTGGAAAATTATCTCTGGAGAAACACTTGAGTTCTAGGCATGGGAATCTGATGAAACAGAGAGCTGTTTAGGGACAAAGACTCACTATTCTCTCAATTTGTCAATATTCAAAGCAAGAAAACATTCCAGTGGTCTGAGGAGCTGGCCCAACTAAGTGGATGAAAGACACATGACAACCAAATGCTACAAGGAATCCAAGACTCCATCTTGGTCTAGGAAAACAAACAGCTATCGAAGACTTTATTGGGGCAATTGGTGAAATTAGCATATGGACTATATAGATTAATTTATAATATTGTATCAGTGTTAAATTTCCTGAATTTTATAATTATCCCATAGCATGTTGGAGAATGTCTCTGGTTTTAGAAAATACCTAATGAAGTATTTAATGGTAAAAGGACATAATATCTATAACCTATTCTTAAATGGTTGATAAAGCAAATATAGATTTGGCAAAATCTACATTTGTAGATCTGGGTGAAGAGTATATGGGAGTTCCTTATCATAATCTTGGAAATTGTGTCAGAGTTTAAAATGATACAAAAGTAAAGAGTTTTAAAAATGCTAAATTAGAAAGAAAAGTAAGTAACTAACCACAATACAAAAAAAGAATAGGAAGAAAATGTTCTTACATAACTGGAATCTGATCATATCTGAGACAATATGCCTTAGCAACTGTGCAAGGAGAGGCCCCTGAAGAGCTAGATAGAAGGAAAGAAAGAGAATTTTCAGTGCTCTAAGACTGGTGGTAACCCACTGCTCTGCCTGACTGTCGGCGTCAAGTTGAATCTTGAAGCTGTGCAGATAAAGTCATGAAGATATACATTTGAAAATGATTATGATAACATGTAAACAAAGATCCTTTGACATCCCCCCACAGAGATCTGAGCCCATGGGAAACCCCATAATGGTCTTCAGTCTTAGTCACCCCTCTGCCACCTGGTAATGAAAAAGCAGATGGAAATTCAGACCTACAGATAGCCACTCAGGTAAGAAAATAGGGCAGCACTCCCGAAAGCCATGGATAGAGAGAGTGGAAGGTCAGTGACATTATGCATCAGGAATATATCCCAAGGATAATCTTCTTGGTCATCCAAAAGAGATCCATAACCCATTTCCTAGGTGTGTGGGAGGAGGTGAGAGGTGATAGTAAAACTTGTAAGTAAGCAAGGCTCCATTGTCTCCATAGTGACAAACTGAGTCACACAGAGAAGATTTTTCTGAGGACAGTTATATTCTTTTGCTAAACACTTAGTCCTAGCAGTGGATTTGTCGGGGGTCCGGAGACAGTTTTCTGATAAAAAGAAAACCTCAAAAGCATAACTCAAAACCTAAATCTTTTTCAACTAGAATGCTTATTCTAGCACGAGACACTGTCTAATTCCTGAAGATGGGGGCCAGAGAGCTTATCATATATGACCTAAAGTGAGATCCCCAAACACAGGAGGTGAATGAAAAGCCTTTGCTTCAGGCTTGTTTCAGAAGTATGTGTCAAGTGGCGACTGAATTTGAGGAGTGTTAATAACATATCTGAAGCACAGGAAGGAATCAGAGGAAATTGGAAGCTCCTGAGCATCAGTTGATCACCCTGTCTCACCAAAAAAAAAAGAAAAAAAGAAAAAGTTCTCTTTGAGCCTCACAATGTACCATTTAGTTAATTATTTGATTTCCAATGTTTGAACTTTTTAGAATCAGGAGGCTCTGAAGATAAACTAATCTGATAGAGGGAGAAGATAAACTAGTCTTCTCCGTTGGAGAAGAATGGTTGGGAATATTTCTCATCTTTTCCTCTGCTTCATGGAGTTCATAGAGATGAACTCAGTATCAGTCCTTGAGATCTAAGAGGCTTATCAGCCCCTGTAGTGCTAGAGAGACTTTGGGTGTGGTGCTCTTTAGACTGTTAGACCTGCGCAGTAGCTCTTATTTTAGCATAGGCCAGCCTAAAAGCAACCCACTCCAGTACTCTTCCCTGGGAAATCCCATGGATGGAGGAGCCTGGTGGGCTGCAGTCCATGGGTCGCTAAGAGTCAGACACGACTGAGTGTCTTCACTTTCACTTTTCACTTTCATGCATTGGAGAAGGAAATGGTAACCCACTCCAGTGTTCTTGCCTGGAGAATCCCAGGGATAGGGGGAGCCTGGTGGGCTGCCGTCTACAGGGTCACACAGAGTCGGACAGGATTGACGTGACTCAACAGCAGTAGCAGCCTGAAAGCAGGCTGGGACAGCTCAAAGCTGGCAAGGGAATACTGTGAGTGGGACCTAGCACCAGACTGAGGAATCATGACGAAGCAGGGCTGGGCCACTGATCAGGCTGTGGAGATGCTTGAAGGCCTCTGAGTTAAGGAAGACTGTGACACCTGCAGCTGTAGCCTGGGCAACAACTGGAGCCACATTTCCAAACCAGACAAGAGGTCTAGGCAGTGTGTTGTTGGTGAATGGTCAATTTTGGGACTTAGGCCCACACAGACATCCTTTTAGAGGTATATCTGTGAGTGTTAGTACCCTCCCAGAGCCTGGCCTGGGTGTGGGGTGAATCCAAGGCCAGAGAGGAAGCTAGGTCTGCATATGGCAGAGACTGGAGGTCTCTGTTTGGCAGCTGGGCATTAAGGCAGTATTTCTAGACATGAGAAGTGAGTGGAATCACCTGTTAGGTATTCAAGGACTCACAGATTAAAAGGAGAGCTTATTCCTATGGTCTAGGTTCTGGGTCAAATGTGGTGGATGGGGAGTTTTCAGATGGAAGAGGCCTGGAAAGGGAAGGGCTGTAACTCAAGCTGGGAGGGACGGGGTAAGGTCTCACTATCCTCTGTAAGCATCCTCGGGAAATATCTGGGAGGATGACAAGCAGCTGGTGCTTAATACCTGTGACTCTGAGATGGGTCTCAGGTCTGGGAAACTAGATTAATCTAAGAGCAACCAGATGGTGGAAACAAGATGCTTCATATGTTGAAGTAATTCCTGTCTCAACCTACTAGGGAGATGAGGGAAGAAAATGTCAGATCCAGCTGGGAAAAGCAGAGACAATAAGTCTGGAGGTAACCAAGATAAAGAAAAAAAATGTTGGTACCTATTATGAAACAGAAGGACATAAACTATTTGTGAAATGTAAAAGGAAGTAGGAAAACTAGAGGGCTCAGCCTCTAAGACTCAGAATCTGGCCCACTGGTGCTTAATGAAGGGCACAAAACAGGCTCCAGCTTACACATTCATCAAGGCAGTGCCCTTTGCTGGTTCTCTTTAGTTTCCATCTGACTCCCTGTTCTCTAGGGAATGAATGGGAGTATTTTGAAAATTAAGTAAATAATATTAGGTCTCATGACCAAGCATTTTCTGTGTGCCATACTGTTCCAAGGCTATCACAGACATTATTAAATCATCAATCTTCCTGACAATTCTATGAAACAGATTCTTCCATCCTTGTCCCATAAACGTGAAAACAGTCTCAGAGACATTAGGTAACAAGCTGAAGGTCACACAGCTTGTAAATGGCAGAATAGGGATGTGAGTCCAAAGTCCTGGTTCTTAAGCACAGTACTTTGATTATGCAGTTAAACCATTTAAAGGAAAGCTGGTATACTAGGAAATTCTGAAGACCAATAGGGAACCTTGGTTAACTATATAAAAATGTGAATCCCTGGTAGTTCCTATGGAGGAAGGGTCTTTATCTGGGCTGGATTTCACAGTCTAAGGGGTCACCATCTCTCTTAACAAACGGTCCTTATTTTGCTGGAATCTTTCTTTTCTTTTCATCAGTCAGTAGAAAAGAGTTCACATATATTCTGTATCTTGGTGGTTCAGTAGATTCTATCACCTTCCAGCTGCAGCTTTACTCCACCTGCTATCCAGTATAGATGCTAAATAAACACCTCTTCTATATGCATAACTTGGAAATATTTTTAAAAGTTCAATGTAAATGTCCAGTGACTGAGAAGAGAAACTTTCTAAAAATAATGTTAAAGAGGTTGTAAAACTATTATTAACATCACTGAAACATTAACTGATGGAATTAGGGAGCAATCATATTTAGAGAAGTAAAACCACTTTGGTTTCTGTGTTCTGCCAAATTTAGAGACTCTTAATTTTTGATTACTGTTAGGATTAAATCATTTTAATTAGAGCATATAAATATGTAAATCAAGTCTGTTCTGTTTCACTAGTTTTGTTTTTTTAAGTAGAATTAGTTAAAACTAATATTTGATTTCAGCTAATTAGTAAGTTTCTCTGTAATTTGGAGGTAACAATTTATCTTGAGTGAAAAATATTCTAAGCTCCTTTGCTTATAGAATATATTCAAAACTGGGGGCACTCTCTGTCCCCCTTCTGATGTCTGTGTCAGAAGCTTTCTCTGTCCCTTTTTATCCTCTAATAAAACTCTGCTTCACAAAATCTCTTGAGTGATCAAGCCTGGTCCCTGGTCCCGAAGATAAATCTTCTTTGGAGATCAAGAATCCAATACCGTTCACCATAAGATATCATCTTGGGGGCTTGTCTGGGATCTTCAGGACAAGCTTTCAGCTTTTCAACCTCCTCATCAATTGAAGGCTTCCCATGGTGGGTTTCTCTACTTCAAGGAAAGGACTTTCTTCAACTCTGTAAATATCTTCACCAACAGCAATCGTATGTGACACCTCTTCTTGATCTGATGACATCTAACAATCCTAAGATGGACTGATGTAACTATGGACATAATATGAATTTGTGATTGTTTTGCCCCATTAAATCCAGAGGAAGTGATGGTATGCAACTTTTGAGGCTGGGTCATAAAAGATGCTACAGCTTCCTCCTGGTTCTCTTGGAACATGGCTTCGGCGGAAGTCAGCCAGCAATGAAGTCTGACAACCCTGAGACCACCTTCCTGGAGAGGTCATGTGTGAGTGGTTCAGGAGACAGGCCTAACTGAGCTCCCAGACAACTGCCAGCAGCAACTGCCAGTCACGTTTATGAGTCGGCACCAAAACACTCTTTTCATGGTTTTTTAATCTTTTCTGAAGAAAAGGCCTTTTGCTTAAGAAGGAAAGGGGAAATTTTATGGAAACCTGTGAGGATGTAATAGAAGAGGTCAAGAAGGCTGAACAGGAAGGAGGCTGGCAATTCCAGAATGCCTTGGTAGAAGGAACTGCTCAACTATCTCCCCCTAGAATTTCTTCCATCTCTGGGTCACTCCAGATAAAATTAAAACTCCTGAAGAGAGTTTGGTTGGCCCCAACTTGAGGCATCTGACAGCTCTTTGGTTGATCCAGTGTGATCAGATTTGCAAAGATGTAAAATTTACTGAGACCCATGGTTGGTATAGGTGTGTAGAAACAGGCATTCTCACATGTGACTGTTGCAAGTAAGTTATCTTGGCTTTTTCTGGAGGCTGATAGTACCCTAAGATACACACACACACCACACACACACACACACACACACACATATTCTTAAGGACATACTCTTACTCTTCAATCAAGATATTTCACAATGTAGAATTTTTCTAAGAGAAAAAAAATTTAGTTAATTGAGTGATGATGTAGATAATTGGTTATTTTATTATTGCTTGGAATAGCAACATTTGTTATTGTTGTTCAGTAGCTAAGCTAAGTCATGGCCGACTCTGCAACCCATGGACTGCAGCATGCTAGGTTACTCTGTCCCCAACTATCTCCTGGAGTTTGTTCAAATTCATGTTCGTTGAGTCAGTAATTTTATCCAACCATATCATCCTCTGTCTTCCCCTTCTCTTCCTGCCTCCAATCTTTCCCAGCATCAGGGACTTTTCCAATGAGTCTACATTTCACATCAAGTGGCCTAAGTTTTGGAGCTTCAGCTTCAGCATCAGTCCTTCCAATGAATATTCAGGGTTGATTTCCTTTAGGACTGACTATTCTGATCTCCTTGCAGCCCAAGGGACTCCCAAGAGTCTCCTCCAGCACCACAGTTCAACAGCATCAAGTCTTTGACTCTTGGCCTTCTTTATGGTCCAAATCTCATATCCATACACAAGTACTGGGAAAAAACCATAGCTTTGACTATACAGACCTTTGCTGGCAAAGAGATATCTCTGCTTTTTGATATGCTGTCTGGGTTTGTCATTGCTTTTCTTCCTAGGAGCAAGCATCTTTTAATTTCAAGGCTGCGATCATTGTCTGCAGTGATTTTGGAGCCCAAGAAGACAAAATCTGTCTCTGCTTCCACTTTCCTCCCTCTGTTTCCCTGAAATGATGGGACTGGTTGCCATGATCTTAGCTTTTTTAATGTTGAGTTTCAACCTAGCTTTTTCACTCTCCTCTTTTACTCACATCAAGAAGTTCTTTAGTTCCTCTTCAATTTCTGCCATTAGAGTGCTATCACCTGCATATCTGAGGTTGCAAAATTGGAATGTCCTAATTGTCCAACAGTAGGAAACTGTTTAAATAAATGATAAAGCCATATGCTAGAGTGCTTTATAGCCATTAGAAATTACGATGTAGTCCCATATTTGTTTACATAGATACATGTCCATTATGTACTGTTATATGAAAAAAAGCAAGTTATATATAATATGTATAGTATGACCTTATTTTTGTAAAAATACATACATACATATATGCACATTAAAAAAAGAATATATTCAAAACTATATTAAATTAGAGACCAACTCTATCTTAAGTGAAAGTTATACTACCAAAACCAAATTCAAAAATTTACTTCCCACACTCCAAAACCCAGAACAAAGTCTCCTTAATAAGATGGATGACCGCTGTGTCTCCCTGGGGCCTCTCAAGGGAACACATTCATTAAAAGGTAAGGTCAACTGCATTTATTTGTGCATGTGTACATGCTAAGTCACTTCAGTTGTGTCCAACTCTTTGCGACCCTATGGGCTATAGTCTACCAGTGCTCTGTCCATGGGATTCTCCAGGCGAGAATACTGGAGTGAGTTGCCGTGCCCTCCTCCAGGGGATCTTCCCGACTCAGGGATCAAACCTACGTCTCTTATGTCACCTGCATTGGCAGGAAGGCATTTATCTGGGTTATCAATTATAGTGTCACCCTTCTAATTCTAAAATATTTGTTTTCTAATACACTTTGAATTGATTTGCTTACCTATTTCCCAGGAAATAAAAATTCCCCCTCTTTTTACAAACACAAAGTTTATGGAAATTACAAAACTGGTCATGATAAAATTATGTGAGCATTCCCTTAGAAAGAGAAATTGAATACATACTCTGAAGTCAAAACCATCATATAGATGTATGCTCCTGCTGCTAAGTCGCTTCAGTCATGCCCGACTCTGCAACCCCATAGACGGCAGCCTACCAGGCTCCCCCGTCCCTGGGATTCTCTAGGCAAGAACACTGGAGTGGGTTGCCATTTCCTTCTCCAGTGCATGCAAGTGAAAAGTGAAAGTGAAGTCGTTCAGTTGTGTCTGACTCTTAGCGACCCCATGGACTGCAGCCCACCAGGCTCCTCTGCCCATGGGATTTTCCAGGCAAGAGTACTGGAGTGGGTTGCCATTACCTTTTCTGATACAGATATATACCAAATACTAACATCTTTAAACAGGAGGACATTTAAAAATTAGATTCATAAAATTAGAAAGAGTTCTTATAATTCTACTCAGTAGATTTTGAGAGTTTTTTCTGTCTACTCTACACACATGTCTATGGACCCAAGATTTCCTTTAAAGAGAAAGATGGAGTTGGGGGGAAGTTATTTAATTTTAATTTCTTAGTACATAGAGAAGATAAAATCTCCTTAACTCAGGAAAACTGACTTCTGGTGTCAGGAAAATCAGTTTCATTCTGTGAGAGGGAAAAAAAGAGTAAAATAACAGAGAAATGACTATTTGGCTAAATAATTTTTTAAGGATGAGATAAAAAAGGAAAAGAAGAGGAAATTAGAAGGAATTAAAGCAAGTCCTGACCACAGGCATCTGTTGAGAAAGGAAAATCCCAGATGGGAGGAAGAAGAAAAAGAGAATGCTTACCTGTCTGATTTTGGCAGTGAACAGGAGAGAAAGAAATATCATCCAGGGCTACATATCCTCCTTTAGGACCATTGAAGGCAACTTCAAAAATAACCTGCAGAGGAGAAAGACATGTTACTTGTTTACATATTTTCTTTTAGGCTTAAATGCTTGTAACTATGACTTAAAATGGTGTGTTGCTCAAGCCAGGTATATAGGTATTTGAGCAGCTCCCTCCTTAACTCATAGTTTCTTCTGGGGAGAGTGACTACTAAGCCCTAAGTTGCATTTTATTGGTGGAATTTCCCCCCTCCCTTTTGCGTCAAAGTACCTATATCACTTGCTGATAGAACTGCAGACTCAATCATCTGTTTTATGAACTTCAACTAAAGAGGCAACATGCTGCTTGCAGAAGGCAATCCTGCCCTTCACAGAGCCCTAAGCCCTTCCCAGGTTCTCTTTCTCATGCATAAAATTCTATGTCCATCTGGACAAAGATGCAGCAATCAGAGATGATTACCTGATGCCTAAGGCAGAATCAGGCCCAGAACTCCCGTGTACAATGTTAGGATTTCGGCATATCCTGGCATGCTCAAATAGAGAGAACATGGGATTATTAATGAGTTCAGGCCCCTTTAGTTACACTGTCTTCTCTGCTACCAACTTTGAGTTCAATGGACGACTTTCTGCTTTCCATGGGGATCAAGTATGGTGAGCACAACACTCACCTGTGTTGGGAAAACCACTGAAGTGTGCAGACTATCCTGCTGGATTGATAACATAAGATACACCGTTGAGCAGGGGTGGAAATCCAAGTGCCCACCCAGGCCAGTTACGTAATGTAAATGCGTGATATGGGTTTCACCTGATGCAGCAGGAAATGGTGTGAAATGGAGAGCCAGGCTCATCGACTGGGGGCAGCTGCTACTTAGCCTTGTCAGTTGCTGGCAGGTGCGAATTTAGGCCTAACATGCCTGGACTCACCAAATTGTCAAGAGGACTTGATCGCTAGATTTTTGACAATTCATTCAAAAACTAAAACAAATATGTGTGCAAAATAAAACCAAACAAATACCACTATAGCAGCTAGACAAATCACTATAGGCTAGATCTGACCCACAGGCCTCTAGTCTTCACCCTCTGCTAAGGAGAATGGTGTCTCAGAGGCAGACAGACCAGAGTTCAAATCCTGTTGCGGTCACTTTACTAGGTGACCTTGGGGACATAGCTAACCCTTTCAGAGCAACACTTTTCTTGTTATAAAATAGACATTTTAACATCTTCCTTGTAGGACTGTAGATGTGATTAAATGAGATACTGTGTATATAGATCCTATGGAGTCAGGTGCGCAACAAGCTCTGAACTAAATCCATGCCTTTTTCTCCAGGGTGACCCCCTCCTGAACTGGTATTCATATTTGAGTCTAGTTGGCCACTATTTAACTCTAGTTTGTCCCTTTTATCCTCTAGGTCTCAATTTCTTAATTTTTGAGAAAAGACTTTGGATAAGATTGTCCGTTTCAGTTTGACAACAATGGTCCTTAGACACTTGGCCTCTCCAAAATCTAAGACAACCCTGGAAGTTTGTCTCTGGCAATGGAGGAAGGGCTGAAAACCAAGGGGACAGATTTGGGTGAATGAGGAGGAGCAAATTCAGTTTACAAGCTCAACATAGGCCTATGACATTTCATTTTCAAGGTGATAAAGCCAACAACAGATTGATCTTACTGACTGATCTAAATATCGTTACTGAATAAGGATATCTCCAATCATAATTTGCAAATCACAGCCTCTGTGTCATTGTGTTCTCTATTGTTCAGATATTTGTCTTCCTTTAAAAAATTCATTTGAGAATATGGGGACATTAAATTCGCTGATTTCCGCAGGGTAAGTTTCTTTTCTTGGAAATTACCAGGAGCCAATAATCCTGATGTAATGAGTCCCAAATGCCAGGGCAAAATCATGCATGTGTGACTCAAAAGGATATGTACTTAAGTTTAGTAGTAAACTTAAGCAGTAAACAGAAATGGTAACTTTTCAAACATTGATTAAAAAGAAAATTCAGCAAAGTCTCACTCGTATAAATGTTGCCCCAGGAGTTTACGGTTGGATGAAAAGAATTTGCAAGGACAATGCCTTCACTGTGCATGTGACTTGTTACTCTAATAGAAGGAAAACTTTCTCAAGCAGCATGTGCATTTCTTTTTCTCCTTGTAACCCACACTCACAGAAACTTTTCCACTGGGCTGCAAGAGCAAATCAAGGCCTGGTTAGACTCTGGAATAGGAAATAGCACACATACTACAAAAGTCCCCTCTCTGGGGCTGTCTAGGGTAGGGGGAATTGGAAGAAGGAAAGGGAGTGGCAGGCACACAGTCCATGGACAGAACACTTCTGAAACCAAGACCCCACCCCAACACTCACTGAAACACCACATCAGGTGAGCAGATGGCACTACCGAAAAGCAGCCAGAGGATCATCGGCCTCTTTTGCACTCTAAACGGAACTCGGCAAGATACTGCAAAAAGTGCAAAGTGAAAGAAGGGGATGCTCTCAACCTGTGGGGACTAAGACTCTCTTTAGAGCCCCAGATCTGCAACCACAGAGCTCCCCTCTTCCTTCAGATTTAAGTCAGATTTAGTGCAGGAAACTTTCTTAGCACCCTGGCACTCCCCAGTGGTGTGACCTAGAACAAAACAGCAAACATCTTGCACTTTCCATTTCCTCCTCTTTCATCTGGAATACGGGGATAATTTTATCTACTTTGTTGGATTGTTGTCAGTACGGAAATACATGTGCGCGCGCGTGTGTGTGTGTGTGTGTGTGTGTGTGTGTGTGTGTGCTCAGTTGTTTCTGACTCTTTGCGACCCCATGGACTGTAGTCCGCCAGGCTCCTCTGCCCATGGGATTTCCCAGGCAAGAATACTGGAGTGGGTTGCCATTTCCTTCTCCAGGGGGTCTTCCCAAATCAGGGACTGAACCGGAGTCTCTTGCGTCTCCTGCACTGGCAGGCAGAATCTTTACCACTGTGTCACCTAGGAAGCCCAGAATACATGTATAGATATGTATTAACATATGTGCTTACAAAAAGGTCTTCAAGGATGAATACCAAGATGTTAGTTCTTTTCTTTGCAGGGCTGGTGTAGGGTGTTTTAGTTTGTTTTGCTTCTCTGAATTTTCTAATTCTTTTGCACTCAACATTTACCACTCATGTAAATGAATAGTTTTAAACCATAAAAAGTTTAGAGGCCCCAAGGCTTGTTTCAAATTAGGGCCAAAATCATGTTTATTTCTGACTTTTATGACATTATTTGTACTGAAAGGAGAAAAGAAAAAATTAGTCTTTTTTTTTTTTTTTAAATTTAGAAGGAGTGTTCCCTCAGGTAAGGGGAACCTTCACAGCTGCTGTCAGGAGCTGAAGTTTGAGAGTGAGATTCACGTAGAAGGAGTTTCACTAATCTCATCTGAACTCACACGACCACAGTGCAAGTTCAGAGGGAGAGTGTGGGCAAGAAATCTAGTTGGTTGACTGGCTTTCCCATATTTGTCTTTATTAAGAAACACTCTTCTAGAAAATGAAGTGATAGAGGAGGAAGGCAGAGAGAATACAGAGGAAGGGAGAAAAGTGGAAAAGGCCAAGGAAGGGAAAAGGGAGATTAAGACTGAGACCCAAAGGAAAAGGAGGAAGGAGTGTGAGACGGCAGTGACTTCTGCTCCACGTCTGGGTGCGGGTGGGGTCTCTGCAGAGTGGCCAGGCCAGGGCACACCAGGCACACCTACCTCCTTGGGGTACGGGGCACTGAACTCCACCTCAGCAAGGTTCCAGACAGCATTCCCTGGGTCGCCCACTTTCCAGATCTCCTCATAGAGGCCAGCTGCATCCCTCGTGTACACAGAGAAGATGTTGTCATTCCTCTGCTGGAGTTGGTAATAAAATGACAGGCAGCCAGACATGGGGGCTGTGGTCATCGGGGAGATGAGCTGGGCCACCTCCTGGAAGTGCTTGATATAGACAGAGTCCACGTACATGTAATGGCCTGAAATTGCACAGAGAAAACAACCCAAGACAGGGAGACAGATTCTCAGACGCAACCACACAATTTGGGATTTACTTCAAAATAACCCGGTGGGGAGAGGAAGAGCGTGAGCTGTAGATGAAAGAAGTTTGGCAATAGGTTGATGAAAGTTGCCGCTGGGAGATAAGTAGTGGAGTTTACTGTGCTCTGCTTAATATAAGGACCATTCTTTCTCTTTCCTTTACCTTTGATTGAAGTAAAACACACATATAGAAAGGTAGGTATGTCATCTGTAAAGTGTTTGAATGTTTATAAGCTGAACACAGTTGAGAAAAAAAGCAGAATGTGACCCCAACGGCTCCTCCAACAAGCCTTCTTTGAGTGATAAGGTTTCTAAGAGCACGCCAAGCACACCATCTGTTCTCCTCTACATCTTTGCCACATACATGTAATGTCACTGTGTGTTCTTTAAGTGAAACAAAGATTTCGAATTCAAACTAGATGACAATTTGTACCTCTTTAATAGAGCGTGTAGGTCAGTCAACACCATTGACAGGGTTAGGATTTGGGAAGTTGAACTTGGGACCAAGCCCCCTTCCCTCGATGGTTGGCAAGGCCTTGATAACAGACCTAATAGCTGATCTTCATTAGAGGCATTTTGGTAAAATAAAGAAAAAGAGAGGTGGAAGTGGAAGAACCTGGATTTTGGCATTAAACACGTTGGCTTTGAACCCAGCTCTACATCTTAGGCCCTGTGACTTTGAGCAAGTTACTGAATATCTCTGGACTTCACTTTCCTGATCTCTAGAATAAGAATCAAATATTTCTCTCACGGGGTTGATCTGAATGTTAAATGAGATTATGTATGTGAAGTGGTTAGCGCGTACCTGGCACATTGTAATTGCCTAAGATAATTATAATGAAGCAAAGGAATGCCATTGGTGTTTTTATACCATGCTCCTCCCTTATGGTACTATTAGTATCAGCAATTTAATTTATCTTTAGTCTAAATTTATTTGAGCTGCAGTGACAGAGGCGTGTGAGGCAATGCAGCTATGATAGAATGGCCTTTCTATTTATAAGCTCAGAACAATTATAGCTTAATGTTTTTGCTTTTATTACATGGTACCTGGTTTATAATCTTTTCTTTTATCACCAGCAAAATAGCAGTAAGTATATTAGGAAGAATATATGCATTCACATGCTGGACACTTGCTTTGCAGCTAACACACCACCTGGAATGTGGTGGGCCCTCAACAACTGGTGATTCAAAGCAGAAACATGGTCTCAGAACAATCCTCACTGCAATATGGCAGAGGGGAAAGGTGGATAAATCAAAGCTCCTTTCTCCCGGTAGCAAATTGTTCAACCCACTCTGAAAAATCTCCCTGGCTTAAACAGAATTGTCTGACTATCTTGCCAAGCCATGCGACTGTGAATAAACAGAAATTACAAACTCAGATGATCAGAGGAGTCAGCCATATCAAGTATATGACTGAAGTGGAGTGGGTCAGGGAGAAAATGGAGAGTGATGGATTAGCCACCAACAGTGGAAATCACATTTCACCAGCAATGGGAAGCAGATATCAAACTTCCCTGAAAAAAATCAGAAAATCTGATAGTGCTGGGTCTGTATTCTTGGGCTGTGACAACCAGTTGGGGGTGAGGGGCGCTGGCCCTGTGCGTGGACCCATGCTCCTCCCTGAGAACCCATCCCTCTACTTCCTGCCGATGCCCTCATATCAGCCAGGGGCTGCAGGCTTCTCCTGCTGAAACTCAAAATCCAGATTTTTCTGGCAAATCCATTGATTTAAAAATGATACCACCCCTATTATTTTCTTAAGGTTACCATAACAGTAACCTAAACTGGATGGCTGAAACTAAAGAAATTTGTTGTTCCACAATTCGGGGGGCTAGAAGTCCAAGGTCAAGGTATGGGAACAATTAGTTCCCTCTTACAGATGTCAAGGAGACCCTGTTCTATGCTTCTCTCCTAGCTTCCATGGCATTGGCAACCTTTGACCCTGACTGATAAATCTCTGCCTTCAGAGATCACATGGTCACATGGTATTCTCCCTTCTAAGCTTGTATCTCTCTGTGGCCACATTTCCCTTTTCTTCATACCGGACTTGGGCGGGGCCAGGGCCCACCCCACGCTAGTATGACCTCATCTTAACCAATTAATCTTCAATGACCCCATTTCCATTCCCCCATTCTGAAGTTCTGGGGGTTAGGACTTTAACATATGGATTTTGAAGAAATACAATTCAACCTGTAACACCTGCCATCACAATTTTTTAAACTTTGTGAGTGCCAAATAAACGTAACTGCAAGACTGGCAGCAGCTGATGAGCTCCCAGTTGGCTGCCTCTGGGGAGGGATTTTAAAGGAAGAATCAGAGTGTTGGACTGAGCAGAATCCAGGAACTTCTGATAAGGAGGCAAGGCCATGAGCGCCCCTCCTAAGCTCAATGTCCTCTGAAGCACTGCTGGTGGCCAGACAGACATGAAGAAGGTATTCAGTCTACCCAGGTGAAGCACACCTCCAAAACTCCAGGAGACCTCAGGAAGTCTAGGAGACCTCACAAATCCACTGGAAAGTATTTGTTCTGTTTCCAGAGTACATGTTTAGGAGCAATGTCTCACACTCCTTCCCATTATGAATATATCTTCCTCACAGCTGACAGATATCTAACAGTGTTCTTGAAGGCTACTTACTCACCTCCTGGGTGGACAAAATTTAAATACCTGAATTTGCAGCTAGTGCCTAGTTAACAACCCATGCACAAGACATGAGGCCAATGAACCACAGTCCCACCCCTGATCCCAAACAACAGCAAACACAATGTGACCTGCCCAAAGTGAGTCAGAGAGGCTGCTGGGAATCTGACCAAGACTGCTGACACCAAGTCTCGTATGGAACCACTAGACCAGACCACAATGTATTGCCTCCCCACCCTTTCCTCTCTGTCATTCATTTGTTGCCAAAGTTGGGTACTATTTACTGACTATCTGAGTAAGACACTTTCTGACTGGGGAACAGAAGGTAACTCATCAGAAGCGTATCATCTCAGTTGAAGGAGTAGGGATGATTCAGAAATCACCAGGTGTCAGCCCCAGGAGGCTGGGCCAGAGGAATGACCACAGCCCGGCTGAATAGGTGTCTTCAGGTACAATCTGCTCTGAGGTTGGGAGCAGGTGGTGGTGCAGGCACTGTTTTGTGTACCCTTCCAAGGGGAATGAAGAAGGTAGCCTGGAGTGCTTGGAAAATTATGGCCAGTGTCTTATAAGAACTTTTCTGCCCAGCTCAATGAGGCCAACTCCTCAACTGATCCAGGGTTCTGGAACCTCCAGAATCTCTAGAAGAAGCCTTTTAGAAAGAAAAATCAGATCCTTTAACTCTGAGTAGATTAAACTAGGTATAGATAGATCTTAGGTGGAAAGGATCCTTATAATCAACCAAACCGTTGGGGATCCTATTAAAAGAGCAAAACTCTCTGTGACCCAAGCCAAAGCTCAGGCCCCTCTGGCAAAATGCCTGCGCTAAGAGCACATGCACACTCTCTTCTGAAGAGGGCTTCCCTCCTTTCTCACAGCAGCTCTCTGTATTAGCTCAACTTTTCATGTGGAACCAGTGGCTCACTGGTAGTCAGCCATTTTCCCTTGAATTAGGGAAAGAACTTTGAAGGCAGCTCCTGAACATCTATTTTCAAAACAGTCTGGCTAACCAGCATTCCACAGAGATTGCCCTTGGCTTGGCTGCGATGCCAATGGCATCCTCTGACTCAGCTGTGATCCGGTCCTGTTGGCCACATTTGTGCTCCAGTTGCGGTGTCTGCATCTGTGTCATGGTTGTCTGGACGAGCTGTCTTCTGGGTGTGGGGGAAGACCCAAAGAAAGGCATGCCAGTGGGTCTGCTGCCACTGTGAGGAGGCAGCCCCCAAAGGCATCTAGTTACCATGCCCGCTCTCCAGTCTACAGGTCTGGCAGTTACCTGCGAAACCTTTAGTTCTAAGGGTTTGGTTAAGTTTTACTATAATAGAGTCTGACTCTACAGTAGAGTCAGTCTGTGAAGTGGGACTTCTAGTTTCTGCTAAGATCTCAGTGATAAGAACAATGAAGCACAAGTCCCTCTATTTTCTACACAGTGCTGCTAAACTATCCCTGTTGTATATGCTACATTGTGGCAGACCTGGAATCTAAACCTGCTCTACCAGATTAGACCCTTTCACCTCCCCACTGATCCTAACCCTCCCTCCTCACCTACCTCTGCCGGCCTGTATATATGAGAAGGCCAAGGAGGGATCAGAGAGACTGGAGGCAGAGTTTCTTTGAAGAGACTTATGGAGCTGACCTGCCACGTGTTTCCTTTTGATCCCCCAAGGGAATGGGAGGGGATTGCTTCCCCTTTCTTACCTTTACCCAAGGGAGGGGGTTTCAGAGAACCACTTGCAGAGAAGGTAGGGGAGGGAAACTACCATCTAATCTCATCCCACCCACGCTTGCAAGCTCCTGGGTTCTGTGACTACCTTGGGCCTTGAGAGGAGGGTGGCAGTTACTGAGAGAACTCTAGGGGTAACTGGAGTTTGTGGGTTGCAGAGGCTGGGCCTCTGTATCAGAGCCTTGATGGCATACAGCTAGAGGCTCTAGGGACCTGGGGGCAGAAAGGACAGAAAGGATTTTTGTTGCCAGTGAGCTGGACTTCTAGAGTTTGATGGGGGAGACATCTGAGTTTTCCCGAAGCCTAGGTGGAAAACTCAGAAGGTAGCTGGGCTAGAGTGTCTGAAAGGACTCTTCTCAAAAGGACTGCATCCAGGGCGGTAACCCTAACAAAAAGGGGCTGGTGGGGTCTACCTCATAACAAGCACTAAGGGGGATTCACCGATGGCCAGTCAGAGTGCATCATTTTTGTCACTGGCTGTGAGAGACATAGCCAGCATCCAGCCACCTGCAGCATGAAGGTCATCGACTCCAGATTAAACAGCACAGGTCACATATGACCTTTCGTCCCCTTCCCTTTCCCGTCTTGCCTCCCCCATCCCTGGAGAAGCCAGAAGCAGCATCGTGAGTGGCGGAAGACGAAGAAAAGACCAAAGGGAAGAAGTATGAAGAAGTAAAGCCCAATCCCTTCTCTACAGCTGATCTGTGTTCTGGTTGAAGGATCAGAAATTGGAGTTCCGGATCAACTGAACTTAATCCTTAAAAATGAGGCGGTTTGTTAATATCAGAAGGTGCCTGGAAAGCCATGGTGAAGTCACCCAAGGACAGAGAAAGGAGATCCAGCAGAGCTTGCACAAAGGTAATGGTGAGAAAATTAATAAAGCTGCTTCCCTGCTGAGTGCTTTTGCGATGACCCAAATGGATCGGTGCAGAGAGAGAATGAATAAGTGCTATGAAGATGATGCTTGAACTCAATCCAAAGTGAAATGAGGAAAGAATGTTGTGAGTTATGGAAAGATGATCCATCCATCTCAGGGTCTTTGATGGAATAAAACAACTCTGACCTTATTCTACATTTTGAAACTTTGTTCAGCTCCTTCTGTAGCGGCACCGTATGCAGACCTGATTTTTAAAATTTTAGCAAAGGAACAGATTTCCCTCATTATCTTTCCAGCAATTATCTTCTTTTTGCTAAGACAGGTAGGAAACAGTAATGATCTGAGCTGTCAGTAGCTTATCCCCTGAAGGATTTGGTTTCACTTCATAAAATATTAACAAAGGAGAGAAATCCACATGTGATGAATGCAAATTGAGTAAGAAAAAGCAAGATAATATCCCAGCCCCTCCAGGAGTCTATCACACTCCTACTGCATTAGTCATTTCCACCGTAAGTCAAGAATTTGAAGACACAGTGCTCATTTGAAAAATCTGACTCACTGTTTGAGGCTGTTAAAAACATACAGACAAGTGAAGGAAAACTGACATCCACACAATATTTTTCAGATATTACTTTTACTGTTCTCTTTTCTAAAACACATAGGCCAGAGCCCTCCAGAGAAGACTTCCTTCGGCATCTCTGCAGCTCTGAAGTTTCTGAGCAGGCACATAGCTTCCCTCACCCCTGCTGTTTGTTTCTCCAGTTTTTACCTGAAAGCAAAAGCATAACCTGCTTCCAGGATACGAATGAACAGGAGATGAGTTTATATAGAGCCAAATCTGCTGCTGCGGGCAGACAGCTGAACCATTTAATCTTTCCTCTGCCACCCAAATTGACAGAGCTCAGGGAAAATCAATATACCTGGTAGAAGGCAAATGTAATAAGAAAGGCAGCCTTTCTCTTATTTAGAGCATTGGAGGCTTTTTTCCCAAGAGTAATCCTGGTCAAACCTTTGAGTCATATGAGCAAAAAGTGTTTCAAATAAAAAATTTAAGAATTTTAACTCATCTTTTTTAGCCCCATCCTATGTAGGGAGAAGTCTAACCTAGGAGTCTAAGTGTGAGGAGTGTGAATGTGTGTGTGTGTTGAGTGGAAATGAGAAGGCTCTTTGGTTGTTCATTGGGCAATACCTTACTCCAAAAACAGAAGTGAAAGTGAGACAGCAGAGAACAGTTGGAAGAAGTGAATGGAAGGTAGACATCCAGGCTTCCTGCTGATCACAAGCAGAAATACAACCTAGGATCTAGGCCCTACTCTGCCATTATCACACATGCCACCATCTTTAAACACTCTCCAAACATCAAAGAAACTATCTATTCTCATGCCTGGACACCTCTGCATACACTATTCTTATCTTCTCCTTATCCATCAGGCCAAGTACCAGTTCTGATATGACTTCCTGTAGAAAGCCTTCCCCAAATTCCAAAACCAAGGTGGTCTTTCATTTTTCTGTGGTCCCATACCATTTATTTCATAATTCTACTAATCATACATCCCTATGCATATTTACATAGTATCTCAGTATTTGAACATTTTGAGAAAGGCCATAATATATGTTAACACAGAAGTATATTAAAGGCACTGAGAAGCCATCAAATAGAGGTGTCTGTTTAGCTTTCTTTAGCTCAGCATTTCCCCAGTTTACTTGATGACATCTATAGCCCTTCTTCTCACATAAAGATTATTATACTCAAATAGTGGCATTCTAGGGAACAGTTGGAAGTTTTTGTATCACTAGGTTATGCAAGAATACCTAGTCTATAAAGAGGGCTTATTATGTATTTGTTGAATGAATGAATGAGCAATCAATGAAAAAGCCTCATTGTGATCAATGAAGAAGGCTCTGACTAGCCTGATTATAATTCAGGATTGCTGGAAGCAGGTAAAAGTCTCCCTAGAGTTCGTCCCTTCAGTTCAGTTCAGTTCAGTCGCTCAGTCATGTCCGACTCTTTGCGACCCCATGAACTGCAGCATGCAGGCCTCCCTGTCCATCACCAACTCCCAGAGTTCACCCAAACCCATGACCACTGAGTCGGTGATGCCATCCAACCATCTCATCCTCTGTCGTTCCCTTCTCCTCCCGCCCTCAATCTTTCCCAGCATCAGGGTCTTTTCAAATGAGTCAGCTCTTTGCATCAGGTGGCCAAAGTATTGGAGTTTCAGCTTCAGCATCAGTCCTTCCAATGAACACCCAGGACTGATCTCCTTCAGAATGGACTGGTTGGATCTCCTTGCAGTCCAAGGGACTCTCAAGAGTCTTCTCCAACACCACAGTTCAAAAGCATCAATTCTTCAGTGCTCAGCCTTCTTCACAGTCCAACTCTCACATCCATACTTGACTACTTCAGGCTCAGGCTCAAATACTTCGTTGGGCCTTCATACTGACATCAGAGGACTAAGCAAAGCTAGAGGGCAAAGCTGCCTCTCTCTGGGAGCAGTTTTAGAATAGCCAAGGAAGAAGAGAAAAGATAGGAAAAACGGAGAGGAAGAGATGGGACGGGGAGAGGGAAGGAGAGGAGAGCAGTGAGTGCTGACGGCAGGGCTGACATGCTCTGCCACCAAGGCTTTGTGCTCCTCAGGGGTGACCACATCATCACGCCTTGATACAGACAGTAGAAAATCTACTGGTCAGGATATTAGAAAAGCCAGCTCCTCTTTTTCTCATTCCTTACTCCCTTTAATCCTCCTTTTTCTTTTTTCTAATGCCAAATACAATGTGTTTATACATATTCAGGAGGGACTCAAGGCATTTTATTTTTAAAATTAATTTTTATTGGAGTATAGTTGACTTTAAGCCAACTTTTTTTTTTTTGGCTTAAACTTTGAAAAAGTTGGCTTAAAGCTCAACATGCAGAAAATGAAGATCACGGCATCTGGTCCCATCACTTCATGGGAAATAGATGGGGAAACAGTGGAAGTAGTGTCAGACTTTTTTTTGGGGCTCCAAAATCACTGCAGATGGTGACTGCAGCCATGAAATTAAAAGATGCTTGCTTACTCCTTGGAAGAAAAGTTATGACCAACCTAGATAGCATATTCAAAAGCAGAGACATTACTTTGCCAACAAAGGTCCGTCTAGTCAAGGCTATGGTTTTTCCTGTGGTCATGTATGGATGTGAGAGTTGGACCATAAAGAAAGCTGAGTGCCAAAGAATTGATGCTTTTGAACTGTGGTTTTGGAGAAGACTCTTGAGAGTCCCTTGGACTGCAAGGAGATTCAACCAGTCCATTCTAAGGATATCAGTCCTGGGTGTTTTTTGGAAGGACTGATGCTAAAGCTGAAACTCCAGTACTTTGGCCACCTCATGCGAAGAGTTGACTCATTGGAAAAGACCTTGATGCTGGGAGGGATTGGGGGCAGGAGGAGAAGGGGACGACAGAGGATGAGATGGCTGGATGGCATCACTGACTCGATGGATGCGAGCTGGAGTGAACTCTGGGAGTTGGTGATGGACAGGGAGGCCTGGCGTGCTGCAATTCATGGGGTCACAAAGAGTTGGACACGACTGAGCGACTGAACTGAACTGAATTAACCTCTGCTGAAGAATAAAGAAAACAGCATATAATATCAGAAGGATGATGTAAGTTGAGAAATGAGAATTCTAACAGAGGACCAAAAAACAAAGCTACAGTCAAGTACACTGTAACTGAAATGAAGAATGACTGTGATGCATATATTATTCATAGGCTGAACACAACTGAGAAAAGGATGTTTAAGCTTGATGTTCTCTTAGTAGAAACTTCTAAAACTAAAAAGCAAACAAAAAAATGACAGAAAATAAAATGAAAAACACCAGAACATTCAAGACCTGTGGGAAAACTGCAAAAGGTTTAACATACACCATATGGAAACATGACAAAGAGAAAAAGAAAAAAGAACAGAAGAAACTCTTGAGGCAATAATGATGAAGAAATTTCAATCAAATTAATGTTAGATTACTCATTGGAAAAGACTCTGATGCTGGGAGGGATTGGCGGCAGGAGGAGAAGGGGACGACAGAGGAAGAGATGGCTGGATGGCATCACAGATTGATGGACGCAAGTCTGAGTGAACTCCGGGAGTTGGTGATGGACAGGGAGGCCTGACGTGCTGCGATGCATGGGGTCGCAAAGAGTCGGACACGACTGAGCGACTGAACTGAACTGATAGTTGACTTACAGTATAGTTTTTGCTGTATGGCAAAGTGAATCTCACACACACACACACACACACACACACACACACATATATATACACACACATGTATATCCACTCTTTTTTAGATTCCATTCCTATATAGGTCATTACTGAGTACTGAGTAGAATTCCCTGCGCTATACAGTAGGTTATTATCTTTTTAAATATAGTAGTATGTATGCGTCAATTCCAATCTCCCAATTTTTCCCTCCCCTATTTCCCCCTTGGTAACCATAAGTTTCTTTTCTGCAACTACGACTCTATTACTGTTTTGTAAACGGGTTCATTTGTACCATTTTTTTTAGATTCCATGTATAAGTGATATTGTATAATATTTGTCTTTGTCTGACTTCACTCAGTATGACAATCTCTAGGTCTGTCCATGTTGCTGCAAATAGCATTATTTTGTTCTTGTTTTAAATGGCTGAGTAATATTCCATTGTGTATATGTACCACATCTTCCTTATCCATCCCTCCATCGAAGGACATTTAGGTTGTTTCCATGCTCTGGCTATTGCTAATAGTGCTGCAATGAATATGGGGCTACATATATCTTTTTAAATTATAGTTTTCTCCAGATATATCCCAGGAGTAGGATTGCTGGATCATATGGTAGTTCTATTTTTAGTTTTTTAAGGAACTTGCATACTGTTCTCCATAGTGGCTGTACCAATTGACATTCCCACCAACTGTACAGGCTGGTTCCCTCTTCTCCACACCCTCTGCAGTATTATTATTTGCAGATTTTTTGATGATGGTCATTCTCACTGTTGTAAGGTGATACCTCATTATAGTTTTGATTTGCAGACAGGAGAATGTTGGATCCCACCAAAGATAGGCCATGCCCAGGGGCAAAGGAGAAGCCCCAACAAGATGGTAGGAGGGGCGAAATCGCGTTTAGAATCAAACCCCATACCCACCAGAGACACTCAGAAGGCTCAAACAAAACCTTGTGTGCACCAGGGCCCACAAGAGACTGAGCCAGCTCTTTCTTTGAGTGTCTGAGTGTCTGCTGCAGAGGAACGGTCAGTGGTGGCCTGCCATGGGGACAGGGACTCTGGCTGAAGCAGACCTGGGAGGTGCGCCACGTGGCATAGGTCCTCTTGGAGGAGGTGGCCACTGACTCCACCACAGAGCCACTGAGCGGACGACCCACAGACCGGAGAACAATTATAACAAAGAAGTTCTCGTACTGTTGCGAAAGTTCTAGGGTCCACAACAGATTTCCCAACATGGGGATTTTGACTTTGAAGGCCAGTAGAATTTGCTTACAGAACTTCCACAGGCCTGGGGAAACCTTCCCCAGGCACAGGCCTTGCCTTCCAAGAGTCTTCTTGGAGAGCACAAATAAAACCTTGTGTGCACAAGGACTCAGGAGAAAGGAGCAATGACCCCAGAGGAGACTGAGCCAGACTTGCCTGTGAATGTCCAGAAGTCTCTGGTGGAGATGTGGGTTGACAGTAGTCTGACGCAGTGTCAGGGGCACTGAATACAACAGTCCTGGGAGCCACAGCATACTGGGATAAGTCATTTGGAAGGAGGTCACCATTACTGCCATTACCCCTACCACAGTTTCGCTTCAGGCCAAACTACAGGGAGGGAACACAGCCCCACTCATCCACAGAAAACTGGATTAAAGATTTACTGAATATGGCCCCACCCACCAGGCAAGACCCAGATTTCCCCACAGTCAGTGCTTCCCATCAGGAAGCTTCCAGAAGCCTCTTTTTTTTTTTTTTTCCCCCACAGAAGCCTCTTATCCTTATTGGTCAGAGGGCAGACAGAATGAAAAGCACAATCCCAGAAAACTAACCAAACTGATCCATGGACCACAACCTTGTCTAACTCAATGAAACTATGAGCCGTGCCATATAGGGCTACCCAAGATGGATGGGTCATGGTGGAGAGTTCTGACAAAATGTGGTCCACTGGAGAAGGGAATGGCAAACCACTGCAGTATTCTTGCTTTGAGAACCCCATGAACAGTATAAAAAGGCAAAAAGATATGATTCTGAAAGATGAACTCCCCAGGTCAGTAGGTGCCCAATATGCTATTGGAAAAGACCAGATAATTAGATCCAGAAAGAGTGAAGAGGCTGATTCAAAGTGAAAACAACACCCAGTTGTGGATGTTACTGGTGATGGAAGTAAAGTCTGATGCTGTAAAGAACAATATTGCACAGGAATCTGAAATGTTAGGTCCACGAATTAAGGTAAATTGGAAGTGGTCAGACAGGAGATGGCAAGAGTGAACATCGACATTTTAGCAATCAGCAAACTAAAATGGACCAGAATGGGTGAGCTTAATTCAGATGACCATTATATTTACTACTGTGGGCAAGAATCCCTTAGAATAAACGGAGTAGCCCTCATAGTCAACAAAAGAATCTGAAATGCAATATTTGGATGCAAGCTCAAAAATGACAGAATGATCTCTGTTCTTTTCCAAGGCAAACCATTCAATATCACAGTAATCCAAGTCTACACCCCAACCACTAATGCCGAAGAAGCTGAAGTTGAATGGTTCTATGAAGACCTACAAGACCTTTTAGAACTAACACCAAAAAACAATGTCCTTTTCATTATAGGGGACTGGAATGCAAAAGTAAGAAGTCAAGAGATACCTGGAGTAACAAGCAAGTTTGGCCTGGGAGTACAAAATGAAGAGTTTTGTCAAGAGAATGCAACGGTCACAGCAAACACCCTCTTCTAACAACACAAGAGATGACTCTACATGTGGACATCACCAGATGGTCAACACTGAAATCAGATTGATTATATTCTTTGCAGCCAAAGATGGAGAAGCTCTATACAGTCAGCAAAAACAAGACCAAGAGCTGACTGTAGCTTGGATCATGAACTTATTGCCAAATTCAGACTTAAATTGAAGAAAGTAGGGAAAACCACTAATCTATTCGGGTATGATCTAAATAAAACTTCTTACAATTATATAGTACAAGTGACAAATAGATTCAAGGGATCAGATCTGATAGAGGGCCTGAAGAACTATGGATGGAGGTTCATGACACTGTACAGGAGGTAGTGATCAAAACCATTCCCCAAGAAAAAGAAATGCAAACAGGCAAAATGGTTGTCTGAGGAGGCCTTACAATAGCTGAGAAAAGAAGAGAAATGAACAGCAAAGGAGAAAAGGAAAGATATATCCATCTGAATGCAGAGTTCCAAAGAATAGCAAGGAGAGATAAGAAAGCCTTCCTCAGTGATCAATGCAAAGAAATAGAGGAAAACAACAGAATGGGAAACACTAGAGACCTCTTCAAGAAAATTAGAGACACCAAGGGAACATTTCATGCAAAGATGGGCACAATAAAGGACAGAAATGATATGGACCTAACAGAAGCAGAAGATATTAAGAAGAGGTGGCAAAAACACACAGAATTGTACAAAAAAGATCTTAATGACCCAGATAACCATGATGGGTGTGATCACTCACCTAGAGCCAGACATCCTGGAGTGCAAAGTCAAGTGGGCGATAGGAAGCATCACTACCAACAAAGCTAGTGGAGATGCTGAATTCCAGCTGAGCTTTTTCAAATTCTAAAAGATGATGCTGATGATTCTGAAAGTGCTGGACTCAATATGCCAGCAAATTTGGAAAACTCAGCAGCGGCCACAGGACTTCAGTTTTCATTCCAATTCCAAAGAAAGGCAATGCCAAAGAATGTTCAAACTACTGCATAATTGGACTCATCTCACATGCTAGTAAAGTAATGCTCAAAATTCTCCAAGGTAGGTTTCAACAGTACGTGAATCTGGAACTTCCAGACTTTCAAGCTGGATTTAGAAAAGGCCAAGAAACCAGAAATCAAATTGCCAACATCCGCTGGATCATTAAAAAAAACAAGAGAATTCCACAATAGTACCTACTTCTGCTTCATTGACTACACTAAAGCCTTTGACTGACTGTATGGCTCCCAACAAACTGTGGAAAATTCTTAAAGAGATGGGAATACCAGACCACCTGACTTGCCTCATGAGAAACCTGTATGCAGGTCAAGAAGCAACAGTTAGAACCAGACATGGAACAACAGACTGGTTCCAAAATGGGAAACGAGTATGTCAAGGCTGTATATTGTCACTCTGCTATTTTAACTTATATGCATCATTGGAAATGCTGGGATAGATGAAGCACAAACTGGAATCAAGATTGTGGGGAGAAATATTAATAACCTCAGCTATGCAGATGATACCACCATTATGGCAGAAAGCAAAGAGGAACTAAACAGCCTCTTGATGAAAGTGAAAGAGGAGACTGAAAAAGCTGGCTTAAAACTCAACATTAAAAAAACAAAGATTGTGGCATCCAGTCCCATCACTTCATGGCAAATAGATGGGGAAACAATGGAAACAGTGACAGACTTTATTTTCTTGGGCTCCAAAATCACTGCAGATGGTGACAGCAGCCATGAAATTAAAAAGATGCTTGCTCCTTGGATGTAAAGCTATGACCAACCTAGTCAACATATTAAAAAGCAGAGACATTACTTTGCTGACAAAGGTCCATATAGTCAAAGCTATGGTTTATCCAGTAGTCATGTACGGATGTGAGAGTCGGACAGTAAAGAAAGCTGAGCGCTGAAGAATTGATGCTTTTGAACTGTGGTGTTGGAGAAGACTCTTGAGAGTCCCTTGGACTGCAAGGAGATCCAACCAGTCCATTCTGAAGGAGATTAATCCTGCATATTCACTGAAAGGACTGATGCTGAAGCTGAAGCTCCGATACTTTGGCCACAAGATATGAAGAACTGACTCATTGGAAAAGACCCTGATGCTGGGAAAGACAGAGGAGGGGAGGAGAAGGGGATGACAGAGAGCAAAATGGTTGGATGGCATCTCCGACTCGATGGACATGAATTTGAGCAAGCTCCAGGAGTTGGTGATGGACAGAGAAACCTGGCTTGCTGCAGTCCATGGGGTCACAAAGAGTGGGACATGACTGAGTGACTGAACTAAGTAGTAATGTTGAGCATCTTTTCACGTGCCTTTTGGCCATCTTTATATCTTCTTTGGAGAAATGTCTATTTAGATATTCTGCTCATTTTTTGATTGGGTTATTTGCTTTTATGATATTGAAATGCATGAGCTGTTTGCATATTTTAGAGATTAATCCTTTGTTGGTTGCTTCATCTGCAAATAATTTTCCCCATTCTGTGCATTGTCTTTTCATTTGTTTATTGTTTTCTTTGCAGTGCAAAAGCTTTTAAATTTAATTAGGTCCCATTTGTTTATTTTTGTTTTTATCCAAAGCATTTTTGGAATAGATCTCAGTGGGTGGTGAATTTGGAGATTTTGATGTATAGCATTAGGTAAAGAAAAAAGAGTAAAATATTAGAACTCAAAGGCATCTTAGGGATCATTGAATTCAAATTCCTCATTTTCAAACAGGCTGGTGGAGACCCTCAGAAGTTAAGGGACTACCCAAAGCACTGAAGGACATTTGGTCCTGTCTAAAATGTCCCTAAGACATTTAGTCTGTGCACAAAGCTCCTTGATATTTGGTCCTGTCTAAAACCATTTGACACAGACCAAATAATGCTCGCAGGTGTTTTAGAAGGGACCAAATTTCACGGACCTTATGGGATAGACCAAATACCTTATAGACATTCTAGACAGGATAAAATATCTGCAAATCACCTAAAGTAATACAGCACTCTTATAACTGGGTCTGGAGCACAAGCATTCTGACTCCTGGCCTGGTCCTCCTCTTTATCCCTTGTTGATACAAACATGGTTGGACTGTTCTGTGGTCACAAATGAGAGAGAGGAAGAACTAGTGGTGATGCATTTTTCAAACAATGGGTTACATGCAATTAACATAGGCTTCCCTGGTGTTTTAGATGGTAAAGAATCTGCCTGCAGTGCAGGAGATATGGGTTTGATTCCTGGGTCAGGAAGATCCCCTGGAGGAGGATATGGCAACCCACTCCAGTATTCTTGCCTGGAGAATTTCATGGACAGAGGAGCCTGGTGGGCTACAGTCCATGGGGTTGCAAAGAGGTGGACACGACTGAGTGACTAACACACACACACACACACACACACACACACACACACACGTCAAAGGGATGATTTGACACTAGTCCATAGGTCTGCTGCCTCTCCCAAGAATATGTGTTCCCCCAGCCAGCTGGTCCTTGCCATCACTAAGAATGAAAAATTATGCGCTGAACAAATAATCATTAGATTATGACATTGGTTACCCAGAGGATCTGACTTTAGAACTAATTTTTTAGTGATTTGTGAAAAGTTCTCTAACACCAAAGGTTGTATCTCTGTGGTAATCACACCAAGGATTATTACAATTTTAATGCACTAGTCTTTCAAGATTCTCTCTATTCCTTGCACTAGAATTTTAAAAGATGGCAGAAAACAATCTCAAAATCAGCCTACTTCCATAAATTAAGAAATGTCATCTGGCTTTTCTTTTTGAAACCCCAAGACAGTGTTCGTTGTTTTATTCATTTAAACAAAGGTTTCAAGATGTAGTAACATTTTATTATTTTGAGCTAACTGCATCCGGTCCCATCACTTCATGGGAAATAGATGGGGAAACAGTGGAAACAGGGTCAGACTTTATTTTTGGGGGCTCCAAAATCACTGCAGATGGTGACTGCAGCCATGAAATCAAAAGACGCTTACTCCTTGGAAGAAATGTTATGACCAACCTAGATAGCATATTCAAAAGCAGAGACGTTACTTTGCCGACTAAGGTCCGTCTAGTCAAGGCTATGGTTTTTCCAGTAGTCATGTATGGATGTGAGAGTTGGGCTGTGAAGAAGGCTGAGCGCCGAGGAATTGTTGCTTTTGAACTGTGGTGTTGGAGAAGACTCTTGAGAGTCCCTTGGACTGCAAGGAGATCCAATCAGTTCATTCTGAAGGAGATCAGCCCTGGGATTTCTTTGGAAGGAATGACGCTAAAGCTGAAACTCCAGTACTTTGGCCACCTCATGCGAAGAGTTGACTCATTGGAAAAGACTCTGATGCTGGGAGGGACTGGGGGAAGGAGGAGAAGGGGACAACAGAGGATGAGATGGCTGGATGGCATCACTGACTTGATGGACGTGAGTCTGAGTGAACTCCAGGAGTGGGTGATGGACAGGGAGGCCTGGCGTGCTGCAATTCATGGGGTCACAAAGAGTCGGACACAACTGAGCTACCTGAACTGAACCCTATTGTCATTTAAAATACTCATGCAGATTCCTGAATTAATCTGTCATAACAGCTGATCATTCACTCTATACATAAGACTCATTATAGGTGTGGCTCCTACAACGGCCACAAGTAGAGAGGGCTTGTGTGTCTCTGGGACCAAAATATGTATATACATTTGGAAACCTGAATCTTTTGTATAACACCTAGGAGCAAAGAGAACAGTAAGGACAGGATGAAGACTGTCCAAGGCCAAGATAAGTAACAAGATGGACACTTACAAAAGTTGGAGACGTGGTTAAAAATATTCACATGAAGAGAAACTACAGCAAATGAGGAATGATGTAAAGTTGCCATAAAAAGTTGCCATGTGTTCAGGCAGCTGAAGGGGACACACTGTCATCGTCAGCCATTTATTGTGACTGAGCAGATCACCTAAATATCCACATGGCAAAGGATTAAAAGGGAAAATGTTACTGTTTGTAGCAGAATCAACATTCCTATTCTGTCCCTGATGGAAAGCCAGTCACCAGAACCTTCTCTCTGGTCAACAAGAACTTGGAGTTGACAAAAGGAATGTGCTGCAACCGTGAGGAGACCTAGGTTTTCATGAAGCCACCAAAGTCCAGGTGAGAGCTGCCATAATCCACAAGGAAGCAGGCCCTTGCCGGGTCTCCCTACGTAGGGTCTTTCTCCCCGAAGCCCATTGATTACTGATACTCTCTCCTCTCCCTTTTCCCTGCAGAGAACCAGCTCACTTGGCCACTAGGGGGCCCAGTTGCTCACCATATTCAGGACTGATCATCAGTAGTGGCTCACCTCCCTGCCAAGAGAGAAGTTCTTACAGACTCCTTCGCACCATTCAATCTATTTTTAGTGAAAAGCAACCTAGGGTTATTCCAGCCTTGACTTTAGAAATGCTGAACGATAAACAGAAAAGAAAATAAAGCATAGTATGGAAATGTGAAAATAGCAAAGCCCAGTCAGAGGGCAAGAAAAGCCCTGAACCCGGTGGCCCTCTCGGTTACAGCGCTCGTGTCTGCAGTTTGTCCCTGTCTCAAGGCTTACTCTTCCCTACTCTCCTGCCAGGCCTCTCCGTGCCTACTCACCCTCCTCTCACTGCCTCCTTTTCTGTTGACAGAGCCATGGACAGGTCAATATAGTGGGGAGATGGCAAACAGTTACCCTGGAAAAAGGTGTCCCCAGCTCACCCAGTTCACTCTTCAAGGTGTGATCCTGCGGGAGAGCAGACTGGGAGTTCCGCATATTTCCTCCTCCAACAAACCAGTTCACGTTGGGGTTCCAGTGGTTCACAAAGCCACAGAGATGGTTTTCTTCAAAGTCACATTCTGGCAGAAGAGAAATAAAAACAGACTTGATGGAGATGTAGTTATGCCTGCAGCTGCCCCGGCTCACTGCCGTTTGCTCTTACTCAGGTATGCTTCTCACTCCCTTCTACCACTGGGGCTTTGTCCCACGAGCCCTGGACAAAGTCGATCAAGAGGAGAGATTCTGTAATGAACAGAGATTATAATTCATCATTGCTTCTTTGGATTGTGGCCCATGTGGCTTGCAGGGTGACCTCTCCTAGTCTCCATTTCTTCCTATGTAAAATGGGGGGACACTCCCACCATGCAGGGCTGTGGTAAGGGTGGACAGCTGCCAGCACAGTGCCAGGCATGTGGTTAGTGCTTGGTGGATCAGCCAATTCTGTGTCAGAGCACTATTCAGAGCTACACTTTTAGCTCCAGAAATTTTATCCACCAGTTTTCTGGGAACCCATTCTTTCATTCCCTTCTCTCTTGATGGTAGACAAGGTACTAAGCTGAGGGCTAAGGCACATGTTTCCTAGATGCTAGAGTTCTCTGCTTTTCTTATAAACAAGATCTTAGAATAGTCGAGACAGGAATATCTTAGGCACTGGGCCCTTTGGCAGCTACTGAGTAGAGAAAACAAGAGAAGACAAAGAGACCCTTTCTCCCATTTTTAAGTGCATTGACATGCTTGCACAGATAAATTGTTCCCAGTCAACAGACTCCTTTGGGGGAGCAAGAAACTCATAAGCCAGTTCCTCCATTGACCCCCATAAACAACAGTTAAAAATACGAAATTGTCATTGTGCTGGTCATCTCCTGTTGGCTCCTCCAGACCCACCCACCTTTCTTCCACCCTACTGCATCCTCCAGAGATTGATGTGTATAAACCTATATGAGCTTCCTTGCCTGCTGGCTTCTAAAATGAATTCAACCAATGGAAGATAAGAGGTGAATAAGGTTGGGGTTGTTTATTCCTGCAGTTCCCTTTCTGCTAGGATGCCATGAGTTGGCTGTGCCCCTCTACCGAGGGACCACACAGCTCTATGTTCTGGTAAATCCTCCTTTCTTGCCCCTTCAGACCTCCAATGCTGATGGTTCATGAGTCATCACTCTGACTAGTCTTGGATTACTGCATTTTGACAGGCTTCCTTCACCCGCCCACACCTTTGTAGTCCCTTTGGTGAGTTTTCCTCAAATTACTAAGGTTGAATGTAATCTGTTTCCACTTTCTTGCCAGGGTCCTGACTGATACAGTTATCAGTGTGCTTTTGCGTTAGCAAGCACTCAACATTTTTAAGATTTTCATTTTCAACTTTTCTACTACAGGATCCACTAACCTATGTCAGTGCTAAAGGCTGCTGCAGAGTAAAAGAAAAAAGCAAAATATTCTTCAATGCACCAGGCACTAATCTGAGTACTTTATATGAATTAAATTATCTAATCCTCAAAACAACCCCACAAGGTATGTGATATTATTAAACTCATTTTACAGATAAGGAAACAAGAGAGGCAAAAGGAGTGTACAGAAAGAAAGATGAGGTGAGAGTAAGATCATACAGTTCAACAAGATAAAATATCAGGGCTCCTTTTGTGTTTTGAAAAAAAAAAAAAAAGAAGCCATCTAGTGATTTGAAGAAAGGAAATTAACATTTTTGACTGCCAAGCACGGTGACAATCACCTTCATATCCGTGATCTTACTGGTCTCTACAACAGTCCTTTCCTATGAGGGAAATATTTGAATCCCCATTTTGCAGGTAATGAAACAGAGGCTACGGGGCACAGTGCATTGACTGAGCCAGCAGGTGGCGCTCCACCAGGTGTGTCTGACTGGCCTACAGTTTTGGCTCACTGTATCTTCATGAAGTGGTAACAGTCTAGGTCTGCTTTCTTTCACTTGCATTAGCATCATCACTAGCAGGTCAAAACAGAGAAGGAAGACTCAAGGAATTAGTAAAGGCTCCTTTTTTTTTTTTTTTTTTTCAGAATTGCCCTTGACTCTTGTCTCTTCCTTTCCACAGCCATTCAGCCTCCAGTATTGTCAGTGCTGGAAAAAATCTCTCAAACCTACCACCTTTATCCCATTCCACTGCCGACCTCAATTTTAGGCTCCTATAGCCCCCTCTTGGAGGGCACAAGCACTTTCAAAGGGTTTTCCTATCTCTTATATACTTTCCTTGTTTCCAGCTCATTTTCCAGGTGGCAGCCAGAGTCAGCATCTGAAAGCCCAGCTGCAGGCCCCTCCCTGCTGAATGACTTCTGGTGCCTCCCAACCACATAATCCAGGAACTCAGGCTCCACAGCTGGGATCCAGACTCTTTCGTAACAGCCTCCCTCGGCACTCCTGACTCTCACTTCAAACACTACCCAGCCCCTGGCCTTCGCCTGGACACGCACTGCACTGTCCCTGCAGTGGGATCTGCCCACTTTCCTTCCTGCCCTGCTCCTTCCCCGACTGAATTCCTAAACTTCCCCTTCTTGAAACAACAGCTCAAATGCATCTCCTAGATTCAGCCCTGTCTGGTTTCCTCCCCACCCCTCTCGCCTGCACAGCATGGTGCGTCCTTCACCTGGAGAATTGATCATTTATAGAGACAGTTTCAGTAGGAGACAATGGAAGGTGAGCGACCTCAAGCATAGAGAATGTCTGCTCTTGATGCCCTCCAAGAAGCTGGCACATAGGAAGCACCTCACAACCCTGCTCAAGTGGAATCTAAGTGACACTGTGATTGTAAAGACAGAGCAGTGGTGTGTAAGAGAGGAATGCAAGAGAGTGAGGAAAGGAGGCAATATGGAGGTAAACAGGATGCCGCCTTTCTGGCAAATGCTACAAAAAGCTGAATCTACAGCCAACTGGAAATTATGTTTATTGGAATATGGAATATGTTGAGTTTAAGGCAGCAACTCAGTTTACAGTCACTTCACCTACTTTTCTTTCATCAACCTAGTCAGTCCAGGCAAACTCTTAATGACCCTTCCTCTGCTAAAGACAGAGAAACATCATACAGCATTCAAATGATGCGAAATTCAAAATGCACTACAGAGTGTAGTTTATAAAATACTCTGCCTTTACAATGGATTCAATTACTTCTGGCAACAGGAGATTTTAGAAAAAGATGCATGTTCTGATACAATGAAAAGGAAACCCACTTACCAATACAGTAGCCGGTTGTCATCTTGATTTCAAAGAGTGCGATGCTGGATGTATTTCCATGTCCTAGCACACCTTCTATTAAAATCTGCACAACACATGGGGTAGAAGGGAGTTAGACTTTAAAACACCATGTGTCCATTTTTAGTATTTCATCTACTAGTTAGAAGCTGTTCAGCAATTCAAGGCAAAATGAGATTGTCTCAGTTCATTGCTGTTGGATACTAATCCCATGATGGACTTTACTGAAAGAAGGCAAGTGTGTGCATGTGTGTACACAAACTCATACACATATTCTCAGAACTTTGGTATCCAGTAAGAGCTCAGTTGTCTTCCAGTCAGTTGCCTTCCATTGTAACCCCAGCCACCACCTTCTCCCGCACCTGTGGTGACACCAGTTGGCTGCAGATGGAAAGGAGACTTAGGTCCCTGGGCAAATCCATTCTGAACATGGCCAGGAACTGAAGGCAGAGTCCTTAGAGGGTGAAAAAAAATCCCTTGAGAGAGGAGGCAGGTATGGCAATTTGACCAGTGGTGGGGGGATCTTTGTATGAATGGAAGAGGCTCAAAACTCAACTCAACTTTGTAGTTTCTATATTGATGAAAATTTGATAATTTTACATGAAGAATAGAGATTTTTTTTTGCTTCAGTAGTCTCTGACTCTGTGCAACCAGGATCCTCTGTCCATGGCATTCTCCAGGCAAACATACTGGAGTGGGTTGCCATGCTCTCCTCCCAGGGATGTTTCCAACCCAGGGATCGAACCCAGGTCTCCTGCATTGCAGGTGGATTCTTTATCATCTGAGCCACCAGGGAAGCCCCAAAGAATAGGGAGAAGCATAAACATGTATGTGGCTGATTACAAGCACTGTTTACCTTGGGTCTTGCTTCTGAAAATATTTGCCTTTCCTTATGTGATTTTAGTCCAATATTTTGCAGCTATTCTGGTAGATATCAGGTGTGATATACTGTTGGGGGGACACTTTATAATAGGGAACTCAGGCCTCCAGTGCTCCTTCCCTCAATCCACCCTGCTGTCTGATGGGAGGACCATATGCAGATACGGAATGTAGAGTACTGTATTCCAAATCTTGTTGAGGAAGAAGAGATATGGGATAAGGAATTGAAAAGAGGATTAGAAATGGAGAAAGTTTTCTGGAAGCCTCTGCTTTGTCCCTCATGACAGGTTTTCACTAAATGTCATACTTCATGGCCAACTGAGTCCAGGCTTCATCCTCCTTCCTGCTCCAATCTACATCCAACTTTCTGTTACATTCTCTACCTAACTTTCCCAATACTTTTGATGGAACAACTTTCATTTTTGAAATCAGAACATGTCCTTAAGTATCGTTCCTCTTTCAATGTATTTTCATTTTTTTTTATCATAGTTACTGTTTTGTTAAAAATTATAGCAAAGGAAGCATTAGGAAGACAACACAAACATAAACATACAACTTAGGAGAATGAAAGAAAATTATAAGAAATGAGAATACTCCCTAAAGCCCATTGGAAAATAAATTTTCATTGAAGAGGTTGGTTTAAGCCCCATTTAGATTCTTACACAAATCCCATTTAAATAGACAGAAAACAAATCTGGGAAGAAACTCTTCTAAGGAGTAAACAATATTAACTTCCATTACTGATGTTTTTCTGTGATGCAGCTCCTTCAAAATGTCACATCCTAACACAGGAGATAACTAACTGCAATGAATGGCAGAAGTTTTCATACGATCTCAGAATAGTATAATGTCAAACAATAAGCCTGCATCTAAATTTTGTCTACCTTGAATTTTTTGGAACTATTTTGCAAATCCAAGCTGGCTATGAGCCAGCTGTCTGAAGGGTTCTTGGCTGACCAAAGCAAACGATCAAAGCTTTCATCTTCAAATCTCATGTAGAGGTTCAGCTGGCTGGGATCTGATGGAGACCCTGAAGATGTGGTTATCTGGTAGACCAATCGGAGGCAGCTCCATTCTTCAGCCTGCAAATCAGGACTCAGCAGCACGGCTTTCTCCTCTTGCTTGGCAAAGGAGGTGTCCACATAAATATAATGGCCTAGAAGAGAAAGGGACCCAGGGAAGAAATCAATCTCCTGTTTGTGACTCAGGAAAATGCACAACTGCAGTCCAATAAACCTGAGGGCAGACACAGCCAGCACATGCATTATGTGGACCCACTAATGTTGCCTGAACACTGGATCTCTGCTTCTGGTGAGAAATCAGAAGGGCTGGTGACATGGAGGCTACTTTCACACAACCGCAGCAGCCCGGAGCTCAGCAGTGCTGCCTCTTGAGAGCTGGCGTGTGGGCTCTATTTGCCATTATCCCCACCTCTCCCTATCACCTCCTGACCTTGAAGCAAAACTAGTACCTACCATCACCTTATAACAGGCCCATCTAGCACCCTGCTTTCATCTCCCTGGCTCCCATAGGCATATGAGTTTGAGAACAGAGGCTAAGGAGCTTCCGAATCTGGAGGAGCAGTATTCCTCTACTGGAGTCAGAATACCTTGGTGGGTTCCTTCCCCTTCCATCGATCCCCTCGTACCTAATGATTCAATCTGTATTTAATGTGCCTCATTATATTAAATTGATTTGGTTACTTCAAACGTGGGGCTCAGGCAGAAAAAAGTTTATCGCAAGCTAATTGTTAATTAGTATAGAACTCTCCTTCTCTGGGTCAGGAAGATCTCTTGCAGAAGGGAATAGCTACCCATTCTGGTATTCTTGCCTGGAAAATTCCATGGACAGAGGAGCCTGGTGGGCTATAGTCCATGGGGTCACAACTGAGTGACTGAAGCTTTCACTTTTCTCCTGCTCTAGACTCTTCCTCAACTGAATCTTCTAGTTCTGATAGCTAAATGAGAAAGCACACGTAAAACAAGGCTTGGAAATCAGCAGAAGCACTGGTTACCCCCACCCCCACCCCCTGCCCCCTTCCTCGCCCTCTCTTCCCTTCCCTTCCCTCTGTCTTCTCCTTCCTGCCCCTCCCATCCCCGTCACCCCTCCTCTTCTCCTTTCCCTCTCTTCACTCCTCCCCACTGCTCCCTCTCTCCTCATTCTCCTGATATTGTCAAGGGCTCCACTGGCTCCTCTAGGACGTAAAATAGCATTTCTATGAACAAAAAAGGAGGTTGGAACCAAGAACTCTCACTTGAGCTTTCCAGATCTAACTCTGGCCATTGGCTTCCTGTAGCAATGATCTGATCTGCTGATGGGTCTTGAGGACCCTCTGCCCTTCTAACCTGCACCCTCATGTTTGCTCAGAGGTTCCCACATTCATGGCCAGCATCTAACGTGCAGTCTTGTATATGTGACCACCCACCTCACCCCTTGCATTTGGGACTCCCCAACACTAAATTCTTACTGGAAAGGCCCTAAAAGGCCTCTTTGCTTTTCATGATGTTCTTCAGCCCCTTCTCCCACACTTGCTTTCCCAAATCTGATCCCAGCCCGAATCCTGTGGTGAGTGCGGACAGGCTAGTGGTAGCTCGGTGGACGGCCATCCTCACAATCAGGACACAGTTAGGGCATTATCTTCAAGGAGCCTCACCTGCCTGCAAAAGCTTTCAAGATCAAGATCTATCTCCAGCTGGCAGTCTTCTCAACATAGCAACCACCCACTAGGTGCAAATAGCAACTGCTTCTAGATGCCAACCCAGGCACTCTCTGTGAATAAATCTGGTCCTTGCAGTAATCACCAGCAATTCCACTACCTCCTACATACAGCAAACACTCATTATGAACCAGGTGCTGCTCTAAGGCCTTCATATATATTTACTAGCTGCGGGGCCTGTCAGGTTTAGAAGCACTAACTAAGCTGGGGTTTGTACTGTTGCTTCATTGTGACATGAAAGAATGTATAAACACATCCTCCTTGTCCCACTCTGCCACTGCCATAAAGGAAAGGATTCTAAAAAGACTGGTAGTGGGGTAGGGCAGGGATGGGAATTGAGGGAGATCCTGAGAGCACTTCAAACCTTTCCCGAGGAAGCAGAGAACTGAAACACGGGGTATAAAAGAGGGAAGAAACAAAGAAGGTCCGTGCTGTGTCCTGTGACTGTTTACATCGCCTGCCAACTTGGCTGCCGAACAAGGCCCACTTCTCCCTGGATACTTGCCCAACTTCTCTCCCTCCTGCCTTTCCCCTTCTAGAAGGGAAACAACTCACAGCAGGGGCTCTCAAACTTGAGCTAAGTCACTTGGAGGGCTTGTTCAAACCCAGTGGCTTGCTGGACCCACTCCTTGAGTTTCCAGTCCAAGTAGGTCTGGGGTGATGCTGCACTTCTGACAGACCAGATTTCTGAAAAGTTCCAGAGAGTGCTGATGCTGCCGGCCTGGGGATCACAACCTAAGAACCGCTGATTTACATATCGGACAGAGAAATAGGACTCACTCTCAGGACACTGCTAATCTATCAGAGAAAGCATGCAAAGGAGGGAGGAAACAGTTTTACTTGGAGGTAAAATTCAGACATACGTAAATGTGTATTATAGGACGCTAAATGAGTATATCTACTGGTGACTATGTTGACTTTTCAGTGAATGCCATAAAAAATCTTTTGCGACATAACCTTTTATCAGGTCAGATTTTATTATAAGCATATGCTAATACTCTTCTGTTAAAAACCTTTGAAAGCACACAGTATATAAAATGTATTATTTTAAACACCCTGATATTATAAGAAAGCTAATGCTATTTATTCAGTGATTTTGACATCTTGACCATAAATATTAGCTATTTAAATCATAAGATTTTACATGTAAATTACAGACCTCAAAATCACTCTTAGGTCATGCTGCGTGGATATGTGAATTAGCTGTATTACAATCCATCCAAAGATTTATCCACCCAAGTGATTTTGTAGCCACTGAGTAGAATAATGTATTTTCCTAGATCAAATAATTAGCCCAATTGCTAACTACCTCCACTACCGCTGTCAATCTCAAGTCAGATTTTCTTAATTAATTGTATGCCTAGCTTGGATATAGCCTCAGAATCCTTTTAAATATAGTGTTCCATATAACTACTACCAATCAATCTGATCTGGGATCTAAGCTGGAACATCCCAGCTTGGGGTCATATTATATCTTGCGGTCATGTTAGAGCTAAGTTGAACCAGAAGGAATGTGGCACATTATGAAGACATTTTAGAAAATTAAGAAAGAATGAGGAAGATACTGATATCAGGATGGTGCCTTTCCATGGACTGCCACTAATAAAACTGCCATTCTAGAACAAACTGATAATGGTTTTGGTGCGTTTCTTACTTTATTAAAAATCTTTTCAATAAACAAATGGGGCCTAGTGGAACTTACAAGCTTTTGCACAGCAAAGGAAATGATAAACAAAACAAAAAGACAACCCATAGAATGAGAGAAAGTATTTGTAAACAATGCACTGGAACAAGGGCTTAATTTCCAAAATATACAAACAGCTCATACAACTCAACAACAACAAACAACCCAATCGAAAAATGGGCAGAAGACCTAAATAGACATTTCTCCAAAGACGACATATAGACAGCCAATAGGCACATGAACAGGTGCTCAACGTCACTAATTATTAGAGAAATGGAAAATCAAAACTACAATGAGGTACCACCTCACACCAATGAGAGACATTACTAAAATGTCTACAAATAACTAATGCTAGAGAGCGTGTAGAGGGAATGGAATGTTCCTACACTGTTGGTGGGAATGTAAGTTGGTGCAGCCACTATGGAAAACAGCATGAAGAGTCCTCAAAAAAACCAAAACCAGAATTACCAATATGATCCAGCAATCCCACTCCAGGTCATATATCTAGACAAAACTATAATTCAAAAAGATACAGGTGCCCTTATATTCATAGCAGCAATATTCACAATAGCCAAGACATGGAATTAACCTAAATGTCCATCAGCAGATGAATGGATAAAAAAGGTGTGGTACATATATACAATGGAAATATTACTCAGCCATAAAAAGAATGAAATAATGCCATTTGCAGAAACATGGATGTAACTAGCTGTGATCATACTAAGTCAAGTAAGTCGGAAAGAGAAAGACAAATACCATATGCTATCACTTTTATGTGGTGATATGGTAAATATTTTAAAATATGGTAAATATTTGGTAAAAATATGGTAAATATTTTTTCCCATTCATAGGTTTTCATTTCACTTTCTTAATGGTATTCTTTGAAGTGCACACTTTTTCATTTTGATGAAGTCCAGTTTTCTATTTTTTCTTTGTGTGTGCTTTTGGTGTCATGACTAGGAAGTCATTGTCTAATTTAAGGTCATGAAGGGTTTACAACTCTTTTCTTCTAAGAGTTTTATAGTTTTAGCTCTTTAGGTCTTTGATCTATTTTGAGTTGATTTTTGCTCATCGAATTGTCTTGGCACTTGTGCTGAAAATCAATTGACCGTAGATGTAGAGGTTTATTTGAGCTCTCAATTCTATTAGATGGATTTACATCTATCCTTCTGCTACTACCACGTAGTCTCGCTTACTATAGCTTTGTGGTAGTTTTGAAACTGAGAAGTGTGAGCCTTCTGACTTTATTCTTCTTTTTCAAGACTATTCTGAGTATTCTGGGTCCCTTGCATTTCCATGTGCATCTAAAGATCAGGATAGGAATAGAGTAAGTTAAAATACACACAAGTTTCAGTGTCCTTGCTGATATTCAGTTGTTTTTCTTGAATAAATGCTCCCAAATATTGCAAGTCTTTGGTTAATTTCAAGTTCTTAAAAAGCTGATTGTGACAATTGTTGCCAGTGCTTCCATGCTTTTGTGGGGAGAGGATTTTCTGAAGTCCTTACTCTACCATTCCGACAGACACCACTCCCTTTCCCAACTCTTTTATTGGAAGAGAAACAAGTAAGAAAAAGGCAAAGGATGGCAGAAATCACATGTGGACAGGGCTGTTGATTGTGACACATGGGGCAAAGGGTCTGGGGGAGATTTAGAAGCCACGGTGTTGAAAACATGATGATAGGAAGAGAGGGAAGGGTCTCTTTCAAATAGAGCTACTTAGGTAATTTGATCTAATTTATGAGACAATTATTGGAAATGATAAAATCTTTATAAGGGGTCAGAAGAGGGCCATAAACTTCCAAATAGATTCTTAAAAAGTAGGATGGCAATCAAAACCAGTAATTAAACCATCTTGCCAAAATGGTTAGGCTCCATATGCCTCAAGGGTCTGAATGTGTCTTCTGGTCACATGCAGGCATTTAGAAAACAAAAGAAAAGGCTTCTCTGTTTCAGTGAAGGCAGATTAAAGAACTGACTTTGAGGTTGTGCCCCAAAGCTAGACATATCTGCACAGTTTGAGTTCAATGTATTATTAATGACTTCTAACAGCCAAGGCACAGTGTATGAAGTCGCTCAGTTGTGTCCGACTCTTTGCGACCCGTGGACTGTAGCCCACCAAGCTCCTCCATCCATGGGATTCTCCAGGCAAGAATACTGGAATGGGTTGCCATTTCCTTCTCCAGGGGATCTTCCCGACCCAGGGATCGAACCCAGGTCTCCCACATTGCAGGCAGACGCTTTAACCTCTGTGCCACCAGGGAAGGCACAGTGTGATGGGTCTAAATCCCAGGCAATCACTATGGGAGACTTCTTGGTGACCCTTGCAGTTCTTTTTGCTAATGAATGTGCTGTCATTCAGATGTAAAGATCATGGTGGGGTGATGATATGGGGTGATCATGGACCCCACCCAGGATTTGTATAACTTTGGCTTAAAATTTCATCATGCATATGCTAACTGTATCATCAATTTCTTTGTCTACAAAATGGGAATAATAAACAGGGAAGTCCTATTACATACACATTCAATATTTGAGAAATCACTCAATGTACTTAGAAAAAGACAAACCAACAAAAAAAAATCCAATCACTGCAATACATACTTACTTGTATGAAATAAGTTTTTTATATGAATACCCACTAAGTGGAACTTATGTATTTCAACACAAAAAGGAAAATCAGCTGTGTTGTACATAAAAATGGTAATAATATATAGAAAATCATGTATACTACATTCCATCTGTAATTTAAGGAATTTTCAAGGGCAATTTTGATGGTGTTCCATTTTCATTTTTCATGTTGACTTTAGAATACAAAGCTCAGGTGAGAAATGACTTCATATCTACAGAGTTGTGAGAACCTGATGAAAATGGCATATATAAAAATGCTTTGTAAAGTATAATGTTAATTGTTAATTATTTCTCTTATTATCAGGGGAGGAGTCCTTTAGTTGTTCCAGAGATAGAAATTTCTATTGTCTTACTTCCGTTATGGTTCAGAGATGCTATTTATTCAGGTAACAGACCAGCAGCACATTCACAGTGCTGATATGAGAACAATCTTCATTCGTTTCATCTTAATTGACTCTTTGGTGCTGAAATCTATACCTTTGTCCTCTTGAGTACTGGGGTTCTTCTGGCTGCCCATCCTCAGCAGTTCCCTTCCTCGCAGCTAAGACCCCATCTTGCTCTCACCCAGGCTTAACCACCATCTGCAGTACTGATAAAATTCAATATATTTACCCCCAGTATGATTCTGGCTGAAACCTCTGGTGACCCAGGTTTGATAATGATGCCTACTTCTCTATTTTTTTAGCTCTCAGCATCTTGCATGTCTAAGGCAAGGACACTGCCTTCTTTTTGGCAGCTTCCTTCCCAGGGCTGAAGTCCAGTCCCTGACCTAAGGCAAGGATCTTCTTGCCAGATTTCCTGAATGCCTTACTGCCTGCCCATCTGGACTGGGCCCTGTCTGTGGAAGCAGAGTGCTTAAAACTTGGTGGTCATCACCCCAGCCAGATGTTGGTTGAAATCCCAATTATACTACTTACAAATCATGTCACTTTCAGCCAGTCGCATTTGCTGTCTGAGACACTTTCTTCACTGGTAAAATGAGGATGCTAAAATACTGACTTTGCAGTTTTACAAAAGATTATATAAGATAAGTAAAGCTCTTAGCACAGTGCCCAAGGGCATGTGATAAGTGTTTAATAAATGTTAAGTCTTATTTTTCCAAATGTTTGACCAGCACAATTTTCCTGATGGCTAGCCCATGTCATCATCTCAAATTGGCCCTCCTTGATATTAACTGCTACTAGCTCTGCCTGCTGCCCTTCATCTTGCCCTTCTGACATCGGTTTCTGCCCACTATTTCAAAGATCTGTATGCATCTGTATTCATTCTCCCTTGTGCCTGCCCTACTCCTCTGGGCACAGCTTTTTCTATGTCCCAGCCCCTCCCAGTCTGTCCTGTCCCATTGCCGAACTATGCTATCTGTTGACAATCAACTTTACCCTCCACCAGCTGATCAAAACAGCCTGGACAATAACACACGCAAGGCATCTGGCAAGTGCTCATGAAGTGTTTTGCAAAGAACCCGATTCCTATCATGGAAAGAGGAGGCTTCCAAGTAATTGCACCCTCAATCATGTATAAGCCACCAGTTTATATTTTGAAGGAGTCTTGCTTTCTTTGCACATCAAAGACTTTTCAAAAATTAAAAAGTATAGAAAATGCAATGGGCATAGGGGTTCCCCAAAACAGCTGATTGTGCTGTTAGAAAATGTCATAGCATTCACCAAATGTAGAAATCTGTATTAAATACTTGTTAATCAATCAGATTGATGACAATTTATAAATGTACTGGTTACCTCTGGCAGAAGAATGTTTTGTTTTGAAAATATCTAAGAAAAATCGCAAATTTCTATGACTACATAAAAATAGTCTTATCCTCTGTTTGAAGTTTCCAATTTTACTATTATCCTCTAGTTTATTGAGTAAATCACTATATGAATATAATTTTGATCATATGAAAATGAAGACAGCTTTCAAGAATTCATCTTAAACCATCTGTTAACAATCAAAGATTCAAAGGGAACTAATACTCATTGAGCTGTAGGCATTAGGTTCTCAACATAAGAGAGATTCTTCTCTCTTAATCCTGATGAATGATCCTGTCACGTGGGAGTTACCACTTTACAGGGGAGGAAACAGATACTCACAAAGGCTAATTGAGCAGTCCAAGGTCACAGCTAGTAAATGAAGGTTTGGCTCCAAGTCTACTTAATTTCCTCAGCTCCATACTGTTTCCAAATACTTTCTTGTATGCTCTATTAATTTCTCTATTTACAATTGTATCAATCTTCCTATGGCAGGAGAGCAAAGTTTCCCTCCTTTTCCTTACTCCGAGATCCTGAAGGTGTGGATGCTTTTATATGGAAGCCTGTATAGGCAGGAGAAGAAGAGGATGACAGAGGATGAGATGGTTGGGTGGCATCCCCGATTCAATGGACATAAGTTTGAGCAAGCTCTGGTAGTTGGTGATGGACCGTGAGGCCTGGTGTACTGCAGTCCATGGGGTCGCAAAGAATTGGACACAACTGAGCGACTGAACTGAACTGAACTGACAGGCTTTTCTGCACATACTGTTTCCGTCGATAACACAACAAGCAGATTAACTTTTCTATCACATTGCCTCACATCTGAAAGAGTTATAAATACATAGTTTTCTGAAATTTCTAAAATTAGGGTATGCCTTGTACTTGATCCGCAGTAGGGCACCTTTCCCCTACCTAAAGGACGTTAACAAGTCAATGGTTAGAATTAATGCATACAGAGGAAGTTTTTGCATCCATACTTTGGTTAGTGATGGTGGACAGAGACCTCACAGTCTTGGGCTGAGAGAATCCTAGGCCATACCCCAGCAAGTACTGCTGGGAAGTGGGGAATGGGGCAAGGTGGAAATGACGAGTTTTCAAGTCACTCAGAATGAGGGCAGTACTGACAGATCAGAGAACTGTAAGTACAAGAACAGCCCAGAATTTCAACCCAGTGTCTTAATAAGTATTTACTAACTTGCATGGAGCAGAAGGCACTGCATGTGCTTCTCATGGGTAATCCATTTCCAGACTGGATTTGGACCCCTACGTGCCAGACACCAGAGTGCTCTGTGCTGTCCAACATAAAACAAATCCCCCAGATTCCCAGTCTCCCTGCTGGGTTAGAAAGAATCTCTCTACAGAGTTTTGCAAGGCACATCTGCTTTCAGTAAATGTTTTGATGGGAATGGCTTCTTTTCTTCCTTCTTTTTTGCCATATGAGGTCCTTAATAATGACAGTTTCAAGAAATTTCTCATTCTCATTCAATAAAACTGAATGAATCCCCTGGATTTTGGTTAGCTTCCATGGATAAGGAGATGAATGAGATTTAAGAAATATGAGCTTAAATCTAAATCCCCCCAGAAATCAGTATACCGAGGGTGGTTGATGGGTAGCACAACTTTATAGGCAGAACCCACTTCTGAAATGCAATGGAGAGAATAATTGAGAAGTGAGTGCATTTACAGTTCTGTTTTGGTTGCAAGGAGTAAGAAACCCCTGCCAGAATGAAACCTTTCATAGTGCAGTGAAGAGGCTCTCAAGTCGAGGAATATTTCAAATATCACCTTGCTTAAGGAAAAAGGAAAGCCTGCATTTAAAGAGCAGCATAAAATTGCCACATACAGGCTTCAGTGACATCCTAGCACACAGGGCTGGGGAAGGGCGAACCCTATTCCTTGATGTGGAAACTGACTTTTCAGTTTTCCCAGTATTCGTGTATAAACAAGAATTTGCTCCTCTCACCAAGGGAGCCAAAGCGATGTTTTTTGACTTCAAACATTTGTAGCAAGTTAACATGTGGGGCTGGAAGGAACCCTGATGTGCATTAGTGGCCGTGCAAGGCTTTTTCACTGATGTCACTTTGGATTAAAATTGAAGAAAACTGTGAGGCCCAGAACAGACCCACTGAACTGTATCACTATCAGTCCTGTCTGTGCTGGTCATGGGAGAAGGCCGGTGGAGGGGGCAGTTAGGATCCCACTTTATCCTTTAACTTACTCAGCAACTTCTCCCACATGTGGGGTGTTTGGCTTTCGGAAAGGAAGGGGAATTTCCACAGGAAGCTTGTGGCTCTTTTTTCAAAGTGGCCCTTAATAAAATCACACTGGGGCAGCATTAACCTCTGGACCCTCTCTCGGTCTTAAAGCACTTTCTCCCTCTGAATTCCCTGATACCTGCTGTAGTAGCTCGGCTCCTACCTCTACTTCTGTGTCCTTTCTGTGGGATCTTCTAGCTTTGTCTGATCTTCAGTTTGTACTTCTCCGGGTCTGGGTCTGGTTTCTCTGCTCTGAGGAGTCTTCCTCATTGGGGCAGGAACTGATAATTGCCCACCCAATATCCATTCTCTCCTTCTTCCTCTCTAGAGAACCATACTTTATGATGAGGCTGTCAATGTGCCCAGCCACGACACTGCTGTTGCCATTCACCCTTGAGAGGAGAGGTGGCCAATGACAGTTTTAGACAGAGATGTAAGAGAAAGTTGTCAGGTGGGGCTTCTGATAAAACTCCTTAAAGAGGGGCTCAGTCAGCTGGCCTGTCCCTTTTGTCCTCCTCTCTTCCTTCTTCTTCCTGCCTGAAGTGTGGGTGCAAAGGGCTGCAGTTGCAGTGGCCATCGCAAAACCAGGAGGTGCAGAGGTAACCAACTCATCCCAGGTAGCCTGGGAATTTCCTGGTTTTCAAATGGAAAGTCTCATGTCCTGGGATCCCCTTCAATCCCAGGCAAACCAACACAGCTGGTCACCCTGGCAGGTGACCCTGAGGATGGAAGCCATTGTAGTGGGCAGGGCAGAAACCCAGAATGAGCTGGATTACTACTCATGTTGTGGAGTCTTATAACCAGTTTAACTTCCTACCTCTGCACTGTTCCTTATGAAAGAGCAAAACAGATTCCAGTTTTAACCACTGTTATCTTTGTTTTTTTTTGTTACAGGCTTCCAAACTACCTGATTCACCACCCCTATGTCTTCCAGAGTAATTTTTATACAAGTGTTTCCCAAGTCTAGTTCACCAACTGGATCCCTTATTAACCTCCAGACCCACGCATCTACCTTCCTGTTGGTGTCTCCATTTGTACCACTCATAAACACAAATGCCTCTCTTCCCTCAAAACCCTGCTCTTCTTCTGTGTTCCAAATTTAAGTGAATGGAGCTCTGACTATCCAATGACCTGACTATAGATGACTATTGATATCTGACTAGCCAATATCAAGAAATCTTAATATTTTCATTGATTCCTTGACCTCCTTCCTTCTCCAAAATTGTATGGATCTTGATGACTTAATTTCCTAAATTTCTCTCATAGCCATCCATTCCACCAAGTTCCCTCCACTGCTTCAGTTTAGACCCATCTTTTATCTAGACTGTTGCAAGAGATTCCCAATAGGTTTCCATGCTTCAGTCGATCTTGCCCCACTAGAATCTGATCTCCACACTGTGTCCAGAGTGTTACTTCCACTGTGCTAAACTGATCATATTATTTTCTGGCCTAAAACACTTGAGGGGTTCCCCACTGACCTTGATTTACAAGGCCCTGTTTTGCTAACCCTCATATTTAGCCACTACACTCTTTTCACAGTCTACACGGCAGACACAAACTTTCTTTTAGTTCCTCTATGCTAAGTTATCACATACTTTCTTGTTTCCAGGACTCACATGCTTCTCCTTTACTTGGTATGCCTTCCTTCACATGTTCCCCTCCACCACCTCCTGCCTCCTTTCCTAGGTCACTACCAAGTGTCATTAAGGTCTTAACAGAGTCAAAAAGTATAGTTGTGCAATGTACCACTTAGACAACTGGACACAGTGGTCCTGTTGAATACTGCCTTTGCCAGTAGTCTTTGCTAACCTCCAACTCCAAACTTGTTTAAATGTCTCTTCTAAGTCTCTTTTTATCAGTATTATAACTTTTATTCTTAATTTTCTGATCACTTGTCGATATTCCTCGCTAGGCTTTAAGCATCTAAGGACATATATCACATCTACCTGGCTCCCAGTAGCTACTTTCTATATTTGAAAATAAGGTAAACTCCTTCCCAGATTTAGTTATGTTTACACATCAAGGACACCTTAAGACTCGTTTTTATTATGGAGGTTTCTCATTAGGTTTGGATTTCATAATTGACTCAGTTTACTATTATTCTGGAAGCTGTGACATTTAATGAGAGTTGTAACTTTACTGGAAACTCACAGGACACAATATTTTCACATATACTTCCACTGTTAACACTTTCTGAAACACAAATTCTCATTATGTCAAGGTATATAAAGGATTGTTAAAATGCATAATCCTTTGCCTTTCTGGAATGCAGAGTTTAGGAGACAGATTCAGGTAATGTTTCAGTGTGTACATTTCTACATTAAAGAGAGCTATAGTTTTATTAGCTTCACATTTTAAGGAGTTCTGTAAGTGCAGGGGTCAGCGATACATCAGGAAGTGATGAGGTCAGCATTGCTCAGATGTCTTGAATGCCATTTTGGTTCCCCGTGACAACGGGGAAATTATTCTTATACCCTGACTAACACTGCAAAAGTAGTCTTAAAAGATTACAGAGCATTAAGCCTAGCAAAAAGAAAACAAATGCCGGGAGGCAATCTCCAATGTAAACAGTACACCAACATTTGAAACCACTACTGTAGATGTTCACTTCACTGTTTTACACAGGGTCTGGGAAGGGCATAGCTTTGAACCCTGTTGGCCCCAGTGGCAGTTTTAGAAGAAAAGTTTACCTTAGCAACTACCAATGCAAAAACAAGTGATAAGTCCACAGTGAAAGGTCATGGGGTATTTGGAAAGGGAGCTACACTTTACATAGTATTTAACAAAGTATGAAAATTTAAAAAAAAAAATGGCTGCATCACCAGATAGTGTTTATTCTACCAAAGACCAGTTCTCCGAACATATTTTCTACTACACGAACTTCCAGGTGGGGAAGATATTTCCTGGAAACTTGGAAGTGCCCCTCTATTTAAGATAAAGAAGGCAGAGGGTGATGACATCAGGGGATGGTTATGCATAGGTAACTGAATTCTCTCTTCAGTTTCCCTGGGTGTACCTGGAGGGAAACAAGTACTGTTCTTCCATGGAATATGCATTCATTTACAAGGAAATTTTCCTTTTTTGACTTAAAAGAGACCCTAACTCTCTATCTTACCAGTTTTGTTAATACCACTGAGAGCACAGCTGAATATTTTTGCTTATGCATTATGCAAGGCAGTTCTGTCAAACAAAAGGAGTTATACACATTTCAGCTTCACTGAAACTGAAACTGAAGTCGCTCAGTCGTGTCCGATTCTTTGCGATCCCATGGACTGTAGCCTACCAGGCTCCTCAGTCCATGGAATTTTCCAGGCAAGAGTACTGGAGTGGGTTGCCATTTCCTACTCCAGGGGATCTTCTCAATCCAGGGATTGAACCCGGGTCTCCTGCACTGCAGGCAGACGTTTTACCGCTTCATTCAAATCAGAATAAAGTAGGAGTGACTATGAAAATTTCACCATGGTACAGGTAAATAAATCTGAATTTAAACAAACATTTATACACATGTATATATATGTGTACATAGATATATACATATATTACATTTATTTGCAAATTCTCATTTCAAATTCTGCATTTTATGCCTATTATACAGTATACAAACTAGTAGGAACCAGAATGTTCAACTTGAAAATATATCTAGAGAGGTAAACACATTTATTTTGTTGCCTTACAGAGAAGATATAACTTTCAACGGTGTGAGCATAATAATAGAAAGAGGAGTTTAGATAGAAGCAAACCCCATAATATCTGTAAAATGACTGATCCAGATTTGTGGCTTCTTCTGGTTTTTCTATCATAACTGAACACAGATGTCTATCTATTAACAGGTCAAAGAAAAGAGGCTGTGACTGCCAGGTGGATTCAATAGTTTTATGCAGTTATTTGTGGTCCAGGGCAATCTTGCCTCCCAATCAACCTCCTTTCCAGGAGCTCTGAAGCTTACTCTCAGGACCAGATTTAGATGGTCTTGAGTCTCCCCAATAGGGGAGTCTAAGTAGATCACTGAACTGCCCATTCCAAGCTGGACTCTTGCTTCTTTCATGTCTGTTTTATCCAAATCACTGGGTGTTGGGTCTAGTACATGCACTCACTCTCTACATGTCTAGGTAAGTAACCACATTCTTATTGGCTGAGAAGTCCTCATTTGCCAAATAGATTCTATTGAGTTTGAGGGCCATCATGCTCTATACTCCTAAGTCAGGCATTCTCAACTGTGGTACTTCTTGAAATCACCGAAGGAGGCCTTGGTCTGCAGTGCAGACTTGACATCAGTCCACATCCTCAGGAATCCCTCCAAACTAGATGCATTGGCCTGGCTGGTCACCCTACTAATGGTAGAGTTTTCAGAATCCCTCCCCAGGTGATCTAAAGTCAAGCCAGTCTTGAGAGAAACACTCATCTTACCTATCAACCTCCTTTTTTGGGCCTACCATGGAATCTCAGCCAGCCCATGCATTCAAGGAAGGCAAGATCTAGGTCTGTTTCTTCACTTCTTTCCTTCTAACACTTGCCATATACTGGGTGTTCAATAAATATATGCTAACTGAATTAAGCCATACACTATGCCACTCAACTTAGGGTAAAGGTGGTTTAAATTAAAGGCAAAAATTTTATGTCCCAAAACAATAATAAAGTCCCTGTTAACATATTTTAGAAATCTTTCTTGCACCTAATGAACAGCCAAGTTCTGGCTCCCACTAGGATAAATGAAATGTATAACTAAATGCCTATGGCTTGTAAGAAATCACAGCAAAATTGGCAGAAAACAAGACACTGTGTTTCAGTAAGTTGTCTACCATGGAGACTAGGGTTTTGATAACAATAACATAGAAAGCAGCTGTGTTCATTCTTTATAATTTTAGAACACTTAGTTATTCAACAAGCACTGGGGCATATTTAATCCTCAAAACAACCCCATGATAAAGCTGGAGAGTTATTATCCTTCATTTCACAGCTCACGAAAGGCAGGCTCAGAGAATACATGCAGACTGATGAGCATCTGGGTTCTGGATCCCACTCAAACTGCCAGATTAAGCAATTAAAATACTTATTGTGTCCCAAATTCTGCAGGGGACATACTTATGCTAAAAAAAATTACCTTTTTAATTGAAATTCAGATTGAACTGGATTTCCTCTATTTACCTAGTAACCCTAGGCTACAGGCCAATTTTTTTTTCTGTGAAAATAGAATATTTGATTGGAGGGTCACTGTGGACCTTCTCAGATAAAAGGGCTCAACTGTGGCTCTTTCCTCTCCCATTCTGACTGCTCTGGTATTAGGCCTTCCTGAAGGTTCCGTGCCTACTGGCCTGAGATGTGTGCCTTACTCCAGTGCAGCAGGGAGCCAGACCAGGCAAAAAGGACACGAACAATGACTCAGGACTCCAGGGCCACACTCTCCCTGTGGACTCAATGCTTGATTATTATTTGAATAGGTGATACTGAATGGTATAAAACTTAAAGATATAAGATAGTGAAGGGAATCCTCTTGCTTACTCTCAGTTTCTGGGACATCCTTCCAGAGACTTTATTAATATATTAATACCTATATGTATATTTAAACATAGCTTTTTGAGTTCTTATACAAATGGTTAACAAAAATATTCCTCTAACATGCTTTTTTTTTACTTAATAGATCTTGAAGATGATTATATTATTAATATCTATCAATCTATCTCTATGTATCTAAAGCTGCCTCATGTTTTTAAACTGTTCCACAGCTTTCCACTGTATGTGTGTGTGTGCTGAGTCACTTCAGTTCAGTCCGACTCTTTCCAACCCTATGAGGTACAGCCCACCAGGCTCCTCTGTCCATGGGATTCTCCAGGCAAGAATACTGGAGTGGGTTGCCATGTCCTCCTCCAGGGGATCTTCCCAACCCAGGGATCAAACCACTTCTCTTCTGCCTCCTCCATTGGCAGGTGGGTTCTTTACCACTAGAGTCATCTGGGATTCCATTGTATAGCTATGCCATTAATTTAATTATTGGTGCCCTAGTGGTGTACATTCACAAACCTCCAATCTTTAGCTATTAAAGCAATGTGGCAATAAATCTCCTTGAACCTATGACTAATGCACATTTCTAAGTATAGCCCCTGGGAGAAAATCCTAGCAAGGGAATTGCTAAATAAAAGGGAAAATGCACTTATACTTGATTTACATAATACCCAATTTTCCTTCTTGAAGTACAAGTTGGTGCTTCCAGCCACAATAAGTGAGAGTATTTTTCCTGTCCTCATTAATCAAGTGTGTATTACTGAACTTTTTGTTATTTATCTCTTATAGAAAAAATAGGATAGAATTCTAGTTGTAATTTGAACTTTTCTCACTATGAATGAAGTTGAACATATTTTTACATGCTTTAAAACCATTGATATTTCCTTTTTCTATTGTCCTTGGCCCATTTTTAGTTTTTTTGTTATTAATTTACAGAAATTCTTTACATATTAAGGCCATTAACCTGATATCTGTCATATGCATTGCAATGCTTCCCAGTTTACCATTTGTCCCTTAACTTATGACTTTTGTTTACAAAGAAATTAATGAGTTTTCAAACATCTTATATTTAAGGGAGCATAAGATATATCAAGGTTAGAAAAAGATTTTCAATGGCACATGATATTACACCATAACTATGATTGCTACCATTTCCAGGAGGGATAATTATGGGTCAAGCCCTGCGCTGACCACTCAACGTTTATCTCTTTACATCATAAGAGCAGACCTATGAGGAAGGCACAATCAAGTCATTGTACAAGTGGTTCCTAAGATTTATTTTGGACCTAGAGGTAGACTGAGGAAAAATTATAGAACCACGTGGGAGTTTGTCTTTGGTATCATCCCAAGTTTTTCATCAATCTTCTTCCTTCACCATGGGATTTCATTCTTCTCTCTCCCTCCACCATCCCCACTCCTCTCCTCACATCTCCTGTGTACACTCTGAGGAACTGCCTATTTATAATTCCCTGGGTTTTCCTGCCAGCTCTCAGCTGTTTCCTACTAGGGTATGAACTATATGGTAATCCAAAACATGTAGAGCAGGGAGACAATTTTTTGAGATGTAAAAAATTCATATATATATATATATATATGTATATATAGAGAGAGCTATAATTATGAATTGATAGGATAGAGGGCAGAGAATTATCACAGAATCAGACAAAGTAGGAAGCTTCATATTCTGTCTGCTCATATGTCTAGCCCTGCCCAGGCTGTAAAGAGCTTCAGAAAGCCCCTCCTGAATCTGAAGCAGTGAATTTTAGAGAAAAGTCTGCAAGGAGTTGAAATCAGAAGATACAAGGTTCTGTCCTGGTTTTACTTCTCGATCAACCATGAATCCTGAAGAGAAAGTGTGGCTAGTGGAAAGAGCATGGTTTTAGAATCAGCTAGTTCCTACTTAAATAACAACTCAGCCAACAACTTCCTGACTTCAGGAAAGTTAATTAATCTCCTCCAAGCTTCAGTTCCTCAGGTGTAAAATGGGGATAAAAATATGTGCTTTGAAGGATGTTTGTAGAAATGGATATTCTCATGCTTGGGAAGTACCTAGCATAGCAACAGGTGTAATGTAGGTTCTCAAAGTATAGTCTCAGATTTCATATTTGTCAAATCATTATTATACTACTGTATCAATTTTTTTTTTTTTTAGTTTTGATGTTATGTATAGCAGAGTTTTCAAACTGCATAGTTCACATACCATGTTTGGGGTTTTGCCGTATCTATGTACCAATGATACTAATATTTTTTTTCTTTAATTGTACTCATCTTTGAAAAAATATATTGATTTTATCTGGTTCCTTAGTGATACTATCCATGCACCTGGGGAGTTGCTGTCCTGGCTAATCAAGTATACATACATAAATTGCCTGTCAATTATACCTCAATAAAACTGGGAAAAATAAATACACAATTATAAAAATTCAAAAATACAGCCACATGCCATCTAAAATAATCTTATGAACCATCATGGTATGCATGGTAAAAACTCTAATTTATGTGAAAGTTAGTTGTTATTATATTTTCAACCTTTCCTTTCCAAGGCTTGGACACTAAGGCCCAGAGAGGGTAAGAAATTTAATCAAAGTCAACCCAACAATCTACTGTAGAATTGAGACAAGACCCAAGTGTCTGCATTTCCAGGGCTACATTTCCATTAGCCAGTCTCCTGGCTGGCTACAGGATTAACACTGTAATATCACAAAGCAATATTGTTCTTCTACCATTGTTAATATTTTGTCACCTAGGAAACCTGAAAGGCAGGCTCTCCTTCTCCGAATGTGCTCACCTGAGCTGACCTAGCCAAGAGCTTTGCTCAATTTATAGCCTTGCTTGGTACAGGAAAGCATTCCACCTGGATGGGTGGTGATGGAACAGAGGAGAGCAGAACAACCTGGGGTTGTCAATACTATGGGCTGTTAAGAGATTTTCTGGAAGTTTTCTGACTTTGTTCCATCCTCTCCCAAACAAACACTCACAAATGTATCATGCCTCTAATAGATTATCTGGACATTTCTACCAACTGTCTCCAAAAATAAAGGATATACTTAAATTCTGTGCTTTTTTAAAAAAAATCAAGAAATCCCTGTATGTTCTCCAGTTGCATAATAATAAAATAAAGAGTCCATAATAAAGAGGAATTTGGGGTCCTACAGAAATAGAAACTGAGCAGGCAGCTCTGTGGTGAGCCCTCTCACCTCTGATATCAGTCTCACAAGCCAACTAAGAGTTGAGGGTGTTTCAGTAGAACGTATTGTTTTTACCTTCCCAGCCTCCATTTCCTCCTAGTCCTGATGAACACCAGCCTGTTTCTTCCCTCAAACAGAGGCCCTTCCTTATTTTCATGTATCAATGATACTAATATTTTTTTAATTGTACTTTTTATGAAAAGAAGGAGATTGAACTGGATGCAATTTTAAAATCTTTTAGATGCACCTGAAGTCAGATATCCCTGCACTTCTAATTTATATTAGGCAATAAAGTCCTTTAATTGAAGCCAGTTTAAATTAGAGTACTTTTTCAGTTCAGTTCAGTTGCTCAATCGTGTCCGGCTCTTTGCGACCCCATGAATCACAGCACACCAGGTCTCCCTGTCCATCACCAACTCCCAGAGTTCACTCAGACTCACGTCCATTGAGTCGGTGATGCCATCCAGCCATCTCATCCTCTCTCATCCCCCTCTCCTCCTGCTCCCAATCCCTCCCAGCATCAGAGTCTTTTCCAATGAGTCAACTCTTCCCATGAGGTGGCCAAAGTACTGAAGTTTCAGCTTTAGCATCATTCCTTCCAATGAACACCCAGGACTGATCTCCTTCAGAATGGACTGGTTGGACCTCCTTGCAGTCCAAGGGACTCTCAAGAGTCTTCTCCAAAACCACAGTTCAAAAGCATCAATTCTTCAGCGCTCAGCTTTCATCACAGTCCAACTCTCACATACATACATGACCACTGGGAAAACCATAGCCTTGACCAGATGGACCTCTGTTGGCAAAGTAATATCTCTGCTTTTGAATATGCTATCTAGGTTGGTCATAACTTTCCTTCCAAGGAGTAAGCGTCTTTTAATTTCATGGCTGCAATCACCATCTGCAGTGATTTTGGAGCCCCAAAATATAAAGTCTGACACTGTTTCCACTGTTTCCCCATCTGTTTCCCATGAAGTGATGGGACAAGATGCCATGATCTTCGTTTTCTGAATAAACTGAGGACAAAAAAGCCCTGTTAATACAAAAGGCAGAGTGAATGCATGATGTGCTGCTTTCAATCACAGGACTAAGGAAAATGGAAAGGAAGCAGGCAGAGGTTGAGTACTGGGCAGTAGAGGATGGTCAGGAGACTATTTTTTTTGTCTCATCTTTACTCCTGCTTAGCAATGTAGCCTTGAACAGTGAGTTAATCTCTTCAAGCCTGAGTTTATCCATCTGTAAAGGAGCTGAATAATCAGCAGTTGTCAGAGCTTCATGGAGCCCTGAAGTGCCTCAGGTGATGGGACGGTAATGGGGAGACAAGTTCCCAGACTTTCATTGTGTGGAATTCAGTCTCCTTTTATCGATATTATTTACCAGGCTCTTTAATAAGGTTTTGGGTTTCCCTGATGGCTCAGCCGGTAAAGAATCCCCCTACAATGTGGGAGACCTGGGTTCAGTGCCTGGGTTGGGATGATCCCCTGGAGAAGGGAACAGTTACCCACTCCAGTATTCTGGCCTGGAGTATTCCAGGGACTACACAGTCCACGGGGCTGCAAAGAGTTGGACACAAAAAGAGTCAGACACGACTGAGTGACTTTCACTTTTTCTAATAAGCTTTTACTGGAAGAATAGGCTCTACTACTACAATGGATTAGTTGACCATTAGTTCTGTTTATACTGAAGTTTAAATTGAGTTAAGACTAGCTCAGGTGGATAAGGAATGTGGTCCCTCTTTGGTAAGAGTTGGTCAGAAGCCAAGAGCAAGAGCTCAGTCCCTGGAGGACTGATTAGCTTAATGCAGACATACAAAAAATTTAATAGCAATGATCTGCATCCCTAATCTTCAGAACTGTCTTAGAGATGTGGGTCATTTCTCACACAAGGACTGGGAAAAGGAATGGGCATTGTTCCATATAGTCATTAGCTTTTCCTTAAAAGCCAATACAAACACCACTGGTAATACTCAAAGCAGACAATCTCTTCATAGCTAGAAAACAGAGAGTGTTGTGCTTGAGGGTTTGTTTTTCTTTCTCAAGACAGTGTGATCATTGTAGAAGAAGTGAAAGAAATACAGAGCAATTGTTACACAATCAATTGCACAATACCTGATGTGTGTCCACAGTGCTCTAAGTTAGTATTTGATTTTCCTTATAGAGACAACATACACATGTAGAGGAAATCAAAGGAAACAATAATTTTTATGAAAGCACATAAAATAATTTTTATGGGAATATAAATTATTCTTATATTTAAAATATATTTACTTACAGGTAAATTTGACACTGCATATAAATTTGGAGTGTTCCAAGTATTTTTAAAATGCATCTTAAAAATACATTTTAGCACCAATTGCCAGAATGGGTTGTCTACTACTATAGTCAAAACAATTTTCTTTGTTTTATTTCACATAAAAACTGAAAATGTGACTAGAGTCTTTATAACAAATACATGTTTCTGGAACAGTATTTATTGCTGCTTGGAAGGAAAGCTATGACAAACCTAGACAGCATATTAAAAAGCATAGACATTACTTTGCTGACAAAGGTCCATCTAGTCGAAGCTATGGTTTTTCCAGTAGTCATGTATGGACGTGAGAGTTGGACCATAAAGAAAGCTGAGCACTGAAGAATTGATGCTTTTGAACTGTGGTGTTGGAGGAGGCTGAGAGTCCCTTGGACTGCAAGGAGATCCAACCAGTCCATCCTGAAGGAAATCAGTCCTGAATGTTCATTAGAAGGACTGATGCTGAAACTGAAGCTCCAATACTTTGGCCAATATTTCCAATACTGATGTGAAGAGCAGATTCATTTGAAAAAACCCTGATGTTGGGAAAGACTGAAAGCAGGAGGAGAAGGGGACAACAGAGGATAAGATGATTGAACGGCACCACCAACTCAATGGACATGAGTTTGAGCAAGCTCTGGGAGTTAGTGATGGACAGGGAAGCCTGGTGTGCTGTAGTCCCGGGGTCTCAAAGAGTCAGACACAACTGAGAGGCTGAACTGACTGACTGAGAATAGCATTGATCTTGTCCGCAATAACTGAATATTGAATTTACTTTAGCAAACATGCTGGAAGATAGTTAAGAATGAAAATTATTTTTCATTGTGTCCATCTAGTCTGTACACTTAGAAGTTTTCTCATTAGGGAACTTTTTTCAACTGTATATAACTTAGGCAATTTATATTAATACAAAAATAAAAACATATACAATGGGTTTTAATTTCTTTTATCGACTAACTTCTGATTTATATTACTTTGCTTATATGTGCTTATATGTACTGAAAGCCCAGATGGAGAACAGGGTGAGAGAGGACAAGTGTTAAGTCAGACTAGGCAGAGTCAAGACAAAATGCGGGCAAAGGGTTAGTTGAGGGCAGGCTATGAATGCGTCACAACATATCTCAGGATTTGGAAGCAAGTAGTGGTCAGGAGAGATCCAAATTGGGAAAGACAAATGGTTTCAGAATTAGGCAAATGCAGAAGGGTGAGGCTCAAGAGAGGCAGAAATATATGTCCACAGGGGGACAAAACATTCAGATCTACCAGAAGACAAGGAGTTTCAGATAGCACCTTGGATAGCTCCCTGGGCAAGAGGTGCACCGACAAAGCTAAGACCCTAAGAAATGAAGGCTTGCCTGCTCTCCGCCCCAGAATTCTCAACTGGTACCTTCACAGATGGAATGAACTTGGTCTCTGGAGGTTTAGGGAGCCAATTGCACAACACTCCACTGAAAGGTTTGGCTTAACGCTCTAGGGATGATGTCTGTGCCTTCTGGTAATAGTCTCTTTGGTTATGTGCCAGGCAAGCTGAAGGGGTGGGGAGCAGATGAAGTAGTGATGGAAAGTACTGTCCTCTCAAAGTGCAGATAATTTGTTTTCCAAGAGTCTATCCCACTTGATTGGGAACAGAAGTTCATCCCAGTACTAACATTGGTGTGAACAACAAGGGGCTTTGTGGTGCAGTTTTAATGTGTTAATGTGTAACCTGTGCATATTGATTCTCCTGAGCACCTATACTGTAGATGAGAGAAAGTAGGATATAGTATCTATTAGATGTTATAAAGTCTTTTATTAAAACAAGTTTAATTTTTCCCATTACTTCAACTTCATTTATAGTTTATAATAATAATGGTTCCTGGGTGTGACTTTCATGCAGGCAACTGTTCCGAGACTATTTTCCCCTCTGACCGAGTACTATTAATAACAGAAAAATTTGCTCCAGTTGACTCTTTACTAGTAGAGCCCAAAGTCTCCTGGGTTCAGAGACAAGCAATATCAGTTCTCTCAAAGTTCTCTGGATGTATTCACTTTATGCAGCCAGCCAGTGGATCATAACAATAATTGGGAAACCAAATTTAATCCAAATGGCTTATTCATTAAATGAGAACATGACATTAAGATAATAAATTAACTGACTAGGAGATTTTTATAGATTAACCTAGGAAAAGAATCAAGTAGAAGGAAGAAAAAAAAGTTTTAAGTAGAGTGATGGTTGGGCAGGGGTTGAGGTGGTAACAGAGAAGAGACTGACTGGTAATGCCCATCCAGCATGTGATTGTGACTATGTGGAGCCCAAGGCATTATTACGTGATGCTAGCTCTGAGTTTAACAATATTGAGATACTCTGTACAAGACATGTTCTAAGATCCTGGAGATGTAGCTGTAAACAAAATAGATGCGCAGAGCATTATTTACTCCTTTCTGATGGCCTTAAGTCCAGTCACTTTGATTGAAAGCTGTCTGAATGGCAACCCTTCAAAGACTATAGCCAAGATATAAAATAAGGAAGAGGCAAAATAAGGAATAGACCTGGATAATAAATTTAGGAGCTGTAAGTCCCTCACAAAAACCAGCCCACATTACATAAGTTGAGAGTGTGCAAAAAAAGAGAAGTAGGTTCCAGTTGGTATTTTGAGCTCAGGGGGATTTGACATACTAAAGGAAATGTTGGTAATATCTAGCTGGGTTTCTTTATATGGTTTCTTTGAGATCACAAAATATTGACATTAGGAAAGACTTAAGATGTCATTGAGTTCAACCCCCTCTTTTCAACTCTTAAGTTTCTCAGCTAATTATCATTAAAGGCAAAATGTGCTCATGTTTATTAAAATAGAATCAAGATGTTTAGCTGTATGACTTTTACATCTCAACTGTCTCTGGCTAAAGAATCTCCTTACTAACAATAACTAACTGAATCCACATTAATAAATATAACCTTGAGGGAATACAAGGCAGTTGTCTCTGTTGCTTCCTCCGGTCCCTGGGAGGCTGGGCTTTGGGTTGTGATGAGGGTTGTGAGAAAGAAGAAATCATGGGTAAGGAGGGAAAGAGGAACAAAGCCATGGGAATAGGATGCAAGGTCTGACCTGGAGCTCACTAGCTTCTCTCACTGAGACAGATCATCCTTATTTTTGGTTACAACTCCCTCTGCCCTGGTGATTGTTACAACTTTTTAACAAAAGAGACTGTCATAAGTGATCCATCAGACATGACTTGCTTTGTCTTAGAAGACATATTATATCCATGTATAATACTGCTGCTGAACTATGGAGCCCTCCATTGCTTTGATTATAGAACAAACAACAGAAAAAACTGAAATGTGCACTATTTTCCAAAAACTCGGTCCAGATGAATATAATATTGTAAGACTAAAATTAGAGCATCCCTTAGATATAAACTTATAAATGAATTGGACTAGATAATTTATGGCTAAACCAATGGTACAACATGAATATAAAGAGAGAGGTGAGGGCAATAACAAGCAAACCACCTGTTCATATCTGAAATTGTTCTGATTCTTGGGAAAAGACAACCAAGCCACTGTTCACTTTCACAGTTTTCAAAACTTGGTCACACTGGCTATTCTGGGGATTTTACTCATAAAATAAAATGCCTTATGTTTCCTTTTTGTTAATTCAATTCAATTCTTGGTGGAAGATGCTAGGAGCTAAAAAAACAAAACCATGCTTTGAAATTTCACGATGATAGTGTCTCCTAGAATATTCCAATGGTAGTTTTAAATATAAATACTTAACATTTTCAACATTTCTCCGGTGCAAAAAGGCTGGCATTTATCAGAAAGTTCCTATTTGCAGGTAGTGTTATATTAAATGCCAAAAGTAAATCAGGTAGAAGAAATTGCTTGTTAGGTTTGCATGTCTGAAAGAAGGGAATTCTCTCTCTTCAAAGAAAAGTAACTTCCATGATTGGCACTATTTCCTAAACAGGAATGACACCAGAGAGAGACTGAAATCTGGACTAACTTTACACTTGTCATAGGCTCTTTAGATATATGGCTGCAGGAACACTTGAGTTGCCTTTCAAAGAGAAGCCCAGCCACTTTGAATTTTTGGATTAAAAGACAGGATATACATACAGACAAAAAAGTATATCCCAATATTTTTTGCAGAGATTAAAAGAAAACACTAAAAATCAGAAATAATTGAGGCAAAGGCATAAACAACCAGTGACATTAGATGAGAAAACATACTTTTCACCAAGTTTTCTCATATGTGGATAACAGACTTTCATGGGGAAATTACAGTAGACTGAAGCTAGACTTTTGAAAACAGCTTTTTTTTTTTAGAATATTTTACCTAATGAATTTTGCATTCTAGAACAAGTAATAAGTATAATTCACAGAGCTTTCCTTCTTTTTTCACAGTTTTCTGAAGTTTACAGAGAACTTCTGCCCACACTCTTTTATCTGAGTTTTGCAACACTCATTTGAAGTTTCTATCATTCCTTCATGTTCTTCATATATTAACTCTTCATGGTCTGTATCAAGGAGCAAGATGGAAAGTACTATTTATCTTTCTCTTTGCATTTTCCCCTGCCTGTTAGGCTTAAGTCACACCTATCTCATGGGCCTCACTAGATCTGGGACAGCCTGGTATGTCCGGGTGTCCAGGCAGAATATCTTTTATTTTGCCTAGAAATTAGGTCATCACAAGTAAAAACATACAGAACGGGCATAGTAGGACAGAGGCAAGTATTAGGTAAATCAGTTTAAGTTGGTTTTATATATTCCTGGGAGGAAGTGTTGGCCTATAAGGACCTCCAAAAAAAAAGAAAAAAAGATGATCTTCGAAGCTTGTTAGTGAGTTGAGTCTAAGACTAGCTCATACAATGAGTTATATTAATAGCACGGCTCCCCAACCTCTGGGATCTAATGCCTGATGATCTGAGATGGAGTTGATGCAATAATAATAGAAATAAAGTGCACAATAAATATAATGTGCATGGAAAAATTGTCTTCCACAAAACCGGTCCCTGGCACCAAAAAGGTTAGGGACCACTGAATTATAGGACTTCCAATGTTCTGAATCTATCCCCAAGTTTCTACAGCCTTTGAGAGGCTGGCTAAAGTTTTGGAGGCCACCAAGAAACTCAGGAGGATTGAGGACTAGGAAGGACGTTTCATCATTCGTGAAGGGTTTTTTAATTGTTCCCCAATTTAAAAATTATATTTTTAGATAGAATATAAAATAAAAATTTTATATATAAAATTGTATAAAAAATAATATACATAAAAATTATATTTTCTTGATGCATTTGTGGAAATGAGTGGTATGTATGAAAATCAGACTACAGACCAATTCACAATATGAAAAATTAGAGTTTTGTTTCTATTGTTACCAATATTCTTTGGTGTATAGAAACCTGGTAGAACAAGCTATAAAAATAAGGTATAACAAACTCATTCCATGCAACGGGCAGGAGAGAACAATCCCAGGTCATCAATCATAATGACACGTAAAAAGCCTCAGTCAGCTTCTCCACTCACTGATTCGGCCATTCCCTCCCCATCTCCATCCCCCCAGAAAGGTTCTTGTGGCTTTCCATTGCTCTCAGGCCCAAGATAAACATCCTCAAGATCTGATTTAGCATCTATCACTAGAGCAAACCGCATTACCTCATTTTCCTGGTCTCTCCTCCTACTCCCAAACAGAATCTTATGCCAGGGCTGGCCTTTCCCTACTGTCTTACTGTTTATGTCTCACATTACACAAAAATACATAAAGAGGCCTACCTTGGTAAGCTAACAGCCTAGTGCAGAAGCTCTATGTTAAAGACATTCTCAGTCTTTGCATGCAATGTAAATACTTAAAGGGAATTTTTTAAAAATTACGTGTTTCCAGGCTATGTTTCACAAAACAAAAACTAGGCCTTTCTTGCAATTAAAACCTTCCCGACCATTTAGAAACTTTGCAATATTTTCCATTCCTTGACGTCCAGTCTGCATTTGGCCACAAGACGTGGTTTAGGAAGAGCTATTGGCCGCCAAGTCACACAGATTGGCAATGACACACAGAAACCTAGGAAACGACCATGTAAACAAACAATACTCCCAAATACTCATGCAACCAACCAACTACCCTGTAAGCTCTACCATTGTACAGAAAGGCACTTTTCTCTTCCTCTTTTCTTAATAAAGGGTACTAACATGAAAATACACATATTTTTAAAAATCACCTGCCATGTGATGGAAAATCTAATTAAGAGGAGCTTAAAACAATCTAAAACTCAAAATGAAGTACATGACAAAAAGTCACAAAGCCAAGATAACAACCTTTGCTTTTGTTCTTATCACTTAAGAATAGAGGAAACACTAGAGTGGCCAACTCTGGGGAAATGATTAAACAAATTATGGACCACATTATAGACTATTAGGCAACTACTAAAAAGAATGAGGTATTGCTGTATTGACTTGGAAATATGTCTGTAAGAAATACGTGTGTATATATATATACACACATACATATATATATTTGTATATGCATATAGCCATAGCATATTAAAGGCATATCAGTGCTTTCATAAATGAGAAAAATAAGAATTTATATTTCTACACACATAGAGAGATTATGAAAAGTTACCTGCAGTGCATTACATCGATAACATTAGTTACCTCAAGATGATTCAGTCATTTATACAATTCTGTACTACTTGAATTGTTCTGATCATTTAAAGCAAAAACAGGAGACTGGGAAAATATCCTTTTTTCTAGAAAATGCATGATCAATTTTAAGTGTTTTAACATATACAGAATAAATCAGGGTAATATTTAGCAATAACACTTGTAATTGCATAACATCTAACCACCAAAAAAGTCTGTTTGCAGACAAACAGTCATTGGTTCTAATCTACTGCAGCTGCACACTTTCCCACTCAGCCAGATAAAGAGCAGGTGTGTTTTGCTTGTGTTGGGGAAGACAGAAGGTGCACCTGGCCAAGACTTTCTCAAGGTCCTGCCGTGGGCTGTGGATCACAGGGAGGGCCTCTAATCTCACCCCAGAGTCCATTCACATGTCCATGCTGGGGCTCTGATTTATAAAGGGTGGGTATATTATGACATCTGAGAATAAACAAGTAGCCATTTTCCTATCAAAAATCCAAAAGTGGCCATTAAATGTGCAGTTTAGGATCAATTAGTCAAGTGCTCACATGTAGAGGTCGACCAAAGAACAAAACCTTTTGGCTTTGATTCATAACCCCCAGCAGACCACCCACACTGTAGGCGCAAGGACCATGTGTGCTCATCAACAAAACAATAAGATCTGAAATTCCAGGGCTGTTTATATTCATGGTACTCTGCTGGGTGGCTCACTCAGTAGGAGAGGAGAGTAGTTAATGTCATTGTTACAGCAGCTTGTAACGCGTTATGAATTTGTTCCTTGAATAAGCCGTTTGGAGAGTTTCTATGTCTCAGTGTCACGAAATCATCTTAGGTCCATGAGATGTACATAGCAGTCTATGCCAAGAGGATTCCCTCTTTCAGGAGTTCTAACAACTGTAGTTGTTACTGCTCTAGAGTATTTCAAGACTTCCTCTTAGGGGAACAAGTAAAGCATGGCTTATTACCAATGGACGTGCATCAGAAGACAAGAGATGGTGGCCCAACACTGGGCCCTGACTGTAAAGCACGCAGGCTAAGTGGAGGCTGGAGAGAAGACTGGTTCTGGAGGATGGTTCCCTGTGGGCTAACCCTGAAGGTCTTGGGATTCCCAGAAGGACAATCTTAGGAATAAAGATCAATGGGACTGAGGACCTGAAGCAGACTGGGTTTGCTTTGGGCCATCCAACCTCCCTGCTTCCTAAGGAAACAGAATTCCTAGGGGAAAAAATGATTAGACTCATCTCTTAAAAATTCTGAGTCTAGGCCTAGAGATGTGAGTGTATGGGGTTGAAGATGAAGACTTTTGTTGATAGAACCTCGTGGATTACATGATGGGAGGCTCAACTATGCATTGTTTTTTAACCAAGCAGCATAAAACAAAATATTAGGTACCAGGTGATTTGGAAAATACCACTGATTAGACTAACATATGGAGAAGACAATGGCAACCCACTCCAGTGTTCTTGCCTGGAAAATCTCATGGACGGAGGAGCCTGGTGGGCTGCTGTCTATGGGGTCGCACAGGGTTGGACACTACTGAAGCGACTTAGCAGCAGCAGCAGCAGACTAAGATACAGAGAAGGCAATGGCAACCCACTCCAGTACTCTTGCCTGGAAAATCTCATGGATGGAGGAACCTGGTGGGCTTCAGTCCATGGGGTCGCAAAGAGTTGGACACGACTGAGTGACTTCCCTTTCACTTTTCTTCTTTCATGCATTGGAGAAGGAAATGGCAACCCACTCTAGTGTTCTTGCCTGGAGAATCCCAGGGACGGGGGAGCCTGGTGGGCTGCAGTCCATGGGGTTGCTAAGAGTCGGACATGACTGAGCGATTACACTTTCACTTTTCACTTTCATGCATTGGAGAAGGAAATGGCAACCCACTCCAGTGTTCTTGCCTGGAGAATCCCAGGAACGGGGGAGCCTGGTGGGCTGCCGTCTATGTGGTCGCACAGAGTCAGACACGACTGAAGTGACTTAGCAGCAGCAGCAGCAGCAGCAGCAGACTAAGATAAGACATGAATACTCTGAAGGGAGAAACAGGAAGTAGGAAAGAGTGATCAGACTGACTTTGGGTTAGCAGGATACACAAGAATGAATCATGTTTGCTTTTACAAAGCCACCTTGGATATCTACTTTACATACAAGATGGTTTTATAACAATAAATTGGTCCCTAATTGTTACAACCCCTAAAACTTTGCACTATGGCAATTAGTTCTTTTCTATTTCCTCGTAAAATTTATAAGCAAGAAATGGGTGGAGTTCAGTTTCATGTAAGGCAAGGTAAGTCCCTGAAATTAATGAACTGATTCTGCTTTGAAGGAATACACACACACGAAAGAAGAGTTCTCACTTGTGATTATCAGGTGCAGTGTTGTGATTTCATACCTTCTGCTGTTTGAGCATGCTTTCATATCAGTCTGCCTCTCCAGGACTGAATTTCTTGTTGAGTTCTTGCATAAGGACCAACATAGTCAAAGAATAGCTTGGCATTGACATCTCTGGTTCACAGAACCCAATAAGGAAGTTGGGAAGGCCCACTCTTCTCAGAATATGCAAGTGGGGAGGCAAGGGTCAATTCTATCTATTCTAGAAGATGAACAATGAAGGCACAAGGCACTAATATGACAATACATTTTAATTTTGGCATACAAACTGGTTTCAAATAGGAAAAGGAGTACATCAGGCTGTATATTGTCACCCTGCTTATTTAACTTATATGCAGAGTACATCATGAGAAATGCTGGGCTGGAAGAAGCACAAGCTAGAATCAAGATTGCCAGGAGAAATATCATTAACCTCAGATCTGCAGATGACACCACTCTTATGGCAGAAAGTGAAGAGGAGCTAAAAAGTCTCTTGATGAAAGTGAAAGAGGAGAGTGAAAAAGTTGACTTAAAGCTGAATATCCAGAAAACTAAGATCATGGCATCTGGTCCCATCTCTTCATGGCAAATAGATGGGGAAACAATGGAAACAGCGACAGACTTTATTTTCTTGGGCTCCAAAATCACTGTAGATGGTGACTGTGGCCATGAAATTAAAAGACACTCCTTGGAAGAAAAGTTATGACCAACCTAGACAGCATATTAAAAAGCAGAGACATTATTTTGTCAACAAAGGTCCGTCTAGTTAAGGCTATGGTTTTTCCAGTGGTCATGTATGGATGTGAGAGTTAGACTATAAAGAAAGCTGAGCGCTGAAGAATTGATGCTTTTGAATTGTGGTGTTGGAAAAGACTCTTGAGAGTCCCCTGGATTGCAAGGAGATCCAACCAGTCCATCCTAAAGGAAATCAGTCCTGAATATTCATTGGAAGGACTGATGCTGAAGCTGAAACTCTAAAACTTTGGCCACCTGATGTGAAGGGAGGCCTGGTGTGCTGCCGTTCATAGGGTTGCAAAGAGTCAGACATGACTGAATGGCTGAACTGAACTGAACTAAAAGAGTTCAGAAATCATAATTCCTGACCCCTGTTCCAGGCTCTGGGAGGTATGCTATCCAAATTGTAGCCACTAGCCATTTAAATGAGACTATTTAAAGTAGTTGAAAATGAAACTGAAAGTCGCTCAATTGTGTCCGACTCTTGGTGACCCCATGGGGCTGTAGTCCATGGGATTCTCCAGGCCAGATTACTGGAGTGGGTAGCCTTTCCCTTCTCCAGGGATCTTCCCAACCCAGGGATCAAACCCAGGTCTCTTCTCATTGCAAGTGGATTCTTTACCAACTGAGCCACAAGGGCAGCCCAAAGTAGTTGAAATGAAATAGAATTAAAAATTTGGTTCCTTAGTTACACGATCTACAGATCAACTGCTCAGTGACCACTGGCTACTGGACAGAACATATTCACAACATTCTCATCATCACAGAAAGTTCTACTGGACATGGGTGGTCCAAATTAACCTTGGATATAATTCTGGGCGTTTGTAACAAGAATCATCTACCAATTAGAGTGCCAAGGTGAGGCCTGAGGGGGTGGTGAAGGAGAGCTTTCCCAACACTGTCCATCAGCTACTCCTTCACTCTTTGACACAGTCAGTTTATACTTCTTTGATCTTACGTAAAGGGCCATGAAAATGCAGCTTCCAACTCTCCCACTCCACAGTCTGGAACCACTACTAGCCATGACAGTACCCAGAAAAAAATTAATCCAGGCCCCAACACAGGAAGCAACAGAAATTTTATTGTGCTAACAGATCATTTACTATTTATCCACTTCCTGATGCTAGAGTGTTTTTTAATCCTTATATTTTAAGTAAAGAAAAAAAATTGCCCTGGCATTTGGGTTTCTCTCTGCTTAACTTGTGAAGATTTCCAAGTTCTGCCTTCCTGGGGTTTCACGGCCATATATGACAATATCCAAGGGAACACTCTGTGCTGCTTTTCCTCGAATAAACTGCTCTAACTCTGAGCTTTGACACCTAGTTTAATCGGAAAACCTGAAGGGGCTATTTTTAGAGAACAATCTGTTATTGAAACTCCCTTGTGTTTCCAGTTAAGAGTGTAAGCCTTCTCTTAGGTACAAAAGAAAACAACCTAACAGGAGAGAGCGGTCCAAATGCAAGAGGATACAGGCATTGTACAGAGCTAGAAGAGCAACGATCATCCAAATGCATTTAAAAAGTAAATACAAAATGTCTGTCCCCCTGAAAGGTCTGAGGCAGCAGCCTTTCCAGTGGGAAGTGATGAAAAGGTTAACACAGGCTAGGAATCATTCAACACCCAAGAGCTAGGTTTACTGTTTCCAAGAGATGTGACAGAATGGTTTTCTTTTGCCATGGAACTGATGAACAGGACCTGCTCTGCCTAGGGCACAGAGGCCCTAAGTACCTCCGCTACTTCTAAAGACAGTTCTCAGGGCACCTTTAAGAATCTAAGCTTTACTAAGAGGGGCCACAGCTGATGGTACCACCCCCACCTGCCATGCCAGCCTTGAGATCAGAGTCTGTAAAGAGATCACTGTTTGTGGGAGCACTGTTCCTGCTGAGAGATGATTCTCTGACCTGTCTGTACTATGTACTCTGTTGGCACTGTGCTTTCTTCACCTCCCAAGATGTCCTGGAATCTTCCTACATCAGAACTCAGTGCTCTTCCTCATTCTGTACCACTGTGTGGGTGGACTTGGCCACCTCTCCCCTGGATGCTCAGGCTGCTTCCATTATTTTGCTGTGGTGAACAATGCCACCATGAAGAATCTTGTACCTCTGCCATTTCATACATGCGTAGGTCTATTTGTAGGATACATGTCAGGAATTGGGAGTGCTATAACATAAGGCCAATGCATCTGTAGTCTCCATAGATATTGGCAAATTCCCTTTCATTAGGCTGTAATATTTTGCTTTCCTGCCACAATGTATTACTATGAGTATCCATTTCCTCAGCTTCCCTGGTGACTCAGTGGTAAAGAATCTGCCTACAATGCAGGAGACTCAGGAGATGTGAGTTTGATCCCTGGGTCAAGAAGATCCCCCAGAGAAGGAAATGGCAACCCACTCCAGGATGGAGACTTCTCTCTTGCCTGGAGAATCCCAGGGACGGGGGAGCCTGGTGGGCTGCCGTCTATGGGGTCGCACAGAGTCGGGCACGACTGAAGTGACTTAGCAGCAGCAGCAGCATTCTCCTTTGGGCACACAGATATACTGGTGGGGAAGGGGGAATACTCACAGGCACCAGGACAGTCCAGGGGCTGCTGGGTTCCCCTTCCTGTTCAACACTGGGGGCCGGAAGTCAGGCTAGACATCTGCTTTCTACAGTCTCACTGCCCCACCCACTGCAGATGGAGGCCTTCTAAGTATGTTATGACCTCCATGTACTGGCATGGTCTTGGTGTTTATGGGTGAAGGTGAGTGAATTACTAAGTCTCCAGTGAGTCCTGCTTTGTGCACTCTGACACTGGCGCCTCAGGGTAGGGACTGCAGTAGCCACGCCCTGCCCCAAGTCGTCTTGGGACATCTCACCTGACACCAGTTGTCCATGGGTGCACGGGCCACTGCAACTGTGCACAGAGGGCCACAGAGCTGCTGGGTGGAACAGGCGATGGGGAAGCTGAGACGGCCCAGGGTACTGGGGGAGAGGGGCTAACTGTGGAGAAATAGTCCTGGGGGAATAAGAAGAGGCAGAAAGTGGACATTCTCCATTGTTCCATTTGAACTTCACTTACAAAACACAAATTCAAACATGAATTTATTAAGAAAGTCAAGATGGTGGCTATAGAACACTAAACCCAAGCCAACAGGCCTCATGTAACTGTACTGGTTGCATGCTTATGGAGCCAGTCCTGCACAAAGCATATGTGTTTAGGCAACTTTTGGGAGATGCCCTTAAAATTAGCTTTGTCATCTACCTTCTTTACTACTATCTGAGACCATGAGGATAAGGGCTACAGCTGGGGATGGCAAAGTGTGAGCCAGGAGGAGCCTGGATCCCAAAATAAAACATTTCATTTAAAGTTATCAGGGCCAAGATTCCTACCCTGGTTACAGGAATGGTTTCAGAAGTTCATGACATTGTAGACATCATTATATGCCTGGATATTTTGCTGGGAGAGAATCCGCGACTTTCATCAGATTCTCAAGGAGGCCCATGACCCTAAGAGTTTAAGGATTGAGCTTTGAGCAGCTGCAGACAGAGTTCTCTTTAGCTGTTTACATGTTGAAGTAATACCAAGGCATTAACCAGAGCCATGTAAGATATTGAAGTGAGTAACATGGATAAGACATCAACAGGACTGGAATGATGAAAGAAGGGGATTCTGGCCAGGCCAGAAGAGAGATTCTAACCCCTTTGTTCCCAGCACTGTTTTGGAGAGACGAGATTCATGATTTACACCAGAAATATAAAGGACTTCCACTTGATCATGATCTGAAAATTGCCAGGTCCCTGTGTATAATTCATTATTCAAAAGCTGCTGCACATTGTCTATAAATCACTGCAAAGTAGTCACTCTTTCCAATAAGTCTTTTCAATGTCCTTGGCCAAAGGCCAAGGTTTAAGAATCTCTCCTGTAAGTTCAGTGGCTGCATCTGAGCTATAGGGACCATAGCGACACTTGGAGTGGCCAGCATGGCAACTGGACAAGTCCGTTGCCACCTCTCACATGAATTTTCTGTTGCCTGGATGGAAGTCTTCCCTTTGGAATAAATCAGCTCTGACACCAACTCTTGGGTTTATTTTGGTTTTAAACCAACTAGGACACTTTATTACAAATATTCAGTGCTGCTCAGGTACAAGATGTACAAGTACTACAAATTAAAACAAACTTGGCTTGTCAAAAGTACAGCCTTCTCCCTTCTAAACCACATATTTGCACATACTTAAGCTTGGAAATGAGAGCCTTACCCTTTTTTAGCTGATTTTTCATTCCTTACATAAATCTCTGTTGCATCTTAAATAGAAGTAATAAAAATGTTATCATCTTTCCCCTTAAAATGTGCCCCTCTTGACTTCAATATTTAGTGTAATTTTGTTTAATTCTTTGTTTCTCCCGTCCTGAACCCTCTCCTATCTCCCTCCCCATAGTGTACATTTTTATTTCAGACTTGTCCATTATAATATGGAAGAGATAGGAAAAAATACTATCTTTTAATCTTCTAATATTTCAAAAGTTTGGGAATGCATATATTTAGAGACAATAGTCTATAGGTCAAGAACTCAGTTGCCTAGATTTAAATCGAGTTGAGTATAATTAGGTTATTTAACTTTTTCACTGTGCCTCAATTTCCTCATCTGCAAGTGGGAATACTAACAGTACCAATATCTAGCTCATGGATTTGTTGTGAGGATTAAATCAGTTATAGCTGGTATGTAGAAAATGTTTCATAAGTATGAAACTACCACTATTATTCTAGCACATATATAATTCTAAAATGAAGACAATTTATAATCTTCATTGAAAGGGACTAGAATTCAGGGTCTTTTATTGAGAGCTTATCCTGAGGAAAGGGGGTCTCAGCTAGAAGCAGACATTTTTCCTTGGGAACTTGGGATCCAGGCAGATGAGTCACACAATGGTGGGACCAGTAAAACTGTAAGCCAGATTTCTTTGAGATTGGTTGTATATGGAGATGGTGTTGCTGGGTAGATAATCTCGATACCTTGTTCTTCTCAAGAGAATTAAAAACAAGACATATTAGATGAGTCAATATCTTCTACCCCCTCTAACTTACCACAGCACTAAAGACTTCCTAATAATAAATGATTCTTAAGCTATTATCATCAGTCATAATATTGATGGCATCTACTTAACGGGCAGTCAATCTGTAATATATTCTATAAGGTTTTAATCCCAAGCAGTTCCTAAAATAGTTGAAATGAGGGCTCTTTTAAATATTCCACATTTATATTTTAAATTCAAGCTTACAATATGACCTCCTTCATATTGCATAAGTTCTCTTTGAAATGTATCCCTGGAAATTTTTGGCAAATTAAAAGAAAAAATGTCAATTTTATTTTGATCCCTTCTTTTGGCCTCTTTATTCATCGATTTATAACCAATCTTCTCTAAGCCCTTCTACTCCCTAACTTATTAGTTTCTCTAATATCATCACTTTGCTTTCCTTCTATAAGTTCTGACTCTTAATTCCTTCCCCTATCTGCAGTTCCCCAGATGGAAATGATTTCAACTTATGCTGGAGCAAAAAATTACCCAAAGGTTATTCTTTCCTTGGCAAATAAAAAATAAAAATAGTAAGACCTCAGGTGCCTACAGAACATTTTATATCTCCATTGTCTCCATTTTTTTTCACAATAATCCTAGGAGGAAGGGAGGGCATATGATAATTCAGAAAAATTAAACAAGCAGGCATTTTGATCTTATAAAATTTGAGGGTCATAAAAAGAAAGAACATTCTCACCAAAGTCCTAGAATTATGACTCCTGTTAGCTTCCTTAGCTAATTATTTCTACTTGAACGGAAAGAAAAACAGAGCAATCTCTTAATTCTGAAGCCCCTGGGATGTAGCATGGATCCCATCAATGGATTTTCTGGTTTTTGAAAAGAACCAATGACATCTTGGGTAAATCTGGTAATGCTTTCCAGTTTTCCTTCATCTCACAGTTGGTTTCCACCTTGAGGAAGAATGGGTCAAAGTGTATGGTAAAGTACACACTATTAACCCAACTTAATCCCAGTTAACTGTCAAAACTAGTGTCAATAAAGGCCACTCACTCTGGTAAACCAGTGCTTTCCTTCTGCTGAAAATCACTATTTACAGAAGAATTCTAGTAAGTTCTTTTTTCTTTCCTGCAGGTTTATAGCATTCTAGATTTGGGATATCTAGTGTTAAGAGATTAATAGAATTGACCATTGGTATTCAAATATTTAATTGGTCATGATTTTTTTGAACACCTTGCAACATTGTTTATTGAAAAAGTATTTTACTGACATATCAAATGTCAGAATATTTACCATAAAAAGGCAGGAGGAGACAATTGAGTTTGGAAATGGTAGAAGAATATATTCTGCTAAAATGGGCAAAAGAGAAAAGGGATAAGACAGTGAGTATATTAGCCAAGGATCTATGGCAAATAAACGTCTAAAAAAACTCTAGAAATGGCCTGGAGTTTGAATATAATTTACTACTCAAGGTCTGAGCCAGAAGACCACATCATACGTGAAATATATCATTGGAAGATCTTTTTGTCTCTCTAATCAATTAAACATGTGGTCAGCAGGAAGTTACTAGACATCTATGGTGTTGTCAGCCCCATACTTTCAGTGACTCAAGTCCTGGATATTGCTCAACACTTCCAGCTATTTATACCACACTAGCAATGTGTGTGTGTATGGGAAGGGTAGAGTTGAAGGTACAATCTCCTTACCTCTTACTTTCCTTATTCCAAAGGATTAATGAAAGTAAAGAGAAAGAAAGTCCATTCTCAAAAAAAGAAAAAAAGGGCAGCTCCTCAAATTGACATTATATATCAAATGTCAGAGAATGACTGAGCTACAGTTTTTTAGTGGTGGAGCTTTCTAAAGTCCATACGCCCATATTGGCTTAGTCTTTCTTCCCTTTCTTCCCTATGCTTGTATTAGAAAAGATCTGGGCCCAGTCATCCATAGGATAAGTGTAGATTTTGTTTCCTTTCCTCCCAAGGAGCAGTCAGGTCAATGCCCACTGTGCACGTATATGTTTCTCAGGAACCTCAAGAAGTCAAGTGGTCACTGAATAAGGAAGGTTACAGTATTGGTGCATCTCCCAATTAGCATGACTATTTCTAACAACATACAATGAAACTCTCACCCACCAGCAGCCCTCACTCACCTGACACCATTTCTCAGCTTATCCCTTTTGAAACCACTCCCCTGTGAGCGACAGCAGAGCAGTCTCAGACATGGCTTCAAAAAGGTACAAGATGATTATTCTTAGTTGAGGAAAATGTTAAGAGGAATAAATTCTTTTTCAGCCAAGATCATGCTGACATGAAAATAATGTCCTAGGAAACGAGGTGGGAGTGACAAAAAGGACAAATGTTTCTGGCTAAAATTCTTCTCCAACTTTTCCTGTAACTCTTCAGGAACAAGAGGTTCTGGAAAGCAAAGCAGTTCCCTTCCAGGTGCTACAGTGTGGGTCAGTGTGCAAATGTTAAATATTCCTGATGATTTTCAAAAAGTTCCCCACCACAGGAATAAGAAACATTGTGCTAGTTACTCAGGAACAAACTAGTGTTCAATTTATACAAACTTGTCAGGTAACCTATTCTAAACAAATTACCAGAAGGCGTTGTAAATCCACAGTTTGCTTCTGACCCCATCATGTATGAAATGTTTACAAAAATATGTCCCAACTCTTTGACCCACAAAAGTATGGAGGATCCTGAGGTTTAGTTCAGCCTATTAGCCAAGAAAGAAGATGGGATAAGCAAGAAAGCTGTGCTATGATTAGAAAAACACATTAAAAATACCTTTGGATATACTAAATATAATTTCTTACAGTTATTTTCAGTAATTATATGAGTCTTTAACTTGACCAGTAAAATAACAGATACAGTAACAGAAAAAAAAAAATTCACAGGAACAATAAGAATAAAGATTTTTTCTGGTGTGCATGGGAATAAAATGCCATATGAGACAGAACAAGTGTGGAAAAAAAGAAGGTAATGTCCAAGAGACTCTTACCCAAGAATGAATCTAGGGTTTATTTCATTCAGCTCATCCCTCTTACTCTTGCACTCACACTTCTTCCATCATTCGCTGCCCTTCCAGGCAAATATTAAATCCTACCCATTCTGTCTAGGGACTTCCCTGGTGGCTCAGATGGTAAAGTGTCTGTCTACAATGTGGGAGACCTGGGTTCAATCCCTGGGTTGAGAAGATCCCTTGGAGAAGGAAATGGTAATCCACTCCAGTACTCTTGCCTGGAAAATCCCATGGACAGAGGAGCCTGGTAGGCTACAGTCCATGGGGTTGCAAAGAGTTGGACACGACTGAGCGACTTCACCCATTCTGTCTAAAAATGTCTCCAAAAGGGATCATCTGCATCCTGGCTCCACCGGCCCTTGGTCCTTCCGTAATTACTCCCTGAGAGATTAAGGCTGGAATCCCAGCACTGATGCTGATCATGGGTGGGCCTTTTTGGCCTCCCCTTCCCTGGCTCTGCATTGCACCGACTGTGTTTCCTACTTCAGCCAATGGGAGGTGCCAGAGGGAGGAGGTTAGAGAGTTGGGTGGAGGGAGAAGCAGGAGGATTTCTCCCTGTTCCTCTCTGCCTTAGGGTCTTCCCTGGTGGCTCAGAAGATTAAGACTCCTCCTGCAGTGCGGGAAACCCAGATTTGATCCCTGGGTTGGGAAGATCCCCTGGAGAAAGAAATGGCAACCCACTCCAGTATTCTTGCCCAGAGAATTCTATGGACAGAGGAGGCTACAGTCTACAGGGTCTCAAAGAGTTGGACACGACTGAGTAACACTCTCACTCACTCACTTTGCCTTAAGATGTCACCTGTAGCCATACATGTGTAGCTCCGATGTGATTCCAGTTTTGCCAGTGACCTTGATCCCTGGGGGTCCAGCATGACCTTTTCCCTTTATCCCTGTAACCTAGGGGTGGAAACTGCTTCTTGAGCTGCTGCAGTATACCCACGGTGGCTCCTCAGCTCCTGTATCACCTATGTAACCTAGGCACTCTCTCCACTAAATCTCCTTGCTGTAAAGACTTAGAAGGACTTCTGTCTTCTTGGCTGAATACTGACTGATAGAGTCGACTAAAACAGGACCCCACCTCTTTCACTGTTGGACCTTTTAATCAATCCTAAATGTTGGGACATAATTAACTTCCCATAGAGGATGTTTGACCATTCTTCTCCCTTTTCTAGAAACTAATTGCTTGCATTGCCCATCCAGTGCATGCTCAAACTTTCAGCATTCAAATGCTACTTTCATGGTTTTTGACATATCTGTACATCAACTGTACTATTATTTACTTTTTCCTTAATAAATTTCTTTAATAAAGTTTTTCTTTGACCCATCTTAAAAAATATAGCATCATTCTAAGTAAAAATTTCCATGATCAAGGTTTTGACATGCAAAATACATATTAAGATAAATACATAACTTCTTAAAACTAATGGGCAGTGTCTGAAGTATCATCTCACTAGTAGCCTGTGTGCCAATTTAGGGAAACACTGGTCTTTGAAATAAGAGCACACTTGTACCTGCTCCTAATATGTGCATGTTAGTATAACCCCAAAGGAGATATTCAGCCTCATTTCATTCTCGTTTCAGCTTTTCATCTCTTAGAATCTGAGAATGTGACATAGCACAGTGGTATAAAGTTTAGACTCCTGAATGACATTTGGAGTTCTAGTCTTGCTTCAGTCACTTACTAGCAGGGTAACTATGGTTATTTACTCAACCTGCCTGTGCCCCACTTTGCTCATCCACTCAATGACATCAATATCTATCTCATGGGGTCACTATGAAAATTCCTGAAGAAGCATGCATAATGCCTTTAGGACAGCCTGACATGCAGTAAGCGCTCAGTAAACATTCACCGTTAAAATTTTTCCATTTTGACCTTTGCTCCTTTCATGTTGGACCACTGTTCAGTTCAGTTCAGTCGCTCAGTCGTGTCCAACTCTTTGCTATCCCATGGACTGTAGCACACCAGGCCTCCCTGTCCATCGCCAGTTCCTGGAGTTTACTCAAACTCATGTCCATTGAGTCAGTCATGCCATCCAACCATCTCATTCTCTGTTGTCCCCTTCTCCTCCTGCCTTCAATCTTTACCAACATCAAGGTCTTTTCAAATGAGTCTGTTCTTCGCATCAGGTGGCCAAAGTTTTGGAGTTTCAGCTTCAGCATCAGTCCTTCCAATGAACACCCAGGACTGATCTCCTTTAGGATGGACTGGTTGGATCTCCTTGAAGTTCAAGGGACTCTCAAGAGTATTCTCCAACACCACAGTTCAAAAGCATTGATTTTTCAGCACGCAGCTGTCTTTATAGTCCAACTCTCACATCTATACATGACTACAGAAAAACCATAGCCTTGACTAGATGGACCTTTGTTGGCAAAGTAATGTCTCTGCTTTTGAATATGCTGTCTAGGTTGTTCATAACCTTCCTTCCAAGGAGTAAGCATCTTTTAATTTCATGGCTGCAGTCACCATCTTATACTGGCATAGACTTTGTAACATACCTTTGTGTATTTGCCCTGTACCTGGCTTGCCTTACCCAACTTTCAGCATTCTATCCATCCCTCACAGCACATCAGAAATCCCACTTCTTTAAGAAAACTCCTTTGCTGCCCTCTCTTATCTAACAAAACTGCTCCACTCTTTGGACTTTGTGAACCTTCATATCTCTTCTGCTACACATATCACATTCTGTCCTGGAATTTGGATGTTTGCCTCCTAGTCCCTTTTGGTTTGAAATCTTTCATAGGAAGGATCCTTGTCTCCATATTGGCTAAATCCTACCTAGCCCAAAGCCCCCCACCCCACCCCCACCTGCAGAAGAGATACACAATAAATGCTATTTCCCTTGATCCCCAGTTCCAGGTAGTGCCACAGAATACAGGCTTTCCTAGATGCAGAGTCTTTACTGTGCCTTTTAAGAAGTAGGCATGTGTGCCTTTGCCTAATTCACAAGTTAACTACAGTAAATATTTTCCTTACTTTTATAGTCTCTCATACTTTTGAGATGTCAAATTGTCAAGCTTAATTTGGTTCTGGATTCTCTTTGTAAGTCTTATAACAGCTCACAATTGTATAATGCTTTACAGATTATAATATGCATCCACTCAAATCAGTTCATGTGAGCCTCACACATTCTTTATGGAAATTCTCCTCCTTTTGTAGATGCTGAAAATAAGACTTGGGATAAATGCCTTATATAGACTACATGGCTAAGTATAACCAGACCCCAGATGGGGCTGTGCCTGGTGGTAGGTTGAGATCTGGTTCTCTGATCCAGCTTCTGGTAAAGAACTGTCACCACAGTGATAGCATACTGGTGAGCCTAATAGGCAGGCAGGTCTATTAGAGCCACAGAGGGAGGCTAAGAGGTGTTTTCCTCACACACAAAGTAATTTTCTTAAGGTATCTGAAAGAGCTACATCTTTCACTTGAGTTTTCCACTTGTATTACCAAAGTGAAAAATCCTATCTTTAAGTAATAAACTCATATAAAGACCATGCCAGTCAATGACTGGTGCTGAGGACCACCTGAGTGTCTTGTCAGATCAAAGATCTCTGAATCCATTATTCTCTTGTTCAATGTACGGTTTTCACCATTGTACATTGTAAGCTTGCTAAGGCTAGGATCATTCGCAATTTCTATCCAAAAAAAAAAAACAGGCTTCACTCAGTCATGTGAGATGTTTGTCGGTATCTGCCTGGAAATCTGCATGAGGCTGTATCTGAGCAAGCAGGAAAGAGTATCTTAGTAGTGTGCATGCCATAGACACGGGACATGGAGTGTTTTTCAGACTTTCATTAATGGAGTCTTCTGTAATACCCTAAAACATGACCAATCAATGAAGCTGATTCCATTTGATAAGTACCATCTCAGATCAGAAGCAATCTAGAAGGTAGAATGCCTGTCTCAAGCTACTTGGGACCACTGTTCTAATATTATTCAATTGGGTGCATTTGGGAATGAGGGGTAGAGTTATATGAATCATAAAGGCTACATATAGTGAAGCTGAAAGATTCCTGGATTCTACCCTGCATCTATCATTCTACTTTTCCAAGCTTCTTGTTTCCTCATCAATAAAATAAAGGGGTTACCAACATCCTTACCTCTGGGCCCCTTTATGAGCCCCATAATTTCAAAATTAATAGTCAAATAAAAAAAAGTACAAGTGAAGAAATAAGACTTTTTTTTTTAATGAAACAGAAGATACCAAAAACTAGTTAATTCTATACCAGAGAATGTAACCATTTTCAACAGTAGAAGGAAATTGGTATATTTCTCTGTACTCCAAGAGATAAAAATTTACAAGTGACTTCATAGAGGGGTCATGAAGCCTACCTTCAGCCAAAGGGAAACTACTCAAAACTGCTTTCTCTATTGTACTCAAGCTGATCTTGCCAAGATCACCAAAAATGTTCAGTGGTCTCCAAATCCAATATTTTCTGGTTATCTTCATCTCATCTCTCCACTGCATTCAACACAGCTGGATATGCACACCTGGAAACTCTTTTCCTTTAGAGTCTACCACATCCCTCTGTCTCGGCTTGCCTTCTGCTTACCTGTCCCTCTTCTTAGTCCTTCTGGTTAGCACCTTTTCCACATCGCCACTCTAAATTTTGGAACATCCTTAGGGCTTAGTCTTCTACCCTCTGGCTCCTCTTTATATTATTTCCCTAGATGACCTTCTAGTCCTGGGCAATAAACACTAATTGCATGCTGACAATTTCCAAATTTTTGTCTCACCCTCAGACCTCTATTCTGAACTCCAGAAACCTATATCAAATTGTCTGTTGGACATCTGCACTAAAAGCTCTATCAGGGGTCTCTCTCAAATGTAACATGTCAAATGAGAACTCTTGATTCCCCTTCATTATCCTATCTGTCCCTCTTTCATTCTTCTCCATCTCTATAAATGGCACACCTCTACTCAGTTGCTCAAATCAATTACCTAGAAGTTATTCTTGATTCCCCATACTTCCCACATCCATTGCATTAATTGACTGTTGACTTACTCCAAAATATATCCCCAATCCACTCTTCGACTCCACAAGCTCTACTAATATTGAAATCACCATTATCTCTTACATATATTATTGCAAAGGCTGGTGTCCTAATTTCCATTCTCAGGGCACATTTATTCTCCACAAAGTAGAAGAGAGGCCCTTTGAAATAGAATTCATACTTAAATACCTGCAGCAGCTGTCCATTTCAATTGGAATAAAATCCAAACTCCTCACTGTCACCTGAGTGTCTCTCCAGGGTCTGGCTCTGCCGCTCTCTTGACCTCTCTCCCTAGTTCGCCCCTACCTCAGGGCATTTGCACTCACGCACCTGGTATACTCTGTGCCCTCCCTCACTGGTGCATGATTGCTCTTCCTCCTTACTCTGTTCTCAGTTCAACATCACCTCTCTAGGGAAGCTTTCCTAACCATTAACTACAGCAGACAGTCCCATTCTTCCTGATTTCCCACCACCCTCTTTCATTTATTTAGAATGTACCTGAACTGACTTTATTTCTTTGTTTATGTGCCCATTGCCAAAATTCTCCATCAACTTATAAGCTCCACAAGGGCAAGATTATACCTGGCTTCAGGGTACCCAGGGTCAAAGTACTGGCTCTTCTCCACTTAAAAGTCAGAGTGATTTTTATAAAACATCATATCAGGTCATATCAGGTCATATATCATATCAGGTCATTCTAAAAACCTCCAGAGGCTTCCCATCTCTCAGAATAGAGTCTTAAGTCCCCATGGCCAGCACTAGGCTGACATGATCTGGCCCTCAGACTTCTGTGTGGCCTCATCTCCTCTCCCTACCCTCCTCTTTCACCAGGCTGCAGCTATACTGACCTCCTTGCCTTTCCCAAACACACCATTCCAGCCTTAGGTCACACGGTCCTGCCCACTTGAGCCAAAACAGCTATCCTTACTCTGACTCATTTCCCTCCAAGAAGCTTACACCATCTGCCATATCACACTGTTGTTTGTTGTGCCATTTATCTCAAGCTCTCCCTGCCAAGATGCACACTCCCTGGGACTATTATTTTGTTCACTACTGAATCCCCAGCACCTGGCATATGTAGGTCCTCAGTAGGCATTTGTTGAATGAATGAATGATCTGCTCTTCTGAAAACTGTGAAGTCTTTCTGAATTGAGCCTGTCTAGGTAGATTATACCTAAGCATAGAAAGATTTATTCTGATGGCAATTGTTCCTTCTTTTCAACAGTCTAGAGCCCAGAGCAACAACAGCCAAGCTACAGATCAGCCAGCCACACTCGAGGGACAGAGCCGCCTCTCCCAGTCCCTCACTGGCACAGCGGCAAGGGCACCTCTTTCCCCATTTCCAGTCGGTCTGACCATTTGGGGCTTGAAGCTTGTTTTCAACATTTTAATTCTATGACTTTGAGAGATAAGCCTTTGGAGAGACTAAAGTTCCCCTGAAAGTGGTGATTCATTCTGCAATGAAGCCAGTTTACTGAGATGAGAAGCTGCCCAGTGGGCACTTAGACCCTAGATTTCTGACTTATTAATTGCTACTGTGAATGACAATGCAACTGCATTCCATTTACAGATTCCTTGTTTGGCTAAGTCTTCAATGTTCCTAACACAAACAATGAAAACAGCATGAAAGAATGGGCTTAACTGAAGTGAAAGCAAATTAGATCTGCCGGTCTTTTTGGAATAAAGCTTTTTGTCAGCTATAAGATGATGACTTCAGATGAATCTAATATACTCAAAATTAAACTATTCTTTTCCTACAGTTCATATCCTACAATCCAATTGATAAATTCACACATATTTACTGAGCTTCTTAGTATTTACTGAGCCCTGGTGGAGCTCAGTGGAAACAGTGAGAGAGATATCAATACATACACACAAAATCTATATATCTCACACACACACACATATATATATATACAGACACACACACACGTACATCTTACAGTGTGTCTTTCAAAATAACTATTCCAATTTCCTTAAACAAGAAGAATAAGGAAAGTGGGAAGGTAACAAAATGAAAGAGAAATTTCAGGAACTTCAGTATCTTAGACAACCAAGGACAGTTTTTAATTTAGAGTTGTTAAGAAAACTCCCCCTGTTGGGTAGACTGCTGCTCAGGCTAGTAATGAAGCATGACTATGGCGGTTTTTCCAGGCTGGGGTGAGCATGACCAGTACAGCTGAATCAATATCTTCATGGACAGACGGACAGCAAGAAAGACCCAGAGCTTTAGTCCACTTGATTCACCAATGAATTCTGAACAGTAATACGTCACTAGATCATTAATGGCACACTTAGCTTATGTAAGCCAAACACCAATTCTACAAAACATTCATTCAATATGTTTTAAGAGCTCTTACAGGGCTGGGACTAAGCAAGGGAGGCCAAGTCCAGGATCAGGGCCTATCTTTATTTAATTTTTTTTTTAAATTTCAAAATCTTTTATTGGCATCAAAATGAACAGAATTTTGTGGTTTTCTGTCATACATCAACAAGAATCAGCCATAGGTACACCCATGTCCCCTCCCTCCTGGACATTCCTCCCATCTCCCTCCCCATCCCATCCTTCAGCCTGTCACAGAGCCCCTGTTTGAGTTCCCTGAATTGTAAAGCAAATTCCCATTGGCTATCTATTTTACATATGGTATTGTAAACTTCTATGTTACTCTCTCCATATATCTCCCCCTCTCCTCCCCATCCAGATCCGTAGGTTCTGTTCTCTATGCCTGTTTCTCTATTGCTGCCCTGAAAATAAATTCATCAGTGCCATCTTTTTAGATTCCATATGTATGTGTCAGTATATGATAGTTATATTTCTCTTTCTGACTTACTTCATTCTATATAATAGGCTTTATTTAAATTTTAATATTTTGCTCATCATGGAATTTTTGTATTAATTTTACATTTTTAAAATAGACATTTTTTTTCCAAAGAAGACATACAAATGGCCAACTGGTACATAAAAAGATGCTCAACATCATTAGTTATAAGGGAAATGAAAATCAAAACCATAATTACCTCACACCTATCAGAATAGCTATAATCAAAAAGAACACAGATAACAAGTATTGACAAGGATGTGGAGAAAAAGGAACCCTTGTACACTACTGGTGAGAATGTAAACTGGTATAGCTACTGCAGTATGGAGATGCCTAAAAAGTTAAAAACAGAACTATAATCCATATGATCGAGCAGTTCCATTTCTGTGGATTTATATAAAGAAAAATGAAAACAGTAACTTGAAAAGATATATGCAGTCCCACTTTCACTGCAGTACTCTTTACAAAAGCCAAGATTTGGACGCCCATCAATGGGTTAATGGATTAGGATGATGTGGTACATATATTCATACACAATGGAACAGTATTCAGCCATAAAAAGAATAGAATCTTGCCATTTGTAACAATACGAATAGACCTTGAGAGTATTATGTTAAGTAAGTCAGACAGAGAAAGACAAGTACCATACCATGTGATTGCTGTTATATGTGAAATATGAAATATATATTATATGTGAAAGGGGGAAATAAAGCAAGCTCATAGACAGATTGGTGATTGCCAGAAGTGGGGATGGAGAATTGGAGCAATGTGTAAAGGGCCAAAAGACAACAACAGCTTTAAAAAAAAATAAGTAAATAATGTTTTGATGACTGTGTTTTTAGAGTGTTCCCTTAACTTTTACACTCAAAGTGAGTGCCTCATTAACTTCTCCCCAGCCCTGGCCCTGATTTATTATGTGCAGAGCATTTGGTAAGGTATATAGAGGATTAAGAGAAGGAAGAGACATGGATGCTAATTTCTAGTGAAAGTGTTAGTCGTTCAGTTGTGTCCAATTCTTTGCAACCCCATGGGCTGTAGCCAGCCAGGTTCCTCTGTCCCTGGAATTCTCCAGGCAAGAATACTGGAGTGAGTAGCCATTCCCTTCTCCAGGGGATCTTCCTGACCCAAGGATGAAACATGGGTCTCCTGCACTGCAGGCAGATTCTTTATGGTCTGAGCCACCAGGGAAGCATAATAGAAGGGAAAAGATAAATTCTTGAATAAAGCCAGTGAAATGAGAGTAATAGGTGCTTTGCCTGCAATGCAGGAGACCTGGGTTCAATCCCTGGGTGGGGAAGATCCCTAGGAGAGGGGACTAGCAACCCACTCCAGTAGTCTTGCCTGGAAAACCCCATGAGCAGAGGAGCCCAGAGGGCTACAGCCCATGCTGTTGCAAAGAGTTGGACATGTCTGAGCAACTAACATTTTCACTTTCTTTTCAAGTGCTTAAAGAGAGGTTTGAAAATACTGCCAGGGCTATGGGAGTGCTATGACAGGGTAGATACCATGATACCTCTTGCCACTTCTAGCTATGTGACATCAGGCAGGCCGCTTAGCCACTAGAGACTTCCATTTCCTCAACTGTGACCTAGAAGGAATGCCACCTACCTCAGAGAGTGATTGTAAGATGAAATGAGTGAAGCACACACGGGCCCACAATAAATGACAAAGATCCGTAGTCGTGATTCCAAAGGGGCCTGGGGAACGCAAATCTAAAACGTTGGTTGTGATACTGGTTATCACATACCTCCAGAGAGAGAAGGTGGAGAGATGCAACACGCTGTGTGCATTTTTACAAGAATATATGAGAGCTATGGGCAGACTTCATGTCCACTATTTATTAATTTCTTTTCAAACTGCTTCAGGGGCTCCACACTGAGGTTTCTGTTTTGGGATCTTAAAAGAAAAATCTGTGATAAGGGAAAATCTTTTCCATGTGATCTGGAGTCTGATTACCCTGATAGATTTCAGGTATCAGCTTGGATCTTAGGGGAAGAGAAAAAAGTTACAATAGTTGCTTGAATAATATACACACAACCAGTACTAAGAGAAACTAGCTAGTTTTCTGAAAAGTCACTCTCACACCACAGACTAAGGATTTATTGTTCACACGTGGGCACATGCACGCGCATGTGTGTGCACGCACACACATACACACAGCTTCTTATTCTTGTTTGGGCAATGTTTTAGAATTTAGTTTTTAAATGTTCTTCCATATTTTTTTTTTTGTTCCACAAATTGCTTACTGTATTTGTTAAAAGAAGAAAATACTATCCTGTATCTGGGTGAGAAATCTCTGTTCTCCCAGTAGAACACTCACTCCGACGGGCAGACAAAGAGGAAGTTGGTGCCTCTGTAAGAGCAGCACCAAAATGTAACTGAAAAATTCACCTGTTCTATGTGAAGTCTCTGCCTAGACATACCCTAGAGATAGTCGCATCACTTACACAGAGTGTCTCTGTGATGCCCAGGCTCATCTGGCATTTCTTTTCATTCAACAAATCCTGATAATGCGTTGGCCTTTGTACGTTTCCAAGGCAGAAGTTCCACAGTGACTAAGATTGGTTCATCCACTTATCAAATATTTATTGGGTTTCTGTCTGGTTGTAGACACTGCTTTGGGCATGGGAGAATCCACAGTGACACAAGTGAGACAGTTTCCTTGCTGTTGCAAAGCTTACAGTTTAACAGGTTGGCAGACAATAAATATTTGATTGGATAAACAAGAAAAATATCAGAGCTAATGTGCTACAAAGTGAATTAAAACTGGGCAATGTGGTAGTGACCATGAGGGAGGTCAAATGGGAACTGGGGTTCTCTGGGAAGAGGGTAACATTTCAGCTGAGCCTGGGATGATGAGAAGGAGACAGCTATATCAAGGTCTGAGGGAAGAGGGTTCCAGGATAGGAAATGGCACTAGAGCACATTCCCGCCTATTTTAATGATCAGTGCCCTGAGTACCAGGAAAGGATCTTGTGAATTGGTATTAGGTATGGAAGGGCAGGCTTCACGGGGACAGAACTGTTTAGGCTTGTAAGCATTTCAACTAACAGAACTATTAGTCATCACACTGTCCCTGGAGAAAGGATGAAGAAATCTGTTTTTAAGGATTGAGGAACAAAAGAATTAGTGGGCAAAAGCTTTCTTTCCACTTGAACTTTACCAAAGCTGGCTTTGGGAAGTGGGACATGATGTTGATTTTGTGATAATGACACCAGGTTCCCTAAAAGACTGAATTTTTAGGTTTGGAAGAGCAACATAAATGACTGAGAACCAGCAGGAGGGAGCAAAAATGGGAGAGGATCCTGGAAGCTGAGCTTACAGGGAGGGAGGGAGAAAGATGAGTGGCACTGCTTCCTGATAACTCAGTTGGTAAAGAATCTATCTGCAATGCAGGAGACCCTGGTTTGATTCCTGGGTCAGGAAGAGCTGTTAGAGAAGGGATAGGCTACCCACTCCAGTGTTCTTGGGCTTCCCTTGTGGCTCAGCTTGTAAACAATCTGCCTGTAATGCAGCAGACCTGGGTTTGATCCCTGGGTTGGGAAAATCCACTGGAGAAGAGAAAGGCTACCCACTCCAGTATTCTTGCCTAGAAAATTCCATGGACTGTATAGTCCATGGGGTCACAAAGAATTGGACACAACTGAGCAACTTTCACTTTCACTGTTGAGTCTAATAAGCCCTCCCTAAATGTCTAACCATGATGAGGTCAGGTACTAGGAAGCAATCCCTAGTCCAAGTGGAGTTTGGGAGAGACGTTCATGATGGATGATGGCAAAGACCAAGAGGTAGAGAGGCTGGTTTGGGAGAAGAGGTTGTCAAAACAGTCAACCTCGGAGAGGCTGGAATCCTACTCCTTCTAGAAGGCAGAAGTTAGGTATTGCCCTTCTTTGGAAGCCCCTGCAGCATCAAATCCAGTACCAGACACCCAGTGGCAAGACAATGGAACAGACACTGGCTTTGGCACAGACAGACCTGGACCCTATTCTGCTATGGCTGTGTGATCTGGGGCAGGCTGAGTCACCTTGCTGGTTCTCAGCAGCTGTGTCTTTAAAATGGAGATGGCCACACGGATCACGTAAAATTATAATAGGATTTGGAGATAACATGGCCATAGCATCTTCAGCATAGAGACTAAATGGTCATTATTATTTCATGCCTGAGGATCTCATTGACAAATAATTTTCCATACTATATATTATAGCACCACATAAATAACTGACCCATCATCTAGGAATTGAATACTGAGCCTCTTAGTATAATGTCCATCAGGCCCTTGCATTTTATAGACAGATATAAACTCATTGATCAACTGCCTAGGGCTATGCTTTCACTGCTAACTACTCATAAGTTCTTATATTTTCAGTCAAAACTCAAAACCAAATATCACTTTTATGTGGAATCCAGAATACGACACAAATCAACATATCTATGAAACAATAACAGACTCACAGATATAGAGAACAGACTTGCAGTTGCCAAGGAATGGCAGCAGGTGGGGGAGCAGAGGGAAGGAATGGGAGTTTGGGAGTAGCAGAGGCAAACTGTTATATACAAGATGGATAAACACCAGTATCCTACTGGATAGCACAGGGAACTATATACAATATCTGTGACAAACCATAGTAGAAAAGAATCTATGTATCTCTCTCTCTCTACACATAGATGTATAACTGAGTACTTTGCTGTACAGAAGAAATTAACACAACATTGTAAGACAACTGTACTTCAATAAAATTTTTTAAAAAGTAATTAGACATTAAGAAGTAAACAAATAAATATGTAGCCATGACTGAAAAGAAAAACAGAAAACCTCGAGACTGAGATGCATGTATTTCTTTATCTACCTTACAAAGTAAGTTTGATCAGGGGGTCATTTGTTGCCTTTGTTCCCAGGATGAGTGATTTTCATTGTCTTTCTGCTTATATGGTGTCTCCTGCTTATATCCCTACTGATTTGAGTTCCTTGCTCCATAACCCAAGAAGACAAATATTACACTTCTCTTTCTTGTTTTTGGTATGAGGATACTTGACATATTTTCAAAACAAGACCATAAGATTATCAAGGAACATAAGTTCTACTGGAATTTGTCCAGAGAATGCAGGGCAGTCATGGGGGTGCTTGGAGTATGAGTCTCTCACAGGAGTTCCCATCGTAACCTCATTTAGAACTTGGAACCAGGCAGGAATTCTTCTGTTGTCCCAGGGTCCCATGCTATTTCTAAAGAAAAGGACTGATTAAAAATTTCTTCAGATTAGAATTTATTTGGTGATAGGGCCCTTGTGTATGAAAGAATCTGAAAGAATGTCCTTACATGGTTCTCTTAGTCATTCACATCGGAACTTAAGGAGAAAAGTTTCTCACCTCAAAGTGCAATGGGAAAAAAAAAAGAATATTATAATTGCTATATCCTTCACAGAACACAGACTGGAGCCAGAAGACCTGTTACAAAATATAGTGTTGCCACCTGGGATCACTGTGACCACAGGTATGTTACCTGTGGATGCCTCACTTCCCTTAACCCTAAAATGAGAATGAAAATAAGACTCAACTCATTAAGCTGTTGGGACAATTAAATTAGTTAATAACATCAAAGATAGAATAGTATATGCTGCTGCTGCTAAGTCACTTCAGTTGTGTCTGACTCTGTGTGACCCCAATAGTATATAGATGAGTATTTAAGAGTTAGCTACTTATAAGTATCATTATTATTTCTATCCCAAAGATGCTTTGAGGCTCCATGTTAAGGGAGAGTGTGGAAACAAACTGGCAGAATGATTCTTTTCCCAGTCTTTGGAGAGAAATGTAGGTTAAAATCCAGGCTTCATCATTTACCTGCTCTGTGACTTTGGGAATGTTAAAAAAAAAAAACAACTCTAAATCTCAGTTTCTTCATCTGTAGTGAGTATCTCCTCATTGGGTCACTGTAAGAATTCAGTGAGATTATACATGCAAGGCATCTAGCAAAGTGCTTGGTATATAAGAACTGCCCAATAAATGTTGGATAAAATAGTTGTCATTATTCATCTACTGGGTCTTCTGGCTCAATGCCAACATATTCACCCAGTGCTTAGTAAATGCTTGCAAATGGTCTTTATGAAAAAAGATCTATGGGTAAACATTAAAAAAAATGATTAAAAAAACATTTTAAAAAGTTGATGAGTCCATTCTTCAAAATATTTAAATAAAATACACCAGTCATCATCCTCAGTGCCTGGCTAGGGAAACCTTGATGGCAAGTCATTCAGCTGGTGAGTGGTGATCAAGGCTAAAAGAGATTGGAACTCTGAGTCTCTGCTGTTTACTCTCCAGGATCTTTCCTTTGTCCAGTGTTTCTAAGGAGAAGTTCTTAAATCACTTGAGTGTCAAATTCAGTGTCTACTGTGCTTGCCATGATTCACTGCACATTTGGACAGAATGATGGTGAATGTTATCTATTTTTCCAAGACTCATTAATTTTCTAAGAAATCTTAGACTACTAGGCTAATATTATGCTCAGCAAGAGCTCGCCCATTAATGTGTCCAAACTTATTTTATGACAGAATATTGTCGCAAACTTGTGAATGACTTCCTGCTTGCCAAAATGACCAATGAATGGAATTAATTAAAGATATAAACCATTTCACACCCTTTTCATCTCCCAGCAATTCTTATTATAAGTAGCTGAGTTCGTAGAAAGGCAAGAGGCATGAGAGATATTCTGAGAGACCGAGAAACTTTTTTGACAACTAAGCTGTCTGTTTTCAGCTGTTATGAAGCAAACAGGTTGCCTTCATCCTCTCCAAAAGTTGCTTAATGACATACTTGACAGACAAGAGGCCCATTTGGATCAAAACTGAACATGACATCATTGATAATTATTGACATGTTTTTTTAAATAATGGGAGTGGTTTAAAAACCTGGGATTTATGCTCTATAGCTTTCAGAGTCTCATTTTACAGAACACTCTTTAGAGTTTATGTGTATGTAAAGCAAATAAGTCCTATTTCACAAGTGCAAGATTAAAAATGAAACATGCATGCCATGCCTAGTAGCCAAGATATGAAAGCAACCTAAGTGCCCATCAATAGATGAATGGATAAAGGAGATGTGGTGTATACAGAACGGAATACTACTCAATCATAAAAAAGAATAAAGTAATGCTATATGTGACCACATGGATGGACCTGGAGGATATTATGCTAAGTGAGATAAAACAGAAAAATACCATATGATTTCACCTATATGTGGAATCTTAAAAAAAAATGAATAAACCTAACAAAACAGAAACCCATTTATAGATACACAGAACTAACAGGTGGTTGTCACAGGGGAGAGAGGTAAGAGAATGAGTGAAATAGGTGAGGGAGATTAAGAGGTACAAACGTTCAGTTACAAAACAAATACGTCATGGGGATGGAATGCAGAGTGTAGAGTGCAGGCTAAGTCACTTCAGTCCTGTCTGACTCTGCAACCCTAAGGACTGCAGACCCCCAGGCTCCTCTGTCCCTGGGGTGGGATTCTCCAGGCAACAATACTGGAGTGGGTTGCCTATCCTTTCTCCAGGGGACCTTCCTGACCCAGGGATAAAACCTGTGTCCTGACTTGGTAGGCAGATTCTTTACCACTAGCACCACCTGGGAAGTACACTGTACGGAATACAGTAAATAATACTGTAATATGTATGTACAGTGGCAGATGGTAACTAGACTTACTGTGGTGATTATTTTGTAATATAAAAAATATCAAATCACTATGTTGTGCAACAGGAAATCACATAGTGTTGTAGGTCAATTATACTTCAAAAAACAAACAAACTCATAGAAAAGGAGACTAGATTTGCAGTCACCAGAGGTGGGGTTTGGGAGGGAGAGGGAGTTGGGTGAAGGTAGTCAAACCTAGACAGTGTATTAAAAAGCAAAGTCATCACTTTGCCACCAAAGGTTACGGTCTTTCCACTGGTCATGTATGAATGTGACAGTAGGATCATAAAGCAGCCAGAGTGTCAAAGAATTGATGCTTTTGAACTGTGGTTCTGGAGAAGACTCTAGAGAGTCCCTTGGACTGCAAGGAGATCAAAACGGTCAATCCTAAAGGGCGACTTTCACTTTCACTTTCAAAGGCAATCATCCCTGAATATTCACTGGAAGGACTGATGCTGAAGCTGAAGCTCCAATACTTTGACCACCTGATGCGAACAGCTGACTCACTGGAAAAGACCCTGATGTTGGGAACGACTGAAGGCAAAAGGAGAAGGGGGTGACAGGATGAGATGGTTGGATGGCATCACCGACTCAAGGGACATGGGTTAGGGTGAACTCCAGGAGTTGTTGATGGACAGGGAGGCCTGGCGTGCTGCAGTTCATGGGGTTACAAAGAGTCAGACACGACTGAGCTGCACTGAACTGATTCAGTAAAGAACCACATGTAGGTAGGTTATTGACTATTTCATGTTGACAATGAAGATGAAAATCTTCAAAGATAACATGTAACCTATGATATATTAGAGCTTTTTAAATGTGAGTTCAAAAGGTTCTACTCTTCAGTGTTTTCTTTTTTAAAAAAGGTACCAATGTATAACTCACATTTTCCGCAACAGAATTTGTGGAAAAGGAAAAAGATTTTCATATGCTTATTCCCAATTTTCAGGATTTATAGTGGAAAACCAAAGGCTTTCCATACAGCTTATATTTTAAAATGGGCTAATGCAGAGTCACAAAACAATTTAAACACACTCCAGTCTATTACCCATTTTTTTCATAAAGTCAAAATTAGAAGAAATCTGCAGAAGCTTAAAAAAGAAAACATTAAGTTATGGTATCAGACAATATGGTTTTAGTCATAAAACATTGGTAAGCCAAGAATGTAGCTTCTCGGTGAAGTTAAAGCATATTAAAGTCATCTTCATTACAAGCATGGCCCCAAATAACACTTCAGCTCTCTTTGGCAGTGAGGCAAAAGTTTTTCAAATAAGGAATGGAAATTTTTCTGAGCGTAGAGCTAAGTTATATATCACAATATTGTATAATGTTGCTGGATAGCAATATTGCCATTCTGTTAAGAGTAATGGAGTAAGTACCAAAGTGCTCGTGTAGTGTAGTGGGGCAACTGGCTTGCAAAAACACATCTATCTGTATACTCTTTTAATTTGTTCACAGTAGGAATAGATGAATTTGAAGTTGAGGAGTATTCCTTAAGACTGCCAAAGTATTTTAGGTCAAGTCGTAAATTTTCCCTGAAGTTCTCTGCCAAGATTATGCTGAGGACTGAGAAGAGAATCCTCAAATGGTTCCAAAATTAAACTTTATAATCTATTATGGAAAAAATAAGTAAAAGTATATTTCCCTATCTTGGCTTGATTCCAAAGGCTTACTACCATATAGCAGGCACGCCGGCTGTAGCTGGGGCCTGAAACCCAGGGCAGAGTGGGAATGCTGGGACACCATGGGAATTTTGCAGAGGATTCCCACGGTCTCTAGGGAAGCACGAATCTTTCCGGTCTGTCTTCCATGGTGATGACCTCTGGAAGTATGAAGGTATCAACCTATTCTGATGGGAAGGTGCCCAGGGTCCAGTGAGGCCGCAAGTCTTTTGAGTTGGATGTGCTTGGGTCCACATCCTGACTCTCTGTATCGCGCTGGGCGTGTTACCTCCATCTCTCTGTGTCTCCTACTTCCACATCTGTAAAATGTTGATAATACCACCTCCGGGATGGTTGGTTGTTATGATAGTTACAGACAATGACAATAAATGTACTAGACAGGCACCATGATATGCCACCTATGGGTCACAAACCATGGCGGCGCAGGAAGCTATCGTGTAACCATTTCACTAGATATCTATTGCTTCACACTTCTCACTGGGAACCGTTCCTAATACAGAAATACAATATGCTATGCCGTTAAAGTTTCCCAATACCCAAACATTCTGTAACTTCTAAAGGTTTGGTTTTGCTTTTTATTAAGTAAGTTCCAGGATGCATCCTGACTACCACAGATTCAGCCCAATTTCCTACACCCTCTAGGTTTACAATAGGAATAAAATGTCACACATTTTGAAGCTGACACAAATGTTATCAAGCCACTCATTGGAGGGTTCTTGGGTTATGCCAGTTGAAGAAATCTGTATGTTCTTGGGACTTCCCTGGTGGTCTAGTGGTTAAGAATCCACATTGCTTTGATCCCTGGTCAAGGAACTAAGATCCCACATACTGTGGGGCAGTTAAGACTGTGACAGAACTAGAGAAACCCACGCACCACAATGAAAGATCCTGTATGCTGCAATGAAGACCTGATGCAGCCAAAAATAAATATTTTTTTTAAAAAAAGAAATATTCTTGAGGTTTCCAAATTGTCAAAGTGGAAACTGGGTCTACTGTAGGGCTAGTGAGGAGGTCCTACTCTCTCCTGAACCTTCTTACTTGACTAATCCTTTCCTCTCACTCTACAAACAGGCACAAGTCTTCCTAAGAAATAAGGAAAAGAAAAACAAAAACTCTTTCATCACAAGTTTCTTCGAAGGTATGGTTAAACCTCTTTCTGAGAAAGAGGGAACATTGAACTTCTTTGCTGAGAGCTCCGCTGTCAACACTCTCCCTTCATTCTTCCACCAGGGCATGTAGGGTCTGTCCTGAGCACGTTACTGACGCTTCACTCATGTGAGCACCTAACCGTTATTTTCAACAGACAAGTTGTAGAGCGCCCATCTCTCGGCTTCCCTGGGCCCTGTTGATCACCTCCTCCTTTTGACCCTACAAAGTCCTTTGGCTTTTGTGGCCCTGTATTTTCTTAATTCTCCTCCTCTATGTCTAAAGTTCCTTCTGTTTCCTTTTTTCCACCATCTCCTTCCTATGCCTGATCCTTAAACATGAATTTAAGGCTCCTCCTTCGGCTTCCTGCTATCTTCACTTTCTACATTCTCTTTGGGGGAATCTTGTCTATACTCAAGGTTTCAACCACCATCTTTACACTGAAGATTCCCACAGCCATAGTGGGAATGGTGCTACCCAGACTCTTCCTGACTTTCAGCTTCTTGCATCAAAGTCCTGCTCAACACCTCCACCTGGATGTTTCCCAGGTAACCCAGAATTGAACACACCTTCTTCTACTCTAATACAACTTTCCTTTTGAAATTCTTCAACTGTTGACGCCCTCAAACATATGTCTGCCCAAACTAGAAATCTGGAAGTCACTCTCTATCTGACTCATTACTCCCACCCAATCAATAAGCAAGTCCTGCCAGATTAGTCCCTGTTCTGATGCTTTATTTACTCTCCCTTTACCCCTACTCCCTTTTTCCTATTTCAAGCCTCATCGTCTCTTAGCTGAACCACTGCATAATTCCCTATCTAGCCTTCCCATTATCATCTTGTCTTCCTCAAATCAACCCTTTTCTCAGCTACTGAATTGGAGAGCAGGTTGCATCACACTGCTTCTTGTCTACAGTATAATGAACAGGCAGGTTCAGAGGTGCAGTAGTAAACAATCATGGCAAAGTCACACAAATGGTTCCTTCAGTGGGATCTCGCCAACACATTATGTTTCTATACTCTTGCCCAAATTTAACTCAGATCTCTAGACTTCCTGCTGATTCTAAGAGCTAACTGATACCCTTCCAATAAACTTCTTTTGCGCTTAAACAGTCTACTTATGCTGTTTGCAATGAAGATCCTGGGCTAGTATACAATTCCTTTTGCTCTCTATCATAATTACAGATTTGTGTTTGCTCCTGTTGGTCTAAGGTGACTGCAAATGGCAGGGATCATGACTGTGAATGTATTCCATATACTATCTGTACTCCAACAACCAACACAGTGCCTGATGGATAGTGGGTATGCAAATATGTGTTGACAGAATGAATATTCTTTAGAAGTGTTTTCTGTAGAAGATATGACTCATTCATGATACTATGAAATTATGGCATGATACCACTTGTTTTATTTTATTCATAAACTCAGAACCCTCCCTAAAAACATAGATAAATGTCTCACAAGGTAGAAAAAGCAAATATTTTTGCAGATGTCACTGAATTTCTCCATAAGTCACACCAGTATGGAAGATTCCTTTCTTCAAGGAGCAGACAAATATCCCTGTATGCTTTTACCCATCAGGGTGGGTACTATTAATATCTCCCACGTGAGTTCCTTAGAAACAACAGCTCTCAATAGCTAGTCCAAAGTTTGATCATCTTTTGCCAAAAATACTTTTTAGACCATCAGTGTCCCTCTCCAGGTTGCACTGTGATTGTTTGTGATGACAGAAGATCAAAGGACTCAGGCAGTCCTGATGGGTAAATAATCCAAGGGCTATTTGTCCATTGGTATGTCAGGGATGAAACAGATCATGTATTGGTGAGGCAAACTGAAATACTGCTTCGCTGTTATATTTGGAAATTGCAACAGAAGACTCCAGAGTCTTTGAAGTCTTATGGTAGGAAGGATTATTAAACACAACCTCTTTCTTTACAGGGGAAAATGTCAAGAACTCTTTTTTTTTTTTTTTAAAGAAATTGATCTCAATAAGGGCTTTAGAGATTGATTAAATTCAAAATGTTTGTTGATACCACACACTGCCAGGTGCTGTGGGAAGTATGTGATCCCTGTTCTTAAAGCATAACTCAGATGAGGTGAAGAGGTGGGGACTCCAATAAGGAGACAAAGAGGAAAGGGAGAAGTTTATTTACTTGGGAAACTCAAGGACTGTTTCAAAAAAGAGCCATACATTAAAGCGCAGATAGATTTAAATAGGCCAGGATGGAGCCAGGGAATGAAAAAGCAGGATAACAGTGATGTACAGAACAGCATAAATAGAGCAAGGAGGCGAGAAAGTAAAGAGCTCATTGAGTGAATAGCATGTTGGGGTTTAACGGGAGGGAGGAATAAAAATATAACTGAGGGTAAATTACAAAGGACCCTGAGTGCCAAGCTAGGCAGTTTGTACCTTATTCTATTGGCAATCGGTAATCATTAAAGGATCCTTAGTAACAGCACGTTCCTTCTTTCTACATCTGGCTGGGGAGAGGAAGGAGGAGTTGGTCATTCTTCTTGTCACTGTCCTCAACCCTGGCCACGTATCAGAATCACATAGGGAGTTTGTTCATCTACTAATGTCTATTTGTTAACAGTGCCAAGTCTGGCCCTGTATGTGGTCAAGTAAATCAGAATCTCTTGTGGTAGGGCCTGCGTACGACTATTTTTAAAGAAAAATTAGGCGATTTTAATGTCCAGTCAGAGCTAAGAACCATTGGCATAGGTGTAAGAATTTCTCTATACATTTCTATTTTTGTCAGAAGCGCTTTGTTGCTATTAGGTGTGACATTATGCTTTACTTAATTAGGTATGGCCTAATGGGTATAATGGGCTCCCCAGGTGGCTCGGTGATAAAGAATCCACCTGCCAATGCAGGAGACACAAGAGACGCAGGCTCAATCCCTGGGTCCAGAAGATCCCCTGGCATAGGAAATAGCAACCCACTCCAGTGTTCTTGCCTGGAAAATTCCTTGGACAAAGGAAACTAGCAGGCTACAGTCCACGGGGTTGCAAAGAGTTGGACAAGACTAAGTGACTGAACACACACACGATGGATACGATAGAAATTTCTGATATACTGTGGAAGTTCTTTGCTCTTAAATAACTTCCTCATTTATCACCAGCAATATGTTCTGTGTTCAGTACCACCTTCTTTCTCTAGATATTTCATACACATACCTACATATGTATAAAATTAAACATATAATCAAACACTCCAAGAGCCTAGATCTGAATGCATGAATACACTTATATGATTGAGTTGATTAAGACAGACACAAGAGAAATTGAGGGAGAGTGGTGGGATAATTGGCAGAGGTGAAAATCAGGGTTGCAACCAAAATGCTCAGTTCAGTTCAGTTTAGTCATTCAGTTGCATCCAACTCTGTGACCCCATGGACTACAGCACGCCAGGCTTCCCTGTCTATCACCAACTCCCGGAGCTTGCTCAAACTTATGTCCATCGAGTTGGTGATGCCATGTCAAAATGCCCAAGACACATTCAACTGTCTGCTGATCTTATGCATCGAGATACCCACCACTTCTATTAACATAAATGTATTTTAATCAACTTCTTAAAAATCAAATGCTATTTAATAAGACAGAATTAGGACTGTTACTGAGATGACCTACCAAAAAGGTTCTGTTATTTTAAGAACCAGGATTTTTTATGAATACCATATCCCCAAATGCAAGTTATAAAACATGGGGGTTGCTTGCATGCTAAGAGATTTGAAGATGACAATAAAAGCACAAAGTCCTAGGACAAGAGATTACTTTTTCCTCCCAATATATTGTGACCATAGCTGACTTCTGTGATTATGAGAAGGCAAACATCCCAAATCCAGGACACCTTGTTAGGGATCAGGCCAGGAACTAGGTAGCAACTTCCCATTCAGCAATTCTAACCTGAGTAGAGAAGACCCAGACTGGGTGTTGGCTTTGATAGGAAGAAGGCTGGCTAGACAGTGCCTATGTTCAGAGAAGTGAGTCATGGCAGGGAGGAGCAGGGAGAGATTACCAGCCCAGGTAGGTTAAGTCCCAAGTGGAGGAGCCAGGTAAGACAACCTGGGAACTCAGATTGATATGGAGGCCAAGGGTTAGGGACATGCCCCAAAACTGAGGGGTTGAGAGCTCCGGGGCCTCCTAGAAGGCACCAGCAGCATCAATATAGAGCCTGATTAATGCTGAGCCTTTCTGGGCTCCAGTGTGCTCCTCCATAAAATGAGGAGGTTGTACTGGGTGAACTCTATGGCCCAGCCCTAGGATCTAGGATGCTGGGCAGAGCCAGGACAGAACTGAGGTCATGCTTAGGCACAGATCACAAGAGCCAGGTTCGATTGGACATCAGTTGTAGCCTGGGTGGGCCCAGGAATCCCTTGTGGCACTGCAGGAAGAATGTGGCCTGGGGTCGACTGTTTCTTCAAGAGGCATACAGGGAACACCTCAGTCTTGTGCTGCTCCCAGCCTTTGCACAATGTGGGGGCTGTGCTTCAGCAGAGGGAATGTCAAGAGACCAACCAGCAGAGATGATGCAGGTTCAAACAGGTCCAGAGGGTGGGAATTGCCTGGATGAACTCAGGGTGATGTCAGAGTGGGATGCTGAGCCATTCCCCCAGCATCAGGAAAAGAGCTATAACCTGCAGAAAGGGAGGACTGATCAATACGTGAACCGTGAACTCCCTGATGTTCAAGCTGGTTTTAGAAAAGGCAGAGGAACCAGAGATCAAATGGCCAACATCCGCTGGATCATGGAAAAAGCAAGAGAGTTCCAGAAAAACTGCTTTATTGACTATGCCAAAGCCTTTGACTGTGTGGATCACAATAAACTGTGGAAAATTCTGAAAGAGATGGGAATACCAGACCACCTAACCTGCCTCTTGAGAAATCTGTATGCAGGTCAGGAAGCAACAGTTAGAACTGGACATGGAACAACAGACTGCTTCCAAATTGGAAAAGGAGTACGTCAAGGCTGTATATTGTCACCCTGCTTATTTAACTTATATGCAGAATACATCATGAGAAACGCTGGGCTGGAAGAAACACAAGCTGGAATCAAGATTGCCGGGAGAAATATCAATAACCTCAGATATGCAGATGATACCACCCTTATGGCAAAAGTGAAGAGGAGCTAAAAAGCCTCTTGATGAAAGTGAAAGAGGAGAGTGAAAAAGTTGGCTTAAAGCTCAACATTCAGAAAACGAAGATCATGGCATCTGGTCCCATCACTTCATGGGAAATAGATGGGGAGACAGTGGAAACAGTGTCAGACTTTATTTTGGGGGGCTCCAAAATCACTGCAGATGGTTACTGCAGCCATGAAATTAAAAGACGCTTACTCCTTGGAAGGAAAGTTATGACCAACTTAGATAGCATATTCAAAAGCAGAGGTCTGACTAGTCAAGGCTATGGTTTTTCCTATGGTCATGTATGGATGTGAGAGTTGGACTGTGAAGAAGGCTGAGCGCCAAAGAATTGATGCGTTTGAACTGTGGTATGGAGAAGACTCTTGAGAGTCCCTTGGACTGCAAGGAGATCCAACCAGTCCATTCTGAAGGAGATCAGCCCTGGGATTTCTTTGGAAGGAATGATGCTAAAGCTGAAGCTCCAGTACCTTGGCCACCTCATGCGAAGAGTTGACTCATTGGAAAAGACTCTGATGCTGGGAGAGATTGGGGGCAGGAGGAGAAGGGGACAACCCAGGATGAGATGGCTGGATGACATTATGGACTCGATGGATGTGAGTCTGAGTGAACTCCGGGAGTTGGTGATGGACAGGGAGGCCTGGCGTGCTGCGATTCATGGGGTCGCAAAGAGTCGGGTACGACTGAGCGACTGAACTGAACTGACCTGAACTGATCCTTCTCCTTCAGGTAGGTCTTTGGGATCCTGACCAGACTTTGGCTTTAGCCAAGAAATATCACGCAGGATTTATCACTATTAATAATAACTAGCACATGACTGAGTAAAGAGCTGAAACTCAGCTGACCAAGTGACTGTAAGTGTCCTTAAGAGAGAAGTAAGGTGTTTGGTGAAGAAAGGAGGGTGACAGGAAGAGAAAAAGGCATGTACTTACATTGAGATTTCAGCACACTCTACCACCACCCCACCACCCTACCTTACCCCCTTGGTTAATATAAACATCTAGCTGGCCAGCCTGCCACAGATACTATCACTTGCTCTGAGGTACAAATACCATCCAAATTCTTCCTGTATTAGGCATTTCCTCAAACCTTGACCCCCACTGTTGTAGGAAAAAACCACCTCCTCTACAACAAGTGTTCTGAATTTCCTTTTGTACCTCCTCACAACCTGACATTTGCCTTACTCTCTGGGGTGCTTTAGTGCCCCCAACTTCTAATGAAGGAGTAGTACCTGGATTTGGATTTTACTCTCTTCCTCCTGCAGTTCCTCCAACGACTTCCTCACAGAGCCAGCTTAAAGATACTAAACCGAGGTGCCCAAAAATCAGAACAAAGCCAAAATCCATCCAATGGCTAATCTGAATCATGACTATTCTGATGTGAGGCCAACTTTACAGTCTCCAAGAATCCTCAGCCGAAGGGCTTTGGCCCCCACAGCTGGCACTGGGCAAGTGGAACTGACAATCTTGATTTCTGCTGAGGACAACTGTTAAAGGGGTTCCAATATTCTCTGAACTGTGAATAAAGATTTTTTGAGATAATGAATGAAGACTTTTATAGGATAAAATAGGTCTCTTCTTTCCAGGATTTAATTCAAACCTAAATCTTAGAAGCAATTTCAAAGTTTGATTCTGATACAATCTCACTTGCCTTGACAAGTGAGAGAAAATGAAAATATTCTACCAAAAACATGGAGGTAAATCAAGAAAACAAGGCCACATTGCCAAACCTGGAAAGTAGATGAGACTAAGTTCTAGTACATGCTCAGCTACTCTGATGCCATCCTCTGTTCCCCAGGGGCACCCTCCATGGTGGAGTGCAATCAAGTCAACACATTGCCTTGTCAAAACTCATCCATTCTGTGAGAGGAGATCAAGCATATTTCAAAATGGCCATGAGCTAGGGATACTGGAATTGTAACTGGAAAGGCTTAGAGACCTAATACACTAAATAAATCAAAGGGGTGGACCTCACATACAATTTTGGGCAGCTGGGAGGTATTTTGAGACAATTCCTGATGTGAATCTTCTATCTTAAAAAGGCAAAGGTGTTCATCGCTCAGTGGTGTCTGACTCTTTGCGACCCCATGGACTGCAGCTCACCAGGCTTCTCTGTCCATGGGATTCCCCAGGCAAGAATACTGGAGTGGGTTGCCATTCCCTTCTCCAGGGGATCTTCCCAACCCAGGAATCGAACCCAGGTCTCCTGTACTGTAGGCAGATTCTTTACCAACTAAGCTATCAGGGAATAAAATTCTAATTGGCAGATTTGTTTCTCCACTTAACCCTCTTCACTGGGCTTTAGCATCGATTGCTCCACCATAAATTAACCTACTGACCAAGGACATCAAAGAAAGTGCTATTTGCATTCCAAATTCTTGTAGGCAAAAGTCACTGAAACTTACAGCTTTCTGTGCTACTATGCAACACACAGAGGTGGATGGAACTAGTTTCAAAGGGTTTTTACAGCCAGCTGAAGTAAATCTGCAGAAAGGCTGGCAAACAGCTTGCCAAATTTCAGCTTGGAACAATTTCATTATCTTTAATTTACCAACCTAGCAATGGGTTTATAATAGAAATTCTTAGTGGTGGCTTCTCTGGAGGCAACCACGGCAGCTGGCACACACCTACCTCACTGCACCTCTGGAGTGGACTGCTACGTCCAAGTTCTGGCCACTGAAACACACGATCTGTAAGGACAGAAGCCTAATGGGCTTGCTCCCATAGAAATGCTCAGAGGCGACTGAATTACCTTCCCCCAGCCAAGTCAGGAGTCCCAGCCTTGAACCAGAAAGCAGTGAGTGTTAGATGTTAGAAAGAAAGCAAAGAGGAAAGCAACAGTGCCTTCATTATACGCTGTAAACCACGATCACCTTTCCCTATAAGCATCTTCCTGTTTTCCTGGAGGGGCACTGTTAAACTGCCACTGCTGCAGAGGTGCCAGCTCAGCAGAGAGCACTTCCTGTGGGTCTGGACAGCAGTCGAGTGTGGCAGGATGTGGCCTGCCCACTGACCCAGGAGAAGGCTGCCAGGGGGCCACCATCCTGACCGAGGCCTGACAATGGCGGCACAGGACTGAGGCTCCTGGATTAAGGGGTGATGCTGATTTCCTTTTCTCAGTGCCAGACTAGGGTGAAGCAAAAGGGGTGTCTAGGGCACAAGATTGAAGGAGGTTTTCACTCTCAGGGTCATGCAAGTGGCTCTTTTACCCTGGTCCTAGCCCTGCGCAGAGCCACCAGTAGAGGTAGGGGGATGTGTAAGGTCAGTGGTTCTCAAAGCGTGATCTCCTGACCAGCAACATCACCTAAGTACTTACTAGGTATGCAAATTCTCAGCACCCTTCCAGACCCACAGACCCTGAAACTCAGAGGTGGGGCCCAGCAATCTGTGTTTTAATACCACCACCACCCCATCCCAGATAATTCTGATGCAGCTAAAGCACTGTGCTAGAGAATAATGCTCTCCAAAGCCCGTTGTGTGGCCCAGGCCATTGCTCAACATGCTTCACACACAATCAGAACAGCGAAAGGAGTAGGGTGATGAGATGAAAGAGATTTCCCTAAAGCAATCCGCAAGGTAGGAATTCCTCAAATAAATCAGGAATTGATTTTTTTTCCAGCTATCCTTAAGTATTTGGTACTGAAGACTTAGCAAGTGTTGGCAATAAATAACGTTTACTACTGAGTAGTTTCCTCCTGTTTTTTTCCCTGATCTAGTCAGTTCAGAGTTGGCCACTGACCGATTACCTTGGTACATGGGCCAGTCGTCTGAATATTCTAAGACTGAGATTCCCTCCTCTGGAAACTGGGGTTAACACCACCTCCCTGCCAACATCAGAGAAGCTAAAATATGCAAAACCCCAAGGAGAAGCCTGAGGGAGAAAAGCTGTGATGACAGTTTATACATCCTGAGCAGGGGTTCTGGGCCCCCACCTTCTCCAGGGAGGTTAGATAATCTGGGGGCCTGAAGACAACTGAGAGGGGAAGGAGATTAACTGATCTCTTTTACGCTGCGGCATTTTTTAAAGGAGGCTATTTCCCAGTCCCGGTGACCTGGGACATCAGGCTTCTGAATTGGGGTGGCACAAGCAAAAGAAAAGAAAGAAGTAGAAATATATATATATATGTTTACTAAATAAAGGGCAAAAAACTGTATCACCTTTAAGATCCCACATTTAAACCTTGTCACTAGAACCCAAACAGTATAAGCGGTGAGGCAATGACCAGTGCAAGCCAGCTGAGTGACCTCAGACACACAGCCATACCCTTGGTTTCCTCTTTTGCCAAGTGCTGAATTATAAATCAACAATAATATGAGGATGATGTCATGCAACAAAACGCTGTCAAGCACAACACAAATGTGAGGTTCACAGTGAGGTCCCATCACAGAGGAACAGCACCACCGTTTCTGCAGGATGAAAGGAAAACTTATCTTACCCAACTTGCCCAGCTCACAAAGGTGTCTACTGAGGACGAGAGAACCTGTTGACCTGCAGAGGGCACATAGCTGGTGGGAGACAAGCATCAGCTGTGTCCCCTTTCTCTCTTTCATTAGGGAGTAGGGGGAGGGGCGAAATCTCAGCCCTTCTCGCCAAGGGCCAGGTAAACAAAGGACGCCCCACCCAACCCCCATCTCGTCATTGGCCATTCATGCAGCACAGCTGAGAACTAGAAAGATGATCCATGACACACTTTTTCTCCCGAGAGTAGGTAACTCCAAGATAATAACATTATCCATGCGAAAGGGCTTAGCTTGTGGCTCCGCTGGTAAAGAATCCGCCTGCAACGCGGGAGACCTGGGTTTCATCCCTGGGTTGGGAAAATCCCCTAGAGAAGGGAAAGGCTACCCACCCCGGTATTCTGGTCTAGAGAATTCCATGGATTATATAGTTCATGGGGTCACAAAGAATCGGATACGACTGAGCAACTTTCACTTTCATGCAAAAGAGCCACCCAGCCAAAAAAGTTCAGGTTGGGCCCCTGTGTACGAGCCCCTTACCTTCCTCATTTAAAATCCACGGCAGGAACTCGAACACCGAGTCAAAGCCGCAGGTGTTCTCCTCGAAGGTGCAAGACCCCGCGGGCAGGTCCAGGGTACCGGCAAGCTGCAGTGCTGTGGATACAAAGCGGGTTTAATTCGGGCTGGGTCTCGGGAGCGTTGGCAGCAACTCAGGGCACCCTGGGGAACTACCTGGTGAAAGTGGAGGAAGGCGTCCAAGACGGGGCGGGAGAGGGATGCGCTACTGCCGCCCCCGCCCCGGGAGCTTCCGCTGCAGGACCTGTGCGCAGCCGCTGGGCTGGGGAGGGACGTAAACGGCTGCTGAGACGTTGTCCGTAGGCACCCTTAGATGGCCCAGCCCAGGACCGCAAGCTGGACTACCAGGGCTGCAGGATTGGGAGAGGGTTACGAAAGCGCCCCACGGGGATAGCCCCCGGGTCCAGGCCTTACCTTGCACTGCCAGGAGGACGCTCCTGAACAGCATGGTCGGGGAGGAGGACTGGACAGAGGAGCGAACAGCCAGCCCGCCGGGACAGGCTGCTCCCGGTGGAAGGAGCGTGGGAAGCAGAGGCACCTCGAACCGGGGGAGGGAGAAATCAGAGGCAAAGCGCACTGGAAGCTGCCCAACTTTGCACCGCGGCTCGGGAGCCGAATTGAAGGTGCCTGAACTGGGAGCGGCGCTTGCTGAGCTGCAGCCGGGAGGCAGCTTGCGTCCCAAGTGAAGCCGGCCGCACAGCTGGTCCTGCGCGAGGATGGGGCTGGGCGGGGAGGAGACAACTGCACACTTTTGAAAAGCCAGCCAGGACTGGCTGGGACAGGAGAGGTCGGGAAGCAGTGACACGGTTCGGCTTCTTCTTTTTTTTTCTTTTTCTTTAACCTTTGTATTTTTTTTTTTAACTTAATTTTACTTTACAATACTATATTGGTTTTGCCATACATCAACATGAATCCGCCACGGGTGTACACGTGTTTCCAATCCTGAACCCCCCCTCCCACCTCCCTCCCCATATCATCTCTCTGGGATTCTTAACGCTTGGGACCAGACCCCTGTCAGCCGCTGGAGAGGGCAGGCGTCCCAGGAGCCCCTCGGGATGAGTTGGGGCTGGAGGCGCCCCGCCCCTCCCATCCGCAGTGGGAACTAGCTTATTTCTGGGTACAGCCTCTCTCTATCTGGAATGCCAGTCCTGCAGGGCTGGCCCTAATTTTAACCTTTTTTCCTCAGGATGGAAAAGGGTGGAATTCTCTTAGGAAAACCTAGAGGAAAATTTGGAAAGTGTTGTGTAGAGTGGAATAAGGTTTATATCTATCTAGGAGTTCAGCATTTATGGCCCATTAAGGCTAACCTTGGAATACCCACCCCCCATACACACACTTTTATTTAGCCATGGAATGTCTGGCATGCCTGGTGCTCAGCATTGCCTCGGTCCCTAAAATGGGGGCATTCCTCCTCTCCAAAGAGCCATGATAAATTAGTAGAAAGTTTCTAAATTGGGACATGAGATATGGGAGTAGTGATGTTAGGGAGGGGGTTACTCCCTCCCTAATACCCACTGGCAACACATTTCCCTTAAGCACTAAGTGGGTCTTTAAAAATATTTTCTTCCAGCAAAGAAAGTGGTGATGGTAATGCTGTTTATAATATTGGGTAGGCAACTGTATGACTAAGGCAATGGTTCTTAAATCTTTTTTTAAAATATAAATTTATTTATTTTAATTGGAGGTTAATTACTTTACAATATTGTATTGGTTTTGCCATACATCAACATGAATCCGCCACAGGTATACATGTGTTCCCCATCCTGAACCCCCCTCCCTCCTCCCTCCCCGTACCATCCCTCTGGGTTGTCCCAGTGCACCAGCCCCAAGCATCCAGTATGATGCATTGAACCTGGACTGGCGATTCGTTTCATATATGATATTACACATGTTTCAGTGCCATTCTCCCAAATCTTAAGGTATATCAGAAACCCAGCATCAGAGTTTCTGATTCAATAGATTAAGCTTAGGGTGCAAAATTCTGCACATTCCTCACAAGTTTCTATATGTTGACCCTGCTAGTCTGGGACCACACTTTGAAGACCACTGGCCTAACAAACTCTTGTTTAACCACCAGAGCCCTGCACATGCTTCCACTTGGTTTCCAGACTCTCCTTGTTCTTCAGTCTTCGTGCTGTTTCTTTCTTTCTCTCTCTGACCCCTTGGATATTAGGTTGCCTCCAAGTTCTGTTATTTCAACTCCTGTGGCCCTCTCTCTTCACTTCTTCAGTGATTTCATCCAGTCTTATAGTTTGAAACACCACCTATAGCCCAATATCTCCCCAACAGACATTTCTAGTCCAGATGGCCCACTAACTCCCCTGCATCTTCCTCATCTCAGTTAAAGGAAATTTTCTCCTTCAGTTGCTCAGAAAAAATATTTAAGAGTTATCCTTAACTCTTCTCTTCTTCTCAGGACATAACCAAATTCCATCAGTTCAGGATTCAAAACATAGTAGGTACTGACCATTCTCCATTCCCGTGGTGACTGAAGCTGCCATTGCTGTTTGCCAGGGATGCTACAGTAGCTTCTGGAAGGTGGTCTCTTGCTTCTTCCGCCTCGTGCACCTCCATTCCATTTTTAACACAGTTGTCAGGGCATCCCTTTAATACAGAAATTGGGCCATGTCACTCCTTGGCCCCAGACTCCTAACAAGTCCATCAATTACTTAGCAAACCCCAAAATCTTCACAACGGCCTACCAGGTCTACAGAACCTGTCCCTACCCCTTTATATCTCTAACTTCATCTGCCATGCTTTTTAGTCCCCTCCAGCCACATGAATCTCCTGGCTGGTCCTTTTTTTTTTTTTTTCTGGCTGGTCCTTAAATACAGTCTAGCTGTCCTCTCAGAATTTTGCACTGCAGATGGTGATTGCAGCCATGAAATTAAAAGATGCTTACTCCTTGGAAGGAAAGTTATGAGCAACCTAGACAGCATATTAAAAAGCAGAGACATTACTTTGCTGACAAAGGTCCGTCTAGTCAAGGCTATGGTTTTTCCAGTGGTCATGTATGGATGTGAGAGTTGGACTATAAAGACAGCTGAGTGCCGAAGAATTGATGCTTTTGAACTGTGGTGCTGGAGAAGACTTGAAAGTCCCTTGGACTGCAAGGCGACCCAACCAGTCCATCCTAAAGGAGATCAGTCCTGGGTGTTCATTGGAAGGACTGATGCTGAAGCTGAAACTTCAATACTTTGGCTACCTCATGCGAAGAGTTGACTTATTGGAAAAGACTTTGATGCTGGGAGGGATTGGGGGCAGGAGGAGAAGGGGACCACAGAGGATGAGATGGTTGGATGGCATCACTGACTCAATGGAGGTGAGTTTGGGTGAACTCCGGGAGTTGGTGATGGAGAGGGAGGCCTGGCGTGCTGCAATTCATGCAGTCACAGAGTCCGACACGACTGAGCAACTGAACTGAACTGATTCCCTCTGTTTGAAATGATGTTCCTGGGGAAGCCACATGACCCACAACTGCACAACCTCAAGGTCTTGACGCAGATGTCACCAGGAGAAGAAAACTTAAAAGCCTTCTCTCTAATAAGAAAAACACTTAAAAAATATGTTTAGACAAGTTTTTGTGTGTGTGTTTGTTTTGAGTTTTCTGTAGGCAGTGACATAAATGATCTAAAATGTGCTTGGTGTATTTATATGCTTTATGTCAGGAAGTACCTAATAATAATAAATTACAGTTATCATGCTTACTAGCATAAACATTTTAGATAGATAATCTTATCTAATTTTCTCAAAAACTCTATGGGGGTATGCATCATTATTATCACCATTAATAGATGAAGAAGCTGAGGTGCAGAGATCAGTGACAGCGAATGGTAGAGACAAGACTCAAACTCAGATTTATTCAAAACGTCTATCTTCTCATCTTCTCAATCTATACAGTAACCTGTCTCCTTTTTCCTTCTTTTTTTATTTCTTGCTCACAGATGGTGACAAATATCAGTTTCAAGTTACTTAAACATTTAAAGATGGATATGAATCCAGTTGAAACTTCAAACCACTATTTTCAACTAAATAAATTTTCAGCAACTATCAAACTAGTGTTCCTTTCCCCCAAGTACATATAGAATCTTTCAAAGCTTTAGAATTGCCTTACAGTCATCTGCATGTCCTCGGTGTTAACAAAATGAAAAACTGCAAAGCCCTAAAGAGATCTCCAAAAATTTAAAAATATAATACTTAAAGGTGACATCATTTATTGCCACCTACAGAAACTGAATCGTTACACACAAGTGCAAAATTAGTTGGAGTAAAATTTCTATTCACATATAACTGCATGATCCCAAGAACAAATGACCCTTTGACATGGGCACAGCCTGGGAATTCTGAGCAGCAAGAGTCTGAGTTGGAGTTTAGTGCAGAGAATGTTCACTAGGGGGCGCCTTTGGGCTCCATGTCTGTGGAAAGTGGAAGAAGGATTTGGCCCAGGGAGAAGTGACAACGAAATGCAAGTCCCTTGAAGCCCTTCTGATCCCACAAGAAATTTTGGGGTTTAAATGGCCCATTTGACTTACCCTAAGCGTGAGTCTGAGTGAACTCTGGGAGTTGGTGATGGACAGGGAGGCCTGGCGTGCTGCGATTAATGGGGTTGCAAAGAGGCGGACGCGACTGAGCGACTGAACTGAGCTGAACTGAACTGAAGATTAAAAGGGTGCGGCTCTTTGTACCACAGCCTTCGTCTGTCACTCGATGTGGCCCACATTGGGACAGTGAACTCCTATGAGGCAGCCCTCCTCATGGAGGCCAACCTGAAGGTGCTAAACGGTGAAGGCTGTTTGATGACAACACTCCCAGCAGCTGGGACAAGTCCTTTCTGGAAGACATTTTGCAGAGAAGGGAAAAGATATTGTACACGGAGAGGGCCAAGAAGGGAATCTGGAAAAATCTAGAAATTATGTGTGTCAACCCATTCTCTTTTGTCACTAATCATGAAGCCATAGGGCCATTCACTGCCACATTACTTGGGAAAACAGTATAAGGCCCCAAGGAAAGAACTTCCTGGGCCTCTCTCTCCAAGATATAGCTTAATTGAATAATCAAATATCACACATAAAGCTCTGATTTTAGAAAGCACTCAATAAACATTAGGTAGGATAGGGGCTTGAATGGTAGTCCCCCTAAAAAGACATGCTTATATCCTAGGTGTGGATGTGACCTTATCTCCAAAGAGGGCCATATAGATGTAATTAAGTTAGAGATCTTGAGATGTGATAATCCTGGGTAATGGGGTGGGCCTAAATTAATGGCAAGTGTCCATATAACATGGGGCTTCCCAGGAGGCTCAATGGTAAAGAATACGCCTGCCAATGCAAGAACACACAGGAGACACAGGTTTTTGTTTTTGTTTTTCCTACATACCTATAAAAATTTTTTTCTTTTCTGTTTTATTTTTTTTTCACTTTACAATATTGTATTGGTTTTGCCATACATTGACATTAATCAGCCATGGTTGTACATGTGTTCCTCATCCTGAACCCTCCTCCCACCACCCTCCCTATCCCATCCCTCTGGGTCATCCCAGTGCACCAGCCCCAAGCATCCTGTATCATGCATCGAACCTGGACTGGTGATTCGTTTCACATAATATACATGTTTCAATGCCATTCTCCCAAATCATCCCACCCTTGCCCTCTCCCACAGAGTCCAAAAGACTGTTCTATACATCTGTGTCTCTTTTGCTATCTTGCATACAGGGTTATTGTTACCATCTTTCTAAATTCCATATATATGCATTATTATACTCTATTGGTGTTTTTCTTTCTGGCTTACTTCATTCTGTATAATAGGCTCCAGTTTCATCCACCTCATTAGAACTGATTCAAATGTATTCTTTTTAATGGCTGAATAATACTCCATTGTGTATACGTACCACAGCTTTCTTATCCATTCGTCTGCTGATGGACATCTAGGTTGCTTCCATGTCCTGGCTATTATAAACAGTGCTGTGATGAACATTGGGGTACGTGTGTCTCTTTCAGTTCTGGTTTCCTTGGTGTGTATGCCCAGCAGTGGGATTGCTGGGTCATATGGCAGTTCTATTTCCAGTTTTTTAAGGACTCTCCACATTGTTCTCCATAGTGGCTGTACTAGTATGCATTCCCGCCAACAATGTAAGAGGGTTCTCTTTTCTCCACACTCTCTCCAGCATTTATTGCTTGTAGACTTTTGGATCACAGTCATTCTGACTGGTGTGAAATGGTACCTCATTGTGGTTTTGATTTGCATTTCTCTGATTATGAGTGATGTTGAGCATCTTTTCATATGTTTGTTAGCCATCTGTATGTCTTCTTTGGAGAAATGTCTATTTAGTTCTTTGGCCCATTTTTTGATTGGGTCATTTATTTTTCTGGAATTGAGCTGTAGGTGTTGCTTGTATTTTTGAGGTTAATTCTTTGTCAGTTGCTTCATTTGCTAGTATTTTCTCCCATTCTGAAGGTTGTCTTTTCACCTTGCTTATAATTTCCTTTGTTGGGCAGAAGCATTTAACTTTAATTAGGTCCCATTTGTTTATTTTTGCTTTTATTTCTAATATTCTGGGAGGTGGGTCATAGAGGATCCTGTTGTGATTTATGTCAGAAAGTGTTTTGCCTATGTTCTCTTCTAGGAGTTTTATAGTTTCTGGTCTTACATTTAGATCTTTAAATCTGTTTTGAGTTTATTTTTGTGTATGGTGTTAGAAAGTGTTCTAGTTTCGTTCTTTTACAAGTGGTTGAACAGTTTTCCCAGCACCTCTTGTTAAAGAGATTGTCTTTAATCCATTGTATATTCTTGCCTCCTTTGTCAAAGATAAGGTGTCCATAGGTGTGTGGATTTATATCTGGGCTTTCTATTTTGTTCCATTAATCTATATTTCTGTCTTTGTGCCAGTATCATACTGTCTTGATGACTGTGGCTTTGTAGTAGAGCCTGAAGTCAGGCAGGTTGATTCCTCCAGTTCCATTCTTCTTTCTCAAGATTGCTTTGGCTATTTGAGGTTTTTTGTATTTCCATACAAATTGTGAAATTATTTGTTCTAGCTCTGTGAAAAATACCATTGGTAGCTTGATAGGGATTGCATTGAATCTATAGATTACTTTGGGTAGTATAATCATTTTCACTATATTGATTCTTTGGATCCATGTACATGGTATATTTCTCCATCTATTAGTGTCCTCTTTGATTTCTTTCACCAGTGTTTTATAGTTTTCTATATATAGGTCTTTTGTTTCTTTAGGTAGATTTATTTCTAAGTATTTTATTCTTTTCGTTGCAATGGTGAATGGAATTGTTTCCTTAGTTTCTCTTTCTATTTTCTCATTATTAGTGTATAGGAATGCAAGGGATTTCTGTGTGTTGATTTTATATCCTGCAACTTTACTATATTCATTGATTAGCTCTAGTAATTTTCTGGTGGAGTCTTTAGGGTTTTCTATGTAGAGGATCATGTCATCTGCAAACAGTGAGAGTTTTACTTCTTTTTTTCCAAGTTGGATTCTTTTTATTTCTTTTTCTGCTCTGATTGCTGTGGCCAAAGTTTCCAAAACTATGTTGAATAGTAGTGGTGAGAGTGGGCACTCTTGTCTTGTTCTTGACTTTAGGGAAAATGCTTTCAATTTTACACCATTGAGGATAATGTTTGCTGTGGGTTTGTCATATATAGCTTTTATTATGTTGAGGTATGTTCCTTCTGTTCCTGCTTTCTGGAGGGTTTTTATCATAAATGGATGTTGAATTTTGTCAAAGGCTTTCTCTGCATCTATTGAGATAATCATATGGCTTTTATTTTTCAGTTTGTTAATGTGGTGAATTACATTGATTGATTTGCGGATATTGAAGAATCCTTGCATCCCTGGGATAGAGCCCACTTAGTCATGAGGTATGATCTTTTTAATGTGTTATTGGATTCTGTTTGCTAGAATTTTGTTAAGGATTTTTGCATCTATGTTCATCAGTGATATTAGCCTGTAGTTTTCTTTTTTGTGTGGCATCTTTGTCAGGTTTTGGTATTAGGGTGATGGTGGCCTCATAGAATGAGTTTGGAAGTTTACCTTCCTCTGCAATTTTCTGGAAGAGTTTGAGTAGGATAGGTGATAGCTCTTCTCTAAATTTTTGGTAGAATTCAGCTGTGAAGCCTCTGAAGTCTGGTCCTGGGCTTTTGTTTGCTGGAAGATTTCTGATTACAGTTTCAATTTCCGTGCTTGTGATGGGTCTGTTAAGATTTTCTGTTTCTTCCTGGTTCAGTTTTAGAAAGTTGTACTTTTCTAAGAATTTGTCCATTTCTTCCACGTTGTCCATTTTATTGGCATATAGTTGCTGATAGTAGTCTCTTATGATCCTTTGTATTTCTGTGTTGTCTGTTGTGATCTCTCTATTTTCATTTCTAATTTTATTGATTTGATTTTTCTCCCTTTGTTTCTTAATGAGTCTGGCTAATGGTTTGTCAATTTTATTTATCTTCTCAAAGAACCAGAAGGCTTTGTTGATTTTTGGCTATGGTCTCTTTTGTTTCTTTTGCATTTATTTCTGCCCTAATTTTTAAGATTTCTTTCCTTCTACTAACCCTGGAGTTCTTCATTTCTTCCTTTTCTAGTTGCTTTAGGTGTAGGGTTAGGTTATTTATTTGACTTTTTTCTTGTTTCTTGAGGTATGCCTGTTTTGCTATGAACCTTCCCCTTAGCACTACTTTTACAGTGTCCCACAGGTTTTGGGTTGCTGTGTTTTCATATTCATTCATTTCTATGCATATTTTGATTTCTTCTGTGATTTATTGGTTATTCAGCAGCATGTTATTCAGCCTCCATATGTTGGAATTTTTAATAGTTTTTCTCCTGTAATTGAGATCTAATCTTATGGCATTGTGGTCAGAAAAGATGCTTGGAATGATTTCAATTTTTTTGAATTTACCAAGGCTAGATTTATGGCCCAGGATGTGATCTATCCTGGAGAAGATTCTGTGTGCACTTGAGAAAAAGGTGCAATTCATTGTTTTGTGGTGAAACGTCCTATAGATATCAATTAGGTCTAACTGGTCTACTGTATCATTTAAAGTTTGTGTTTCCTTGTTAATTTTCTGTTTAGTTGGTCTATCCATAGGTGCGAGTAGGGTATTGAAGTCTCCCACTATTGTGTTATTGTTAATTTCCCCTTTCATACTTGTTAGCATTTGTCTTACATATTGTGGTGCTCCTTTGTTGGGTGCATATATATTTATAATTGTTATATCTTCTTCTTGGATTGATCCTTTGATCATTATGTAGTGTCTTTGTCTCTTTTCACAGCCTTTGTTTTAAAGTCTATTTTATCTGATATGAGTATTGCTACTCCTGCTTTCTTTTGGTCTCTATTTGTGTGAAATATCTTTTTCCAGCCCTTCACTTTCAATCTGTATGTGTCCCTTGTTTCGAGATGGGTCTCTTGTAGACAACATATATAAGAGTCTTGTTTTTGTATCCATTCAGCCAGTCTTTGTCTTTTGGTTGTGGCATTCAACCCATTTATGTTTAAGATAATTATTGATAAGTATGATCTCATTGCCATTTACTTTATTGTTTTGGGTTTGAGTTTATACACCCTTTCTGTGTTTCCTGTCTAGAGAAGATCCTTTAGCATTTGTTGGAGAGCTGGTTTGGTGGTGCTGAATTCTCTCAACTTTTGCTTGTCTGTAAAGCTTTTGGTTTCTCCTTCATATTTGAATGAGATCCTTGCTGGGTACAGTAATCTGGGCTGTAGGTTATTTTCTTTCATCACTTTAAGTATGTCCTGTCATTCCCTCCTAGCCTGAAGAGTTTCTATTGAAAGATCAGCTGTTATCCTTATGGGAATCCCTTTGTGTGTTATTTATTGTTTTCCCCTTGCTGCTTTTAATATTTGTTCTTTGTGTCTGATCTTTGTTAATTTGATTAATATGTGTCTTGGCGTGTTTTGCCTTGGGTTTATCCTGTTTGGGACTCTCTGGGTTTCTTGGACTTGGGTGATTATTTCCTTCCCCATTTTAGGGAAGTTTTCAACTATTACCGCCTCAAGTATTTTCTCATGGCCTTTCTTTTTGTCTTCTTCTTCTGGGACTCCTATGATTCGAAAGTTGGGGTGTTTAACATTGTCCCAGAGGTCTCTGAGGTTGTCCTCATTTATTTTAATTCATTTTTCTTTTTCCTCTCTGTTTCATTTATTTCTACCTTTCTATCTTCTACCTCACTTATCCTATCTTCTGCCTCCGTTATTCTACTGTTGGTTCCCTCCAGAGTGTTTTTGATCTCATTTATTGCATTATTCATTATATATTGACTCTTTTTTATTTCTTCTAGGTCCTTGTTAAACCTTTCTTGCATCTTCTCAATCCTTGTCTCCAGGCTATTTATCTGTAACTCCATTTTGTTTTCAAGATTTTGGATCATTTTCACTATCATTATTCGGAATTCTTTATCAGTTAGATTCCCGATCTCTTCCTCTTTTGTTTGGTTTGGTGGGTGTTTATCCTGTTCCTTTACCCGCTGTGTATTTCTCTGCCTTTTCATCCTGTTTATATTGCTGTTTGGAGTGGCCTTTCTGTATTCTGGCAGTTTGTGGTTCCTCTTTATTGTGGAGGTTCCTCACTGTGGGTGGGGTTGTACAGGTGGCTTGTCAAGGTTTCCTGGTTAGGGAAGCTTGTGTTGGTGTTCTAGTGGGTGGAGCTGGATTTCTTTTCTCTGGAGTACAATATTGAAGTATCCAATAGTGAGTTATGAGATGTCAATGGGTTTGGTGTGACTTTGGGCAGCCAGTATATTGAAGCTCAGGGCTATGTTCCTGTGTTGCTGGAGAATTTGCATGGTATGTCTTGCTCTGGAACTTGTTGGCCCTTGGATGGTGCTTGGTTTCAGTGTAGGTATGGAGGCGTTGGATGAGCTCCTGTCGATTAATATTCCCTGGAGTCAGGAGTTCTCTGGTGTTCTCAGGATTTGGACTTAAGCCTCCTGCCTCTGGTTTTCACTCTTATTCTTACAGTAGCCTCAAGACTTCTCCATCTGTCACTTCCAAAGCAGTTCCCTCTGTTTTAGCTTCTTCTGTTTGCTGGTCTCTTCAGTGTCTAATTTCCACCCTGACACAAGGGGGCGGTGGTGGGCGCTTTTTTAGGCTCCTTGTTCAGTCTTGCTGTGGGGAGGGAGGAACACTGCAAACAAATAACACTGGCGTGTGCTCTCAGTATCTTGACCACACTGGGTTTGCCGCCAATTACTGCGTGTGTGCTTTCCCTGTCTACACTGCTTAGGCTCTAGGTTGCTCTGCAGGGAACCATCTGAGGCTGGCCCTGGGTTGTATGCACTTCCCAGGTCTAAGCTGCTCTGATTCAGGTACTCGGGTACTCCTCAAAGGCGCAGACAAGGTTGGGCCTGCGTTTTGTGCCCTTCTCAGGTCCGAGCAGCTCATGGTGACCAGGTGCTTGGCAAGCACAGTCGCTGCGACTTATTGCCTCCCCTGTCCCTGCCACTTGGTTTTCTGGGTGTATACCTTCTCAGGTGTGCTGTGTGTGTCTTCTGGGGAGCTGATCTCTGGCTGCGACCCTCCTGGTGGATGGCGACCATCCAGAATCCCAAGAAGTCTTAGTTAGCAACGAAGTCTGCTTGCAGTTTGGTATAGGTTGCCTCTCTGGGGCCACGATTGCCCCCTTCTGGCTCTGGCTGCCCTCACCTGCCTGTCTCCGGTGGGGGATGGGCCAGTCTGCCGCCAGCTAGCTCTGCTCAGTCCTTTGTTCTGTGCGCGGGCCTAGAGGTGTCTTAGGTTAGGGCTTTTCGCCGGATAGCTATACCATAGACTGGTTTGCTATCTCAAGTTAGTTTCCTCAGATTGCCCTCAGGGCATTCAGGCCTGGTCCTTACTCTAAACAATGCAACCTGCGCTTCCCTGCCCAGCCCCTGCTTGCTAGTGGCAGATGCAGCTGTCTGCGCTGCTTCTCCGCTGGGAGTTACTGTTGGGCACGTAATCTGCGGGTTTTAATTATTTATTTATTTTTCCTCCCAGTTATGTTGCCCTCTGAGGTTCCAAGGCTCGCCACAGACTCGCTAGTGAGAGTGTTTCCTGGTGTTTGGAAACTTCTCTCTTTTTTAAGACTCCCTTCCTGGGATGGATCTCCGTCCCTACATCTTTTGGTTTTTTTCCTACCTCCTTTCAAAGACAATGGGCTGCTTTTCTGGGTGCCTGATGTCCTCTGCCAGCATTCAGAAATTGTTTTGTGGAGTTTGCTCAGCGTTGAAATGTTCTTTTGATGAATTTGTGGGGGAGAAAGTGGTCTCCCCGTCCTATTCCTCTAACATCTTAGGAACGCCCCCGAGATACGGGTTTTATCCCTGGTTTAGGAAGATCCTGTGGAGGAGGAAATGGCAACCCATTGCAATATTCTTGCCTGGAAAATCCCATGGACAGAGCCTGACAGGCTACTGAGCACATATGCATATCTTTATAAGAGATAGTAGAATAGTAACAGACACATGTAAACATAGAGACTGAGACTGAAGTGATGCATCCCCAAGCAAAGACTGCCTTGAAGCTGGAAGAAGCAAAGCACATTCTCTCCTAGAGCCCCAGAGAAGTGCAGCCCTGCAAACACCTGGATTTCGGACTTCTGGCCTCCCCCGTTGTTTTAAACCACCCAGTTTGTTGTAGTGTATTCCAGCAGTTGTAGGAAACTAAAAGAGTATTATACATCAAGCAAGCACATGCCAGGCACTCTTAGTGCATTATCTCATGTAATCCACATAGCATTCCTATGAGGTGAAGACCACTGTTACCTCCATTTACAGACAAGGAAATGGGACCAGAAGGTTCACTTATCATCGTGCTCAAGGTTACACATCCAGGCAGTGTGAAGCTGGAATTTGATGCCACACACTACACTGTCCCTAAAATCTTCTTTACAAAGGCCTCTCTCCTACAAGGGCTGCTTGGACCACGGGCAGGCAAAGCAACCTTACCTGTGGGCTCTGTGGGCACAAGCCTCACCTCACACAGAGCCTCAGGCATCCTCCTGCTCTTTGCTGCCCTGTCTGCATCTCTGTCTCTGGGTCTCTGGGGGTCTCCGAATAGGCTCACCTCTGCCTCTCATGCCCACTTGACACTCAGCATTTTGCTACCTTACTTTCACATTGTCTCTCTCTCCATGCACACACACACAGAGAGACATGCCCCCACTCATTGCACACCATCAGGTTGAAAATGAGCTGATAAAATAATTCCAGGCTCTGTGGCTTGTCCTGCCAGTGACCTTCATTGCATTCCAGCAGGAGGTATCTAGGGGCTCTGCCCCGAGGCTGGTTGGCAGTATCATTGCTTCCTGCCCAGCACCAGCTGCCTCTCACCACGACAAGCAGTCACGTGCCTGCTATGGGTCTGAATCATCCCCTGTGAGGGATCAAGGCCCAAAGTTAACCAGTTATTACAAATCTCCTCTTATTACAAAACATATATCCCACTTAAATTGCCACACTCAAATGAACTGAACTGTAAAGCAGATATTTCTTTCAGATACACATTTAAAAGGAAATAGATACTGAAATAAATACTTAATCTCCATCATTAATCTTTAATTCACCAACTTACTCTAAATCCTAGCTTGGAGTCAGACGTCCTTCACCGTGATTTGAATGGAACCTTTCTTTCTTTTTTGGGGGGGAGGGGTCAAAGTTCCTTGGGGTGACTTGTGACAGTGATTATACTAACACTTTTTGTTGAGTGTTTGTGATGCGCCAGGTGGTTTCATGCTTACTTTATGGAGGAAGAAACTATACCCAAAGGGTTTAAGTGACTTGCCCAAGGGTAAGGGGCTGGATGTGAGCTCATGTCTAGCTACCAGCAAAGCTCTCTTGATCTCTCTAATCTTCCAACCCTGGGGAGGTGTGAGCAGACACTTTGAAATGTCCTGTTCTCAGATCCACGCCTCCTTCCTCAACCATAAGCTGGGCTGAGGCCAGGAAGGCAAGTTTCTCCCTGCCCTAGTGAAGTGTCTATACGCAGAGTCCTGATAGAAAAACCCCTTGTGATCAGAGTTGAACCTACCTTTCCACCCCTGTCCATCCCTCCTCAACACCCACCCCTCACTTGTCTTTCCCAGACTGTGTCCTCTTGGCCCTCTCATATGTTCACACACACTTCTTTTTGTTGAGAATCAGAAAGCCTTCCTCCTCTGCTCTTCTTGGTAAACTCCTTGTTATGGGTTGAACCGTGTCCCCCACTTCCATGGTCACCTGTTCAAGTCCTAGCCCCCAGTACCTCAGAATATGACCTTGTTTGGGAATAGGGCCACTGAGGATGTAATTAGTTAGGATGAGGCCACATTGGAGTATACTGGACTCTAATCTTATATGACTGATGTCCTTATAAAAAAGGAGAAATTTGGACACACACACAAGGAGAATGCCATGAGAATGAAGATGATGGCAGAGATCAGGGTGATGCTTCTACAAGCCAAAATAAGGGCATGATAGCCAGCAACCAACAGGCCTGGAACTGACTCTCCCACATAGCCCTCTGAGGGAACCAACCCTGCAAACACTTTGATCTGGGATTTCTGGCTTCCAGAAGTGAAATTTCTATTGGTTACACCACCCGGTTTGTGGTACTTTGTATGCAGCCCTAGGAAACTCATGTGCTCCTCTTCATTTAAGACCCAGTTTCAATGTCCCTTCTCCATGCCTGTGCTTCCCTGTGCCCCCTCAAGCTGTGGCATGTATTGCGCTATATTGCAGTGACTTTGTCTGTGTCTCTATTCTGCAATGGAAGCTGAGATTTCGAGAGTGGAGAACAAATTTGCTTTATCTTTGTGTCTATTCCTATGCTGTGTCTGTGCACTGTGGATTGTAGATGCTGAATAAATGCTAGTTGAAGGAAAAGCTAAGGAACAGCATAGCTCACTGGTCCACATAGCCTGGAGGCCTGCCTAAGCTTCCTCCTGTGGTTAGAAAAAAAAGAACTAAATCTAAACCATAGGTCATTCTGGGGGACATTTATAGAAATGAAACAGCTACACAGATGTGCACTTCCACACAGTCTGAACGGGGAGTCAGAGCAGGCTTGTTGGTGTCAGAGCAACACAGCTGGTGAGCTGGGGGTGGAGAGGCTCCCAGAAGCCTACTTTCATGAAAGAGAGGCGCCAGGGAGAGGGCTTGGCCCCTGGAAGGGGACCTTGGTGTTGGAGGGAAATTGAGATGATGCAACAGGCTGCTTCCTGCTTCCTGAGTTGTCCCAGCCCCCACCCTGTGGACTCTTGTCTGGGTCCAGGAGGAAGGTTAGGCTATTGGGAAAGCCAGGAAGATCTCTTCTCTACCAAACACCGGGCCCCAAAGAGCTCTAGACTCCTGTGGCCGTATTTACAAAAAGAGTAGGTGAGCAGGGTCACAACTCACTTTGCTGCTGATCCCAGCCCTTTGGCATTTTGGGGTTCAGTGCAGTGAGAATGGGTGCAGGCTGGTTTGTGCACATGTATGTTCTCCCCTGGAAACCCCCTCAGTCCTGGGAGTTGAAGCTCTGTATCAACTGTTGGGGCTAAGAGGGAGGTGAAGGACACTGGAATTTAACTTATTATAGCTAATGGTGATTCCAGAGATTGAGGAGGCCTGTGAGCAAGTTGGGCTAAACCCAGGTGATGAGCTTTCTCCTCTACAAATTTTGTCTGAGTGCTGTGGCATGGGAAAAAAAGAGAAAGAATAAATCATTCTGCAGCCAAAAATATTTCCAACAAAGAGCAGTGAAGTCCCAACTTAGCCCCTGACCTTATTAACGTGCTGTATTGGAGATCTACACATTAGGTGATTTGATCTAAACTGAACAAGGACAAGATGACATTCACAACTAGTAAGTCCTAGCCACTGAGACACAGAACAGCACCAAATGGGAAGGTAACAGGCAGCGAATACTAGCTCTGAAGAGGCATATGAACTGTGTGCATGCATGCATGAGTGCACGCTGTGCAAAGATACATTAACCATGAAAAGCCAATCACACTATTACTACTAATATGGATGATCAAAATGCAAAGGACTGAAACACTGGGGATTTAGAGGCCCAAGTAATAGGTTAGAATGAAGAAATTCTACCACCAGACCTCACAAGGTGCCTCAGTGAGCGAATCCAGTGCATCACAATTTCAGATGCACAACAGAACCATCTGGGGAGTTGATTCTTTTAATGCAGAGATTAGGCTCCACCTGACCAATGAAATCATGATTTCTGGGATGGGACCAAAGCACTGCTATTTCCTTAAAGCTCTCCAAGGTGATTCTATTGAGCCAGGGTTAAGAATGCACTGACTTAATCTTTTCATCATCCACAAAATTAAATACCATTAGTGTTAATGGGGGGGGGGGCCGGGGAGCTGTTTAAAAGAACAAGACACTGTTGTATCAGAACAGGGAATTAATTCTATCATTGAGACTTTGGACTCTGGAGCCAGACCACTAAAATTCAACTTGTCTGGTGTCACTTACTATCTGTTAACCTTTTGTGCTTGGTTGCTCAGGCATGTACAACTCTTTAGACTGTAGCCCACCAGGCTTCTCTGTCCATGGGATTTTTCAGGCAAGAATACTGGAGTGGGTTGCTATTTTCCTCCTCCAGGGGAATCTTCCTGAGGGATTGAACCCATGTCTCCTGGGTCTCCTGCATTGCAGGCAGATTCGTTACTCACTGATCCATTTACAGTACATCTTTTGCCCTCTCTGTGCCTCAGTTTTCTGTAAAGTGAAAACAATAACAGTACCTATCTCACAAGGTGATCTTGAGCACTGAAAGTGAAAGTTGCTCAGTCATGTCTGACTCTTTGTGACCCTGAATTCTCCAGGCTGGAATACTGGAGTGGATAGCCTTTCCCTTCTCCAGGGGATCTTTCCAACCCAGGGATCAAACCCAGGTCTCCCACATTGGAGGCAGATTCTTTACCAGCTGAGCCACAAGAGAACCCAAGAATACTGGAGTGGTTAGCCTATCCCTTCTCCAGTGGATCTTTCCAACCCAGGAATCGAACTGGGCTCTTCTGCATTGCAGGCAGATTCTTTACCAACTGAGCTATCAGGGAAGCCCAATCATGAGCACTAGGTGAGTTTATATTGTTAGGATACTTTAAAAAGTACCTGGCACTCTGTAAGCACTATATAAATATTTACTATTAATTGTCTACAAACTTAAGTTTTTCACAGGTCTAGGCTTATGGTTGAAACTGAAGATGTAGTCTATCCATCAAGATAGGCTTTCCTATAGTGTCCTGCCTTTGGAAGTCGAGTATAGGGGGTACAGAAACTAGAAATGTAAACTGGACTATTGGTAAACTGTAGCTTTGAAATTCTTTTTTTTTTAATTAATTTATTTTTTTTTACTTTACAATTCTGTATTGGTTTTGGCATACATTGACATGATCAAATAGAAGAAAAGTCTAATCTGTTGGTTGAATTTCATTATAATTACCAACAATTAGAACATTAAAAACAGTAATATAGAAAACAGTTTTAGTCTAAGAAGGCAAGGATATATAATGGAGAAAAGACAATCTCTTCAACAGATGATTCTGGGAAAAACATTTCCTCACACTACCTATACAAATAAACTCAAAATGGATTAAAGATCTAAATGTAAGACCTGAAACCATAAAAATCCTAGAAAAGAAACATAGGCAGAACACTCTTTGACATAAATTATAAAAATAATTATGTTTTATAAATATATAATTTCCCTAAGGCAAAAGAAATAAGATCAAAAATAAACAAATAGAACCGAATTAAACTTAAAAGCTTTTGCACAGCAAGGGAAACCATTGAAAAAATGAAAAGACAACATACAGAATGGGAGAAAATATTGTGATTGACAAATAATATGATTGACAAGAAGCTAATATCCAAAAAAATATAAACAGCTCACACATTTCAATATCAAAAACCAAACAACCCAGTCAAAAAATGGGCAAAAGGGAGAACAAGATGTGACTAGGGAGATAAATCAGAGTGATATAGCTACAAGCCAAGGATTGCCCTCAGCTACCAGAAATTAGCAGAGGCAAAGAAAGGATACTTTCCTAGTCCCTCAGAAGGGAGTTTTGGTCCCGTGTTACTAGTTTACTAGTAACTAGTTTTGGTCCTGTGTTACTTCTGGCCTCTAGAACTATGAAAGAATAAATTTCTTTTGTTTTAAGCATAAAAAATAACCAGCAAAACAAAACCTTCAAAATGGGCAAAAGACTTGAAGAGACATTTTTCCAAAGAAGATATACAGGTGGCTAACAGGCACATGAAAAGATGCTTAACTCTGCTAATTATTAGAGAAATGCAAATCAAAACAAGAATGATCTATCACACCTGTCAGAAAGGCTATCATCAAAAAGTATAAAAATAAACTTTTGGGAAAGATGTAGAGAAAAGGGAATCCTTCTATACTATTGGCAGGAATGTAAATTTGTGCAGTCCCTATGGAAAACAGTATTGAGTTTCCTCAAAAAACTAAGAATAGAACTACCATATGATCCAACAATTCCACTTCCGGGTACATGACTGAAAAAAAAAAAAGAAAATGCTAATTTGAAAAGATATGTATACCCTACCATTCATAGCAGTGCTACTTATAATAGCCAAGATATGGAAGCAATCCAAATGCTCACCAACAGAAGAATGGATAAAGATGATGTGGTGAGATACATATATATATATATATATATATGTATATGTGCATATACATATACATATATATATATGTGCATGTATGTATACACCCTTATGGAAGAAGGTGAAGAAGAACTAAAGAGCCTCCTGATGAAAGTGAAAGAGGAGAGTGGAAAAGTTGGCTTAAAGCTCAACATTCAGAAAACTAAGATCATGGTATCTGGTCCCATCACTTCATGGCAGATAGATGGGGAAACAATGGAAACAGTGGCTGGCTTTATTTTTCTGGGCTCCAAAATCACTGCGGATGGTGATTGCAGCCATGAAATTAAAAGACACTTACTCCTTGGAAGGAAAGTTATGAGCAACCTAGACAGCATATTAAAAAGCAGAGACATTACTTTGCTGACAAAGGTCCATCTAGTCAAGGCTATGGTTTTTCCAGTGGTCATGTATGGATGTGAGAGTTGGACTATAAAGACAGCTGAGTGCCAAAGAATTGATGCTTTTGAACTGTGGTGTTGGAGAAGACTCTTGAGAGTCCCTTGGACTGCAAGGCGACCCAACCAGTCCATTATAAAGGAGATCAGCCCTGAGTGTTCATTTGTAGGACTGATTTTGAAGCTGAAACTCCAATACTTTGGCCACCTGATGTGAAGAGCTGACTCATTGGAAAAGACCCTGATGCTGGGAAAGATTGAGGGCAGGAGGAGAAGGGGACGACAGAGGATGAAATGGTTGGATGGCATCATCAACTCAATGGACCTGGGTTTGGGTAGACTCCAGGAGTTGGTGATGGACAGGGAGGCCTGGCGTGCTGCGGTTTATGGGGTTGCAAAGAGTCAGACAGGACTGAGCAACTGAACTGAATGTATATAAAATGAAATGTTACTCAGTCATTAAAATGAATGAAATTCTTCCATTTGCAGCAACATGGATAGAGATAGAGAATATTATGCTTAGTGCAATAAATCAGACAAAGACAAATGCTGTATGATATCGCTTATATGGAAAACATAAAAAATGATACAAATGAATATATATGCAAAACAGAAGCAGACTCACAGATGTAGAGAATCAACTACTGGTTACCGAAGAGGAGAGGGAAGAGGGGAGGTGCAAATTAGGGGTATGGAAGTAAGAGATACAAACTACTATGTATAAAATAGATAAGCAACAAGGATACACTACATAGCACAGGGAATTATAGATGTTTTCTTACAATTACCTTTAATGGAGTATAATCTGTAATACTGAATCACTATGCTATACCTGAAACTAATGTAAAATTTAAGTCATCTATATACTTAAATTTAAAAAAGAAATAAAGAAGATAGTTTTAGGGTCAAAATAGAAATCTTTGACAATGCTTGAGGTGGAGAAAACAAGATGGAATCATCTATACCAAAAGGCATCTTACAGGACTTTGTTTCTAGAAGCTAAAGGAAGTATCTTGGGCCCTGGTCATAGTAGAGCCTGAGTGATAAATCTGTCTGTACCCAGTAAATATGTTTTCTGAGAAAAAGAAACACAGAGAAACTTTTAAGGGAGATATTTTGTTTCTGAATTGCTGGAAGCCCCCATAACTCTTTCCGAAGTGAAAAGGTGAATTTTTTTTCATGACCAATTTGACAACTTTATATACACATTTTAAACTTATTTTGTTGTGAGGAAGTTTTATTTATTCACTCACTCAGGTTCAAATTAGACTTCTGGATATCTAACTCATTGGGTGCAGAATTTCTCTAGTGATAGTGGGGGATGGGGATGTTTCATGGGGAAACCGATTCCTTCACCTCTAGGCTTCATTCCAGAATCAGACAATGGACAGGAATGGCTTCCCTCACTCTAGTTTTGGAAATGCTTTAGAGTGGGGGCTGCCTTCTGTATGCCTTCTGTATCTTTTCTAAGTTTTCATACTGGGCCAAAAACATCCCCACATTCTTCCAGAAGATGGGATACATATATACAATAAAATATTAGTCATATAAAAGGAGAAAATAATGCCATTTGCAGCAACATGAATATAACATGATTATCATACTAAATGAGGTAAGTTAGAAAGAGACAAAAACCAGTGATATCACTTACAAGTGGAATCTAAAATATAACACAAATGAACCTATCTCAGACGGTAAAGCATCTGCCTGCAATGCAGGAGATCCATGTTCGATCCCTGGGTCAGGAAGATCCCCTGGAGAAAGAAATGGCAACCCACTCCAGTATTCTTGCCTGGAAAATCCCATGGATGGAGGAGCCTGGTTGGCTACTGTCCATGGGGTTGCAAAGAGTCAGACACAACTGAGCGACTTCACTTCACTTCACTTCATAAAACATAAGGAGACTTGCAGACACAGAGAACAGACTTGTGATTGCCAAGGGAGATGGATGGATTGAGAGTTTGGGGTTGGATGCAAGCTATTACATTTAGAATGCATAGAGAACAAGGGCCTGCTGTATAGCACAGGGAACTATATCCAAATTTCTGGGATAAATCAAAATGCAAAGAATGTATATATGTGTGCGTGTGTGTGTATATATATATATATACATATATATGTTGTACATATATATACAACTGAGTCAAGTTGCTGTACAGCAGAAATTAATACAACATTGTAAATCAGCTATACTTTAATAAAAATAAGTAATTCAAAAAATAAAGAAAGATATCCCCATATTCTTCCAGAAGGGAATAACTTCCCCACAGGTGGCATCTACCTGGATCTCACCAGGTTCCCAAGTGTATTGATTCTTGCATTCTGTGCTTTCTTTCAAGGTTCAGTTTCCTGATTTTTGAAATATATCCTTTAGTAAACTTTTCCAGCAAAGATCTAGCGAGGTCAATTCTCCAAACCTTTGAAAACATCTGTCATAAAATATAGTTCAGTTGTATGTAGGGGTTTGGATTAAAGTTCTGGGTAAAGATGGAGCATTGAACATACTCATCCAAATTTTACTTCTCTTGAAACCATATAAAAACCGCAATGAGTAGACATATTATTCAGAGATATATAAACACTAAAATAATCTAAATAATATTATTTAGAAATATATAAACACTATAATAATCTTCCCTGATGGCTCAGATGGTAAAGCATCTGCCTGAAATGTGGGAGACCCAGGTTCAATCCCTGGATTGGGAAGATCCCCTGGAGAAGGAAATGACAACCCACACCAGTACTCTTGCCTGGAGAATTCCATGGACTGAGGAGCCTGGTAGGCAATAGTCCATGGGGTTGCAAAGAGTCAGACATGACTGAGTGACTTCACTTTCACTTTCAAACACTAAAAATATGGAAAATGGAGAAGAGACAACAACACACTTTTGGAAGCTAGAAAGAAGATGGATAAATAAAAACTAAGTAGATCAATGAAAGTCAGATTTGAAGCTGGCCTGGTTAATTCTGCAGTACCATCAAGAGTTCAGGTGATGGTGACACCACATAAGGTTAGAAATGGGCATGAGGAGGGTGGTTTAAAATAAGGAGGACTTAAAGCCATTTGGGAAGCACTGGCTTCCTAGATCCCCTCCATACTCCATGCTATGGATGACCTGTCCTCCCCACCTGTATTAGTCAGTTCTCCAGAGAAACAGAACCAAAAGTATATAAAGAGATTTATTATAAGGAAATGGCTTATGCAATTATGAAGGCTAAGAGGTCCCATGACCCGCTGTCTGCAAGCTGAAGGTGCCAGAGAGCCAGTGGTGGAGTTCCAGTCCAAACCTGAAAGCCTGAGAACCAGGGAAACCAATGGAGCCACCTGATGCAAGTCTGTGGGCCTGAGGACCAGAACGCTGATGTCCAAGAGCAGGAGAAGATGGGTGTCCCAGCTCAAGCAAAGAGTAAATTCACCCTTTCTCCACATTTTTTCTCTATTCAGGCCCTCAATGAATTGGATGATGCCCACCTAGCATTGGTGAGGATGACCTTTTTCACTCAGTTCAATTCAAATGCTAATCTCTTTCAGTTTTACCAGTTATCTGAATTTCTCTTAGTCTAGTCAAGTTACATGTGAAATTAACCACCACACCCCCCCTAGCAATGTATGGATGTTTACTCTCTATAAAGGGAAAAGCAGAAATATACTGGACTTGGAAGACACAGGCTGGGTCAAGAGCAGGAGTACCACACTGAAAACTGGGTGAGTAAATGAGTATGCAGACACTGGGAGCTGAGTGGGATCCCACCTCCAAGCCCTGTTCACCCACCTAGATTCCAGAATGGTTATCACCAAAACTTTTCTCTTCAGGTGGAAGAATTAGAAGACTAGAAGAATTATCTCTGGGGTATCTGATCAGCCCAAGAGAGAAAACTTAAGATAATGATATTGAGGTTCCCCCCAACAAATAGTCCAGACATATTAGCCTCCAATGAAATCCACTCATCTTCCAATCAGCTTTTTTACTTACCCAAAATTAAACATGAGCAGTTACCTAACTATTGCCAGACAACTGAAGAATGCCTCTAATACGTAAGATAAAGATTGAAAAAACAAACCACAAACAGAGAAAAACAACTTGGAGGAAAATTACACTATGAAGGAAAGAAAAAACTTCAAAATAAAACTATTACTAATATCTTCAAAGAGATAAACAATGATACTGAATCCCAGAAACAAAGTCAGAATATTATTTAAAAAGGAACATTCAGAGAACATAAAAGAGCCCTTAGAAATTAATAACATGATAATTCATTGCTCTAAGGTAACCTAAATGGGAAGGAAATCCAAAAAGGAGGGCGTATGTATATATGCATAGCTGATTCACTTTGCTGTACAGTAGAAACTAACACTGTAAAACAACTGTACTGCAACTATACAAACTAACATTGTAAAGCAACTATACTCCAATAAAGATTAGCTTAAAAGAAAGAACTTAGTAACATGATAGCAGAACTGAAACACTCAATAGAAAGTTTGACAGTTCAGGTAAGTCAACCTTCCCAAAAGTTGAGCATAAACCAAATAAAAGAAAACATGAGAAATATACAAAATATATGATATTATATAAATCTATATTTGTATATGTATAACTTTATATAGAAAATATAAACACTTACATTATTTTATAAAGCATTGTATAAAGCTGTCTAGGAAGGCCAATGTCTGAATATTGGGAGTTTTGGAAAGAGAAAACAGAGAAAATGAGTGAGAAAAAAAAAAAAAACAAAGAAATAATTTGAGGAAAAATATTCAGGTGAAAGTGAAAAGTAAAAGGGAAAATCTCTCAGTTGTGTCTGACTCTTTGCAACCCCATAGACTATACAGTTCATGGAATTCTCCAGGCCAGGATACTGGGGTGGGTAGCCTTTCCCTTCTCCAGGGGATCTTCCCAACCAGGGATTGAACCCAGGTCTCCCGTACTGCAGGCAGATTCTCTACCAGCTGCACCATGGAATGGATATAATAGATTGCTAAATGGAACGTGAACAATTGTTCAGAGATTACAAGAATATCCAGGGAATGGGTGTAATAGCATGTTGATGGGACATGACCACGTGCTCAGAGATAAAGGAGGTGTGAAATGCCCCAGATTTGAAAGAGAAACAAGACCAAGTGGCAGTTCTTCCAGGGTTATTAAGAAGTGGCCAAGTGGACTCTGGAACCATCCACTTCTGCCCCACATGTCCTTCCACATCCAGATTCTGTGAGAAGAGTAGGGAAAGAAAGGAGAAACCTGAGAGGGGCTGCTGCTGAAGGATGGGGGCACTGTGGCTTTTTCCTCCTCTCCCCCTGGGAGAGAAAAGGGAAGCTGCTTTTGTTCAAATCCCTTCGTTGTAAAAAGGACTTCAAGTGGAAACTCTCAGGGGTCTGTGTCTTACTGACATTTTATTCCTTAGTTTGGGTTCTGTTCTTACAATGTGCTTGCTGATCTGTGCCCTGTACCTATATAAATAAATGGAAAAAGTTGTCTTGGCAGAGGATGCAAGTGTGTAGCAGTCTGTTTCTCACTATTTGGTGGGGCCAAAGCTGTGTCAGTTGCCCGTGAGTTGACAAGTAGGCAGGCTTGAGCTGCCTTGTTAGCACCACAACCAAGACAGTGACCCATCAAGCAAGGACCCCAGTAGCTGGAGTCTATGAGGTATTCTATCATGGATTATGCTGGGGCCCAGGGTAGGGTGATAAAGTAAAGTCTGAGTGGATCTCTTAGGTCAGGAGATGGATACAGGCGATGTGAAAAGTTGGAAGCAAGACCAGCATATATGCACAGGGCCCTCTAATGGAGGCACCTTCAGTAACTAGCATGTTAGACAACCTGAATTCACAGAGGCATAAATACATAGACTGGTTTGATATTTGTTTCCCCATTTACTGCCTTCAACTTGGTTTTAGTTATTCTCCCTTGGCTATGCTTTAATGACATCTTGTGCACATTCCACAGTACTTTCTGGTCACTTGCGTATATAGAAAAGTTCACCAACAGAGAACCAATATTTGCACCCGGGCAACAGAGAGGGTAACGCTTACTCCTTGGAAGAAAAGTTATGACCAACCTCGATAGCATATTCAAAAGCAGAGACATTACTTTGCCAACAAAGGCCCGTCTAGTCAAGGCTATGGTTTTTCCAGTGGTCATGTATGGATGTGAGAGCTGGACTGTGAAGAAAGCTGAGCACCAAAGAATTGATGCTTTTGAACTGTGGTGTTGGAGAAGACTCTTGAGTCCCTTGGACTGCGAGGAGATCCAACCAGTCCATTCTGAAGGAGATCAGCCCTGGGATTTCTTTGGAAGGAATGCTGTTGAGGCTGAAACTCCAGTACTTTGGCCACCTCATGCGAAGAGTTGACTCATTGGAAAAGACTCTGATGCTGGGAGGAATTGAGGGCAGGAGGAGAGGGGGACGACAGAGGATGAGATGGCTGGATGGCATCACGGACTCGATGGATGTGAGTCTGAGTGAACTCCGGGAGCTGGTGAACTCCTGGTGTGCTGCGATTCATGGGGTTGCAAAGAGTCAAACACGACTGAGCGACTGAACTGAACTGAATGCTATCTGAGAGGGAACCACAAGGCACCAGTTTACCAGGTGACATTTTTTTTTTTTTTTCCTTCATCCATCATCCCTGCTCCTCTACTGCAAGAAATTAGAGGGAAAAAACAGAAGGAAGTGTGAATGTGTGCATGCTAAGTTGCTTCATTCATGTCCAACTCTTTGTGACCTTGTGGACTACAGCCCTCGAGGCTCCTCTGTCCATGGGATTTCTCCAGGCAAGAATACTGGAGTAGGTTGCCATGCCCTCATCCAGGAGATCTTCCTGACCCAAGGGTTGAACCTGCATCTCTTACTTCTCCTACATTGGCAGACGGGTACTGCAAGAAATTAAATTAGAGGAAAAATTTGACAGAAGGAAGTGTGAATGTGTAGGCAATGCCTTTTCCTCACTCCAGAGCCCCCAGGTGGAAGCATAGCTGGTAGCAAGGGGCAGGGTGAAGATGAGTATTCAATTGGCTATGAAACTGAAGTTTTAAATTAGATTGTAGTAGAATTTTTTGGTTGCAGGAAAATGGTTGACACTGGGTTTCTAGGAACAATGCCTCAAATCATGCCACAGAAGTAGAAATTGATGAGGAAATTTCACTGTCATCCTAGATTTCAAAAATTTGACAGCATTAGACCTATTGCCACTGTGAATGCCCCCCAAAGCCAGGCTCCATTGCCACCACCCAGGCCAACAAAACGGAAACACTAAACTGAGTTTATGTTTTTATTAGTCATTTAGAAATTAAAATCTTGCATATGTACATCTACTTAGAGAATCATGCAAGGTCCATTTAGCTGCAAAAGAACTTGGGGATTTGAACTCTGAGCTCTTTGTTGGAGAGGTAGAATTTGTAGAAACTCTCCATATTAGAAGAGCTATTCAGAAAATGGGTCTTCCTAGGTGGCTCAGTGGTAAAGAATCTACCTGCCAATGCAGAAGACACAAGAGACATGGGTTTGATCCCTGGGTTGAGAAGATCCCCTGGAGGAGGAAATGACCATCCACTCCAGTATTCTTGCCTGTAAAATCCCATGGACAGAGGAGCCTGGCAGTCTACAGCCAGTGCGGTCACAAAGAGTCAGCCATGACGGAGCACAGCAGCACAGCACATTGAAGACAGGTCACTGCAAATGTGACACATATCCACTAGAGCTCATATTGTTTAAAATCAAACTGATTAACCACTTCATACCCACTAGGATGGCTATTATCAAAAAACAAGGTCATGAATGTTGTTGAGGATGTGGAGAAATTAGAACCATTTTGTCTTGCTGCTGGGAATATAAAATGGTGCAGTTGCTGTGGAAAACAGTATTGTCTTTAACAATATATATTATATGTGTGTGTATATATATTGTATATGCACATATATATGTGTATATATAATGGAATTACTCAGCCTCAAAAAGAAATGAAATTCTGGCTCATGTTACAACATGGATGAACCTTAAAAACATTATACTAAGTAAAATAAGCCAGACACAAAGGGACAAATATTACATGATTCCACTTATATGAGGTACCTAGAACACTCAGATTCATAGACACAAAAATAGATTAGTATTCAACAGGGACAGTTCTTGAGCAATGAAAAAAGATTTAAAAGGCATGAAATCAAGAACAGGAGGATGAGCTTATTGATAAGAAAAATATGAAAAGCTGGTTTTCTTTTGTAAAAGGTCTTCAGACTCATTTTCTCCAGCTTTAAAGAAAACCAATTATTAATATATGCATAAATCAGAGAGAGAGAATAACTGAATAATAATTAGCCCCGGAAGTTTGAAGCCAAATATTCCCTGATTGCCAATTGACCTTGAGCAAAGCACTTAAACTCTCTGCTCTTCAGCTTCCATGAAAAATACAGCTTCCTCAGAGAGGTGTTAGGAAATTTCCTGAATTCACCTTTGTCAAGTAAATCCATGGCATGCAGAAACAAAGGGGAGGCATTTTGCTCCTTTCAAATTCATAGAAAATCTAAAAGCAGTATATTCAGTGAGAATCATCAAGCGTTCATTTTGGACACATAAACGCTCCAAATAAGAAAATAGAAGCTTTATATAGAATTGTTAGTTCTCTTTGTTGTGCCAATCAGTCCACACACGTTTGTTGACAGCTGCAGTGCAATCCCACCCTCTGTCCCTTTGCCTTTGTCTTGGTGACTTGTGGTGTAGTATCAAACATTCAGGACAAGTAGGTGAGCCAAGGGTCAAAAGTGCCACTCTTTTCCTTTCTTACCAGCACTCTTTCTTTGCTTTTGTTTTTTTCCCTACTTTTGTTCATCCGAGTGCAATTATGGTGTGACCCTAAATCCAAGCATGTGTTCACAAGAACCTCTCAAATGTATGATTTACAAAGACTGCTTTGGAGCTGAAGCAAGCTGCTGTGCTGTGCTTAGTTGCTCAGTCATGTCTGACTCTTTGAGACCCCATGGACTGTAGCCCACCAGGCTCCTCCATCCATGGGAATTCTCCAGGCAAGAATATTGGAATGGGTTGCCACGCCCTCCTCCAGGGGATCTTCCCAACCCAGGGATTGAACCCAGGTCTCCTGCATTGCAGGTGGATTCTTTACTGTCTGAGCCACCAGGGAAGCCCACGAATACTGGAGTGGGTAGCTTACCTCTTCTCCAGAGGAACTTCCTGACCCAGGGTCTCCAGCATTGCAGGTGGATTCTTTACCAGCTGAGCTATCAGGGAAGCCTAAAGCAGGCCACCTTGATGCTTTAAATAGAAGTGGTATTTTTACTTTAAAAGGAAAATAATAAAGCTATCAAAAGGACTTTTAGGCTTAAATTCTTTTTTGAGGATACTGTTAATTTTAAAGGACAATATACAAAAGAAGGCGACCTTTTTTATAAAAACTATAAACATGCCATCATTAATGAATTGCATTACAGGCAAGAAAAGAAAATGAGCAGTTCTGGTTAAGGTCAGCATTTAACTTAAGATGATGGAATGGCAGACAGAGTAGTTAATGTTTTAAGTAGTTAAGATATTTTTACAAACCATTCTTTAGAAATAGACATGAGCATTAAAAATAAATGAACATACTCTGAGGCAATAAACTTTTGTTTAGACTTTGGGATCATATTAGCAATTCATCTTTCTTGTGTCAGCTAAAGATAATTCAGAAATATTAATCAGAAAGAATTATGGCGCTGACTACATCTGATTTACAACATCCTTTCTTGCAGTTAGGTAGCTTTTTATTGTATTACCTTGGTGAAGGGAAATTTGTTTTACTTTAATGGCAAAGCAAAACAAATTCAGCTTTTGTGGTGAGGGGAAAATGCTGTATTTCTTGAGCAAAATTTTATTATAATGTGCTGACAAATTCAAAACAACTGTTCTGAGTAATGAATGCATAGGGAAACTCCAGACCAAAGGGATTGGAACAGTAATGACAGAAAGGAAATGCCCTGATTTTTTTTTTTCCCCTAAAAACTGAGCTGAAGTTCCAAGCGCTTTTCACTCTTCAGTTCCAAATATCTTTCAACAGTGTCACTACAAAAATGAAATAAGGGGAAAGAAAGAGCCATCTGTACGCCCAATCTGTTTGCCTTAGAAATACATAGCTGATTTTCATGATTAACAAGTCTTCTTTCATTAAGCCCAGCTGCCTCCCGTCCAGACTACCGGCAGGGGAATCTGGAACCGCATGCCAGGAGCACCACTGTAATGTTACTGCACTCTAGTTTCAGTACCATGGTGTTTGCTGTCAGATGCCGGGGTTTGCATCCCAGCTCCACCACTTAGCAGCTCTGTGACATAAGAGCTGCTTAAGTTCTTTAACCTCTCCGAACCTTATTTTCTTCTGTAAATGAGAGATAGTAACAGTCACTGTGCTAAGATGAAATGAGGTGATGCGTGTGAAGCACTCAGCACAGGCCTGACACAAAATAAGCAGTTAATAAATGCTTATTTTTATTTTTGCTATAAGCTTGGACTTCTCTGATGCGGTAAAGCGTCTGCCTACAATGAGGGAGACCCGGGTTCAATCCCTGGGTTGGGAAGATCTCCTGGAGAAGGAAATGGCGACCCACTCCAGTACTCGTGCCTGGAAAATCCCATGGACGGAGAAGCCTGGTAGGTTATAGTCCGTGGGGTCGCAAAGAGTCAGACTTGACTGAGCGACTTTACTTACTTACTCTGGATGACTTAACAACTCCCAAACGCACAACTCACCATTCAAAAAGTATTTGGGCAGGGGATGCCCTTATAACCAACTTAGTAGAATTCATGATATCTTTCAGGTGCCAGGGTTACTTTCTGGCATAAATTAGAAGCACAGGCACAGATGTTTCAAAGAAGGAGACAGCATAGCAGAGTCCATACTACATTGATCTTGGAATCAGAAAGAACCTGGATTCCGTTCTTAGCTTGGTCACTACAGTGGGTTGAATTTGGCCTTCAAAACATATGTCCAGTTCCTAACCTTTGGTACTTGTGAATGTGATCCTTATTTGGAAATACTGTAGGGTCTTTGTAGATGTAATGAAGTTAAAAATCTTGAGATTAGATCACCCCAGATTCAGGGTGGGCCCTAAACTCAATGATGAGTGTTCTTATAAGGGATAGGAAAGAAGACAGGCATACACAGAGGGGAAGCCCACATACAGATGGAGGCAGAGTTGGCTTATAGAAGAAGTGATGCATCTATAAGCCAAAGGATCCCAAGAACTGTGGGCAGCCATCAGAAGCTAGGAGAGAGGCACAGCATGCATTCTCCCCAGAACCTCTAGAAGGAATCAACACTGCTGACACCTCAATTTTGGACTTCTGGTCTCCAGCACTGTATAAATATATATTTCTGTTGTTGTAAGCCATCCTTCTTATGGTAATTTGTTACGGCAGCCCAAAGAAAATAATACCATCAGTAAGTTGGAAAGTTACTGGACCCCTCTGAGGACTAATGAGATCAAGAATACAAAGACATTTGGAGATGAGAGGCATTCAGTGAATGTTAGCTGAAAACATTCTTTTCTCTTCATCTCCACAACAACCTGGTTTTGTAAGTTAAGTATTATCCTCACTTTCTTATAAATAAGTGGATTCCCTGAAAAAGTTAACCAACCAGCACATGGCCAGGTGAGTGAGTGAAAGTTTTCTGGCTCCAGTACTAGTCAACCACGCCAATTTGTCCTCTTTCATGTCTCCAGAATTTTGCCAAAATTCTGTTACTTATTACATTATGTTACAGTACCAGACTAAACTGCTATGTATCTCATGAATCCAAAAATATAAAATATTAGCTGAGGAGGGAGAGGAGGAGACAGTAAAAGTGGAGTGCAAAGAAGAAGCTGAGGGAAAGTACACAAAATCCAAAGGCAGATTGCTTATCTCAAATAAAGATGTTAGAAAAAGGTCCACAGAAGTAATAAAAGTTTTATAGTAAGCCCTAAGGGATAGAGAGGAAGTCTTTCTTAAATTAATAGTTTTCCTGATAAAGAGTGAAAGTGAAGATCGCTCAGTCATGTCCAACTCTTTGCGACCCTAATTCTCCAGGCCAGAATACTGGAGTGGGTAGTCATTCCCTTCTCCAGGGGGAAGAGGATCTTCCCAATCCAAGTCTCCTGCATTTCAGGTGGATTCTTTACCAGATGAGTCATCAGGGAAGCCCAAGAATACTGGAGTGGGTAGTCTATCCCTTCTCCAGCAGATCTTCCCAACCCAGGAATCGAACCGGGGTCTCCTGCATTGCAGGCAGATTCTTTACCAGCTGAGCTACCAGAGAAGCACAATGCAAAGAGGGCTGTGGAAACTGCAGGTTGATGAGGATGGGATAAAGAGTGGTTATCATCAGGTTATAATGTCTCAAAGCCATTACTGCCCACCTGGAAATTTCAGGCTGGGTTTGAGAGACTCCAAGAATCACAAAGGGACTAAATCCTCATAGCTTACTCATTTATAGAAGGCAGGAAAATAGCACCTTTTGAATGATTGAAAGGTCTTTAGGTTTACCTGAAATGTGCGTTATCTCACTTTTACTCATCTCAAACATTTATTTTGTGTTAACTTTTTTCAGGAGTTGAGAAAAATACAAGTAGTTCTTAAACATAGAAAAATAAGTACTCAAATTCACTCATAAAAAGAATGCACATTAAAACCACACTAAATGAAAACTAATTTTTTACTTAGCAAAACCCAAAACATTTGAGAAAATTCTGTTTTGTAAGGATGTGAGGCAGTGGACTCTCTCATGGTGGAAGTAAAAATATTTGCATTCCATATAAAGGGCAATGTGGCATATTTATCACAATTTAAAATATTCATATATAATTTTTGTCTATTTATTTTTAAAAATTTATTTATTTATTTATTTGTTTATTTTACTTTACAATACTGTATTGGTTTTGCCATATATCAACATGAATCTGCCATGGGTGTACATAAGTTGCCACTCCTGAACCCCCCACATATTTCATCTTGGGTATATATAAGCCTATTTGCATTATGAATTCCTAGATACAGAATTACAGGGTTAAAATGATATATATATCAATGCAAATAGGCTTATATATATCCAAGATGACATATATATATATCCAAAGTAATTCATATTGTTTGTAATATTAAAAGGTTAGAAATGACCTGAATATGCATTAACAAGGGGATGGTTAAATCATTATGGTACATCTATGTAATGTAATACTGTAAGGGTATTTTAAAAATAAAGATACTTTTTATGGACTGATTTGAATAATCTTCATGAAATATTGTTAAGAATAAAACAAGATACAGAACACTGCATACATTATGCTCAGTGAGAAGAATATGTATGCTTTTCTTGTCAGCATACAAGGTAATCTTTCTTCACAAGAAACTGGTGACATCAGTTGCACTGATAAAAGTGAACTGTGTGACTGGGGAAAAAAAGAGCATGAGAGGGCACATGATGATTTTGAAGCGTCAAATTCTTTGAGCCTCCTCTTATCAGGAGGTAGAGTCCATGACCCTTCTCTTGGAAGCAGCTGGGCCTTTGGGACTGCCATGCTGAATAAAATGCAGTAGAAGTGACGCTGCTGCGTGATATCCAAGGCAAACTTCGAAGAGTCTGCAACATCTGCAGGATCCCCTTGGGAGAGTCACTCCAGGAGAGAGAGAGAGAGAGAAATACCCCGGAAGCCCCAGCTTCCGGAGTCTACCTGACTCCAGAATCAGATACATACGTGAAAAAAACCTTTGAGATGACCCCGGCTCTAGCCACTTTCTGACAGTGACCGTAGAAGAGACCCTAAATGAGAACTGACCCATTGACCCCTAGCTTCCTTGCCAACTAATGACATACTGTTTTAAGCCACTATTTTGGAGTGGTTTTTGTTGTTGTTCAGTCATGTCCAACTCTTTGTGACCCCATGGACTGCAGCACATCAGGCTTCCTTGTTCTTCACTGTCTCCTGGAGTTTGCTCAAACTCATGTCCATCGAGTCGGTGATGCCCTCCAACCATCTCATCCTCTGTCATCCTCTTCTCCTGCTCTCAATCTTCCCCAGCATCAGGGTCTTTTGCTCTTCAAGTCATGTGGCCAAAGTATTGGAGCTTCATCTTTAGCATCAGTCCTTCCAATGAATATTCAGGGTTGATTTCCTTTAGGATTGACCGGTTTGATCTCCTTGCTGTCCAAGGAACTCTCAAGAGTCCTCCAGCACCACAGTTCAAAAGCATAATTCTTTGATGCTCAGCCTTCTTTATGATCCAACTCTCACATCCATAATGACTACTGGAAAAACCATAGCTTTGACTATATGGACCTTTGTTGGTGAAGTAATATCTCTGCTTTTTAATACACTGTCTAGGTTTGTCATAACTTTTCTTCCAAGGAGCAAGTGTCTTTTAATTTCAAGGCTGTAGTCACCATCTGCAGTGATTTTGGAGTCCAAGAAAATAAAGTCTGTCACTGTTTCCATTTTTTCCCTCATCTATTTGCCATGAAGTGATTTGTTTCATGGTTTGCTAGGCAGTAAAAGATAACTAGAAGAGAGGCCTTCCACTGTTAACCCTTTATACATTTAGAACATTGACTCACATGAATATATTTCCGTTTAAAAAGTAAGCAAAACTAAAATTATCCCCCCAATTTCCTGGCTTAATCTTTTTCCTATATTTAACCCTTAAAATAGTTTTAATCATGAAATTGTCTAAGATTTCCATGGCCTGATTATCCTCAAGGACTTACTGATAAGTAGGAATCTGTCTAGTATGAATTGAGAAGAGCAGGAATCCCCCATATCTGCTCCAGACAGACAAACAAAAATCTTTGCTTCCTCAACAATGGAAGTTAATTCCTTAGCCAATAACATATGCAAATATGATTAATATTCTTAACATTAAATAAAGCTTTCTATCAATTACCTTCTAATTGTGAAGTGAAAAGTGTACTTTTACAATGGAGGGTACCATCTGAACTGAGCATTATGAATAGAGGGTAATATGGCATGATGTGCCCAGGATGCAATGCAACATGAAGTATACAGCATCACCTATGAACTATTTGCTCCAAGAATGTTAAACTTGAAACCGCTCAGGCTTTTAGATCTAACTTCAAGTTTACGGGAAGTACAAGTGATAGAGAAACAAATTAAACATCTCCATGAGAAAACAATCAGACAAATTCAGAATATGGAACATTCTACAAGATAATTGGCCTAGTCTCTTCTAAATGGCATTGTTGAAGAGATGGGGAAACAGGCATTCTTATGCATTATTGTTGTAACTCAAGATTTATCTCCAAGGCCATGTACATCCCTGGCTTAGAAAAATCCCTCTATCCATCCTGAATGCCAACACACATTCACAAATAAAATTTGTGTTCATCAGGATATACAACAAGAGGAATAATCATCTAAGAACTGACAAAGCAGATGTCATTTAGGACAAAACATTAAAGATTTGATGAAATTAAACTTATTTCAAGTATACTATGTAATATCACTTGAGGTAGCAGGTATTAGTGCCTAGATTATAACTTAGCTACTATAAATATTAGTGAAATAAAGAGAGAATTTAATCAATATCTTTATGCTTCTCTCAAACTAGAGTCTTTTTTAAATTTATTAATCCTTCAGGCTCATGTAGAATTCCTATAACAGTGCCAAATTGTTTTATGTACTTAGAGCAGCCTAAGACTAAGTTAGAATTGCTATGCTAAGATAGCTAGTAGTTGCACTCAAATAAGTTAATTATATCCAAAAAAGCTCTTCATATATCTACCGCCCACGGTTGTTCTGAGATTTACTATGCCATCAAGAGTGGGACTCAAGCAACCTAATGAAATTCACTATTTATGTCTATAATCACAGCAGTGATATTTCAAAGCAGTCTCATTAGCAGAAATATTTATAGTCAACTCATTTGGGATGCCCTTGGAAAAGAAATATGCGAAGCATATCAAAAGGGCATTGTTCCCTTTGAGAACAGGGATTTATTTATTAAAACCTTAGAGTAAATACCAAGATTAGATTAGTGCAACTGTTTCATTCTTTTCCCAGACAACAATAGAAGATGTCAGGCAAGCTAAGAAAGTGCTGAATTTAGAGTAATGCAAAGTTGTAAATAGTACTTTGCATTGAGAGAGAATAAACATTTAGGAGAAATTAGAAGCCAAGATTATTGCCTCTATTTTTTTAATCTAGTGGCTTCCAATCAGTTAACACAGTACCATCCACAAACCTATTTAGCTGTATTACTAAATTTTAATTTAAGAAATTAGGATCTATAAATTGTTTCCTGCCCCATGGCTTCTGAAAGTACTGGTTTAGGGTCCATAAGCCAGAGAAGAGTCTCATTTCTGGGATAATGAGAGTGAATTCAGATTCAAGCATCTCAATAAATATTGTATTCTACTCTCTTTCTGTGACACAGTCAAATGACATGTTCAGTGCCTCCCGAATCTAAGACCAGTTTATCTACTCAAAACACTAAGACTTGGTCTTCATGGGCTTAAATTCTCTCACCATTTACTTCAGTTAAACAGGCAAATCACTCTGGAGGCCATGGTTTTTGAGTTTGTAAAATGAGAATAATGATACTAATGACCTCATAGAACTGTGAGGACTAAATGAGAAAACCATGTAAATCACTTAGAACTCTGATGAGCACATAATACCCACTCCTCTTATGCTCAGCATTTACTTTAGAAGGCACCATACGAGGCACTGGTATTCAGTGATGGATAAGACATCTTCCCCTCAGCGATCTCACAGTCCAACGGAGGAGCAGACACGGAAGTAAATCATTACAGTGTTATCACTGAGGCATAGCAGTGTAGAGGACGTACATAGCCCTCCCTCCATTTGCTGTGGATTATGCCAGGACCCCAGAAGTGTTGCAGAACCCCACATAATAGAGGTACTTCAGCAGGCCCTTAAAAGATGAGTAAACCTTTCCCATGAGTTGAATGACCTAAAATTATACACATCCAGTAATTTAGCATTATTTTCAATTAACTACACTGCATAATGCTGCTACAAGTAAGAGGCGAGGCAGGCTTCCATTGCTCTCTAAAACCTTCATTTTGGGTAAAGAACACTTGGTACATATACACAATGGAATATTCAGTTCAGTTCAGTTCACTCGCTCAGTCGTGTCCGACTCTTCGTGACCCCATGAATCACAGCACGCCGGGCCGGGCCTCCCTGTCCATCACCATCTCCCGGAGTTCACTCAGACTCATGTCCATCGAGGCCGTGATGCCATCCAGCCATCTCATCCTCGGTCATCCCCTTCTTCTCCTGCCCCCAATCCCTCCCAGCATCAGAGTCTTTTCCAATGAGTCAACTCTTCGCATGAGGTGGCCAAAGTACTGGAGTTTCAGCTTTAGCATCAGTCCTTCCAAAGAAATCCCAGGGTTGATCTCCTTCAGAATGGACTGGTTGGATCTCCTTGCAGTCCAAGGGACTCTCAAGAGTCTTCTCCAACACCATAGTTCAAAAGTATCAATTCTTCGGTGCTCAGGCTTCTTCACAGTCCAACTCTCACATCCAAACATGACCACAGGAAAAACCATAGCCTTGACTAGATGGACCTTAGTCGGCAAAGTAATGTCTCTGCTTTTGAATATATTATCTAGGTTGGTCATAACTTTTCTTCCAAGGAGTAAGCGTCTTTTAATTTCACGGCTGCAGTCACCATCTGCAGTGATTTGGAGCCCCCCCAAAATAAAGTCTGACACTGTTTCCACTGTTTCCCCATCTATTTCCCATGACGTGATGGGACCAGATGCCATGATCTTCGTTTTCTGAATGTTGAGCTTTAAGCCAACTTTTTCACTCTTCTTTCATTTTCATCAAGAGGCTTTTTAGTTCCTCTTCACTTTCTATTACTCAGCCCTAAAAAAGAATGAAATACTGCTATTTGCAGCAACACTGATGGACCTAAGAATTATCATACTAAGCCAAGTAAGTTAGAAAGAGAAAGATAAATACCATGTGATATCACTTATATGTGGAATCTAAAATACAACATAAATGAATGTATTTACCAAACAGAAACAGACTCACAGACAGAGAGAACAGATGTGGTTGCCAAGACAGAAGAGAAGTGAAGGAGAGAAAGATTAGAAGTTTGGGATTGGCAGATACTATTAAGTACATAATGGATAAACAATAAGGTCCTACTGTATAGCACAAAGAACTATATTTAATATCCTATGACAAGCCATAGTAGAAAAATATGAAAAAAGAAAGTGCATATATATATATGTATACCTCTATTACTTTGCTGTAAAATAGAAATTAACACAACACTATAAACAGTTATCAGTTCAGTTCAGTCACTCAGTCATGTCTGACTCTTTGCAATGCTATGGACTGCAGCAAGCCAGGCTTCCCTGTCCATTACCAACTCCCAGAGCTTGCTCAAACTCATGTCCATTGAGTCAGTGATGACATCCAACCATCTCATCCTCTGTCATCCCCTTCTCCTCCTGCTTTCAATCTTTCCCAGCACCAGGGTCTTTTCCAATGAGTCAGTTCTTCACAAAGTGTTGGAGCTTCAGCTTCAGCATCAGTCTTTCCAATGAATATTCAAGGTTGATTTCTTTTGAAAATGAAAGTGAAAGTTGTTCAGTCGTGTCCAACTGTTTGTGACCCCATGGACTATACAGTCCATTGATTTCTCCAGGCCAGAATACTGGAGTGGGTAGCCTATCCCTTCTCCAGGGAATCTTCCTAACCCAGGAATCAAACTGCGGTATCCTGCATTGCAGGTGGATTCTTTACCAACTGAGCTATCAGGGAAGCCCTTTAGGATTTACTGTTTTGATTTCCTTGCTGTCCAAGGGACTCTCAAGAGCTTTCTCCAACACCACAGTTCAAAAGCATCAATTCTTCAGCACTCAGCCGTCTTTATGATCTAACTCTCACATCCATACGTGACTACTGGAAAATGGCTTTGATCATGGCTTTGACTAGGCGGACTTTGTCAGCAAAGTAATGTCTTTGCTTTTAATATGCTATCTAGGTTGGTCATAGCTTTTCTTTCAAGGAGGAAGTGTCTTTTTATTTCACGGCTGGAGTCACCATCTGTAGTGATTTTGGAGCCCAAGAAAATAAAGTCTCTCACTGTTTCCAGTGTTTCCCCATATATTTGCCATGAAGTGATGGGACCAGATGCCATGATCTTAGTTTTCTGAATGCTGAGTTTTAAGCCAGCTTTTTCATTCTTCTCTTTCACTTTCATCAAGAGGCTCTTTAGTAGTTCTTAACTTTCTGCCATAACGGTGGTGTCATCTGAGTATATGAGGTTATTAAAATTTCTCCTGGCAATCTTGATTCCAGCTTGGACTTCACCCAATCTAGCATTTCACATGATGTACCCTGCATATAAGTTAAACAAGCAAGGTGACAATCTATAGCCTTGAAGTATTCCTTTCTCAATTTTGAACCGGTCTGTTATTCCATGTCCAGTTCTAACTGTTGCTTCTTGACCTGCATACAGATTTCTCAGGAGGTAGTAAGGTATTCTGGTATTCCCATCTCTTTAAGAATTTTTCAGTTTGTTGTGATCCACATAGTCAAAGGCTTAAGCATAGTCAATGAAGCAGAAGTAGATATTATTCTTGAATTCTCTTGCTTTTTCTATGCTCCAATGGATGAAGCAATTTGATTTCTGGTTCCTCTGCCTTTTCTAAATCCAGCTTGAACATCTGGAAGTTCTCGGCTCATGTACTGTTGAAGCCTAGCTTGGAGAATTTTGAGCATTACTTTGCTAGCATGTAAGGTGAATGCAACTGTGTGGTAGTTTGAACATTCTTTGACATTGCCTTTCTTTGGGATTGAAATGAAAACTGACCTTTTTCAGTCCTGTGGCCACTGCTGAGTTTTCCAAAGTTGCTGGCATATTGAGTGCAGCACTTTAACAACATCATCTTTTAGAATTTGAAGTAACTCAGCTGTAATTTCATCACCTCCACTAGCTTTGTTCATAGTGGTGTTTCCTAAGGCCTACTTGACTTTGCACTCCAGGATGTCTGCCTCTAGGTGGGTGATCACACCATCTATACTTTAGTAAAAAAAAAAAAACCTCATTCTTATGTCCACACATAGGAGATCATACATTATAGCTTTGTTCCATCCATACACATGTGAAAACTGCCACAGAGTTTTCCTAGGCCCAGGACAGCTAAAAAACTGTCCCAAAGATTTTGCATTGTCTAGCAATTCAGGTCAAGCTAGCACTTTGAGAGTCATTGCTTTTCTTAGGGAAGGGTCGTACAGAATTCCCTGTTGGCTTGAGAAAAAGTTTAGATTTGTATTATCAATCTGTATCAGTTAAAACTAAGGGAGTTTTCCTCTTTGCTTTGGTTACTGGGAAGCTGGGAAACAAACTGGCTAACTGACAACCTTGACTACATAGAGCCAGGTGGTACTCTTTCCTCTTATTTTGAATTCTTACCAATATCTGACATCTTTGCAATTTCTTTAATTTATACGGCATGTATTTTTTGAGACAAGTTCAAATCCTCTCTTGATTATAAGGAAACTAATATGGTTTTAGAATTCTCAAATTATGACTAAGTCATAAAGTAGCACCTCAAAGAGTTAACACCCTGCCCAAGGGCTTTATTAATTCCCTGGGAATTTATTCATTGATGAGAGATCAAGCACAAAGTTCCAAACCATCAAACACCAAGGGGATATTTTTCTGGGGAAAAGAAGAGTACCTTAATGAAACTTTTCTGGCACAAGAAAGCATTCAGATCCATTTGCTAGAGCAAACAGGCCATTTAGCACTATACTAGCTAAGGACATATCTGAAGGAGAATGGCTGTTTGAGGCCAATGGAAATTCTGAAATCAGTGAGTTGGAATAGCTCCACTGGCCAGACCAGCTGGACGGCCACCAGGACTTCTAACAGAGATTTCCAGAAGACAAACTGACAGTGGAAAGAACTGGAAAATTAAGATACACACACACACACACACACACACACACCCCAAGCCTGATAACCCCATGGTGTCTAAAAAGAAGGCCATTACATTTTTTTAATGGGCAACTCACTCTAGAATTACCACTGGATCGGCATCAAATTCCAAATGATCCCTATGATTAGATAAAGATATTTATATCAAATGGCCCACCAAAGGAAGAGGATATTAAGTGACAGCATTACATAGACCCATATAGACACAAGGACACATACCATTCTTGAAGATACCTGTACACACATCACACACTCATAGCTCGACTTTGTGCTAGTATGTTACATATACTTACTCCTTTAACTCTCCCAAGAGGTAGGGTTTAGGTCTTATGCCTTGTTGTCAGGAGCTATAGAAATTAACAAACTTTGTTTGGTACACACACAGGGTGTCAGTGTTTGAGCTGGACTTCTATCTCAGGTCTGGTAACCCCTCTGTAGATCACGCAATCTCTACTCCACCATGTGAATTGGGGAGGAGTGGGTAGAAGGAAGACTTGGAGATGTCTTGGAGGCCACTGAGGAAAACGTTATTTGACATAGCATGCTTCTTTGCTCACATGAAAGAGTTAACGCGACACTGTCTTATTACTAAAACCTACTTAAAACCCTGGTGAAAACTTTACATGGTCCAGTTTTGTCACTGGTCTGAAAATACCTCTTTGGCTGCTTATTTAGAAAAGGTGTATTTCATCAGAGATGATTCCAGCGTCTGTGCTCTGAGAGATCCTGCTCTTAATTTGCATGAGTCAAAGGCTGTGCCTGCATGATGCCACATCAGGAGGAAAAATTAACAAACGATTCACCAGGAACAGGAATTTGCTACATGATCAAAACTTCTGGGTTTGGGGAAACATCTGGAGGTCTGACATTGAGAGACATAGTCTAACCTAAGCCTCAATTGCTATTTTGTTTGGTACGTGCCCCTGTATGAATCATAAGAGAGCTAAAAACCATATATAAAAATAAACTCAAAATGGATTAAAGACCTAAATGTAAGACTGGAAACCATAAAAAACTAGAGAAAAACATAGGCAGAACATTCTTTGACATAAATCGTAGCAATAATGTTTTGTATCTGTCTCCTAAAGCAAAGGAAATAAAAGAAAAATAAACAAATGAGACCTAATTAAACAAAAACTTTTGCACAGCATAGGAAACAATCAACAAAAGGAAAAGACAACCTACTGAATGAGACAAAATATTTGCAAAAGACAATGGGTTAATATCCAACATATATACACAGCTCATGCAACTCAATATCAAACAAACAAACAAACAACCTGATTTGAAAATGGGCAGAAAACTGAACATTTTTCCAAAGAGGAAATGCAAATAGCCAATCAGGTATATGAAAAGATGCTCAATATCACTAATTATCAGGGAAATGCAAACAAAACCACAATGATCTATCACCTCACACCTGTCAGAAGAGTCATCATGAAAAAGAACACAAATAACAAAGTTGACAAGGATGTGGAGATAAGGGAACCCTTGTGTACTGTTGACGGGAATGTAAACTGGTGCAGCCACAGTGGAAAACAGTATGGAGGTTTCTCACAAAATTAAAGATAGAACTACCATATGATCTAGCAATTCTACTCCTCAGTATATATCCAAAAGCAAAAGCATTAATGTAAAAAGACACATCCTCTCCAATTTCCATAGCAGCATTATTTACCATTGCTAAGATATGGAAGCAACCTCAGTGTCTATCAACAGATAAATGGATAAAGAAGATGTGGTATATACATATAATAGAGAATTACTCAGTCATTTTTTAAAAAATGAAATTTTGCCATTTGCAGCAACATGGATGGACTTGAGGGTATTGCGCTAAGTGAAATAAGTCAGACAGAGAAAGATAAATACCGTACGATTTCACTTATATGTGGAACTAAAAAATACAATGAACTAGTGAATATAATGAGAAAGAAGCAGACTTACAGATATAGTGACCAAACTGGTGGTTACTAGTGGGGACGCAAATATGGGAGGGGCAATACAGAGGCAGGGGGTTAAGGGGTACAAATTATTATATACATAAAATAAGCTCCAAGGATATACTGGACAACATGGGGAATATAGCCAGTATTTTATGATAACTACAAATGGAGTATAATCTTTAAAAATTGTGATGTATTGTACACTTAAAATTTATAATATTGTACATCAACTGTACTTCAATAAAAAATAAAATAATTCCCTCCACCAGAAAAAAAAAATCAAAAGCAAGAGCTAGAAATAGGGAGTAGTAGAAGGCAAAGCAGCACAAGCCTGAGGAAAAGCAATGCATTTCCACAGTAAATTACAAAGGGGTAGAACCCTATGGACCTTAGTTGGACCTGAAGTTTAGGTCTGAGACCAAAGTGATCACGAGAGCCAGAGGTTCCACTAAAACAGAGGTGATAAGGGAGTTCTGGGGTCTGACAGCAAAAGAAAAAGGGTCAACAGTATTCCAGAGAAGCAGAGGTGAGGGAGGAGTTGAGAGTTCAGAGCCAAGAAACAGGCAAAAAACAAAAGAAGGCTGGGATGAAAGGCAGGAGGGGTGGATGCTCAGAACCCTCATGAGGGCCAGCAGGGCATGGCAGAAAAGGACACTGGCCATGATTTATTGAAGTCCTATGTGTTGCATTTCATTCATTCAGTTTGAAGAACAAAGAGCCTTAAGTACCTGTTCTACTCATACCAAAAAATGTTCTTGTTAAAAATTGATATTAGTAATCAGCTTTCCTTCTGGCTTTTGCTTTCCAGTGGGAATAAGAAGTAAATAGAAGATGGCATGTGTAAGTTGAGGAAAGGGTGTGAACATTATTTTCTCTAATTTAGAACCAGTAACTTAAATCATCCTCCCAACAATACTAGCAGTGACAAAACCTATGGGGAACTACCATGCCAAGCACTTGCCTTGTGCTTCACACGTGCAATTCCATCCTATCCCCAAGATAATCCCAGGAGGTAGATACTCTTAGCATCTCCAGAGGAAAAAACTGTGGCTGGAGAGGGTGAGTAACTCGCCTGACATCCAGCCAGGACTCTCTCCAATGATAAAATCATCTGCTTTTGAATCACTCTGGTTTGCAGTCTCTAGATTTTGGTGTTCAAAGCCCTTCCACATATAATACAATGGTCTTTTCAACAACTCTGAAAACAGGCCTGATTTCAAATGTGAGTTTGCCCCTTCTCAACTATGTCGCCTTGGTCTCCTAAGCACTCTGAGCTGGGAGTTGACCATCTGTAATGTGAGGAAAGCAATAGTGTTTAACAACCCAATGGGACGCCTTGAGGAATAAGTACGCTACTTGATGCATGAGTGTCCCCATCGCAGAGCAGAAGGTAAAGAAATGACCACTCTATTGATGGGGCAGGAGTTGGGGTCTATTTACTGACAAGCAGGGTGGAGCTTAAAGAGGCAGAGCTTACCCGAGGCCACTTGCCAGGAAACAGTAGCTGCTGCTGCTAAGTCGCTTTAGTCGTGTCCAACTCTGTGTGACCCCATAGACGGCAGCCCACCAGGTTCTTCTGTCCCTGAGATTCTCCAGGCAAGAACACTGGAGTGGGTTGCCATTTCCTTCTCCAATGCATGCACGCATGCTAAGTCGCTTCAGTCGTGTCCGACTCTGTGCAACCCTATGGACAGCAGCCCACCAGGCTCCTCTGTCCACGGGATTCTCTAGGCAAGAATACTGGAGTGGGTTGCCATTTCCTTCTCCAGGAAAGAGTAGCATGAGAAGTTAAACTCAGATCCGAAATCCAGCATCCTTTCCCCTGAGACTTGGCCCCAAGTTGTCCATGACACCATTTCGTGGCGTGTCTGGCTTGCCTTCCCAAGGGATCCTGGCAGCTGCGGTTACAAGCAGCCTCTACTGCAGGTGCACTTCAGCTCAGCGGGAACATCTGGATGCTCTTCATGGCAGTGCTGAAAGGAAATTTCCCCCATTCTGTTGGCACAAGTGGACAACAGGTTTTGAAAAGTACAGTTCAGAGCACTCCTATTCCCGACTCCCCCTGAATAAGGACATGTGTTTGAAATGCTGCCTCTGGCAGGCCCAGTGATGTGTGAACTACAGGCAATGTTGTTGAAATGATTGAGATTTAACTGACGATACCTGGCACCAGTAACAATTGGCAGCATCTGTTTCTACCCAGTGTAAAGGTTTGGAGAGAGGGAGAGGGAAAGGGTGGTGAGGGAAAAAAAGAGAGAAAGAGGGACATGGGGAGAGAGAAAGGGTGGGTGGTGATGACTGCAGGAGGGAAAGGACTGTTAGATTAAAGACCAAATCTTTCAATCTTTGACCTTTAAAAGACAGGATCAAATTTCTTCCAAAGAATTTATGCTGAGCTTGATAATGAATACTCTGAAAGTAAGCCCATTCCCCTCACATTAGAATCTAGCAGTATCAGCTGTAAGCAAACGTGTGAAGTAGGCACTGTTTGCTACACTCACCAATCTTTTAAATTCTTATTCTGCCTTCCTTCTCCCTGTCCTCACTCTGTGCAGTGAGGACACGCTCCCCATTCCAACCCCTGGCCCATGATTCTTCTTTTCCTTTGCCTCATTCTTCTCTAAATGTGATTGATCTCAACTCACAGGGAGGAGGAAAGCAAACCCAGGGAGAGGAATCCATATTAAGTTGTGAATGGCTGATGGCCTTCCCAAGGTGCTTGTGGTTTAAGAACTGTGTACTCTATATTGGAGAAGGCAAGGCAACACACTCCAGTACTCTTGCCTGGAAAATCCCATGGGCAGAGAAGCCTGGTAGGCTGCAGTCCATGGGGTCGCTAAGAGTCGGGCACGACTGAGCGACTTCCCTTTCACTTTTCACTTTCACGCATTGGAGAAGGAAATGGCAACTCACTCCAGTGTTCTTGCCTGGAGAATCCCAGGGACGGGGGAGCCTGGTGGGCTGCCATCTACGGGGTCGCACAGAGTCGGACACGACTGAAGCGACTTAGTTCTATATGGTTAATTTTAGATAAATTTCATCAAGCTCTGAACCAGTTTATTTTCACAAAAGTAGACGATTACACTGAATTCAAAATTCTAACTTCAATACATATTTAATCACTGACCCACTGAAAAATATATATATTGACTGACAGATACCGTGCTGGGGATTAACTGGTGAGAAAGAATCCTTGTAAATATTACAGTAAAATAATCTACAGCTTCCACTAGGGAATAAACTTGTCACCCAGCCTGCACTTCTTGTTGGTCCAATGCTTTGTAAATAGCAGAGGAGGAGGAGGTTATGGAGGAGGAAGAGGAGCTGAAAGATGAGGATGGGGAGGAGGGGACTTGAAGGCTCACCGGCAAGGCTTACAGCTCCAGTTTGCGAGAAACCCCTCTACTCTATTGACTCTATACCTCATTACTTTCCTGTCTCCAGAGTTTACTACTTGGAATAGGAAGATATTCCTGTAATACATTAGTACATATTAGTACCAAGGTTATTTTATAATGTGAAAATTTTTGTTAAATATCGAATTTAGTGATAAAACTTTAAATACAAAGTTAGAAAATAGGCTTCCTTAGAACATAAAGTTACCACAAAGTTATTTGTTTCATTTGCTTTATCTCCTTCCCATACTCTCCCACCCCTGCTAAAATATGGATGCTAAAAATTAGGAGAACTGGATCCTAGCTCTCCTTTTGTGTTACTTGTTAGCTGCATGACCTCGGACAAGTCACACCTCTCTTAGCTCTTTCTTTATCTGTAAAGACAGTGGATTGGATTTTACAAAGTTTCTTTCAGGTCAAATAATGTTGTAATGCTGTGGTTCTTCACTGATCTCACAGATTTCAGTGAGATTTTAATAAAAGAACTTGGCAGAGTTCACTGGTTACATGACTCAGGAATCTACCTCAAAGAAACACAAAATAAAGATTGTTAGAGAAAACAGCAGACTTTCATTTCCTGGGAAAAATGCTTCCTCTAGGACTAAAGAATGTCCATGTATTAATTCCCGTTACACAGAAAGCTCAAGTAACTATAGAAGAGTAAAAATCAACAGAAAGCATAGCTGTATGTATCATAAGTCAGATACATCTACAAGTAAAGATTTATATATAATGGATGCTTTTTGGAACCAAAAATGAAATCTACAATTCAAAATTAGTTTTATAGTAACCTTTGTGTTTCAAATCACAAAACAGAAATACAGCTTGTCTCATCAGGCTGTGTTAGCAGGTCTGAAAGTGGACTATTTTCTTCATGCAGAGAAAGAAAGAATCCTCCTACCAGACTCTGTCTTACTAATGGGCAGAGAGATGATGGCTAGGGAGAAAGACCTGTTTCTTATAAATGGATGGTTTCTGCAAGAGAAAAGAGAACTGATGAGCAGGGACAGCACAGAATGGTATATCTGGTGAACCAGTTGTAAATGGGCCAGTATTTAATCCCCAGGCACTGGCCAGCCTACAGTGCACCTGTCCACATGCTGCTTGCAGTGAACCATGTATGGAGGGAAAAGAGCAAAAGAAAAAATAGGTCTATAAAATACTAATTAGAATGTTAGAACCAAAAGAAAATCTAGAAGCATGCTAATTTCACTGTCTCATTACACACATGAGGAAATGAGACCCAAAGAGGGAAAGTGACTTGGCCAAGTACAAGCAACTCATGACACACCCTTGCCCCCATTCAAGTCAATTTAAATAAAACACTAATTGGTATCAATTAATTCATTCCTTCCTTCCTCAGCAGACTCTCTGTCTGAGGAATGCTATTATCATTCACTGCTGTAATACTCAAGGTTTTATTTAACATACTTACTCTTATTTTAGCCCTAAAATGTCTGGACTGGGAATTGAGCCCTAGAGACAGTTGAAAAACTACATGGATGCAAGTGATATACTGTGATGGGGCTGCGTGTGACTAAGGATTGTGGGAGTTAATAATACTGCAAGAAAGGGTGTGGTTGTCATGGCCAGTGGGTCAACTGGTGAAGAGGACAGAATTGAGGCACTCTGAGCTGGTTCTGAGACCAATGTGACCACAATCAATTTCCAAGTGGTCCTGAGTCTCAGTTTATGGAAATCTCAACAGTGTCCAAGGTTACCAGAATAACATTCCCTACAGCTATGAGGAAATGCATTCCTAACAAACATTCACCCTTCCTTTCCCCCCACCTCCTTACTTCTACCAACTCCTATTTCCCAAATCTCTTCTCCTTGACAAATATATTTTAGCTATTCATAATGGGGATGAAAAAGGAGGATTCTTTGTTATATGACAAGGGGTCTACGTTGGGTTTTGCTTCTTGATCAGTTTGACCAGTTATATCCTGTTGAGTCCTAGTTCTAAATGTGCTTGTTGCATGATCTAACAAGGCAATCTTTGTAAACCTCAGTTTCTTCACCTATAAAATAGACTAGGAAGCTCCAGATTCCTAATTCTAAAATTCCCCAATTTAATAACATTTTCCTGATATCATAAATAGGCAACCAACTTGCAAAAAACTTGTCGTTGTTTATTAGATATAAAGTTGTAAATAGAATGAAAGATTTAAAAGCTGCATGCTTTTAAAAAAGCCGATTCTGTTCCTGCAACATACCCTAAACATTTCGTTTTATTCCACCCTCACCATCAATTACAGACATGAGGACACAAGAAACATCTGAGATTATGGTCCCATAACCAGAAGAGAGCAAGCTCTGACATAAGGTGAAATCAATATTGAGTTCACTATCAATCACCAGATATAGCTCCTTTTACTAGACAAAACCTGAATGAAACTAAAACCAAGATGGGCCAGATTTGCATGACAGAACAAATCATGGTTCAGCCACAGATGGCAGAGGTTGTTGTTGTTGGCCCTTCATCCATCTGTCTATTCATCTTTCCATTCATTCTTTTATTTTTTTAATAACTTCAGGTAGCTTATCTAAGGTATTAACCAAACCCTCAAAATGCTCAAAGGTGTCTGCTAAGACATAGTAACAAGGGAAAACATTGCAACACAAGGGGCGACATTCTTTCCTTTTGGATAGTTATAACTCTGCCCACTCTTGGAGCTCAACCATGCATAGCCAATAATCAAGATGAGGGAAATTCCCATGAAGAAACAGGTCTAAGTGAAAATACTGTCCAAAGTAGACACCTGTGCGCAGCTGTGCACTAGTTTCCCTTCCCAGGGAAGAGGAGAAAGGAGGAATAAGGGCCATTAAGCTGTCTTCTCAGTTCAGAATATTTATAATCCTCTCATTAGAACAATTTTCGTATTTGTCTTGTATACAGCTGCACACATTGTTCTGTGGACTTGGGGTATTCTCACACATACAGGCAAAGGACCTCCTTAAGCTCAGAGTCACATTTCGGTACAGATACAAAGCTCACAGAACTGAACAGTCTGGAGTTGAGCATTTCATCCACTACAAGAACGGCCAGTTTTGTCTCTTTGCCCAGGTCAATGGGCCAAGCTTTCCCCTAGTACTAGAGGAAGCTGAAGCTATCTTAGAAACATGAGCAAATTGGAAAATCTGAACAGAAGTTATTTGTTTCACAAAAAGCAGCAAATGTGGTACAACTTTAAAATCCTAATGATTTCATCACAGCCCTGGACTTCTGTAGCCTTAGAAAGGCTGCCGCCTCATGCTTCCCAGCAGAGCCTAACATCACCCCCTCGTCTCCCAACCCCCTCCCCTGCCCCCTACACGCACTGCTAGCAGGGAGGCTGCCCTCTAGATAAACCCTTCCAGGTCTGCAGTTTGCTGACTGGAAGAATACAGCCCTTCTCTTGTCATTTCCTTTGTCTCAGTTAAAGTGGTATCTGTAAAACTGTAAATGCTAAGTGCTCCCAATTGAATTTACTGTACATTTATTGAACAATTACTATGTGTCCAGCTTGATAGCTAGCTTAGCAAATGCCAGCCTTAACCAAACAGTACAATCACCTGGGAAGCTTTAAAAAACAATCTGCCAATGCCCAGTCCCTAAGAGATTCTGATTTAATTGGTCTGGAGACTTGGACAGCAGGATTTGCAAGGCTCCATGGTATTTGTAACACAATCAGAGTTGAGAACCCCAAGCTGGGAACTGGAGATGCAAAAACCAATGCAGCCCAGTCTCTCCCTTGTAACAGACCCTGTGTCTTTGGCTGACTTATAACTAGCACTGACATTTCACCTTGGGTAAAACAATCCTCAGTTTTGTTGACACTACGTGCACAGGACATCAGTCACTTTGGGGAGAAGTACTCACTATCTGCAAGCCAAACGAATGGGCCGCATGGTTCTTTTAAAATGTCTGCGATTTATTTCAGTGATTGTTTCTCACAGGCACAATTTCCTCTCACAGCTGAAGAAGTCCATTAAAAACTGAGAGCTGCTCTCTCCTGCTCAAAATTCTCCCAGTGCCTAGCATAAAAATCGGCACAAAGACAACACACCATCCGTCTTGGTTCAGCCAAAGTCACCCCGCAGAGCCAATCACAGACAGAACATAAATTTTGTCACAGGAGACATGCCTAGTGAGGTGCTTATGACTAAACTGTTTATAAAACACTGCCACAAATACTATTCTTAATCACATGGGGTAGGTTAAAATATCCCCCCTCCTTTTTTTTGTCTCTTATCCTTTTAAGCAGGAGTTAATGATGTGTTCCACCAGCTCAGAGTCTGGCCAATTGTGACCAGTGTAGGAGGCATCCCAGGAGTCTTGGCCCAACTGGCCAGTGGGAGCCTGTATCCAAGGGGGTGCTGGTGTTCCTCTGGACCACCAGGGGGCAGATATGGCAGGCATCTCCTGTCCTCTCCTCTCCCTCAACCACCACCATCATGACCCGCAACTGTGTCCAACTGAACAGATTTCTGCCTTGGTGTCCCTATTTGCCCTTAAATTCTTTCCTGATTGGAATCCTGACCCCAAGCCAAGTTTGCTTACCCTTGACCTCCACCACAGAACCACTGGTTGGTGAGAGCAAATCCCAGACCAGAGCCATAACCAGAAATCTTGGGAACAAATGTTTTGAAATCAGTCTTCCTATATTCCCCACCTCACCCTGCCCTGTCTGGACACAACACACACACAAGACCCTCTCTCAGCTGGGGAGGAGATATTGTCTCCATTCCTCTCAACCAGACCCGCCGCTAATGTTCATGGGGTCCAGAGCAAGGATACAGTTGATAACTGCCACATCATAAGTGTAACTATTTAAAAGTTACAAATCAAGTTAACTGTTAAATAAAACACATCTTACCCTCCTGCCTTGACAAATACATCTCCATAATTATGTTAAGTTTTTCCTCTTTGGCTACTCAATGGAACTACATTTTGGTATGTTTATTATGCTTGCTTTTATTTTGTCATGATTTTATTATCAGGATAATGATTGGTAACATATTCATTTATCATGATTACAACCTGTAGTCACTCCCAATGATGTAAAATATTAAAATATAATTTATTCAAAGTACAAAATCTTTAATATATTTTTTTTGAAAATTTAAATGCTAAAATAATTTTTTCATGGCTTTGGAATTTTATTTCTTCTGACATCCAAAATTATATATTAAAATTAAAAGGTGAATGCAAAACAATAACTAAATTTAAAAATTTTAATAATGCTGAAATTGTAAAAATTGCTCTTTTGAAAATTTATTTAAATCTTAATTTTTAAAGAAAACCAATTCCAAATTCTAGAATTAAACATTGGTCTAGCTGGTGAGGTTAAAAATCAGCATCACACTTTACAAATGATGTACCTACCTCTGTGCTGTGTGCACAGTCACCAGTCACTCAGTCATGTCTGACTCTTTGCGACCCCACAGTCTCTTACCCACGAGGCTCCTCCATCCATGGGGATTCTCCAGGCAAGAATACTGGAGTGGGTGGCCATGCCCCCCTCCAGGGGATCTTCCCAACCCAGGGATCAAACCCAGGTCTCTCACATTGTAGGCAGATTCTATCCCATCTGAGCCCCCAGGGAAGCACATCTGCATACATACAAATTTAACATAAATATTAATATTTTACTATTTCCAAGCATTCTTCAGCTGCCATGTGCAACTGAATGCAAATACTACAACAATTTGTGAGTAAATCTGGTACAATATATTATAATACAAAGAGAGACAAAAAAATGAACATTTGATACTATTGGCATGTGATAAGAATTTATTGCATTCATGCTGTATAAGAAGAACTTAAGTTAATTTGTCTTTTCTCTCAAAGTGCTTCTGCCATTCAAATCCTCGCTGCTCCCTAAACCAGTGTTTGCCCCTGAAACCATCAGTGGTACAACCCACAAATCTTCCTGACATTCAAATGTACTCATATTTGGGAACATTTTGATTCAAGGACATAGGGGGAAAGATGTAAAGAAGCAGTACCCTGGGCCCTAAACAGTGTAAGTCACTTGAAATCAGATCTCAACTGCCAAAGGCACCACTGTCCAGGTACTAGTAAATTCATTTGTGTATGTGTTTGTTTACTCCTCTAGAGGGAGTCCAGAGGAGATATCCCTTTTGCCTAGGTCTCTTGCCAGTTATCAGATGAGGCTGGCTCATAGTTGGAATAGTTCTCAACCACATTTGGAGAACAGTTGAATAACTTTAAAATATTTAATACTGGATATTCTGTTTCTAACCATGGTAAAATAGTTGGAACTTAGAAAAATATACTAAATAACATTTTTAGATATTGAACAACAGGCAGCTGTAATCATTTTGAGAAAAAGAAAAAAAAAATGAGAGTCTTATGATTGCCCTGACTTTTCTTTATGGACTCACTGTCAGGAAAGTGGTGCAGGGAGGCGGTTCACAGCAAGTACAATAAAATCACCGAGTCCAAGAGACAAAGTTTGAAGTTCAGGACGGTGAAGGCAGCTGGAATCCATGTGGCAGAGAACGAGCTCCAGATATTTGCACAGAGTTCCTCTTGAGTCCATTTCCAGTATTAAACTTGAGTGCAAACGATGAATTCTTTTGCCTATGTCAGGCAAAGAATGACGGGGAAACTGCAGACTGGAAAACTCCCAAGAGCTCACACAGGACATCCTCAGGGCATTCAGCAGAAACTCCAGGAGGGCCACACTCACTGATAAGATAAACTAGCCCTAGATTAAAACTTACTCCAAATCACCATAACAGAGCTTTTAAACAAATCTTGAAAGGATAAAGCTGATCAGCAAATATTGCTACCTAATAGAACAAAATATAAATAGAGAAAACAAATTCAGTATTCAATATCCTAAAATTCACAATATCCAGCATTCAATAAAAATTACAAGGCATGAAAAGCAGCAAATTGTGACCCACAACTTGGGGGGAAATCAGTCAATCAAAATAGACCCTCTATTTTAAAAAATCATGGAAATAACAAAGATATTGAAATATCTATTTTAAATATTTTCAAGTATATAAAGGAAAATATAATGAGAAGAGAAATTGAAAATATAAAAAGAACCCATAAAAATTCTAGAAGTAAAAATATTCACTGTGTAGAAAGAAAAAATTCACTGAGTAGGATTAATAGCTGACTGGATACAGCAAAAGAGAAGATCAGTGAGTTTGAAGACAGAGCAATTGAAACTATCCAAACTGAAATACACAGAGAAAAAAAGACTGAAACGGTGACCACAAATTCAGTAATCTGGGGAAAATATGAAGCATTCTAATATGTTTGTGTGTGTGTGTGTGTGTGTGGTCACTCAGTCATGTCTGACTCTTTGTGACCCCCGGACTGTAGCCTGCCAGGTTCCTCTGGCCATGGAATTTTCCAGGCAAGAACAGTGGAGCTGGTTGCCATTTCCTCCTCCAGGGGATCTTCCCAACCCTTGGATCAAACCCAGGTCTCCTGCATTGCAGGTGGTTTCTTTACTGTCTGAGTTACCAGGGAAGCCTATATATCTATATATAATTTTATTCCCAGAAGGACAGGGAACAATTTAAATATTTGAAGACTAAGAGAATACAAAGACAAGCCATGGACAGGGAAAAATTACTTACAAAATGCACATTTGGTAGGATTGCTATACAAAACATACAAACAAAAACACTTTTAAAGCTCAGTTCAGTTCAGTTCAGTCGCTCAGTCATGGCCGACTCTGTGACCCCATGAATCACAGCATACCAGGCCTCCCTGTCCATCACCAACTCCCGGAGTTCACTCAAACTCATCTTCATCAAGCCAGTGATGCCATCTAGCCATCTCATCCTCTGTCGTCCCCTTCTTCTCCTGCCCCCAATCCCTCCCAGCATCAGAGTCTTTTCCAGTGAGTTAACTCTTCTCATGAGGTGGCCAAAGTATTGGAGTTTCAGCTTCAGCATCAGTCCTTCCAGTGAATATCCAGGACTGATCTCCTTTAGGATGGACTCGTTGGATCTCATTGCAGTACAAGAAACTCTCAAGAGTCTTCTCCAACACCACAGTTCAAAAGCATCAATTCTTCGGCGCTCAGCTTTCTTCACAGTCGAACTATCACATCCATAAACGACCACTGGAAAAACTATAGCTTTGACTAGACGGACCTTTGTTGGCAAAGTAATATCTCTGCTTTTGAATATGCTGTCTTGGTTGTTCATAACGTTCCTTCCAAGGAGTAAATGTCTTTTAATTTCATGGCTGCAATCACGGTGATTTTGGGCCCCCAAAATAAAGTCCGACACTATTTCCACTGTTTCCCCATCTATTTCCCATGAAGTGATGGGATCAGATGTCATGATCTTCGTTTTCTGAATGTTGAGCTTTAAGCCAACTTTTTCACTCTCCTCTTTCACTTTCATCAAGAGGCTTTTTAGTTCCTCTTCACTTTCTGCCATAAGGGCAATATCATCTGCATATCTGAGGTTATTGATATTTCTTCTGCAATCTTGATTCCAGCTTGTGCTTCTTCCAGTCCAGCATTTCTCATGATATACTCTGTATATAAGTTAAATAAGCAGGGTGACAATATACAGCCTTGACGTACTCCTTTTCCTCTTTGGAACCAGTCTGTTGTTCCATGTCCAGATCTAACTGTTGTTTCTTGATCTGCATATAGGTTTCTCAAGAGGCAGGTCAGGAGGTCTGGTATTCCCATCTCTTTCAGAATTTTCCAGTTTATTGTGATCCACACAGTCAAAGGCTTTGGTGTAGTCAATAAAGCAGAAATAGATGTTTTTCTGGAACTCTCTTGCTATTTTGATGATCCAGCAGATGTTGGGAATTTGATCTCTGGTTCCTCTGTCTTTTCTAAAACCAGCTTGAACATCTGGAAGTTCATGGTTCACGTACTGCTGAAGCCTGGTTTTTAAAGCTCAATAAGCTTTAAACAAACAACCTGGTATTATAGTGGACTAAGACTTTAACAGACATATCACCAACAAGACTTGCAAATGGCAGATAGGCATAAGAAAGGATGCTTAACATCATGTCATTAGGAAATTGCAAATTAAAATAACAATGTGATACCACTACATAACTCTTGTGATTTGGTCACTAAGTCCTGTCCAACTCTGTAACCCCATGAACTATAGCTCACCAAGCCCCTCTGTCCATGGAATTCTCCAGGAAAGAATACTGGAGTGGGTTCTTCCAGACCCAGGGATTAAGCCCAGGTCTCCTGCACTGTAGGCTGATTCTTTACCAACACACCTATTGGAGTGACTAAAATCTAGAAAATGACAATACCAATGATGTGGAGTAACAAGAACTCTCACTTATTCCTGGAAAGACTGCAAATTGGTGCAGCCACTTTGGAAGACAGCTTTGCAATTTCTTAACAATTAAATTCCATTGGATCATCCATTAAACCTCTGTTGGAAAAGCAAGAGAGTTCCAGAAAAATATTTATTTCTGCTTTATTGAAAGCAGAAATATATTTCTGCCTTATGCCAAAGCCTTTGTCTGTGCAGACCACAACAAACTGTGGAAAATTCTTAAAGAGATGGGAATACCAGACCATCTGATCTGCCTCTTGAGAAATCTGTATGCAGGTCAGGAAGCAACAATTAGAACTAGACATGGAACAAAAGACTGGTTTCAAATAGGAAAAGGAGTACATCAAGGCTGTATATGTATATGTCACCCTGCTTATTTAACTTATATGCAGAACACATCATGAGAAATGCTGGACTGGAGAAAGCACAAGCTGGAATCAAGATTGCTGGGAGAAATATCAATAACCTCAGATATGCAGATGACACCACCCTTATGGCAGAAAGTGAAGAGGAACTAAAAAGCCTCTTGATGAAAGTGAAAGAGGAGACTGAAAAAACTGGCTTAAAACTCAACATTCAGAAAACTGGGATGGCATCTGGTCCCACCACTTCATGGCAAATAGATGGGGAAACAGTGGAAACAGTGGGTGATTTTATTTTGGGGGGTTCCAGAATCACTGCAGATGGTGATTGCAGCCATGAAATTAAAAGATGCTTGCTCCTTGGAAGAAAAGTTATGACCAACCTAGATAGCATATTAAAAAGCAGAGACATTACTTTGCCAACAAAGGTCTGTCTAGTCAAAGCCATGATTTTTCCAGTAGTCATGTATGGATGTGAGAGTTTGGCTATAAAGAAAGCTGAGTGCTGAAGAATTGATGTTTTTGAACTGTGGTATTGGAGAAGACTCTTGAGAGCCCCTTGGACTGCAAGGAGATCCAACCTGTCCATCCTAAAGGAAATCAGTCCTGGGTGTTCATTGGAAGGACTGATGCTGAAGCTGAAACTCCAATACTATGGCCACCTGATGTGAAAACATGACTCATTTGAAAAGACCCTGATGCTGGAAAATTCTTAAAGAGAAGGGAATAACAGACCATCTAACCCATCTCTTGAGAAACCTGTATGCAGGTCAGGAAGCAACAGTTAGAACTGGACATGGAACAACAGACTGGTTCCAAATGGGCAAAGGAGTACTTCAAGGCTGTATATTGTCACCCTGCTTATTTAACTTCTATGCAGAGTACATCATGAGAAACGCTGGACTGGGAGAAACGCTGGACTGGAAGAAACACAAGCTGGAATCAAGATTGCCAGGAGAAATATCAATAACCTCAGATATGCAGATGACACCACCCTTATGGCAGAAAGTGAAGACGAACTAAAAAGCCTCTTGATGAAAGTAAAGGAGGAGAGTGAAAAAGTTGGCTTAAAGCCCATCACTTCATGGGAAATAGATGGGGAGACAGTGGAAACAGTGTCAGACTTTATTTTGGGGGGCTCCAAAATCACTGCAGATGGTGACTGCAGCCATGAAATTAAAAGACGCTTACCCCTTGGAAGAAAAGTTATGACCAACCTGGATAGTATATTCAAAAGCAGAGACATTACTTTGCCGACTAAGATCCATCTAGTCAAGGCTATGGTTTTTCCTGTGGTCATGTATGGATGTGAGAGTTGGACTGTGAAGAAGGCTGAGCGCCGAAGAATTGATGCTTTTGAACTGTGGTATTGGAGACAATTCTTGAGAATCCCTTGGACTACAAGGAGATCTAACCAGTCTATCCTAAAGGAGATCAGTCCTGGGTGTTCATTCGAAGGACTGATGTTGAAACTGAAATTCCACTACTTTGGCCACCTGATGCAAAGAGAAGACTCATTGGAAAAGACCCTAATTTTGGGAAGGATTGGGGCAGGAGGAGAAGGGGACGACAGAGGATGAGATAGCTGGATGGCATCACCGACTCAATGCACATGAGCTTGAGTAAACTCCAGGAGTTGGTGATGGACAGGGAGGCCTGGCGTGCTGTGATTCATGGAGTTGCAAAGAGTCAGACATGACTGAGCGACTGAACTGAACTGAACGGATGCTGGGAAAGATTGAAGGCTAGAGAAGAAGGGGATGACAGGGGATGAGATGGTTGGATGGCATCACTGACTCAATGGACACGAGTTTGAATAAATTCCTGGAGTTGCTGATGGACAGGGAGGCCTGGTGTGCTGCAGTCCATGGGGTCACAAAGAGTCAGAAGTGACTGAGTGACTGAACTGAACTGAACAATTAATTAATCATAGTCTTCCCACGTGATCCAGCAATCATGCTCTTAGGTATTTACACAAATAAGTTGAAAAACAAAAACCTACACCCAAATGTTTACAAGAATTTTATTCATAATTTTCAGTAACTGGAAATAACCATGATGCTCTTCAAAAGGAAATGGATAAATTATGTTTCATTCATACAAAGGAATTTTATTCTGAAAAAAAATATGAGCTACCAAAAGTACAGAGGGATCTTAAATGGATATTGATCTCTGAAATAAAACATTTGTAAAAGGCTATATAGTGTATGATTCTAACTATATGACATTCTGGGAAAGGCAAAACTGTAGTGACAGTAAAGAGATCAGTAATTGCTGGGGGAGATGGGTGACTAGATGTTGCAGGAGGGGTTTACAGAGCAGTGACACTACTCTTTCTGTATGATGCTGTAATGGTGAATTCAGGACACTGTGCATTTGTTAAAATCCATAGAACTGTACAGTACACAGTGAACTTTAATGTAAGCTATGGATTTTAATTAGTGATAATGTATCAATATCAGTTATTAATTATAACAAGTGCACCACTAACGCAAGATGTTAATAATAGGGAAACTATGATTAAGGAAGAGAATATTTACAGGAACTCTCTGTACTGTCTGCACAGTTTTATTTAAACATAAGAAGGCTCTAAAAAAGTCAATTAAAATAATAAAACAAAACCCTGGGGGTCAGCAAGGGTTTTTCAGCACCACGCAGCTGATTACTGTCATGGTCCAAGCTACAAGTCTAATGTCTTCACCCCAATTCAGGTAAAAATGCTCATTTCTAAGAAGAAGGGAGAGAGATAGAGGGGAGAAATCTTCCTTTATACTGGAGCTGTCCACCAAGTTACAGATGGGAGCTATACTAGGCAGCTTTATTCTTATAGCTAGGGTGACTATACGTGCTGGTTTGCCTGGAATAGTCTTAGCTTATGCCTGTGACCAGCATAAACATTAATAGTGGCTCCTCTTGACATGGAAACAACCTAAGTGTTCATCAACAGATGAATGGATAAAGAAGATATGGCAGATAGACAGAGAGATAGATAGATAGAGGGGAAGGGAGGGAAAGATATTTCAGTCATAAAAGAGAAGGAAATTCTGCCCTTTGATAGAACAGAGATAGACTTCCGGGCTTCCCAGGTGGCACTAGTGGTAAAGAACTCACCCATCAATGCAGTAGGACATAAGAGACTCAGGTTTGACCCCTGGGTTGGAAAGATCCCCCGGAGGAGGGCATGGCAACCCACTCCAATATTCTTGCTTGGAGAATCCCATGGACAGAGGAGACTGGCAGGCTACAGTCCATAGAGTCGCACAGAGTTAGATACAACAGCAACTTAGAAAGCACGGATGAACTTCAAGGGCATTATGCTAAGTGAAATAAGTCACATACAGAAAGTCAAATGCTGTATTATCTCATTTATATATGCAACCTTAAAAAACTGAACTCATAGAAACAGAACAGATTGGTGGTGGCCAGAAGTGAGAGGCGTGGGGTGGGTAAGAGGTGGGGAAATTGAAAGAAGGTGATCAAAAGGTACAAACTTCCGGCTATAAGATAAATAAATCCTGGAGATGAAAGCTACAACACAATAAATTTAGTGAGCAATAAATATCAAATTATATATCTGAAAGTTGCTAAGAGAGTAGATCTTAAAAGTTCTCATCACAAGAAAAAAAATTGCAAGTATGTGAAGTGATGGATGTTAACTAAACTTGAAAGTGAAGTGAACGTGTTAGTTGCTCAGTCATGGCCGAATCTTTGCGATCCCATGGACTGTAGCCTGCCAGGCTCCTCTGGTCATGGAATTCTCCAGGCAAGAATACTGGAGTGAGTAGCCACTCCCTTCTCCAGGGTATCTTCCCAACCCAGGGATTGAACCTATGTCTCCTGCATTGCAGGAAGAGTCTCTACCCTCTGAGCCACCAGGTGAGCCCTGTGGTAATAATTTCACAAAATTTACAAATATCAAACCATTATGTTGTATACCTTAAACTGATATGAAATTATATGTCAGTTATATCTCAATAAAACTGGAAAATATAGTATCCCTTTCCAGTCTCAGAATTGGCCAGTTTTATACAATTCATTTTATGACATTCTACTGGAAGCAGACTTTTAGTACCTTCAATAATTACTTTATAAAATATATACACTGTTATTATTTCCATCTCATAGATGAAAACTGAGGCATTAAAAATATTTGAAGATATAATGGCCCAAAAAGTGTTGAAATTGGACTAAACCCATAAACCCATAGATTCAAGGAACTCAGTGAATCCCAAACAGTATCAATATATATACACAACCCACACCAAAGAATCTCATAATCAAATTGCACATCAGTGAGACAAAATCTTTAAAGTGACCAGAGGAGAAAGATAAACTTCAAAGATAGTGAAACATAGTGAAACAAAAGAAAGATAGTGAAACATAGAAAGATAGTGAAATAAAGAATGATTACATTATCAGAAACTATGCAAGTGAGGTAATCATAAAACACCATTTTAAAGGGCTCAATGAAAAAACTGTTGGAATTGTATATATAATGGAGACACCCTTCTGTGTTCTGGAAAAGTCCATGCATATCTGTTGTGACAGAAAGTAACCAAGTGGTTGGCTTACACCAGAAATGGTGGGTGGAGATTGATTGCAAAAGAGGCACGAGAGAATTTGGGGGATGACAGAAATGTTTTTCATCTTGATCATGGTAATAGCTGCACATCTGTATATTTGTCCAAAATTATTGCACTATACACTCAAAAGAGATGTGTTTGATTAAATTGAATTAATTTTTACCTCAAGTTGATTTTTTTTTTAATTATTTGAAAACTGCAACACTAAATTTCCGAACAAGTCCTTGGTTGCTCTACTCTAGTTAAAACTCAGCTCTTTATCTTCCAGCTGAATAGACACTTGTGAATGACCTGGAGCTAAGCCTTTGAAAGCTGCCTTACAGTCACCCCACTCTGTCTTTCAACAAGCCACTATGCTCTCTGAAAAGTAGTACCCAATACCCCACCAGAGATCCAAACAATATTCAGAACTATTCCAAATGTGGTCAGAGTTCTCTGATTTCTGAGGCCTGGTGAGATTCAGGTGACCTCTATCCCAGTCACCCAGTCACTGATAGCAAGTTGAAGCCCCAGTATCATCACCAACAGGAATAAATGCATTTTCTAGTTGGTTTGGCCATGAATTACAAATATCTCTAACAATTATATAACAACTGATTCCACAGGCAATTTCAAAACACTTGTCGCTGTTTCTCTTCAGTACATTCCCCAGATTCTGAGTAAAAGATTTTCAAATGTTAGTGGCTGATTGTTTATAATGCAGATTCTGTCCCCTACGACTCTACTTCTCCACCTGAGTTAGTAGGCTGGAGCCTGTTATCTGAATGTTAAAGAAGCACCTGGTTCAGGGAGTCTGAGGACCACGTCTTAAGAACTATTTGTGAACTGGAGGAGCCTCAGGAGTGCCAAAGACTCACAGGAAAGACATCTGAAAGTAGGAGCACAAGAAATTCCTAGAATCCCCTGAAGGTAAGAATGGCTGAAAGGCTTTGGAGGTTGTCAGAAAGAGGTTTGAAAGGGTAAAAGTGTTCTAGGTGAAAAGTGCTAGAAGGAAAGGTTCAGATGTGATTGCTTTAATCCTCGCTTCTCATCCTACTGCCCTTTAGGGAGTTCAGGTCTCGGTGGCCTCTTGCATATCAAGATGTGATATTCTACATTTTCTTTGATCCTATAATATTTAGTTATCCCTCTGTCCCTCAGGAGAAGGCACTGATATAGAGCTTGGCATGCAGGAAATTTAGTAGAAACTCTTCTGGGATCAATGGACATGGAAAGAGATGGAAGCAGGACTGGGTGGAGGAAGAAGCTGGGCTGTGATGCAGATAGACTCAGCCAGTCCCTGGGGGAGCTCTGAAATAGGAGTGAGCCCTTCAGCACTGTCTCAACCTGGGGCACCTCCAGCTGGCCTGTTATTGCCTGTGCCCCAGAGAAAGGGTGAGAACATCAGAAATGGAACTCCTTTCAGATGAGTTCTCCTGTAGAAGGCTGATAGCTGATCCCCGCATCACTCTCAGCAACTGGGGAATAAGTCCATAAGGTCCAAAGCAGGATCTGGGTGGTGCATTGTTGCAGCCATGATACTTCCTCACTTTCTTTTGCTGATGTTTTTCAAGAATAATATTAATATTTTAGCTGAATATTTCATCAGAATAAGTTTCTCAATCTTCTAGGCGATGGTTGCATATATAGATAATTCCATTGAACCCATGACCTCTCGGTTCCCTTTTCCTGACCTCTTCCCCCTGATAAACTCCTACTTATTCTTCAATTATCAATCCAATGTGACCTTCTCTGTGAAGTCTCTCAATTTGTACTAGTAGACACAGGCTTGCCACCCTCTGTGTTCCGAGGGACCTCCAGCTATCTCTGCAAAGACATAGTCTGTGGTATTTTCATGTCTGCATGTGTTTCTCATGATTAGCACATGAGATCCTGGGGAAAGGAACTGGGTCACTATTTTATTTGTATGACCCCAGCGCTCTGGTGCTGGAACAGTATCAATATTTAATTATATCAGTTGATATGAATGTAGTAATGGCTCCATGGTCTTGGAAAAGCCTCTCCTAAGTATTGTGGGAATCTAAGGAAAGCTAATGACATGGCACTTGGTCAAACATTATTTTTTCATGCTTGTTATTTTTTAAGATTAGAGAGAATTTGAATTTGAAAGCCTTTGCTTTCAGAAATAAATTTAATTAATAATGTATTTTCTCACATGCTAGTTAAAGTAATGCTCAAAATTCTCCAAGCTAAACTTCAACAGTACATGAACTGTGAACTTTCAGATGTTCAAGCTGGATTGAGAAAAGACAGAGGAACCAGAGATCAAATTGCCAACATCTGCTGGATCATCGAAAAAGCAAGAGAGTTCCAGAAAAACATCTATTTCTGCTTTATTGACTATACCAAAGCCTTTGACTGTGTGACCACAACAAACTCTTGAAAATTCTGAAAGAGATAGGAATACCAGACCTCCTGACCTGCCTCTTGAGAAATCTGTATGCAGGTCAGGAAGCAACAGTTAGAACTGGACATGGAACAACAGACTGGTTCCAAAGAGGAAAAGGAGTACTTCAAGGCTGTATATTGTCACCCTGCTTATTTAACTTATATGCAGAGTACATCATGCGAAATGCTGGGGCGGCGGGGGGCGGGGGGATGAAGCAAAAGCTGGAATCAAGATTGCTGGGAGAAATATCAATAACCTCAGATATGCAGATGACACCACCCTTATGGCGGAAAGTGAAGAAAAACTAAAGACCCTCTTGATGAAAAGGAAAGAGAGTGAAAAAGTTGGCTTAAAATTCAACATTCAGAAAAAACTAAGATCATGGCATCTGGCCCCATCTCTTCACAGCAAATAGAAGGGGAAACAGTGGAAACAGTGACAGACTTTATTTTTTTAGGTTCCAAAATCACTGCAGATGGTGACTGCAGCCATAAAATTAAAAGACGCTTGCTCCTTGGAAGGAAAGTTATGACCAACCTAGACAGCATATTAAAAAGCAGAGACATTACTTTGCCAACAAAGGTCCTTCTAGTCAAGTCTGTGGTTTTTCCAGTGGTCATGTATGGATGTGAGAGTTGGACTATAATGAAAGCTGAGCGCTGAAGAATTGATGCTTTTGAACTGTGGTGTTGGAGAAGACTCTTGAGAGTCCCTTGGACTACAAGGAGATCCAACCAGTCCATCTTAAAGGAAATCAGTCCGGAATATTCATTGGAAGGACTGATGCTGAAGCTGAAACTCCAATACTATGGCCACCTGATGTGAAGAACTGACTCATTTGAAAAGACCCTGATGCTGGGAAAGATTGAAGGTGGGAGAAGAAGGGGATGACAGAGAATGAGATGGTTGGATGACATCACCGACTCAATGGACATGAGTTTGAGTAAACTCTGGGAGTTGGCAATGGACAGGGAGGCCTGGCATTCTGCAGTCCGTGTAGTCGCAAAGAGTCGGAAATGATTGAGCAACAGAACTGAACTGAACTGTATTTTCTATTGATCAAAGTAAGATCATTGTTCTAAAAGCTCTAAGAATACACTACCACGTGTAAAATAGATAGCTAGTGGTCAAAAAAAATGAACAAACAAAAAAACAAAAAAGTTGTTTTATAACACAGGGAGCTCGGCTTGTTGCTCTGTGATGACCTAGAAGCTCAAAAGGGAGGGATATATGTATACTTATAGCTGATCCACGTTGATGTACAGCAGAAACCAATACCACATTGTAAAGCAAATACCCTCCAATTAAAAACAAATTCAAACAACAAATAAAAGCTCTAAGAATGTGTCACCCCTTCTTCTGTACTTCTTCTTCTCATTTCTTTTGTGGATTTAAAAATTAGTGTGTTTGCAGGCAGATTGAGGAAACTGAAATCAGGTAACTGGTCACTTATACTTGGTTAACATATTATAACAAGCATTCTGTAGTTCCGGATTTTGTTAGCAGACTCTCGACCTCCAGCTGTCTGTACCAATAGAGAGCTGTGTGTGAGCACCCGAGTTATCTGGTTCTGATTTCTCATTTACCTTAGTGATGGTTTAGTGCTCCTTTTATTATTATTATTTTTATTTTTTATTTTACTTTACAATTCTGTATTGGTTTTGCCATACATTGACATGAATCTCCTTTTAGATCAGCAGCTGAGGCAAAGCTGTTAATAGCTAGCTGTCCTCCTAATGGGCTTGTGTTTTACTTCCGTTTCCTCATCTGTAAAATGAGAAAAGCTCCCCCAGAAATTCTAATATTTCTTCCAGTTCTAACATTCTTTATTTTACGTTCTGTCTGTATTGAAGCATAGAACTGCTAATTCTTAAATGTTTTGATATTTACATGCAATTTAAAACTCAGACAATGTTGCCCTCAAAGGACATGATTTCTATTTAAAGGTAGTTAAGATTTGGAACCCTTTTTCAGAATAATCATTCCTATTTTTCTTTGGCTAATCTAACAAAATGTTGCTATATTAAAAATTTCATATGAATGCATAATAACCTAAAATATTTTTAGAGCAGTTTTCTGTTTTTTTGTTTGTTCATTTTTTTGACCATGCCACGCTGCATGTAGGATCTTAGTTACCTGACCAGGGGTCAGATCTGCGGCCCCTGCAGTGGAAGCATGGAGTCTTAACCACTGGATTGAAAGGGAAGTCCCATCCTAAAATATTTTTACCAAGAAATATGTATATGAGACAAGGGGAAAGGGAGATCAAAATGGGAAATAGGTGATGTAAGGCTGCTACTTAGAAATAACTTAATTTCCAAGCCCTGAGACTAAAATTAGAACCCTTACTCATGGATCGTATCTGTGGCACTTGGCAGAGGACAGAAAAGTGGGTGCTTGAGGATGGTATTTAATCTCTCTGTGTGTATCTCTGTCTCCCTCTCTGAATTCTCACATAATGCATTTTATGCAGTTACAAATAAAAGGCTCATTTCTGGGGAACTATACATACATGGGGAATCTCTGAGAAGAAATGACAAGAAGTTAAGTTAAATGGTGTGTGCAGAAGAGAAAGTTGGAACAAAACGATGTGTTTTTGGAGATGTATGGCATCGTCAAAAACATCACACTAGCGGTTTCCTGGTATCTGTGAAACTTGGACCAATTTAAGGTGCCATATTTGATAGATTATTGGAGAAGGAAATGGCAACCCACTCCAGTATTCTTGCCTGGAGAATCCCAGGGACAGAGAAGCCTAGTGGGCTGCCATCTATGGGGTCACACAGAGTCGGAACAACTGAAGCGACTTAGCAGCAGCAGCAGCAACATTTGATAGATTATGGCAGAACTGAAGAGAAACTGGAGTGGTGCTGTTTTTTTTTTTAAGCTTTATTGCTTTCTGAAAGATAAATTTCTTCTTTGAACATTATCTATGTCCTTCTATGAGATATATTTCTATACTCCCTGGCCAGTTGGGAGCCAATAACAGTTAATTTCTTTTTTTGGCTGCCTCCTGATCTTACAATGAATTTTTTAGGTAACGGTCTTAAAACACAAGAGATGCGAGGATGATATAGAATCAGAGAATTCTGAAGTTGGAAAGGGCCCCTGAGGACAGAATTTCACAGCTGCTCTGTGACGTTGTTTCATTCCCTGTACATAATAAACCATCTAGTCCAAGTGAGATGCAGAGTCTGAGGTCTGTGTGGGAAGCAGGGCTACTGAGTTTTAGCTCTCATTTTTTGGCACAAATCACTTAACATTTGGTTAACTCTCAGTGAACCCCTGGTTGACCTTGAGCAAAACATTTAATCTTCAGTTTTGTTCATCAGAGAATAGAGTTGAATTGGAAAATTGCAAGAGCCTCTTTCAGTTGGGAACATTCTGTCCCTTCTTGATGCCACACCCAAAGCTAAGTGATGCGTATTTCCCTCTCAACTGCCCAACTCGGTTGCCCACTGCCTTAAGAAAACTTAATACACACAAAAAACAATATTCAAAGAAGCTAGGGGATTGCATTCATATTACAAAAGCACTCTCTCCTTTAGAGGCATAAATTTCCTTTAAATAGTTAACTACTAAACTACTAAATACATTTTTATTTTATGACAATTACACTTTTATACTTTTTGGTAATGCATGTTTGATGAAAAGTCAAATGTACCCTCCAATAATCAGCACCCTCAAGTATATCATATCCCTCCCACTCTGACCTCATGTTTATAGCCTGAGCAATATCTTCCCATAACTTCCATATTATCCACAATTCCTCGTATACCCTCCATCCCCATTCTTTTCTCTAAGCCACATCCCTCCGCACCATTCTCTCTTGCACTAACTGATTCCTTTTCTCATCATTCATCATCCTTTTCTTCCATTTCTCCTGCTTCAGCTGACTCTTATAGTTCACCCAGAATTCATTCCTTATGCCTGGTTCAAGTTCAACATCAAAACCAGCTCTGCTCCTTAAATCTGTGTTGTTGTGGTTATGGATGTTTTGAAAATCAAGAGGAGTTCCCTTCTCTATTCTAACACTAAAGCTCACCCCATTTCTTGCTTCTCTCTGAGTTTCAACTGATTAAATTAAACACTCTCTGTGATCCATAAGTAATATGTATTTTTACATTATCACTGAGACAAGTCAAATTATAAATTTTGTGAACAAGCAAAAGAGAATTTCTGACTTGAATAAACTAAATTCTTTTGAGAAAGGTACCATAAAACTCTAGGATGTTATTACTGATTTGTCGGTTAATAAGGAAGCAATGCTTTTCTTCTTTTTTCAGATTTTATTTTATTTTACTTTACAATACTGTATTGGTTTTGCCATACATCAACATGAATCTGCAATGGATGTACATGTGTTCCCAATCCTCATGTCCCCCCTCCCGAATTTAGAAAGATGGTAACGATAATCCTGTATGCGAGACAGCAAAAGAGACACAGATGTATAGAAGAGTCTTTTGGACTCTGTGGGAGCAATGCTTTTCTTATCAACATTTTTTAAAAAAGAAATATGCAGCATTCTTCACTCACCTAGAGCAGGACATCCTGGAATGTGAAGTGAAGTGGGCCTTAGGAAGCATCACTCTGAACAAAGCTAGTGGAGGTGATGGAATTCCAGTTGAGCTATTTCAAATCCTAAAAGATGATGCTGTGAAAGTGCTGCTCAATATGCCAGCAAATTTGGAAAACTCAGCAGTGGCCACAGGACTGGAAAAGGTCAGTATTCATTCCAATCCCAAAGAAAAGCAATGCCAAAGAATGCTCAAACTACCACATAATTGCACTCATCTCACACCCTAGTAAAGTAATGCTCAAAATTCTACAAGCCAGGCTTCAGCAATACGTGAACCATGAACTTCCAGATGTTCAAGCTGGATTTCGAAAAGGCAGAGGAACCAGATATCAAATTGCTAACATCCTCTGGATCATCAAAAAAGCAAGAGAGTTCCAGAAAAACATCTATTTCTGCTTTATTGACTATGCCAAAGCCTTTGACTGTGTGGATCACAATAAACTGTGGAAAATTCTGAGAGAGATGGGAATACCAGACCACCTGACCTGCCTCTTGAGAAATCTGTATGCAGGTCAGGAAGCAACAGTTAGAACTGGACATGGAACAACAGACTGGTTCCAAAGAGGAAAAGGAGTACATCAAGGCTGTATATTGTCACTCTGCTTATTTAACTTATATGCAGAGTACATCTTGAGAAACACTGGGTTGGATGAAGCACAAGCTGGAATCAAGATTGCCAGGAGAAATATCAATAACCTCAGATATGCAGATGACACCACCCTTATGGCAGAAAGTGAAGAGGAATTAAAAAGCCTCTTGATGAAAGTGAAAGAGAAGAGTGAAAAGGTTGGCTTAAAACTCAATGTTCAGAAAACTAAGATCATGACTTCTGGTCCCATCACTTCATGGGAAATAGATGGGAAACAGTGTAAACAATGTCAGACTTTATTTTTTGGGGCTCCAAAATCACTGCAGATGGTGACTGCAGCCATGAAATTAAAAGACACTTGCTCCTTGGAAGGAAAGTTATGACCAACCTAGACAGCATATTCAAAAGCAGAGACATTACTTTGCCAACAAAGGTCCGTCTAGTCAAGGATATGGTTTTTCCAGTAGTCATGTGTGGATGTGAGAGTTGGACTATAAAGAAAGCTGAGCACTAAAGAACTAATGCTTTTGAACTGTAGTGTTGGAGAAGACTCTTGAAAGTCCCTTGGACTGCAAGGAGATCCAAGCATTCCATCCTAGAGGAGATCAGTCCTGAGTGTTCATTGGAAGGACTGATGTTGAAGCTGAAACTCCAATACTTGGCCACTTGATGAGAGAAGCTGACTCATTGGAAAAGACCCTGATGCTGGGAAAGATTGAAGGCAGGAGGAGAAGGGGATGGCAGAGAATGAGATGGTTGGATGGCATCACCAACTCGATGGACAAGAGTTTGAGCAAGTTCTGGGAGTTGGTGATGGACAGGGAGGCTTGGCGTGCTGCAGTCCATGGGGTCACAAAGAGTCAGATACAAAAGAACGACTGAACTGATTCTACATTTTACCATATAGATTAAGAATCTCAGGAATTTTCCCATCTATGCTGTATGGGATTTAGCCTTTATATTCCTGTACCAGAGTGTCAGGCCATGTCTTAACAGAAATCACATTTTAAGAGAGGAAGTTGATCCAACATGGGAACAAGATGCATCACTTTTTCTATAAAAAGTGGACAGCTACTTCCAGAATTTATTTACATTGGAATAAGGCTGAAATCTGTGGTGTCATTCACGGTAGGACACTTTAGCATTTTCCTAAAGTTACTAAGCTTTAAAGCTTTTTATAAAATATTAATTTCAAACACAGAAAAACTCATCTCCAGAGAGTTCAACTGACTTGCCTAAATTGACACAGCTAGCTGGTGACAGGAAAAAAAATGGGCTTTCAGATTTTTTGATGTAGTTTCAAAGTCACACAAACAGGGAAAACAGGAAAAATGAATACTCATTTTTCTATTTCAGTTCCTATCATTTTGGCCATGCTTACTGTTTCAGCTCAGCTCAGACTAATCCTCAAATTCAATCTTGTTCATTTTAATTTTTTTTTCTGTTTCCATTTCTACAAGTTCAATTTTCAAAGGAAGTTTTAAGGTGCTCACTGATATATGTTCTATGATAACCTCAAGTTTTAAAGTTACATATTTTATTTTTGCTTTTGAACTGTGGTGTTGGAGAAGACTCTTGAGAGTCCCTTGGACTGCAAGGAGATGCAACCAATCTGTTCTGAAGGAGATCAGCCCTGGGATTTCTTTGGAAGGAATGATGCTAAAACTGAAACTCTAGTACTTTGGCCATCTCATGGGAAGAGTTGACTCATTGGAAAAGACTCTGATGTTGGGAGGGATTGGGGGCAGGAGGAGAAGGGGACAACAGAGGATGAGATGGCTGGATGGCATCACTGACTCGATGGACGCGAGTCTGAGTGAACTCCGGGAGTTGGTGATGGACAGGGAGGCTGGCGTGCTGCGATTCATGGGGTCGCAAAGAGCCGGACACAACTGAGTGTCTGAACTGAACTGAACTGAACTGCTTGGTTTAACTACATTAAAGCTGAAATTAGCACTCATTTTTAATTCAGAATGACAGTTTTCCTGTTATTTTACTAAGTTCACATGTGGGTAGTATAATTATTCTATTTACTTTAGCACCTCTAAAAATCATTACTGTTAAGTTTTAATTGTTCATGGAAATCTACTAATGTGTAAATAACTCAAAGTCTATTTTCATTTCTTACAATTTGCATTTTTATACTCCAGATATGCTTGTGCAGGAAGATATGAAGTCTGATTAGTGACTGCTTAAATACATAAGGTAGTTTCAAGAGGCACAGAACAAATCTGCATTAGAAGGAACCTGTTCAATGAATATACGAAGGCATACCTAAGAAGGCCAGTGTTCACTAGGGCTTATAAAATGACAGCTGATGAAAAGGTGGCATATTGATAGCTGGTGATTCATTCTTTTCATTTGGTTCCCCCTATGACCCATGGCTATCATTTTGTTACCTACATATGAACATAAAAGGTAGATAAGAAGGTGATATGAGATTGCATTGATTCTCTCCACTTACCTTCAGAATATAATTTCAGAATAGCCCCTAAGAGGTGAACTCTTTCAGGTAAACTTGATAATATCCTGAGGAGTAGTCAGTGTGAGACTCTGATGCCTCATACCAGCTTTCAAGCTTGGGATCATAGAATTTAAAGTTGGAAGGGCCCTGGGCTGTCCTGGTGGTCAGGTGGTTAAGAGTCCACCTGTCAATGCAGGAGACATGGGTTCAGTCTCTGCTCCAGGAAGATCCTACATGCTGTGGAGCAATTCAGCCCATGTGCCACAACTACTGAGCCCAAGAACCACAACAAGAAAAGCCACCGCAACAAGAGAAGCCGCTACAGTCAGAAGCTCACACACCTCAACTAGAGGAAACCCTGCACAACAACAAACACCCAGGGCAGCTGAAAATAAATTAGTAAACAAAAATTAAAGTTGGCAGACTGCTAAAAATGCATCCAGTCATTGTCTACCTGAGAAAGCTAAGGCCCAGAGAGACTAAGTGCCATACTCAGTGTCCCACAGATGGCTAGTAACAAAAGTAAGAAAGAGAACCCAACTGTCTGGGTTCCCAGACCAGTGCTTCTTCCCTCAATTCCACTCCAGGATCCCATATTAATTTCTGTCTCAGCTGTATCTTTTATGTACAAGCATACCTTGTACAACTCAAAGATACCTACGTTCTCATGTGATAGCCTAGCAGATGTTGTAGAAACAAAGCAAGATAATGGTCAAAAGTTTAAAGAGACAGTACTCTGACAGAGAGCCAAGAACGATGTTATGTTTCTGAAGTTCAGGATTCTTTCTATTCATCAGTCACTATGATCAAGCACTTCAGCCTTGCTGAGCTTCTCATTTCCTCAGTTATGAAGTAGAAAGGTAGGGGATGACCAGTGATCATCAGTGTAGCTGGGAGCAGCTGGCACATAGTGATGTTCAATGATAATTGTCCAATCTGGATTGATTGAATAATTCAGGCGCCCAAATAAATGGCAGCATAGGGCTCATGAAATCACTTTAGACATCTTCTCTGGACAAATTGTACCAAGGTACCCATTTTGTCAAGAAATATTTGTTAAGTGCCAGTCAGGCACTGTGCTAGGTACAAGAGGTAAAATGGCAACATAAAGACATGGTCCCTATTCTCAAAATTTTATGGAGTAATGGAGGAGACAGTGACTCACTATGATGACACAACACAGAGGGGTGGACCTTAATCTAGAGCAAGGGGATTTGAGAAGGCTCCCCAGAGGGAGCTACTTGTGAGCAGAGATCTGATGAATAAGAAGGAATTAACCTAGATCAAAGTTAATGGGTGGAGTGTTCCAGGAAGAAAAAACATAACATGAAGCCCTAGAAGTGAAAAAGTTTCATACTCTGGAGGAAATGAAAGAAACTGAATGTATTCTGGTGGGAGTGTGAGGTTTGAGTCTGCAGCAGAGGCAGGGGCCATTGCATCTAAATCAGATAGACCAATTTAATGTACTTAACTGAAAAATTTTAAGTACTAATTTGAAACAATCACAGAAATGGCTTTCTTGATGAAGAATCAAAAATGTTTTTTTAAACTTTGAGGGCTTTTTCCCCAGTGGCATGAACATACCTATGCATGCTCATTTCAATATTTAAATAGCTCATTCTCTTTTGCCCAGAATCCATATAAATCATTATTCAGATAATAACCACCCCCACAAGGCCTACATCTTTAAAATAAATAACATAAGCAAATTTGATCGATTTTACTCAAAATGATAGCAGTGACCACAATCACAAGTGACTAAGGTTAAAAGAATATGGGATAAATACATGCATTGCAAAATTATAGTTAAAATTTCCATCATTTGATATAAGGAGAAAAGACAAGAGCAACTAGGGTAAAAAACCAGAGTAAATAAGCAAAATGAAATGTGAAAATACACTCTAAGCTGTGAGCTTATTAAAGTTGCCACACCCACCCTATTTACGGGATATGGGCAGCTCTGGAAAGCTACACCACCACTAACCTTGCTGGATAAACCAAATCGGGGCCTCAGTGGAAAAAAGACTTACTTGGGTTTGCCAGAATGATGCCATGACCAACTTTTCCTGAACCTCAGCCTAGAAACAGGCTCTCCCTATGCACTCAATGGCTGAGGTCCTGGGCAGACAGCTGGTGAGTCGGGGTCCATCTCCTATGCATATGGGGGCCTGGAAGGGCACCAGGCTTTTATACCAGAAGCCCTCTTGTGAATAGGAGACTTGTACTGTTCAAGGGTACCCCAAATGCTGTGGGCTTTGTTTCTCTTGATAAAATACATGAGCCACTTTCTTGTCAGCTTTGCTTGAACATCTTTTACATACTTAAGATCTATAAAGCAAATAGAAACAGCAATAATTTATGAGTATTTTTGCTTCTAAAGGGCTTCCCTTGAGGCTCAGCTGGTAAAAGCCTGAAGCTTCAGAGTTTGAGCACAATGTTGTTTGGGGAAAGCAATACCCTCAAGCTGAAGATTTTATTTTATGGAATAAAAAGATTTATTGACCACAAGCAAGTGGTAGGTGGGTGGTAGCAGCTATAGGGGAAAGTTGAACATCAAGAGGCCCTCAGGTGGAAACAAGAATAACAACAACAACCAAGCCTTCAGGTTAGAGATGTGACAACTATCTAGGAGATGGGAGTAGGGAAGGGCTCTTTGCAATTTCTGTTAAGTGCTAACTTTTAGTGCTTAGTTGTTTAATTGCACACATTATACACAACTTTCTAAATATTATGTATAAAACATAAGTTTATTGTCCCTAAACTTGGAAAATACAGATAAACAAAATGAGAAAAGATAATTCTGGCACTGAAATACAATCACAGTTAACATTCTGTATCTCTCTTTCCAGATTTCTGTTGCTCTAGCTCTCTCACTTTCTCTTTAAGTGTAATTTATACACACATGATCTCATTTTTAATGTATTAATTTATATATTCAAATATATGTAAAAAATGTATCATATTGCACATGCCATTCAGAATCTTTTTCTTCTTAACAATCATGTACATTACTCCCTGAAATATAAATTTGATAATAGTAGAGACTTTGCTTGTTCATAGTTCTGTCCTGAGCATCTAGAATAGTACCTTCATGTAGGCATCCAATAATACCTACTGACAGAATGAATAGTGCATGAATATTGTTCCAGGGAAATCAAGTATAGCTATGTATGCATGTAGCATATTAATATATAACATGCATAATTAAATACAGGTATACAATGAACGTCCCAGCACCGTCATCTGTATGCTCTAATCCTGCCTGCCCCAGATCAAATGCTACCTCTATCAAACCCACCTCAGCTTCCCCTGACTCTCTCCTTCCAGCTATTCCTCCTCTGACTACCATGGGTTGTTTCTTTACCTTTCATTGGCACTTAACATTTTCTATCTTGTTTTATAGTTATTTCAGTCTGTGTTTCTTCATCTGAACTCAGAGTAGTTTCAGTATAGCATCTAAGTCTAGTTTATTTTTGTAATAATAATAATAGCAAAGATAATTCTAGGCATGTATTCATCATCTTATGCATCAGGGATTGTATGGTTACATGTGCATTCTTATAATCACAGAAAGTAGGTGTATTAGTTTGCTGTGAGGGCCATAGTAAAATACCACAACTAGCTAATTTAAACAACAGAAATTTATTTTCTCACAGATTTGGATGCTTCGAAGTCTAAGATCAAGGTGCTGGCAGTGCTGAATTCCTCTGGCCTACAGATGGTCACCCTCTTGCTGCTTCTTCACGTGGTCATTTCTATACACACATGCACCCCTATGTCTCTTCCTCTTCTTAAAAGGACACTAGTCATACTGGATTAGGGCCCTACCCCAATGGCCTCATTTTAACATAATTATCACTTTAAAGACCTTATCTCAGAACTTCCCTGGTGGCCCAGTGGCTATGACTCCATGCTTCCAATGCAGGGGGCCTGGGTTTGATCCCTGGCCAGGGAACTAGATTCCACATGATTCAACTAAGATTCTGCATGCCACAACTAAGACCCAGCCCATACGCAACTGATCAGTCATTTCTGACTCTGTCCGCCAGGCTCCTCTGTCCATGGGATTCTCCAGGCAAGAATACTGGAGTGGCTTGCCATTTCCTTCTCCAGGGGCTCTTCCAGTCCAGGGATTGAACCCAGGTCTCTTGCATTACAGGAAGATTCTTTATCGTCTGAGCCACCAGGGAAGATTAATATCTGGCACTGCCAAATAAATAAATGTTTCTTTAAAAGACCTTAGTTTGGTACTTAACATATGACTCTAAATAATAATTCTACCTATAACAGAGTATTATGATTTTTCATATTTTATAGATGAGTTATCTGAGCTTCAAAAAGACAAAATGACTTGCCTGAGGTAGAAATGAGCCTTTCACTGAAGCCCATCTCTCCAGAATCTGTTCTCTGGAACCGCTGTTCCCCTCACCCTTACCTCTCACCTCCTACTCCCAGATCATTTTCAGCAGTGTCTGTGGACATGGTAGCTGGTCAAAGAGTCCGTGTTGAGCAAGTAAATGGAACACGGAATGTGAGTTGGCTAATGATGAAAGAACAGGCCCTGAGACTGGGATGTCCAAGTGGTTTACCTGAGGGCTGGGAGCGAATTGAAAGCATGGATTTAGGGAAATGGTTCAGATTGGCCCATCTAATATTCTCCTCTTCAGTAGTCAGAAGACATGAGGACAATGAACCTTTCTCCAGAAAAAATAATTCAGGCAAATTAGAAAGGAGATTCCAGCCCAACAAAAGCAGGAACTTGACAGTAACTACTGTGTGTCTTCAGAAGGGCTAAGATATTGTTTGGTGTAAAAAGCGGATGAATAAAAAATCTGAGACCTGGATTTAGGTGAATACAAAAGATGAAAGTTAAACCGGCAAATAATGGGAAACAGATCATCGGGATATTGTCTAAAAGAAGGGAAGTACAGGTAAAATTCTAGAATCTTGACACAGTGAACAGAAAGGTGCCACTCTATCAGAAAGTCTACCTTCACAATAAACAATAGATTTTAAAAGTAACAGTGTTCTCTCCAGCTTTCTCAGCTTCCAAACTGTAGCAGACACTTTCAAGTGCCCCACCCTTGCCCGCCTGGTCCTTAACCAGTCAGCCTGACTTCCAGATGCCAACCCCTGAGTACCTCTGCCAGCTTTCTTCAGCCCCTGGAGTCTGCTCTGTTAATGTGGGTGAAAAACAAGAAGTGCCAGAAAATTAAAAGGAGCAGCCCTCAACTAGTTACTAGAAGGAGTTGGTGGACAAATGCCCCAAATCCCTTGGCCCTTTGGTAGAATAACATGTAGATACAGAGTCTATACTACCTCCCAGAGGTCCCCAAAGCCTCGGGTGTCCCTAGTAAAAAATCACTTTAGAACACATTATTTATCCTCTCCCTTACCTTCTTTGCTTTACTTTCTCACTTCACCATGAATGTTTCCTGGGATCACTTCCCAGATGAATTACTTGCTCTTAAATCTTTGTCTCAGAGACCTGCTTCTGGAAGTAGAGGAAGGAAGTAGGCATGTTCTGGGGGCAGAGCATGTACATAGATTCCTAATCCAGCTGCCCATTACATTATAGCTTTCTCCTCTATGACATCTCCGCTTGTGGGAAAGTTAGCAGAAGGTGGCAGTTAAGGAACCAGTCTTGAAAGATCCCCTCCCACAAAAATTTCCTCCTGTTTTAAAAGATGAAACAAAAATTAAATGTGCCCTATATTCCAGGGTCTCAGACTTAACACAGATTTTCCAAAGTGATTTTTAAATATGTATTGTAGTTCTACCACTAAAGAATATATATCCAAAAAGTTCCATGGATATATATTTGAGCAATGCTGAGTTAAAGTCAATCGGGATTTTTAAAGCAGGAATTCTTCTAACATTTTTATGCTAAGGGATACTCAAAATACCCAAGAAGGGGAGAGAGTGTGGAACATCTCCCAGTTTACTTCCCTAAGAGCCTCTTCTGGGGCTAGTGGTCCACAGAACATGTAGAGGCAAACACTGCCTATTTCTAAAATAATCCTTAGGAAGCCCTTCTACAGTCAAGTCTTGGTCTCCTTATTTAGCACCATCTCCTATCACTCTTTTGTCTGCCCCCTTCTGCTGCCCAGACTTCAACACAAAGGTGTTTCTCAGAATCTTCTAAACATATCAGGCCTGTTCATGACTCTGGATTTTTGTGCATGCTACTTCTCAGCCTGGAAAGACATCATTCACTTTCTCACCTGGTGAATTCCTCAGTTGATCTTTCCAGACATGCCCAGAAATTACTTCCTGTGGACAAGCTCCTCTGGCAACCTACATCTTATTTAGTTTTCTGTTCCCAGCATTTTCAAGGGGCCTAGAACCCTCATGGCAGAGACTTGTATGAATGAATGCAAGAAGCATATGAGTGAAGTGAGGTATAAGGCAGTTAAATGATGCTGGACAAGTCATATTTCTTTGAGTCCAAAGGCAGAAATAGAATGAGGGCTTCTCACTCATAGCCTGGGCTCATCCCACTACCTCTGTCCATATTCCAGAAATCAGTGATATTCTTCAGGGAATTTTAAAACTGTGATAAAATATACATAGTGTAAATTTTACCTTCTCAACCATTTTCTACCTTATAGTTCAATAGTGTTAAGTACATTCACATTGCTGGGCAATAAGTCTCCAGGTCTCTCTCTCTTCATCTTTCAAAACTGAAATTATATACTCGTTAAACAATAACTCCCCACTCACCCCTCCCCTAGCCCTTGCACCCACCATTCTACTTTCTATCTCTATGAATGTAACTACTCTAGGACCTCATATAAATGGAATCGTACTGTATTTGTCTTTTTGTGATTAGCTTTATTAGCATAATGTCCTCTAGTCTCATCTATTGTAGCATGTGACAGATTTCTTTCCTTTTTAAGGCTAACATTCCATTGTATGTATACATCATGTTCTGTTTATCCATTCCTTTGTGATGCTTGCTTTGGTGGCATCCCCTTTTTGATACTGTGAATAATACTGGTATGAACATGAGTATATAGATATCTCTTTAGGACCCTGCTTTCAATTCTTTGGGTATATCTAATGCATCTTCTTTGACTCACATTTAAGTTTAACATTTTCTTTTATGGTAGGAAAGGTGCTGAATAATGATCTCAACCTTTCTCTTGTCAGCTATCACCAGAAGCATGAAACCAGCAATTTGATAAAAAACAACTGTGTCAACTAGAACACATTGATTATCTGTAAAAGAAACCAATTTCCACTAGTCTAAGCCAACACGACATCTGGTCCCATCACTTCATGGGAAATAGATGGGGAAAGAGTGGAAACAGTATGAGACTTTATTTTTGGGGGCTCCCAAATCACTGCAGATGGTGATTACAGCCATGAAATTAAAAGATGCCTACTCCTTGGAAGGAAAGTTATGACCAACCTAGATAGCATATTCAAATGCAGAGACATTACTTTGCTGACTCAGTTCAGTTCAGTTCAGTCGCTCAGTCATGTCCGACTCTTTGCGACCCCATGAATCGCAGCACGCCAGGCTTCCCTGTCCATCACCAACTCTTGGAGTTCACTCAGACTCACGTTCATCGAGTCCATGATGCCATCCAGCCATCTCATCCTCTGTTGTCCCCTTCTCCTCCTGCCCCCAATCCCTCCCAGCATCAAAGTCTTTTCCAATGAGTCAACTCTTCGCATGAGGTGGCCAGAGTACTGGAGTTTCAGCCTTAGCATCATTCCTCCCAAAGAAATCCCAGGGCTGATCTCCTTCAGAATGGACTGGTTGGATCTCCTTGCAGTCCAAGGGACTCTCAAGAGTCTTCTCCTACACCACAGTTCAAAAGCATCAATTCTTCGGTGCTCAGCCTTCTTCACAGTCCAACTCTCACATCCATACATGACCACAGGAAAAACCGTAGCCTTGACTAGATGGACCTTAGTCGGCAAAGTAATGTCTCTCCTTTTGAATATACTATCTAGGTTGGTCATAATTTTCTTCCAAGGAGTAAGTGTCTTTTAATTTCATGGCTGCGGTCACCATCTGCAGTGATTTTGGAGCCCCCCAAAATAAAGTCTGACCCTGTTTCCACTGTTTCCCCATCTATTTCCCATGAAGTGACGGGACCAGATGCCATGATCTTCGTTTTCTGAATGCTGAGCTTTAAGCCAACTTTTTCACTCTCCTCTTTCACTTTCATCAAGGGGCTTTTTAGTTCCTCTTTACTTTCTGCCATAAGGGTGGTGTCATCTGCATATCTGAGATTATTGATATTTCTCCTGGCAAACTTGATTCCAGCTTGTGTTTCATCCAGTCCAGCGTTTTTCATGATGTACTCTGCATATAAGTTAAATAAACAGGGTGACAATATACAGCCTTGACATACTCCTTTTCCTATTTGGAACCAGTCTGTTGTTCCATGTCCAGTTCTAACTGTTGCTTCCTGACCTGCATACAGATTTCTCAAGAGGCAGGTTAGGTGGTCTGGTATTCCCATGTCTTTCAGAATTTTCCACAGTTTATTGTGATCCACACAGTCAAAGGCTTTGGCATAGTCAATAAAGCAGAAATAGATGTCTTTCTGGAATTCTCTTGCTTTTTCAATGATCCAGTGGATGTTGGCAATTTGATGTCTGGTTCCTCTGCCTTTTCTAAAACCAGCTTGAACATCAGGGAGTTCACTGTTCACGTATTGCTGAAGCCTGGCTTGGAGAATTTTGAGCATTACTTTAGTAGCATGTGAGATGAGTGCAATTGTGCAGTAGTTTGAGCATTCTTTTGCATTGCCTTTCTTTGGAATTGGAATGAAAACTGTCCTTTTCCAGTCCTGTGGCTTCTGCTGAGTTTTCCAAATTTGCTGGCATATTGAGTGCAACACTTTCACAGCATCATCTTTCAGGATTTGAAATAGCTCAACTGGAATTCCATCACCTCCACTAACTTTGTTCATAGTGATGCTTTCCAAGGCCCACTTGACTTCACATTCCAAGATGTCTGGCTCTAGATTAGTGATCACATCATCATGATTATCTGGGTCGTGAAGATCTTTTTTGTACAGTTCTTCCGTGTATTCTTGCCACCTCTTCTTAGTCTAGACAAGGCTATGGTTTTTCCAGTAGTCATGTATGGATGTGAGAGTTGGACTGTGAAGAAAGCTGAGCACTGAAGAATTGATGCTTTTGAACTGTGGTGTTGGAGAAGACTCTTGAGAGTCCCTTGGACTGCAAAGAGATCCAACCAGTCCATTCTAAAGGAGATCAGTCCTGGGTGTACTTTGGAAGGACTGATTCTAAAGCTGAAGCTCCAGTACTTTGACAACCTCATGCGAAGAGTTGACTCATTGGAAAAGACTCTGATGCTGGGAGGGATTGGGGGCAGGAGGAGAAGGGGACGACAGAGGATGAGATGGCTGGATGGCATCACCGACTCGATGGACGTGAGTTTGGGTGAACTCCAGGAGTTGGTGATGGACAGGGAGGCCTGGCGTGCTGCAATTCATGGGGTCACAGAGAGATGGACATGACTGAGTGACTGAACTGAACAGAATTGAAGCTAATCAGGAGATTTATTGGAAAGGTGTGAGGATATCTGAGTTACCCAATGAAGAGTCAACCTCATACAAGAAAATGCAATACTAGGCTGCAGGAACTAGGAGGACCAGACCTCCAAGTTGCCCTTGGGACTCTCCATCTCTGTCTCGTCTCTCCTCTTCCTGCATGCCTGTTCTAATTTTTTTTTCCCCATCAGTGAGCTCTGGTTCCACCTGGAAGAAAAATGGAATCTGAATCCCCTTGTAACCAAAAATGAGGTCTGGTTGCTCTCTGTCCAAAGCTGATGAAGAGGCAAGATTGGTGGAAAGGAGGAGGGGTGTGTTGAGGGTGGGATTCTGTCCAAAGCCTGACTCCCCTTACCCCCCATCCCCAACATTAGGAGGCAAGAGCTTTTATAGACAGAGGGAGGCAGCTGCATGGGGCTACATGCAGAAACAGCACACTCAACTCTGATAGTTATCTTGAAATTGGTCATTGGTGGTCTGACCATTGTCATCTTAATTGTATGTTTTACAATTAACTGTAAATGTACAATTGATCTTCAGTTCCATGGTCAGTTTGTTCCTATTTCTCTGAGGTCAATTCTGGAAATTTTGACAGCTTATGTCATGGCTACAGCTTGGTCATCACGTAGCTAACTTCTTCCACCTGGTGGGGGTTTCAGTGTCTATAAGACAGCTCACAGGACATGGCTCAGAATGTTGTCTATAGCCCTTGAGGAGGCACTGAAAGGTCCTTGACTTTGCTTAATGACTAAACTATTATTATTTGGTCTCCTTTCACTGTTTTCCTTTATTTCTGCATTTTCTCACTTCTCTGATTAAACTTATTCTTTGGCTAAAGCTTCTCTGCAAATGAAAGGCAGGCTGAGGACATGGAGGGGACGGACCATGGAGTCCTGCTCGGTTTCACTCTTGCTTTCACACTCATGGCTTTAGCCCCTGTAAAGACACTGGCTTAATTCAGTCTCAAACTCAGCATCCCAAATCTGATACCCCAAAATCTCAGTCCCAGATCCAGTATCCCAGGGAAGACTGTTTTTGTTGAGCCCCCAGCCTCTGATAAAGTATGACTAGGAAGGCATAGTCAAGTTGTATAAAATGGCTGCTCTCCGTGCAACGATGTGAATATATACATTGAAGAAGAGCAGACAGACAGTTACCAAAATATCCAGAAGGTCCAGAATGACAATATGTCTGCTAACACCTTCGTATACCGAGCTGAGAGTGAAAGCAACGGAATGAGAAAACATTCAACCACACCTACCCTTGACAAATGAAGTCTCTCATGGAGCCAAGGGGATGGTACTATTTAGGCAGCCATGAGCTCCAGAGTGGAAAAACACTTTAATCAAACTTCTGCTTCAGCAACCAAATGAATCCACAGATAATGAGGCAGGAAAAATGCCTGCAAGCCCTGAGAACTCTTTAGATAAGTGCTTGTGTCATAGGGCAATTCTAACAAGAGACTCATGAGAGGAAAAGAAAAAAAAAAAAGATTTTCTATGGTATCAAGCAAGTCCAGAGGCCAAGATTAAAAGGAAATAATAACAACACCAGAGAGATCCTGGACTCTAATATTTCCAGGAGAGAAAGCCCAAGTTCAGGTACCTCCAAGGCATCTTATTTGATAATTAGATGGAGAAATGCAGTTGGCTATAGGAAGCAGAAAGAAGAGTATAAAACTATGACTAAGAATCAAAGCTAAAGCTCACATCCCCTGTGGCCTGTCTCTGGGAAAATGTTTCTCCTGTTTGTTCATTGATTCTGAATGTTAAGTAAGTCTTTCCAGCAGTGCTTCCAGAGTGCTGGAGCAATGCATCTCAGACAGCAAATGAAAAATGAGGGCTGCAAAGTTCAGAGAATAATAGAAAATTAAATCCTAACTGAGCTGCTGTAAATATCACAGCCAGCAAACAGAGAGCATCAGCAAACTCTATGGACAGTGAGGATAATAAATTTCTCCCCTCCACACAAAAATTACCAGTGGTACATAATAGAGTATTCTAGGTTTGGGGGTAAGGAGGTAGTATTGAGGAGAGAGAAAGGAAGGAAAACAAGTGAGATTTGTAAATTAAAAGAGCCCTTTAGTAAAGAGCTCCTTTTCTCAGCCAAAGCCAACAAGCCAGCTTAAATGACCCTCTTGTCCAGCTTAAATGACCCTCACCAACTGCAAACTCCCACAGCCCATTAGCTCTTTCACAGCACTCATCATTTTAGGGCATCTGTTTGTGCACATGTCATATCTCCATAAACCCCTGGAAGTCAAAAGAGAGGGCTTGTCTCCTTTGTTCATCTTTGTATGCCCCACAGCATCCAGGGAACTGATATTTATTCACTGCCTCCAACATGCCGTGTGCTGGGTGATACCTTACAGTATGGTATCCCCCTGGGGCCTGCCAAGCACCCTGCAAGGGAAGGAGGGCTAGCACATATGGCTGAAGAAGAGACCGAAGCTCAGAGCAGTAACCTGCCTAAATCCACACCACAATGGAGCTGAGATTGGAGCTCAGCTCAGTTCAGTTCAGTCGCTCAGTCATGTCCGACTCTGCGACCCCATGAATCGCAGCACACCAGGCCTCCCTGTCCATCACCAACTCCCAGAGTTCACTCAGACTCACATCCATCGAGTCCGTGATGCCATCCAGCCATCTCATCCTCTGTTGTCCCCTTCTCCTCCTGCCCCCAATCCCTCCAGCATCAAAGTCTTTTCCAATCAGTCAACTCTTCGCATGAGGTGGCCAAAGTACTGGAGTTTCAGCTTCAGCATCATTCCTTCCAAAGAACACTCAGGACTCATCTCCTTTAGAAGGGACTGGTTGGATCTCCTTGCAGTCCAAGGGACTCTCAAGAGTCTTCTCCAACACCACAGTTCAAAAGCATCAATTCTTCAGTGCTCAGCTTTCTTCACAGTCCAACTCTCACATTCATACATGACCACTGGAAAAACCATAGCCTTGACTAGACGGACCTTTGTTGGCAACGTAATGTCTCTGCTTTTGAATATGCTATCTAGGTTGGTCATAACTTTCCTGCCAAGGAGTAAGCACTCAGATCTACCTAATTCCAAAGCCTAAACTGTTTCCTCCTTGCTACATTGCTACTTAGCCATCATATTTTTCTAATAATCTTGCAGATTACAGGAACAATAGCTAATACCTAAGACTTTCTCTAAACCAGGTCCTGGGGTAGATGCTTTCCATGAATTATCACATTTAATCCTTACCACGGCCCAAGAGTTTTATAGTATTGTTGTTCCTGTTTAATAAATGAGCAAACTGAGGCACAGAGAGGTTAATAAAATCATCTAAATCTTATAGTGTGTGCTTTCAATCATTGTCCTACATTGATTTCAAAATAAAAATAAATAAACACATATACACAAACCAGCCAGCATGTTTGGAGTAATTACTGGGCATCAGACTTTGTGAATTTTCTAACTTAGTCCTCATTACAGTCCTTGGGGCAAAGCAGTTGTTCAGTAAATTGGGGAATGAAGAACAACTGAGGATAAAAACAAAGCCACAACTATCACTAGTTGTTAAGGTAGAAAAATCCAGAAACTCATCTGTGTTTGCATTGGCAAACCACAGGTCCCAAGTTATGAAGGGTCAGCGAATGAGTATGAGAAGCATAAGAATAATTCAGACAGTAGAAAGGATTTTAGTTTGAAAAATGAGTGCTGTATAAGATCAATAACAACCTACCCAGTATGAACAGGCCTCTGTTATTACTGTAGCATCTTAAATGAACTGTGCCAGAAAATCAGCATTTACAAAAAAGACAAACAGAAGCCTTCAACTTTGTCTTGATTATATTTCAGAAATTCAGCCTTCTCAAGCTGTTAACAAATCTATGGGATACACCAAGAAGAATTAGATTATTCTGTAGTTGCCTTGGGAGTGTAGAGAGCACTGGACAAAAAAATAAAAATGCTGGGGGTTCTACTTCTGGCCCTCCCAGCTTTCTTCATCATTTGCACTATCCACCAATGCTTCAGCATCACCCTTGAGGTTAGGAACGGCCATATGTCTTGCTTTGGTCGATGAAATATGAACAGCAATGATGTGTTCCTTTCAGAGGGAAGCTTTAGAGTCAGTGCATTGTTCTCAGTGCTCTCTCTTCCTCTGCCATGATGACACATGACGTTCTAGGTGACATCCATCTAGATGTATTCCAAAGTAAAAATTATATGGAGCAGAGCACCTAGTTCACTTACAGCAGGACCATAGCATGGGTGAGGAATAAATGTGTTGTTTTAAGACATGAACATTTTGTTGTTTGTTACTGTAGCATAACTTAGCCCAACCTGATTGACACATGAGCTAATGATGCATGTGACCCCAGGCCGGCTAGTCATTTAATGCATTTACTGACTGGGTATCAGCTTCATTTGTGCAAACCTAGGGAATGAGCCTAGGATAGGGAGGTTTAACATGGGGGGCCAATGAGTGGGCTTCAGGATGACAATGAACCCTTAAATCATAGTTAATATTCTGTGTGTGTGTGTGAGAGAGAGAGAGAGAGAGAGAGAATTTGCAATTTTAAGGGAAGAGGGTTCACAGATTTTCAAATTTTAAGGGGGTTTATGTTACTCAAAATGAGGTTAAGAATCTGGATAATCTCTAAGGCCATTTCCAACTCTAATGTGTTTGTAGCATCTAGAGTAGAAAAAAATACCTAATTAGGCTCCTCTCTGATCTGGTATTTCAGGACTTGCCTTGAGTCAGATTTTATTAAGGTTGTTTTCAAATAATTAAGTTTAAGAGTTCTGCTTAATAGGATTGCAAATATTGAAATCGCAGGAGGTATTCCTTGGTGAAAAGAGGGAATAGTTTAAATTCTTTTAAACTAAAGAAAGAAACATTCTTCATAAACTGAAAATAAGGTCCCAGATCATATGTGGTGGGTGGAGCAGAGTGGAACCTACTTCTGGTGGAAAGAAAAAAGGGTTTCTCTTCCAAAAATACATCCCCCAATATGAGTGAAGGCCTGAAAGTCCAGTGTGATACTTTAGCTAAAGAAAACGCGCTCTCCTAAATATGAAGACGGTTGAATATGCAAGGTTAGAAGAGAGTCAGAGACTTGTAGACAGATAACCTGATTTCAACACTGTTGGGTCACAGTTTTTCACCTACACAATAGGGATAGTAATACTCAGCTGGAACAGGGAGAGTCCTGGCAGCAAAGAGATAACACACTGAAACAGGGTGAATGAGGAGGTTACATGAGGGACTGATTACAAAGCTGAGTTAGGGGTTCAGAGAAACCAACAAGACATACTGAAGTCCTGGGGTAAGGGACAGAGCAGGCGGCCCTTATCACTCCTAGGTCTGAAGGGACAAGGAGAAAGGACAATTATCATGAGAGGAGAGAGCTATAGCAATAATTAGAGGGAAGGGCTACAAAGCAGAAGCTGGGGCCTTTCAAGAGAAACACAGATAGTATTAATCCCTGGTCCAGCATGGAGGGAGCCAGAGGAAAATGTTCCTTTGTCTTCTCCTCTTGCCCACTTCTATCCTTCTGGAGTCTCCCATTGGCCAAACCTAAAGATAAAAAAAAACATGGGCAAGGGAGTCTGTGATATAGTCCACAGAAAGTCCATCTCCTGGGGACAGACAGGACAGAGAAAGTTAGAGAGAGGATATGAAGGGGAAAATGATCATTCCAGCTCTTGGGGTCATTGTAAAGATTCAAAGAGATAACATTTAGAAGCATAGGAAGCATTATATAACAATATGAGCTATTGTTTACTCTTTTCATGAATGAATACTTCACACCCTTTGCTAAAAGCAGATTCTGCTAAGGCTGTGTAGAGAGACAGTCCTTGGCTCTGAGAATGTAGGCGAGGGGACAGGGATAAGACATCCAAGGCTCAGAGTGCAGCCACTTTGCTTAGGGAGATGGGTTGGAGGTTGAAGAGCTGTTTCTGAATGCTTTTACTCAGGATGAACTGGGATATTGCACTGCAGGAATGGAACTGCTGAGACTTGTCTGCCATTCCCCAGAACACTGTTTATGGTGTCCAAGACACCAGCCCTTCTGTGACTCTTCCTGCTGCAATCCCTATTAGCTTCTGTTTTCCAGTGGCTTAGAAGATATACCTTTCTAAGCAACAAGACCTAGAATCGAAAAAGCTTCTTGTTTACACGTCAGGAGATGTATTTCAGATACGTGCATAGATGCCAAAATACTGACATCTTGCTCAAAATGTGGTCCTGCAATGTTTGGGCTGCGTGAGACTCAGTAGCAGTTTTCAGATTAGATTACTCTGAAATGTGTTCCCTCACTAACAGGCATACATGTACTTAGCTCAGGAGTGATATGCCAAACATGGACAGGTTTTGGTGAATTATTCTTTCACAGTACTCGGTAAAGGCAGCTTCCTCCAAAGACTGTGGGGCAACAGCATCAGGAGATCGTGACTTTTCTACTGAGAGTCATAACCTGAGGAGAGACAGTCAACCTTTTGATCTACTCAGTTTCCCTTCTTCCTTCTTGAAAAAAATGCCCCTCCTTCATTGCCTGGGGTCTGGGTGAGACTGTGAACATGTGACCTAAACTGGACAAGTCAGAATTTTTTCCCCAAGGATGGTCCCAAGTTTGGGAAAATCACTGAAACTTATCAACTCATTGGTGGAACTCCCAAAAGCCTGCTCAGTCATTTGTGCCTCCTGTAGATCTCAAATAAGCCTGGACTCTCTTCTGTGGGGCTTGCCTGGTGGCTCAGTGGTAAAGCAGGAGATGTGGGTTCGATCCCTGGGTCAGCAAGATCTCCCGGAGAAGGAAATGGCAGCCCATTCCAGTACTCTTGCCTGGGAAATCCCATGGACAGAGGAGCCTATCAGGCCACAGTGCATGATGTTTCAAGAGTTGGACACGATTTAGCAACTAAACCACCACTGCTGCCCTGCTATGGTTGCTCAGCATTTCTTCTCACCCTCTGACATACTCTGTATCCTTCTAATTCATTGTTCTTTGGTTTACATTAGTTACCTAGGCCAGACACACAGGGATGGTCCAAGTGTGAGGACTGACAAGAATGATAACTTGGATGAGGTGCAGTTGATTCCCAAACTGGCCAATAAGCAAATTATAGACACAGGAGAGGATACATATGAGTGAGTGGGTCCTAGCTCTTCATAGAGGTATGTCTGAGGTTCAGAGGAAAAGGCATCCCACGTAAAGTAAAACCTCTGCCTTTTATACTTTTAGGCTGAAGTAAGGACCAAGCTTGCATTCAAGAGTCTAACAATGACCTCGAAAAGAATGACATAATGCCATTGATAGACCTAAAGATTATCATACTAAATCAGAAAGACAAATACCATACATCACTTATATGTGGAACTTAAAATATAACACACAGGAACATATCTATGAAACAAATAGACTCAAAGATGTAGAGAACAAACTGTGGTTGACAAGGGGGAGAAGTGAGTGGAGGAGGGATGGATTGGGAATTTGGGATTAGAAGATGCAAACTACTTTGTAGAGAATGGATAAACAGCAAGGTCCTACTGTGTAGCACAGGGAATTACAATATATTCAATAGCCTGTGATAAACCATAATAGGAAAGAATACAAAAAAGAATGTGTGTGTGTGTGTGTATGTATGCATGCTCAGTTGCTCAGTCATGTCTGACTCTTTGTGACCCCATGACCTAGAGCCCACCATGCTCCTCTGTCCATGGAGTTTTCCAGGCAAGAATACTGGAGTGGGTTGCCATTTTCTACTCCATAGTATCTTTCCAGCCCATGCATCTAGCCCACGTCTCTCGCATCACCTGCATCGGCGGGTGAATTCTTTTCCACTGCACCCCCTGGGAAGCCATACATGCACATATACATGTACGTATAACTGAATCACTTTCCTATACAGTAGAAATTAACACAATATTGTAAATCAACTACATGTCAGTAAAAGAATTCTTAAAAAATAAAAAGAGTCTAACTATGGCCACATAGTAAAAACTTTGTTGTTCTAAAGTGTTATATTTCCTATGAGCTTCTGCTAAACTAACAATAGGCTTGGTTATGCCGTTATCACTGTTGGTCAAAGCCCATCTATATCCCAGTGGCCAAACATCTTTGCAGGCAGGGCTGATAATATACAACTCCTCCATAATCTGAGTCCAACTTCCTTTCTGTCTTATAACTCACTGTTCCCTTTCACCTACTCTATAGAATTATTATGGGGAAAATACATTTATGAACATTATCAGTAATTCTCATAACATATCAGCAAGGTAAGAATTATTTAACCCTTTTATAGATAAAGGAATGAAATCTCAGATAAGGGATCTAAGTTCTTACACTGAGCAGGAATTCAAACTCAGATCTTTTTACCTTCAAAATACACACTCCTGCTTTATCCTATCCTGCCCAGTTTTTGATCCCAGTTCTGACTCTAATTCTTTCATTCCCTTGAACAAGCACTTCTCCAGGCTCTGTTGTGAGGAAGCTCATCACCATATCTCTCTACAAAATTGCTGGGACAGGATGGAGAGGAAAGAGATGAGAGTATAGAGTGATGTGACCAAAGGATTTCTGATTATGAAACTATATAGCTGTTTCTATTATTTTTGCATTTTTCAATGGCTACTTCTTTAAAAAAATATGAGACATAAATATTCTATCTTTGATTTGGAATTAGAAATTCTCCTACCCACCCTAAGAAAATGAAAAGCCCTAGAGGAAAATGTTTCAGGCTATTTTATTTCTCTCTGCATGTATTTCTTTCTATATTTGCTTTCCAAGGCTTAGACATTCTCAGTGGCAGCTTCTCTTTACAAATTACCCCTCAAGGGACTTCCCTGGTGGTCCAGTGGCTAAGACTCCTTATTCCCAGTGCAGGGGCCTTGTTTCGATTCCTGATCAGGGAACTAGACCCTGCATGCTGCAACTAAAAAGATTCCACATGCCGCAACTAAAGATCCCACAAGCTGCAACAAAGACTGCAGATCCTGTGTGCTGCAACCAAGATCTGGGACAGTCAAAAAAATATTTAAAAAGAAAATAAACCCCAAATATCTCCTATACTGACAGTAAGTTGCTGGGATCACCATCATCATTGTCCTAGGATATTTAATGCTAGTTTAACCACTCATCTTAAGCCCTAAAGAAGCCAGAAACTTAGACTAAAGGGTTCTTTCATCCTGTTTCCTGAATCCCAAGTGTGTTCAGGTGGTCAGCACCAAGCAGGAGAAAAAAGGGAGCTTCTGTGATCCAGGAATCAGGCTGCATCTGAGGACCTGTCCGTTCTAGAACAAATTCTTAAATCAAGCAACCCTGCGACAGAAGCCCTTCCCCCAACTCCAAAGTACTGGTTTTCATCTCAGACAAAGGAAATAATTGGATTTCTGCACAGAGTTCTGTGATATACTGCTGCCAGCTGCATGGCCATAAAACCATTAATTCCTTGCAGAGCATTTTATCTCTGCAAGAGGAAGAGGGAGAAACACTTAGCCCAAGTGAAAGGGAAACATTATCTAAGTGGCACAATGTGAATTCCATTAACACAGAATCCATCTCAACTGGACTGAAGTTCTGGTCAACATTTGAGAATAAGAGCCAGAGAAATTGGAACAGAACAGAGTTCTACCTTCAAGAGCAGCCATGTCCGTCATGCAGCAGTTTCTGGCAAAGAGTGTAGAATTCCAGTTCAAGCTGTGTCTTTCTCTCCTTCTAACTCTTGGCTTTGACATCCGTTTCCAACACATCATCACCCACCAAGTGAGAAACAAGCCAGTCTCTCCACTTCCTCTCCCTAGGTTTGCTTTCAACTCAATGGGGCTTAAAATGTTCATGAGATGCTCCTGGGTCAAATATTTGTGAATCCAATATACTCCAGAAAAGGTTGCTTAGTTGCTAAGTTATGTCCACCTCTTCTGTGACCCCTTGGACTGTAGCCCACCAGGCTCCTCTCTTCATGGGATTTCCCAGGCAAGAATACTGGAGGGGGTTGCCACTTCCGTCTCCAGGGGATCTTCTCGACCCAGGAATTGAACACTCATCTCCTGCTTGACAGGCAGATTCTTTAACACTGAGCCATCTGGGAAGCCCCCAGAGAAAAACAGGGGCTGGAGAAACACAAAGGCATATATGCAACACAGCCTTTGCCCCAGGAAGCCTCCAGAAGAGCACATTGAATTAGTTATTTAAAAGGTTTATGGGGAAGTGGAAAACACAGATTGATAAACAGTGGAACACTGAATACACCCTCACTGAGGAAGCAATGTAACAAGGACCCTCACTAGGCATCTCATTGCAGTTATCTGTAATATTCTTACCTATGCAAATAAGGTTCAACAAAAATTAACTCTGCATTCTGTTTAATTTTTTAAGACTCAGTCATATTTCAGGCTGATGAGAAAACTTTCAAGGGTGTGACTAGTTACGGGTATCACTCCAAATTTTTTTTTTTTTTTGAGTCTCCCCAGTGTTACCTATGTAATAAAAACTTGAGGTCATGGAAGCCAGTACTTCTCTCTCTAATGGTACTAACCCTCTGCAGGCAAGAGACCAAACATAAGTTAAAGTTTGAGCAAGATAGCTTAAGTTAAGGAGTATCCTCGGATCCAAATTTTGCTGCATAATCCTTCAAACTTAGAGATAAATTCTTGTCACTTGTTTTAAACATTATTTTTTCAACCACTTTTAGTTAAGACAATTGAGGTTAGCACCTCTGTTTGAACAGCTGCTCACCATTAGCAGAGTAACTACTCTCTGCACCTGGGGGGATCCTAACAAAGGGGCAAACAGACTGACATCCTTTTCCCTTCAGTCAGAGCTCACTGACCTTGGCCTTGCATCCTTTTGCTCAACTCTTTCTTCTCACCTTCTAAAAGAGTTTTCAAAACAGATCTCCTTGGGAGATTTTCACAAGGAACACGGATTTGCCTTGCCATCCTCTTGGAGTTTTAATAGTTGAATTTAAGGGATTTTGGAGGAGGGGGCTTGTAGCTGGAAAAGAACTCAAAGCTAGCCTACAAAGGATGGTCCTACATTATGTTAACTGAGCACCAGACACCATTAGGGAGTTTTCATATAATCACTATGAAAAGAAAGAGCCACAAATGTTGAATGTCAGCCAGGAAATAAGTAGGTTACATTTGTGCAGATGGTTAATATTAGGGGGAAGGATATCCAGATTCATGATTTTATTTTTCCTTAACAGCAATATCAACAAAACAAGGCAATTCTTTTCGGGCAGTTGAGGTGAAGAACTCAAGTTGTTCATATTTAGGCTTCGTTCATGGCTAATTTCTATTAGTCAACTGTCGTCTATTGACCATCACTGCACGGCTAGATTGTTCCTAGGATTAGATGCCTAAAGGGTTGTTTTATTCAATTGCTGGCTTCCACATTCATCAGGATTGTTAAAATTGTTTAAGTCTAGCTAAGTAAAACACTGCAGTTGGACTTGTACATTTCCCTCCAAAGTTAATTGATGTTCTTAAAATGTCCCCTCTGAATTATAATTGTGAATGGTTACACACAGTATTAGGTTGATAGGCTTTTTATCCCAAACAGTTTACTAATGTGCTGATTGATGCAATGGTAAATGTCTGCTGAAGGAATGAAGAGCATTTCCTGAATATTCTTTGCTTTCTCCTCCTGTGTGGGTATATTTGAGATAGTGAAGAAAGTAGAGGAACAACTATGGAGAGAAGAAGGGAAGATTTAAATGTATGGAGGGGATTCACCCTCCCTTTCACCTCCACACCAACTTCCAAGCCCAGCTCTGAGTGAAAGGCGTATTTAATGCCATTTGTTTATTTAGATTTTCCAAATGATAGGCCATTTACCCCTTTTGTTGTTGTTCAGTCGACTCTTCATGTCTCATTCTTTGCAGTCCCACAGACTGCAGCATGCCAGGCTTCCCTGTCCTTCACTATCTCCCAAAGTTTGTTCAAATTCATGTGCATTTGAGTCAGTGATGCTCTCTAACCAGCTCATCCTCTGCTGCCCACTTCTCCTTTTGCCTTCAATCTTTCCCAGCATCAGAGTCTTTTCTGATGAGTCAACTTTTAAAGTATTGGAGCTTCATCTTTAGTATCAGTACTTCCGAAGAATATTCAGGGTTAATTTCCTTTAGGACTGACTGGTTTGATCTCCTTGCAGTCCAAGGGACTCTCAAGAGTCTTTTCTAGCACCACAGCTTGAAAGCATAAGTTTTGTGGTGCTCAGCCTTTTTTATGATCAAACTCTCACATACATGACATCCATACATGACTACTGGAAAAACCATAGCTTTGACTCTACAGACCTTTGTCAGCAAAGTGATGTCTCTGCTTTTTAATACACTGTCTAGGTTGTTATAGATTTTCTTTCAAGGACCAAGTGTCTTTGAATTTCATGGCTGCAGTCACCATCCACAGTGAATTTGGAGCTCAAGAAATAAAATCTGTCACAGCTTCCATTTTTTCCCCCTCTATTTCCCATGAAGTGATGGTACTGGATACCATGATTTTAGTTTTTTGAATGTTGAGTTTTAAGCCAGCTTTTTCACTCTCCTCTTTTGCCCTCATCAAGAGGCTCTTTAATTTCTCTTCACTTTCTGCCACTACAGTGATCTCATCTGCATATCTGAGGTTATTAATATTTCTCCTGGAAATCTTGATTCCAGTTTGTGTTTCACCCAGCCTAGCATTTTGCATGATGTACTCGGCATAGAAGTTAAATAAGCAGGGTGGCAATATACAGCCTTAACATACTCCTTTCCCAATTTTGAAGCAGTCCATTGTTCCCTGTCCAGTTCTAACTGTTCCTTCTTGACCTGCATAGAGGTTTCTCAGGAGACAGGTAAGGTGGTCTGCTGTTCCCTTCTCTTTAAGAATTTTCCACAGTTTGTTGTGATCCACGCAGTCAAAGGCTTTAGCATAGTCAATAAAGCAGAAGTAGATGCTTTTTCTGGAATTCCCATGATCCAGTGGATGTTGGCAATTTGTTCTCTGGTTCCTCTGCCTTTTCTAAATCCAGCTTGTACATCTGGAATTTCTCAGCTCACGTACTGTTGAAGCCTGGCTTGAAGGATTTTTGAGCATCAAAATGTGAAATGAACACACTTGTACAGTACTTTGAACGTTCTTTGGCATTGCCCTTCTTTGGGATTGAAAAGAAAACTGACCTTTTCCAGGCCTGTGACCACTGCTGAGTTTTCCAGATTTGCTGACACATTGAATGCAGCACTTTAACAGCATCATCGTTTAGGATTTGAAGTAGCTCAGCTGGAATTCTATCACCTCCACTAGCTTTGCTTGTAGCAATGCTTCCTAAGGCTCTCTTGACTTCACAATTCAGGATGTCTGGTTCTAGGTGGGTGACCACACCATCGTGGTGATCCAGATCATTAAGACCTTTTTTGTATACTTCTTCTGTGTATTCTTACCACCTCTTCTTAATCTTTTCTTCTTATATTAGATCCTTGTCATTTGTGTCCTTTATTGTACCCATCTTTGTATGAAATATTCCCTTGATATCTCCAATTATCTTGGAGAGATATCTAGCCTTCCCATTCTATTGATTTTTTTCTATTTCTTTGCATTATTCACTTAAGAAGACTTCCTTAACTCTCCTTGCTATTCTCTAGAAATTGGCATTCAGTGCATATATCTTTCCCTTTCTCCCCTGCCTTTTGCTTCTCTTTTCTCAGCTATTTGTAAGGCTTCCTCAGACAATAATTTTGCTTTCTTGCATTTTTTTTTTCTTGGTGATGATTTTGGTGCACCTCCTGTACACTGTTACGAACCTCTGCCCATAGATTTTTAGGCACTCTATCTACAGGATCTAATCCCTTGAGTCTATTCATTACCTCTACTGTATAATCACATAAGGGATTTGGTTTAGGTCATACCTGAATGGCCTACTGGTTTTCCCTACTTTCTTCAATTTAAGTCTGAATTTTTCAATAAGGAGCTCATAATCTGAGCCAGAGTACATCATGAGAAACGCTGGACTGGAAGAAACACAAGCTGGAATCAAGATTGCCAGGAGAAATCTCAATAACCTCAGATATGCAGATGACACCACCCTTATGGCAGAAAGTGAAGAGGAGCTAAAAAGCCTCTTGATGAAAGTGAAAGAGGAGAGTGAAAAAGTTGGCTTAAAGCTCAACATTCAGAAAACGAAGATCATGGCATCTGGTCCCATCACTTCATGGGAAATAGATGGGGAAACAGTGGAAACAGGGTCAGACTTTATTTTTTGGGGCTCCAAAATCACTGCAGATGGTGACTGCAGCCATGAAATTAAAAGACGCTCACTCCCTGGAAGAAAAGTTATGACCAACCTAGATAGTATATTCAAAAGCAGAGACATTACTTTGCCGACTAAGGTCCGTCTAGTCAAGGCTATGGTTTTTCCTGTGGTCATGTATGGATGTGAGAGTTGGACTGTGAAGAAGGCTGAGCACCGAAGAAATGATGCTTTTGAACGGTGGTGTAGGAGAAGACTCTTGAGAGTCCCTTGGACTGCAAGGAGATCCAACCAGTCATTCTGAAGGAGATCAGCCCTGGGATTTCTTTGGAAGGAATGATGCTGAAGCTGAAACTCCAGTACTTTGGCCACCTCATGCAAAGAGTTGACTCATTGGAAAAGACTCTGATGCTGGGAGGGATTGGGGGCAGGAGGAGAAGGGGACGACCGAGGATGAGATGGCTGGATGGCATCACAGACTCGATGGACATGAGTCTGAGTGAACTCCGGGAGTTGGTGAGGGACAGGGAGGCCTGGCATGCTGCAATTCATGGGGTCACAAAGAGTCAGACACGACTGAGCGACTGAACTGAACTGAACTGAATCTGAGCCACAGTCGGTTCCCAGTCTTGTTTTGCTGACTATATAGAGTTTCTCCCTCTTTGGCTGCAAAGAATAAAATTAATCTGATTTCAGTATTGACTATCTGATGATGTCCATGTGTAGTCTTCCATTGCATTGTTGGAAGAGGGTGTTTGCTATGACCTGTGCATTCTCTTGGCAAAACTCTGTTAGCCTTTGCCCTGCTTCATTTTGTACTCCAAGACCAAACTCGCCTGTAATCCAGGTATCTCTTGACTTCCTACTTTTGCATTCCAGTTCACTGTGATGAAAAGCACATCTTTTTTTGGTGTTAGTTCTAAGAGTTCTTCTAAGTCCTCATATAACTGTTCAACTTTAGCTTCTTAAGTATTATTTACCTCTTTCAGTCAGTTCAGTTCAGTCATTTAGTCATGTCCGACTCTTTGCGACCCCATGAACTGCAGCACACCAGTCCTCCCTGTCCATCACCAACTCCCAGAGTTTACCCAAATCTATGTCCATCAAGTCAGTGATGCCATCCAACCATCTCATCCTCTGTTGTCCCCTTCTCCCTCCTGCCCTCAATCTTTCCCAGCATCAGGGTATTTTCCAATGAGTCAGCTCTTTGCATCAGGTGGCCAAAGTATTGGAGTTTCAGCTTCAACATCAGCTTCAGCACCTTCCAATGAACACCCAGGACTGATCTTCTTTAGGATGGACTGATTGGATCTTCTTGAAGTCCAAGGGACTCTCAAGAGTCTTCTCCAACACCACGGTTCAAAACCATCAATGTGTTCAGCTTTCTTCACAGTCCAAATCTCACATATGTAAATGACTACTGGGAAAGCCATAGCCTTGACTAGATGGACCTTTCTTGACAAAGTAATGTCTCTGCTTTTGAATAGCTATCTAGGTTGGTCATAACTTTCCTTCCAAGCAGTAAGCGTCTTTTAATTTCATGGCTGCAATCACCATCTGCAGTGATTTTGGAGCCCAGAAAAATAAAGTCAGCCACTGTTTCCACTGTTTCCCTATCTATTTGCCATGAAGTGATAGGACCAGATGCCATGATCTTAGTTTTCTAAATGTTGAGCTTTAAGCCAACTTTTTCACTCTCCTCTTTAACTTTCATCAAGAGGCTCTTAGGTTCTTCACTTTCTGCCATAAGGGTGATGTCATCTGCATTACTGAGGTTATTGATATTTCTGCTGGCAATCTTGATTCCAGTTTGTGCTTTCTCCAGCCCAGCATTTCTCATGATGTACTCTGCATGTAAGTTAAATAAGCAGGGTGAAAATATACAGCCTTGACGTACTCCTTTTCCTATTTGGAACCAGTCTGTTGTTCCATGTCCAGTTCTAACTGTTGCTTCCACCTGCATACAGATTTCTCAGGTCTGGTATTCCCATTTCTTTCAGAATTTTCCACTGTTTATTGTGATCCACACAGTCAAAGGCTTTGGCATAGTCAATAAAGCAGAAATAGATGTTTTTCTGGAACTCTCTTGCTTTTTTGATGATCCAGTGGATGTTGGCAATTTGATGTCTGGTTCCTCTGCCTTTTCTAAAACCAGCTTGAACATCAGGGAGTTCACGGTTCACGTATTGCTGAAGCCTGGCTTGGAGAATTTTGAGCATTACTTTATTAGAATATTAATAGGTGAATGGAAAGAATTAGTATTTTTAAAATCTCAGGGTGGAAAAATTGGACAGAAGCTAGTAAGATAAAATTGAAAAGGGATGTATGTAATATCTGGCACTTTTCCTAAAAATTTTTTTTCAAAATCACTGTGTAGAAGAGATCTGGAGGTTTCGGACATTATTAAGTGGTAGAAGGCAAATGAGAGTTGTGTTTTTGTCTGAAACCTCCTTAATTGCCTAAAAAATGACTTACCTTCATTCTGGTAATTCAAGAGCTGAGCCTCTGCAATCAGCTTTAACCTACCCTGCCAACATGATTGGAGAAGGAGATGGCAACCCACTCCAGTGTTCTTGCCTGGAGAATCCCAGGGACGGGGAGCCTGGTGGGCTGCCGTCTATGGGGTCGCACAGAGTTGAACACGACTGAAGTGACTTAGCAGCAGTGGCCAACATGATTCTTTTCATCTCTTCTCCAGTGAGAGCCCTCCACTCTAACCAAGTTGGTCCACACGTTGGCCCTCCAAGGCACTTATATCTTCCCGACCATGATCACAGATATGACTTCCAGAGTCCTTTAGATTACAGCCTGCTTGTGTGGTGACAAAACCAGATTCTTACTCCAGCAGCAGTCAGACCATTGCAGATCTAAAGGTTTAGCTTCCAAAAATGCAACTCAAGGTTAACTTGTAGTTAGACCACATTCTTCTTAATTCAAAAGTCATTCATTATCAACTAAAATTACCAAGTATTGCTTGTTCTGAAATAAGAATTTCTGCCATTCCAGATCTCTTCTACACAGTAGTTTTGAAAAAAAAATTTTAGGAAAAGTGCCAGATATTACATACATCCCTTTTCAATTTTATCTTACTAGCTTCTGTCCAATTTTTCCACCCTGAGATTTTAAAAATACTAATTCGTTCCATTCACCTATTAATATTCTAGTAAAGTAATGCTCAAAATTCTCCAAGCCAGGCTTCAGCAATACGTGAACCGTGAACTCCCTGATGTTCAAGCTGGTTTTAGAAAAGGCAGAGGAACCAGACATCAAATTGCCAACATCCACTTGATCATTGAAAAAGCAAGAGAGTTCCAGAAAAACATCTACTTCTGCTTTATTGACTATGCCAAAGCCTTTGACTGTGTGGATCACAATAAACTGTGGAAAATTCTGAAAGAAATGGGAATACCAGACCACCTAACCTGTCTCTTGAGAAATCTGTATGCAGGTCAGGAAGCAACAGTTAGAACTGGACATTGAGCAACAGACTGGTTCCAAATAGGAAAAGGAGTATGTCAAGGCTGTATATTGTCACCCTGCTTATTTAACTTCTATGCAGAGTACATCATGAGAAACGCTGGACTGGAAGAAACACAAGCTGGAATCAAGATTGCCAGGAGAAATATCAATAACCTCAGATATGCAGATGACACCACCCTTATGGCAGAAAGTGAAGAGGAGCTAAAAAGCCTCTTGATGAAAGTGAAAGAGGAGAGTGAAAAAATTGGCTTAAAGCTCAACATTCAGAAAACGAAGATCATGGCATCCGGTCTCATCACTTCATGAGAAATAGATGGGAAACAGTGGAAACAGTGTCAGACTTTATTTTTTGGGGCTCCAAAATCACAGCAGATGGCGACTGCAGCCATGAAATTAAAAGACGCTTACTCCTTGGAAGAAAAGTTATGACCAACCTAGATAGTATATTCAAAAGCAGAGACATTACTTTGCCGACTAAGGTCCATCTAGTCAAGGCTATGGTTTTTCCTGTGGTCATGTATGGATGTAAGAGTTGGACTGTGAAGAAGGCTGAGCGCCGAAGAATTGATGCTTTTGAACTGTGGTGTTGGAGAAGACTCTTGAGAGTCCCTTGGACTGCAAGAAGATCCAACCAGTCCATTCCGAAGGAGATCAGCCCTGGGATTTCTTTGGAAGGAAAGATGCTAAAGCTGAAGCTCCAGTACTTTGGCCACCTCATGCAAAGAGTTGACTCATTGGAAAAGACTCTGATGCTGGGAGGGATTGGAGGCAGGAGAAGGGGACGACCGAGGATGAGATGGCTGGGTGGCATCACGGACTCGATGGACGTGAGTCTGAGTGAAATCCGGGAGTTGGTGATGGACAGGGACGCCTGGCATGCTGCGATTCATGGGGTTGCAAAGAGCCCGACACGACTGAGTGACTGAACTGAACTGAAGATACATTTACATAGCCATCTATATTGTTGATTTTGAAAACTGTTGATAGGATTTGGTCCAAAAAGTAGGGAAGTTTTTTTTTCCAAATTGGTTTTGATCCATTAAATCAGCATACTTCAGATACATTTGTTCAGTCAACTATGAATCCATCTAAATTTTCTGTGGTTTAGTCTACATTTATTTTGTCTGCATAATTATCATAGGGCACTTTATCAAAAGCTTTGCTGAATCTTTTGTTTGCTCCATGCAGACATATCCCTGATAACTCTAATAACTTGAAAACCTCAGAGACCTATTTAGAGATAATTGAGTCTTAGTTTATTTATACTTGCTCCTGATGATTTCCACCTTTCTAAGTGCTTTCAAACTACTAGTTTAGTTTAATTCAAAATTTCACCAACAGTTAGTACCAAGTTTGTTAATTGTCCCTATAAAACTGGAACATGCCCACCACCATCCTTTGGTAACTTATTTTTGCAGTGGTTTTCCAAGTCTGATGTAATGATCCCGTATTAGTTTCCTATTGCTCCTGTAACAAATTACCATATATTTATTGTCTTAAAATAGTATAGATTTGTCGTGTTACAGTTCTGGAGTTCAGAAGTCAGAAATCAATACCACTGGCTAAAATCGGTATCGACATACCGAGGTATCAGCATGGCAGCATACCTTTTGGAGTCTTTGAAGGCAGAACACATTCCCTTGCCTTTTCCAGCTTCTATATGCCACCCATATCACATCTCTAACCTTTGTTTTCATGATCTTCTCTTCTCTTCTCTGGTTTTCCTGCCTCCTTTTTATAAGGATCCTTGTGATTACATTTTGCCACCCAGATAACCAGGTAAACTGTCCATCTAAAGATCTTTAAGTTAACCACATCAGTAAAGTCCCTATAGCCATGTCAGCAGAAGTCACTGTCACAGATTTTGGGGATAAGAATGAGGACATCTTTAGTTTTTTTTTTTTTTTTTAATGACAGAATTTTCTCTTTATTTCTCCTTGAATTTTCTAGATTTTACTGTCTTGTTTCAAAAATCACAAATTGATACACTATGGGACTATGTATCATTTTGATCTTTTAAAATTTAAGTAGGTATGTTATATAATTGTTTGTATTTATATGTGACATATTCAAAATTGATTTTAATTATAGTAAAAAACCATAATTTAAAATTTACCATCTTAGCTATTTTAATTGTACAGTACTATTAGTTTTATTCACATTGTTGTGCTCTTTGGAAGGAGCCATTATTCTGCCTATTACAAGACCCCAAGATAAACACATAAGCAAGTTGCTTCGATATCTTTGGATATAGTGCATTTGGCTTAAGTACTAAATGCATTTTAATGGGCTAATACTCTTACTATCATCTTTACTGTCTTGGACTATAGTATTCTTTGACATATTAGCATTTCTGTGTTAAAAAACCTTTTCCTTAAGAGGGGAGAGGCATGTAAAAAAGGCACCTGAGAAGTTCTGCTTTCTCTGTCATTTCATTTCATATCATCTTCCCCAAACAATGCTCTCTTCCTTTTTTTGTGTTTTTTTTTTTTTTACTTTAAAAAATAAGTGAAAACACCAAACATTTTTTAAAAGAATTTTTATTTATTTTTACTAATGTAACATTGGATTTGGAAACAGTGACAGACTTTATTTTCTTGGGCCCTAAAATTACTGCAGATGGTGACTGCAGCCATAAAATTAAAAGACACTTGCTCCTTGGAAGAAAAACTATGACCAACCTAGATAGCATATTAAAAAACAGAGACGTTACTTTGCTGACAAAGGCCCATCTAGTAAAAGCTATAGTTTCTCCAGTAGTCTTGTATGGATGTGAAAGTTGGACTATAAAGAAAACTGAGCGCCAAAGAATTGATGCTTTTGAACTGTGATGTTGGAGAAGACTCTTGAGAGTCCTTTCGATTGCAAGATCAAACCAGTCAATCCTAAAAGAAATCAGTCCTGAATATTCATTGGAAGGACTGATGCTGAGTTGAAACTCCAATAATTTGGGCACCTGATGCGAAAAACTGACTCATTTGAAAAGACCCTGATGCTGGGAAAGATTGAGGGCAGGAGGAGAAGGGGACGACAGAGGTGGAGATGGTTGGATGGCATCACCGACTCGATGGACATGAGTTTGAGCAAGCTCCAGGAGCTGGTGATAGACGGGGTGCCTGGCATGCTGCAATCCATGGGGTCGCAAAGAGTCAGACACGACTGAGCGACTGAATTGAACTGAACACTGGATTGCAACATTATGTAAGTTTTATGTGTTCAGTTCAGTTCAGTCGCTCAGTTGTGTCCGACTCTTTGCGACCCCATGAATCGCAGCATGCCAAGCCTCCCTGTCCATCACCAGCTCCCGGAATTCACTCAGATTCACATCCATCGAGTCAGTGATACCATCCAGCCATCTCATCCTCTGTCGTCCCCTTCTCCTCCTGCCTCCAACCCTCCCAGCATCAGAGTCTTTTCCAATGAGTCAACTCTTCGCATGAGGTGGCCAGAGTACTGGGGTTTCAGCTTCAGCATCATTCCTTCCAAAGAAATCCCAGGGTTGATCTCCTTCAGAATGGACTGGTTGGATCTCTTTGCAGTCCAAGGGACTCTCAGGAGTCTTCTCCAACACCACAGTTCAAAAGCATCAATTCTTCAGCACCCAAACTTCTTCACAGTCCAACTCTCACATCCATACATGACTACTATTATATACTATTATATACTAATATTTATACTTCTATATACTCTACAGTGTTTGGTTTTAACATTTTCCCGAGTCTCAACTTACAGTCAAAGTTCTGGATATAGCATCTGTACAGATTTGTGCCACGTCTGTGGTCTTACATGCATCCTTAGCTATGTGCCCTGTTTCTAAGATTCTGTTTTTGTTCCTTCTAAATCTAAGCTTGGATTTTTCCTTGAGCATGTTGTATTTCTTTAATGTCTTCTCAGAGTCCTTCTCATTAGGATAAACCAAAATTACAGAGTAAGCATTCCTTTTTTTAAAGCTACTTATTCTTCTTAAGTGATAGTACCTTTTAGAAACTGACTATGGACTCATTTTACCTTTCTCTGATTAAAAAGAATCCAATGGATGTGTCTGAACATGGCCATTTGTTCCCTTTCTCTGCCCTTATGAATTCCAGGGTGATTCAGTCACTTCCTCCCATGTCTCCCATACCTCTGTTTCACCAACTGCTTTTCTTTTCTGGTCAGAATTCATTTTGTCCTCTAATCAGCTGTTCCACTTTTAGCAATAGGAGTCTCCCAGCAGATGTCTGGAGAGTTAAAGTTGTGACATCATCACATCACTATTATAGGGCCAAGCAGTCCTTACCTCAACCCCCATCACTTCTGTGCATCCTTTCATCTCAGCCCACAGGTTTCCATACACAATGCTGGACTTTTCCACATGGTACTTTGCTAACATCTAGTGCTATGACTTGAATGGGAGGGCTGGAGCTAAGAAAAGTTAGAGCACCAACTAGACAGGGGTTCGGAGAGGAGTCAGTAAGCAGTCCAAATCCATCTGCATATTCTGTAGGTGAATGAACAAAGGACAAGCACTCCGGTTTAGTTTAAGGGAGTCACACCGTTTCAGGAAAGAAAACTTCACTCCAGCTACAAGAGTAGAGCATGTAGCTGAGGCTATGGCAATCATTACATTTTCCTCCATAACCGTAGTAGTTAGAGATGAGCACACAACCTGAGTCAGACGAATCAGAGTAAACATCAGGACTTTGGCTGGGGAGGCTGGAATGAAGTTTCTCTGGCCTGTATAAAAAGCCTACGGTTCGTTGAATGCTTGGAGGAATCTTGGGATCTTAAGAAGAGCTCATTTTAAATAAAGTGGACACCATGGAAGGAGAAAAAGACAAAATGACAGCAGTCAGGTTCTTGATGACATCAGTGAATCATAAAATCAAGTCTTCCCTGTGCACAGCCCCTCTTTAGGATTTTCATTTAATGTTGAAGCCCCTATGAGTTGGGGTTGCTATTCAGAATGTATCCTTCTACTCTGCAAGTTGATCTGAAGCTCTGTTCCCTCAAATTTCAACAATAACTAGGAGATTGGATTAAAATATTAAGTTCATTTTATTTTTATTACTAATATTTCTGAATATTAAACTTGGGCCAAAAAAAGTGGTTTATTTTTATAAACTGGAAATGCCAATAGAAAAGGACAAAATATATGGATGTGTAGCATTATTAAAGGGACAGGTGTCAGGAAGTAGTCTTGTTAGGGGGCATGGTGTAATTTTGGCTGAGATGAAAAGGAGGTTTGAAAAGACAGAGACAAACTCCCAGGGCGCAAGTCCCAAAAGAAAGCAAGGGTGAAACTTGTCAGGGATGAGGGGGATTGAGGGAGCTCCATTGAGTTGGAAGACAGGGTGGGAAGACGGTGAGATGAATAACTTGAGAATTGTTCGGGGTGAGGAAACAACTGATTTGGAGTTCAGTCCACTCAGTGAGTCAAGTGGAGTCAAAGAGGACTGAAGGAGTGTCAAGAATCAAGAAGGACAGAGGGCTGAGAAGTGACATAAAGGAGAAGGCGATCTGGCAGGAAAGAAGGAGTGGAGAGTTATGGGGGAAAGCTATGGTCAGTGAGTCAGCCCTGAGTTCCAGCGACATAAGGGCATTGTCATCTTCTACTTTCTGTCTCTGTCTCTATGCTGGCTACAAAAAAGTATAAGGAGATATTCTTTTAAAATGCTGTATTTCCTCCCAACATTTTGCTTCCACAGTTTCAATTTCAATCTCAGGCACAAATATACCAGATCTGGGCAGCTGGTAAAGTCAATTAGATCACTTAGTCAAACATCAGTGATGTATACAGAATTCCATTCTTCCTCTCCTTCAACCAGGTACATAAACATCCCTGAATCCTACAGACACCCATAAGAGTAAACCTGTAAAATATCCCTTTTTGGATACTAAGAGTGGTCCCCAATCAGAGAATTTAACTTTTGCTAATAAATTTTATAGTTCTCTTCCCAAGACTCTCTTCCCTTAGTAAAGCAATTCCATTTTCCACTATAACAGGAAAAACAACTTGTAAAAACCCCAAAGGGCCATGTGCGCTTAGTTGCTTCAGTTCTGTCCAACTCTCTGCGACCCCCATGGGCTGCAGCCTGCCCGGCTCCTCTGTCCACGGGGTTCTCCATGCAAGAACTCTGCTGTGGGTTGCCATGCCCTCCTCCAGGGGATCTTCCTGACCCAGGAATCAAACCCACATTTCTTACATCTCCTGCAATTGCAGGCAGATTCTTTACCACTGAGCCACTGAGGCAGAGCCCTAAAGGGCTATAGATATTCTCTAATTCACCTCCCTCCCTTTCGCAATCTGGAAAGTTGAGGCCCAGAAAATGACAAATACTCATATGGGAATGGCCAGCCTGGCATCTGCTTTAGTATTGTGGTCCCCTGAGCCCTGGCCTTGGTTTGTTCCTCCACATAACGAGGGGCTCTCCTCAACCCACTTTTCCCAGCAAACTAAATTTTGCTTAAGGTCCATCTTTTGTACTAAAATTTATCCTCATTTCTGCCCAATTCCTGATTATGCATAGGGTTTACGTATGTGTATGTTTCTACTGATTTTAGTCTCTTTCCCCCATCAGAGTATAAGCACCATTCCCCACCAGGCATGGACCACCTCTCAATGATGTCAAGCATCTTTTCATATGCTTATTTGCCATTTGTATGTAGAGAAATATCTATTCATATCCTTTGCTCATTTTCTAAATTGAGTTGTCTTTTGTTGTTGTGTTGTAAGAATTCTTTATATATTCTGGATATTAGTCCTTTATCAGATATATGGTTTGCAAATATTTTCTCCCATCCTATATGTTAACTTTTCACTTTCTTTGATGAAATCCAATTAATTTTTTTCTTTCACCACTATGTTCTTAGTCCGTAGGATCTTTGAACTCCAGACCTCACTACCAGTGATGTCATATCTTCCTTACTTCACCTTCAGAGGAACACATCTGGTGGATCATTGACTAGTCAAAGACTGGCTCCTACAAGGCAGGTCAAAGGATCTGAAAAGCAGGAGTAACAGAGGGAGCAGGGATCCCATGGAGAAACATGGTCACCAGATGAGTGCTTTCAGCAAGGGTTAGGGTAAGGGATCTTTCCAGACAAAAATGCACACACATGGTCGCCACACACACCAGGAAAGCTGTCTCCCATAGCTGCCTACACCTGGAAACTGGCTGCCACCCAGTGGTGGAAATGGGCAAGGCTTTAGGGTACTAGTTAGCAGTTAGTTACTAGTTGCTAGCAAAAACATTTTGCTTGAAATTTCAGATAGGCCACTCTTTGGGACAGGATGTGTTTGGTTTGGGGGTTGTATTTTGTTCCACTGGGTTTCAGTGAAGGACAGGCTCCTCTTTCTAAGCTTGAAACTGCCACCCTGGAGAGTTGCTTCCAAAGGCACAGCACCACATTCCAGCAGGAAAGCGGCACTGTCTTGACTGGAGCAGTTTGCTTGGTGGCCCAGTTGTGCCCCTTATATGCTACTTGTACACTTTATAGATTTCTAACCTGCCAACAGTAGGCTCCTTAATTTGAGGTGATTTTCCAGCAGTGAAAGATCTGTTGGGATGATGTCTGTAGCTGTGAACCAGAGAGGATGCAAGCCATAACCTTGGGTTTGATCTTCTTACTCCAAACTCTAAATGATCAGAATAGATAACACTAAATTTGGGAGGATAAAGAAGAAGCCTCACTTAATAGACTAATTATTTTAAGTTATAATTCAGTAGTAACATCTCCAAGGCACCTCAATTAAATTCAGCTTTTGATTGGCTAGTGGCAGAAATACATCTCAAATTAGCTTAAACAAAAGGTGGAGTTCATAGTAAAGATTTGGGGATATCTCATGAAATCACAGGGGGCTTCCCAGGTGGCACTAGTGGTAAAGAACCCACCTGCAAATGCAGGAGTCACAAAAGACTCCGGTTTGATCTGTGAGTTGGGAAGATCCCCTGGAGGAGGGCACGGCAACCCACTCCAGTATTCTTGCCTGGAGAATCCCATGGACAGGGGAGCCTGGTGGGCTACAGTCCATAGGGTCACGAAGAGTTGGACACAACTGAAGTGACTTAGCACATGTAATCAGAAGTAGGTTGTAAAACCAAATTATTAACTGGTAATGTATGTTGTAGGGCCTTCTGGATAGTGGGAACCTAAATTCAGTCTTACTTAAAATGCTGTCTCCATCTATGCTATAGCCTGTGCTGATTCCATTCTCTCAGAGAGAGAGAATTCTCAAGAAAATCCTCTCTCCATTCCATTCTCTCGTACAGTTGGAAACAAAAGCATTGAAAGGTCCCGTATTTCTCATTGCAGCTCCTACCGTGGAGGGTCTAAATGAGTCAGGGCCCAGTCACAGATAACAGGAACCCCCTCCTATAAGTTTAAGCAGAAGGTAGAAGGATTAAGTTTTACCATGTGATGCCTGCTCCCTTCATCATTCCTAGAATTAGGTGGTTACAAAATCACTGGAAGAGCTGGAGATATAGACACCATGATGAGCTCCCAGGAATAACTTCTAGAACAATGCCATGTATTTGCTGCCACAATCAGAAGGCTTCCCACTGCTTCTGCTGCTCTCCTTGCAAGTGGAATCAATGTCTCATGTTCTGCTTCTGACACCCCCAAAGCTAAGTACCAGCCATTGGGACCTCAGCTACCTCAGTCACAGAATATCGAACATCTACATACCACGCTCATCCAGAAGTTCACAACACGCGCTTCTGCCTTCTACATCTCTCAAGAGCCTCTGCTTGGTATCAGTTAAGTCACATGAAAACCCAGCTATAAGAGAGTCTGGGTAAGGATGTGCAAAAATAGGAACCCTTGTGCATAGTGCATGGGAATGTAAAATGGTGCAGCCGTTGTGGAAAACAGTATGGAAATTCCTCAAAAAAAAATTAAAAATAGAACTACCATAGGATGAAGCAATCCTACATTTGGGTATATACCCAATTAAATCTTAAAATAGGATCTTAAAGAGATAACTATACACCCAGGTACAGTGCAGAATTACAACAGCCAAATTTGAAGTAATCTAAATGTCCATTGATAAATAAAAGGATTTTTTTTAAAAAATGTGGGACATACATACAATAGAATATTATTCAACCTTAAAAAAGAAGTAAATCCCATCACAGAGTACAACATGGATAAACCTTAAGGATATTATACTAACTTAAATAAACTTACCATAAAAAAAAAAAAACTGCATGATTCCACTTGCATGAAATACTTAGAATAGCCAAAATCAGAGAGACAGAAAGTAGAATGGTGGTGGTCAGGGGCTGGGGAGAGGAGAAACTGGGGAGCAGTTTTTTTTTTTTTTTTTAACAAGTATAGAGTTTTGGTCTTGCAAGTGGAAAAAGTTCCAGAGATCATCCCCCTCCCCACACATGTGCTTGCATATGATAATTTACCACTCCAAAAGCAGCAAGGCCTCATGGGTATGCATTTCCCCTGGAACAGGGAATAAGAAAGAATCCCTATAAACTCCAACTAACACAAAGGAAGCTCTCCAAGTTCTGCTCCACGTAGACTTCACCTGTATAAACTAAGTGGGGTCAAAAGCAATATTCTCTTTTTTTAAAGTTGACAAAACTGAGGAAAATTTGTAATTTCAGTCACATTGGAGAGTCTAAATTAAAGGTTAATTTGGGTGTGTAAATGTGTTGCAAGTATTCATGATAAATATTGGGTATATATACCTATGTTGTTGTTGTTCAGTCAGCAACTCGATTCTCAGAGTTGGACACGTCCAACTCTGCAACCCCATGAACTGCACAGTCCCAGGCTTTCCTCCTGTCCTTCCCTATCTCCCAGAGTTTGCTCGAATTCATGCCCATTGAGTCAGTGATGCTATCTCACCATCTCATCCTCTATCGTCCCCTTCTCCTCCCACCTTCAATCTTTCCCAGCATCAGGGTCTTTTCAAATGAGTCAGCTCTTCGCATCAGGTGGCCAAAGTATTGGCAGCTTCAGCATCTGTCATTTCAATGAATATTCAGGATTGATTTCCTTTAGGATTGACTGGTTGGATCTCCTTACAGTTGAAGGGATTCTCAAGAGTCTTCTCCAGCACCACAATTGGAAATCATTAATTGTTCAGCACTCAGCCTTCTGTATGGTCCAAAGTCCATATTACTTTATAATTTTCAGCAACTTTCCTCTTCTGAATCTTTCCCATCTTATCCAAGTCTAGGAAGTTCTTTCATAACAAAAAGGCCTGTTAAGATCCAATGATGACTGTTTTCCTAACAGAAGTAAAAAAATTTCAGTCTACTATGGAGAATTATATCAATTCCCTGGAAGACAGAAGAGGTTTCAGTCATTTTATGTCCATCATAGAATTTTTTTCTTCTAATTAAAATCAGTTTTCATGACCATGACCAGGCCACATAATGGCCCTCCAAAGATATTTGTATCTTAACCCCCAGAACCTGGAAATATGCTATAGTACTTCACATAGCAAAAGGGATTTTGCTGACAGGATTAAGTTTAGAGCCTTGAGATTGGGCATTTACCCTGGATTATCCATGTGGGCCCAATCACTTGGGTTCTTAACATCTGAAACCCTTTCCTAACTGTGATCAGAGGGTGACATGACCACAGAAGGGTCAGAGAGCTGTAATATTGCTGCTGGCTTTGAAGATAGAAGAAATGAGTCAAAAGCCAGTTGATATGAGTGGCTTCTAGAAGTTAGAAAAGGTAAAATATTAATACGTACATACATTTGAAAGGAAGGCTTTCAACACTTTAATTTTATGCTAGTGAGACCCATTTGGACTTCTGACCTCCAGAGCTGTGGTGGTGGTAGTTTAGTTACTAAGTTGTGTCCGACTCTTAGGGCCCCATGGTCTGTAGCCCTCCAGGCTCCTCTGTCCCTGGGCTTTCCCAGACAAGAATATTGAACTTGGGTCTCCTGTGTTACCTGCACTGCAGGTGTGTTCTTTACCAATGAGCTACCAGGGAAACCCAACCTCCAGAGCTATATAATAATGCATTTGTGTTAAGTCACTAGGTTTGTGGCAATTTGTTATAGCAGCAGTAGAAAACAAATATAATGACAAAAATGAACTTCACAGAGAATATTTTTTTTAAATACATGATGACAGAGACCATGTGGGTGAAATAGGAATATTCTACCCAACCCTGGCTTGACTCCTGGGTCAGGAAGATTTCCTGGAGAAGGGATAGGCTATCCAGTCCAGTTTTCTTGGACTTCCATGGTGGCTTAGATGGTAAATAATCTGCCTGCAATTGGGGAGACCTGGGTTCAATCCCTGGGTTGGGAAGATCCCCTGGAGGAGGGCATGGCAAGCCACTCCAGTATTCTTGCCTGGAGAATCTCATGGACAGAGAAGCCTGGTACACTACAGTCCATGGGGTTGCAAAGAGTTGGACACAACTGAATGACTAAGCACAGCAAAGCCAATGTTCTAGTAACATTCACTTTTTTTGCATAAGCTCAACACACATCTCGTTACTGTGAAAAGCAAGGACAGAAATACAACCAGAAAGAAATGGAAGGCACTCTCTTTCAAACGTTCATAAAGGGTGACTATGTTTTATAAGTTACATTATCTCATTTCTCATATTGTTTGAAGTTACCAACCTTGTCACCACTGAGTTTTAGGGTGTCAGGACAATCAAGTGTCCATCCATAAAAAGAAACATTAAATATCACACACAGCCCGAATAAAATGATGGTAACTGGAAAATAATAGGAGATTCTTGAAAGAAGGATGATAATAAAAGAGTTAGGACCATGAGGTCCAGCCCCTTCACCTGGGAGAACTGTCCTCCTGTGCTGGCCACGGAGGACACAAATTTTTATTTAATTTGCATCATACTGTTAGAAGCTTCTAGAACTTTGAAATAAAAGAAAATTGTAGGACATCATGTACTCCCTTTCCCAGAGCTGTTTTCCTTTCGTAAGCTCATCATTGGAAGCTATTGCTGCTCCATTTTTCCCTCCTTAAAGCTACAGTGAATATGTTTCTCATGAGATGACATGGAACCACTATTAAAGTTATAGGAAATAAACAGAATACATCACAATCAAGAGACACAGGGATCTAGTTATGAGGGTCAGCCTGTCTGATCAGACCAACCACTATATAGCCATCTACTTGCATAGTTCTTAGAAATCCCAAGAAGCGCAGGTAAATATACCTTCCCAAATCAACACATGTACACCCACCCCCACCCTATGCACACGGTCACAGCCACCGAGCTCTGTGAAGCCTTGCTTTGTAGTATAAACTTCCCAACACCATGGCCATAGGTGATTGATCTGGGGGTGGGCAACTGACACAGATTAGTAAATCAGAGTCTCTTCTCCAAGAAAGCAGTCCTGGAGAAAGAGAGGAGGTGGGGGTGTGATGCAGACAATGACAGAGAGAAATTTTCCTGGAGAATCACAACTATAACATTTAAACTCAAAGGCTGTGGGAAAAACTAGTTTTTTCTACCAGGCAAATCAAACGAGTAGAGGAAACTAGACTGTAAAAAGAAAGAAAGAAAATGAAGCAGATGTAGACACACTCTTGTGGTTCCCTTCTGCTCTTGGCTTAGCTGCATCCTGACCCTAGAGTATTCTAAAACATCTCCTTGCCCTTTCAATAAATTCTTTTGCTTTAGTTGGTTTGAATGGGTTTTGTCCATATACAACCAATGTCTCATGACGAATAAGGCCCAGTGCTGAGGAGTGAGTTTGAGTTGTGATGATATGGCTTTTGGGTGGAATACAGCCTTGGCAGTCTTACCACCACCATTAGCACCTCACTTCTGTCGGCAAATATGCAAAAACTAACCAGAGAAGAAGGCTGCTTTTAAATGTCTCTTTTAAGGATGTAAGGAGGAAGGTAAGAGATTCCCTTACTCGTTTCAAAAATAACTCTATTTTACTCTACTTTCTCCTGCATACATCTCAAGAGGAGAAATAAACTAAGGAGCCAATTACTTTAGTCATTTACAAAAATGGCTATGATTGGAACAAATGAAAGTAGAAACTTACTAGTAAGCTAAATAATACAAAGGGCTAACTCCAACCAGAATTCATGTGATGATAAATTACTGCACTGTTTCTGAAAAACATCTACTTCTACTTCATTTACTGTCCTTGAGCCTTTGACTCTGTGTATAACAGCAAACTGTAGAAAATTCTTGAAGAGACAAGAATACCAGACCACATTACCTGCCTCCTGAGAAATCCGTATGCAGGTCAAGAAGCAACAGTTAGAACAAGACATGGCACAATGGACGGTTCAAAATTGGGAAAGGAGTACTACAAGGCTGTATATTGTCATCCTACTTCACTTCAGTTGCTCAGTCAGGTCCGACTCTTTGTGACCCTGTGGACTGCAGCACGCCAGGCTTCCCTGTCCATCATCAACTCCTGAAGCTTACTCAGTCTCATGTCAATCAAGTTGGTGATGCCATCCAACCATCTCATCCACTGTCATCCCCTTCCTATGAGCCATGCCATGTAGGGTCACCCTACTTATTTAACTTATATGCAGAGTTGCTGCTGCTGCTGCTAAGTCACTTCAGTCATGTCTGACTCTGTGCGACCCCATATAGATGGCAGCCCACCAGGCTCCTCTGTTCACAGGATTCTCCAGGCAAGAATACTGGAGTGGGTTGCCATTTCCTTCTCCAATGCATGCACACATGCTATATCGCTTCAGTAATGTCTGACTCTGTATGACCCTATGGACAGCAGCCCACCAGGCTCCTCTGTCCACAGGATTACCTAGGCAAGAATACTGGAGTGAGTTGCCATTTCCTTCTCCCTATATGCAGAGTACATCATGTGAAATGCCAGGCTGGATGAAACACAAGCTGGAATCAAGATTGCTGGGAGAGCTCTTTTCATGCCTAGCGCAGCCATGGCTCGGGGTCCCAAGAAGCACCTGAAACGCGTAGCAGCTCCAAAACATTGAATGCTGGATAAACTGACTGGTGTGTTTGCCCCTCGTCCATCTACCGGCCCCCACAAGCTAAGGGAATGTCTCCCCCTAATCATTTTCCTAAGGAATAGACTTAAGAATGCCCTAACCGGAGATGAAGTAAAGAAGATTTGCATGCAGCGTTTCATTAAGATTGATGGCAAAGTCCGCACAGATATAACCTACCCTGCTGGTTTTATGGATGTCATCAGCATTGATAAGACAGGAGAGAATTTTCGTTTGATCTATGACACCAAGGGTCGCTTTGCTGTTCATCGTATTACACCTGAGGAGGCCAAGTATAAATTGTGCAAAGTAAGAAAGATATTTGTGGGGACAAAAGGAATCCCTCATCTGGTAACCCATGATGCTCGTACCATCCGTTACCCTGATCCCCTCATCAAGGTGAATGATACCATTCAGATTGACTTGGAGACTGGCAAGATTACTGATTTCATCAAATTTGACACTGGTAACCTGTGCATGGTGACTGGAGGTGCTAACCTGGGAAGAATTGGTGTGATTACAAACCGGGAGAGACATCCAAGTTCTTTTGATGTAGTTCATGTGAAAGATGCAAACGGCAACAGCTTTGCCACTCGGCTCTTGAACATTTTCGTTATTGGCAAAGGCAACAAACCATGGATCTCTCTTCCCCGTGGGGAGGGTATTCGCCTTACCATTGCTGAGGAGAGAGACAAGAGATTGGCAGCCAAACAGAGCAGTGGATAAAATGATTGCTATGTGATGTGATTGGAAAAGTCTTTGTAATTAAAGATAAATCCAAGTGAAAAAAAAAAAAGATTGCCTGGAGAAATATCAATAACCTCAGTTATGCAGATGACACCACCCTTGTGGCAGAAAGTGAAGAAGAACTAAAGAACCTCTTAATGAAGGTGAAGGAGGAGAGTGAAAAAGCAAGCTTCAAACTCAACATTCAAAAAACGAAGATCATGGCATCCAGTCCCATCACTTCACGGCAAATAGATGTGGAAACAGTGTCAGACTTTATTTTTGGGGGCTCCAAAATCACTGCAGATGGTGATTGTGCAGTCACGAAATTAAAAGACACTTGCTCCTTAGAAGAAAAGTTATGACCAACCCATACAGCATATTAAAAAGCAGAGATACTATTTTGCCTACAAATACTCATCTAGTCAAAGCTATGGTTTTTCCAGTAGTCATGTATGGATGTGAGAGTTGGACCATAAAGAAGGCTGAGCCCTGAAAAATTGATGCTTTTGAACTGTGGTGTTGGAGAAGACTCTTGAGAGCCCCTTGGACTGCAAGATCAAATCAGTCAATCCTAAAGGAAATCAATCCTGAATATTCATTGGAAGGGCTGATGCTAAAGCTGAAGTTCCAATACTTTGGCCACCTGATGAGAAGAGCCAACTCATTAGAAAAGACCCTGATGCTGGTAAAGACTGAAGGCAGGAGGAGAAGGGGATGAAAAGAGGTGGAGATGGTTGGATGGAATTACCAACTCAATGGACATGAGTTTGAGCAAGCTCAGGGAGATAGTGAAGGACAGGGAAGCCTGCAGTGCTGCAATCTATGTGGTTGCAAGGAGTCGGACACTACTGAACGACTGAACAACAACAACTCTGAAAATTAAAATATGCATACTCTCCCTGTTCCCAAAACACACAGAGCTTCTCTCTCTCTCTCATAAACACACACACACACACACACACACACACACACACACACATCCCTTTCTCAGTCTTAATGCCTCATATCCCACTCTGTCAGTTCATGGGTAGTATGACAGACTCTCCTAAGATCACAAAAGTGATCATGTAGCAGAGAAATAGCTGTCAGATATAATGATACAAAATCTGACCTGAGCTAATATAGAGCATAAAGCCAAGATGTGCCTTATTAACTGCTGGTTTCTAGCAATGTCTCACATAGAAAACAAACCATATGAAAATGCTGTTACACACCTAACATGAGGTTTAGAGTGTCAGATTTGGAGTCAGGTAGAATTTGTTTTCTGTACTAGCCATACTACTGACCAGCTATGCACTATTCAAGCTCTCTGGACCTCAGTTTCCACATCTTCTGGATTAGAGAGATAATATTAGCCTCATGGCAGTGTTGCTGCATCAGGCACTCTGTAGGTACAAGATAGCCCTGGTGACACCCCACCAGGAATGGACAAGGAGAATCCTTAGGCATTCTTGGGAACCAAAGAGTCTTTCTTCTGTCTTTTCAGAGTTTCTCTAGGCCAGGTTTTCCTTTCCTATAATTAGGCCTAAAGAACTGCCCCAAGCCAAAAATAGAAAGTCAGTACTCAGGAATCTTCAAAAAAGAAGATCAAGAAACCTATGCATGAGAAAATTTCTTCAACTCAAACCTATCTACAATGTAGAGCATCTTTCCATTTTCTCTCCTTCCTTTCCCTTCTCTTCTTTCTCTTCCTTCTTTCCTCTTTTCTTCCTTCTGGCTTTGACAAGAATTAGAAAAAGGAATATTTCACATTTGTCTACTAAAACAAAACAAAAACCCTGTTCAGCTGTTCCTTATTTAATCTAGATTTGCAGACTTGACAAGGCTCATAAAGCATGAGCTTAAATAAATTCTTATTCTCACCTTCACCCCCGTCCTCTGCCCAGGCTAATTACTTCCATGACCCCTTCTCCCTTAGAGAGAAAGTAAGAATCATTCAGAAGATGTCACCTGGATGCTTCTAGTGGTTCAGTCAGCCCAGCCTGGCTTAGTACAGACACACTCGTGTAAGTGACTCATGATTTATCTTGGGAGGGGTAGGTGTGCATGTCTCCAGCCCTGTATAATCTTCACTTCAATCTTGCACGCAGCTATCATTTTACTTTCTCTGTGGGTGAGGGATCTGTGATCAAGAGGGGTGGAATGACTTTCCCAAAGCCCTGTATCTATCTGACTTCAGAACACTGTGCAGCCTCAGTGTTCTTAGCAAGGATAATTCATATTATGTCATTCCTCTGCTTGAATCTTTTCAATGGTTTCACATCACACTTTCAGTAAAATCCTGACTCCTTCTCGCAATGTGCAGAACCTACCATGATTTGGCCCCTGCCTTCTTCAAACTAGCCAGTCACTGGCAATCAAGAAGGCTGACATAATTTTGCTAATGGGATGAAGACTGGTTAACATTATATCAAGTAATAAAGTATAGTGTTTAGGATGATTTTTTTTTTGCAGTGCAAAAATCAGTTGTCTCTACATTCTTGCTATCTGCCAGAATCATTTACATTGCAACCAGTTTTCTATAAAAGAACATCTATCCTTATCAAATTGTACAATATCCATCAATCAAAAGACAACCAAAAGTATTCCTTCTATGTAACCAGCTAATCCCCAAAGCATCAACTATACAGTGCCTAGCACCCCACTGAAAGGACATTCAATAATCTTTTTTGCATATTTCCAAGTCTTGGATAAGTTTCCCTGACAATAACTTTGCTGTATCTTGGCTTTCCATATAGCTGGGAGAAGATTAGTGTCAGAATCTGCTTTCATGCCCAGAGTCAAATAAAATCCCTGAGTTGGAAATGGTTCAGGGTAAAAAGAGAGGATTGCAGGTTCTGCTGATTTGGCCAGAGATGGCATTTTCTAAGTTCATGGCTCTGAATAATGCTTGGAAGATGACAAGCATTCAATAAACTTTTGTCAAATAGATAACTGAAGGAACAGAGAGTGGAGGGAAACAAACTGGGGTTTGAATACAATTTCTGTCATTTGCTGACAGGGTAATCCCAGCTAAGGGTTTACCCCTAGCTAAGGGATGGTCATCCCACCATCCCACCTGGTGACCCAGATGGTAAAGAATCTACCTGCAATGCAGGAGACCTGGGTTCAATCCCTGGGTTGGGAGGATCCCTTGGAGAAGGGAATGGCAATCCACTCTTGACTGAAGAATTCCATGAACAGAGGAGCCTGGTGGGGTAGAGTTCACAGGGTCACAAAGAGTCAGACACGACTGAATGACTAACACACACATACAAACACAACCCCAGCAAACTTAATTTTCAGAGTCTCAGCTTCCACACTTGGAAGATGGGGATAAATAAGACCTACCTGACAGGATTTTGTGAAACACTATTATTTTCAAAATAGTGTTTATGAAACACTGCACATGCTGTCTGACATATTGCAGGCCTTCAATACACAATAGTTATGGGTTTACATGTAGGGGATACTTACTCTACATGTAGGACACTAGCCATCTCCTGTAAAAATCTTGTGGTGAATTTTCAACCATAAATTCTTCTTTGTTGTTATCCAAATAATCAAAATCATAACCAAAAACAGGAAACCAAATCAGCAAATACTTGGAAACAAAATAACTGAACTAAATTTTTAACCTAAACTCAACCTAGAACTTTTTTTTTTTTAACTAAAAAGTATGGAGAATGTAAAATATATACAAAATTAGGCATCACCAGTTCCACCAATCTCAACCCATTGCCAGTTCCTTCCCATCCATTCTCTCCTTCCACATTATTTTGAAGCAAATCCTAGACATAGGAGAAGAAATACTTTTCTTCTGCCATCTTAGGGTCAGTGTCGGGGAAGCCGACTTTAAGTTAAGTAAGTTAAACTTAAAAGACAAAAGGCAGATAGACAGGAGAGAAAGCATATAAATTTATTAGTTTTTAAATTGACTTGCACATAGAACATCACAGAAGGAAGTGAATGCCCAAAGGAGTGATGAGATTTGAGGCACTGCTTTGAGGCAGATAAGGGATTTCAGCAACTCAAGTGCATTCAGCTGAAAAGAATTCTTATGCTAAAGTGACATACTTTGAGATGGCATATCCTGATTCCCTTCAGCATCATATCACTTGATAGATGAAATTAGCTGTGTTTTTTTTTAAGTTCTGTATGTAAAAGAAATGCTAGGGGGATACAAACTCTCAAAAGAATTGGAGGGGAGGCACCCTTGGAAGATGCACTCCTACGTTGGACAATGCAGTTCACGGTAAATGACGGGTTTCAGAACACTCAACCCTGAAATATAGCACCTTGACTGAAGGAGGTTGAGAAAACAGTAGAAGCAAGTTGTTCTGTATGACTTCCTACCCTTCTCCCCTAAAGCAGGTCATAAGACCATCATGCGATAGGTGCCCTCTCTACCACCAGAGGAAGGAAGCATTCCCATCTCCAAGACAGGGCACGGAGAGGAATCTGAATGAACGGGCCTTGCTAAGTTTCCCTCTGCTTACCACACTTATCTGATAGTCCTTAATTTACCCGTTCCTCCTCAAAATGTGCACTCATCATCAGACTTAGCATGAAAATACTCAGGTTTAATGGTTCTTTCAGATCATTTCCTTAATGAAATCTCCTAATCACATAAAAAGTATATTAAATAAACTTGTATGCTTTCCCCCTGTTCTGGTTTCTGTTAATCTTTGTCAATTTAACATTCAGACTCAGCCAGGAAACTTAAGGAGGAGGAAAACTTTTTCCTCCCTTACATAATCCTAGGATTTCACTGAGGCTTAATTTATATAAAGCTCAGGCAGTAAATTAAGCATATTTTGTGATCACTTAACTGGAAGCTAGATCTCTGTCTGACAGGACACTTTGATCTTTCTCCTTATTCTTCCTTAAGGTTGACATCTTCCAGAAACTATAATCTGAGTCACTAAATGCTGAGTCCTCCACGGGATGTGTATTTGGGAATTTTCCCAGTCCAGCCCCCAGAGTGAGTGAAATGTGAATTTAGCTGAAGAAAAGCTAAGGATCACTCCAATGTTATTCCTATGGAAACTTTTGTCTCAGAGTGGTAGCTGCTTCAGAGACAACCGAGAGATCAGAGAAGTGAAATCCTAGGTGGAATGGCATAGTGAGAGCTCTTCAGGAAATCTTTGCAGCAGGGGCAGTTAAGAGGTGCTGACCCCAAATCCAGGGGTATGGAGAAGGTGGGTCACGCTTAAGGTAATCCTAAAGAGTAAAGATTGAGATAGTGTAAGAGACAAATACAAATTGAAAATAAGAGGCCTAATTCTCCCTGGTGAACATCAGGGAAGAGACTTTCCTCCCTCGCCTCTGCTTTCTTTCACAATTTCTTTCTCTATCCTTCTCAGAGGAATGTAATACTTCTTAATGACTCTAAATGCCAGTCTCACAACTCAAAAATTTCATCAAAGACTCAGCAGCCATTTCTTTGGAAGGTAATCCTTAAGAAAAATAAGGCTCATCCCCCAGCGTCCTGGGAGGAGATGGGTCTAACCTCTCTAGTGTAATCGCCACTCAGTTACAGAAAAGAGGGAGACTGCCCTCTGCCTTTGCAATCCCTTCAGTGGGCTGCCTGTGATGCTCATCACATTCTGGTTTAATGCTTTTTCAACATTACAATGGTCTCTTACATCTTTGTGGCAAGATTTTTTGGATTGAGAGATTTTGCTTTTAATTATGTTTTCCCAATGACTGCTTGAAACTCAAAGTTAGGGAAGAACATGGGGACTAAGTGCTTTCCTAAAAGCCAGGGAAATGGAAAACATTAGCTCAGATTTTGACTGGAAAGTAAAAACAAACCAGAAAACACACTGTGTTTTCCTGTATTTGAGGAAAACACAGCATGGTAGCTAAAGTCACATATTTTGGTGTTAGATACCCTTTGGTTTAGGATCTAGTTTTACCAATTACTAGTTGGGCAAGGTACCTTCTCTGAATCCCAATTTTCCTCTGTAAAACTGGCATAACTAGCAGAGCACCTGTGAAAGAGAGATTTCATGAGGGTAAGATAATGCAATCAGAATACTTAGTCCACGTCTCCTACAAGGAGTGAGCGCCATAATTCTTAATTGTTCATAATGTATAATTATAATAACTTCTAGGTTTGTTATAAAAATCGGAATTATGCTTAAATGAGTGGTGAACTATCTCTGGAAACTAATGGTTGTTGAACTGTAACCCAATGATTGGCCATGTTTCCAAGGTGACCTAGCCCTGCAATAAATTGCACAGGCTCATAATAGACATGGCAGGAGAGATTTAGGACAGATATAGTGGTTACGGACTGGGATTTTGAGAGAATCACTTTGGGAGATTTTTTTAAAAACTGGTTGATTCCCCAGATAGGAGAAGTAGAAAAATATCTATGTGTTTTAAAATATGTACCCCAAAAAGGTCAGTTTGCAGGTGACGGTAGACTTAGGTTTGTCACATCCCTGTGGAGTAGGAGGAAACATTTTTCCTTCTGCCCTTCTACTTTTTTGACTGGGACCCCTCTTATCAAAGACAGATTAACAAGACAAAAACAAACAGGTTTATTAACATGTATCTTTCTCATATTACATGGGAGAAACTCAGGGATGAGTAAATTCAAAGAACTGGCTAGAACTTGAGCTTAGATACATCTTCAGCTAAAACAAAGTAAGAATGGTAGAGGGGAGGCCAATTATGGGAAAATGATCAGAAAAGTACAATAAACAAGGGTAAGATTTATCATGCAGATGCAAGTGCCTTCTCCATTAGTTAGAGTCTTTGAGGATTTAGTCAACATTTCTTTTCCTGGTACCCAGAAAGAGACACCCCTACAAATGGTACTTTCCTTTATAAATGTTTCCCTCACCAAAGGGTAACTTCTACTCTGTTTTCAGAGCTTTTCCTTTGTCTGCTGTGTCTCAAGGAAATCCTTATGCCAAAGAGTCCATTAAGCTGGCATATTCTGGGCTCCCATAGTTATAGTTTGGGGTGGTGTATTCCGGCCTCCTAGACCTACTTTTCCATGGTCATCTGACAGATGGCAGGAGTACTTTGACTTCAGACTCTGGTGTGGTGAGGACCACTCACCTCCAGACTATCTGCATAAGTAAGTATGAATCCCTGACTGTGAGTGGTTCCCCTCTAGGAGTGTATGTCTGGCTTGGCAGAATACACTTCAGTACCATTCTCAAATATAAGTGACCTTCCTATCACTCCTGAAATGATTTTTAAAAGAATGTAAAATAGACATTATGTCTTGGAGCTCTCTCCTAAGCTCCAAAGTCAGTATTGGAATATGTTGACTATGGAGCCATAGAAACTTCTTTAGGAAGTCAGAACATCTGATGAAAATGTTCAGAACATTTGTCAGAGCTCCCAAAACCTGATGAAAAAAATGTCACGCTCTGGTGGGTTTCTCCATAGACAAGGAGCCCCCTTACAAAGCTGGCTCTGTAAGAAAGCCATAGCTCTGGGACTGGGCCTGCCAGGCTGACTTGCTACTGCTGCTGCTGCTAAGTCGCGTCAGTCGTGTCCAACTCTGCACGACCCCATAGACGGAAGCCCACCAGGCTCCTCTGTCCCTGGGATTCTCCAGGCAAGAACACTGGAGTGGGTTGCCATTTCCTTCTCCAATGCATGAAAGTGAAAATTGAAAGTGAAGTCGCTCAGTCGTGTCCGACTTTTAGCGACCCCATGGACTGTAGCCTATGAGGCTCTTCTGTCCATGGGATTTCCCAGGCAAGAGTACTGGAGTGGGGTGCCATTGCCTTCTCTGGCCAGGCTGACTTACAGGTCCACAAATGAGCAAGTCCCAAGCCCAAACCCAGATGGAAAACTGGAATGTGCTAGGGGAAAACTCTGGGAGGAAGAAAAAGGCAACTCATTAAATTGCATGCCTGCCTGCCACAGAAAACACTGACAGATTTAGAGATAGGGTGGTAGTATGATTCTCAGATCCAGAAATACTGATTTCAAGTGAATTCATCAGAGAGATGTGCTTCAAAGTTGGATACTGATCCTCCACTCCCAAGAATTCTGTAGGAAACATGTGCACAGATGCCACACACACCTGTTCTAAACTACATTAACATGTTCAAGGGGGTAATGAAAATCTAAGGTCTCAAAAAACATCAGCAGTGGATAGGAGAGCTATTCAAAGGGTAATTTTTTAACACCTGGGCTTGGAATTCTGAACCTCAGGCTAAAAGATCTGACCCAGTTCTCACTATACAGCTCAATCTGTGTTGAACTATGAGTCTTAATCACATTCAGTTTGATAATCAATAGATACAATTTATTCTATGTCAGCTTAGCCATAGACTCAAAAATAATAACCATTATTTTAGTCATGTTTGATGCAACTGATAAAAACACTTCATTCAAAAATACACTTGTAGAGCCTATAAATACCCTCCATAACACTGAATTTAAAAATATTTTTTATAATTGATGGCAAAATTTACTAACTACAACCTACAGCTATCATATTGTGACATGGTTTTTTCCAACAGAATATAAACAGGCAAATTCCAGTGAGCACTGTGACTTTTTTTTTACGTTCTGGATGGTACCTAACCACCATGTGACTTCTTGTTTCTCATTAGCTGTGTTTTCTGATGGATATAACGATGTGAGCCCACAGAACACAAAACTCTGTTAAAGGTACCAAGGCTTTGTAAACTCTTTCAAAAGGCAACACAGAGCCTCTCACTAAAGCATGAGTAGTAACACATCAATAACAGAAAGAATGTTGCTGCTAGCATTTAAGTTGCTACTCAAGGGTACTATTACCACTAAAATCCTACTCTCACCCTGCTTTCTTTTAATCATATTGATGTCCTTCTTTTATTTTATGAAACAGACTTTCCACTAGATAGTTTCATAAATCATCCCCTAGGCTTTTAATCTTTCAAAACTTATTTTGAACTTCTGAGTGGTGAGTTTTGCTCTCATGGCTCTTAGTAAAAACCAATGAAACAATAAAGGACAGAAATGGTATGGACCTAACAGAATCAGAAGATATGAAGAAGAGGTGGTGAGAATACACAGAAGAACTGTACAAAAAAGATCTTCATGACCCAGATAATCACAATGGTGTGACACTCACCTAGAGCCAGACATCCTGGAATGTGAAGTCAAGTGGGCCTTAGGAAGCATCACTACAAACAAAGCTAGTGGAGGTGATGGAATTCCAGTAGAGCTTTTTCAAATCCTAAAAAATGATGCTGTGAAAGTGCTGCACTCAATATGCCAGCAAATTTGGAAAACTCAGCAGTGGCCACAGGACTGGAAAAGGTCAGTTTTCATTCCAATCCCAAAGAAAGGCAATGCCAAAGAATGCTCAAACTACCGCACAATTGCACTCATCTCACACACTAGCGAAGTAATGCTCAAAATTCTACAAGCCAAGCTTCAGCAATAGATGAACCTTGAACTTCCAGATGTTCCAGCTGGATTTAGAAAAGGCAGAGGAACCAGAGATCAAGTTGCCAACATCCGCTGGATCATCGAAAAGGCAAGAGAGTTCCAGAAAAACATCTATTTCTGCTTTATTGACTATGCCAAAGCTTTTGACTGTGTGGATCACAATAAAGTGTGGAAAATTCTTCAAGAGATGGGAATACCAGACCACCTGACCTGCCTCTTGAGAAATCTGTATACAGGTCAGGAAGCAACAGTTAGAACTGGATATGGAACAACAGACTGGTTTCAAATAGGAAAAGGAGTACATCAAGGCTGTATGTTTTCACTCTGCTTATTTAACTTCTATGCAGAATACATCATGAGAAATGCTGGGCTGGATGAAGTACAAGCTGGAATCAAGATTGCTGGGAGAAATATCAATAATTTCAGATATGCAGATGACACCACCCTTAAGGCAGAAAGTGAAGAAGAACTAAAGAGCCTCTTGATGTAAGTGAAAGAGGAGAGTGAAAAAGTTGGCTTAAAGCTCAACATTCAGAAAACGAAGATCATGGCATCTGGTTCCATCACTTCATGGTAAATAGATGGGGAAACAGTGGAAACAGTGACAGATTTTATTTTGGGGGGCTCCAAAATCACTGCAGATGGTGATTGCAGCCATGAAATTAAAAGATGCTTACTCCTTGGAAAGAAAGTTATGACCAACCTAGACAACATATTCAAAAGCAGAGACATTACTTTGCCAACAAAGGTCCGTCTAGTCAAGGCTATGATTTTTCCAGTAGTCATGTATGGATGTGAGAGTTGGACTGTAAGGAAAGCTGAGCACCAAAGAATTGATGCTTTTGAACTGTGGTGTTGGAGAAGACTCTTGAAAGCCTCTAGGACCACAAGGAGATCCAACGAGTCCATCCTAAAGGAGATCAGTCCTGGGTGTTCATTGGAAGGACTGATGTTGAAGCTGAAACTCCAATACTTTGGCCACCTGATGCGAAGAACTGACTCATTTGAAAAGACCCAGATGCTGGGGAAGATTGAGGGCAGGAGAAGGGGACAACAGAGAATGAGATGGTTGAATGGCATCACCGACTCAATGGACATGAGTTTGGGTAAACTCCAGGAGTTGGTGATGGACAGAGAGGCCTGGCGTGCTGCAGTCCATGGGGTCGCAAAGAGTTGGACACTGAGTGACTGAACTGAACTGAATGAAACTTCAAAAATGTGTACCTCTCATTCTATTCATTTGGAGCCACATGACCTCTTCACTGTTTAATAATAAGCATTTAAAACTGTTACTTTATATTAATGCATTTTAAATGCCAGGAAAATGGTAGACATACTTCAGAAGAATAACTAAAGCAATAATTCAGTGTTATACCAACATCCTTAAAGGTCTATAGAGTCATATGCTTACAGTTTATAAATGTAATTGAATCCTGAGTGATTATGACTATCAAGTTTGAGGAGATTCCAGGTAAAGGGGTGGAGAAGGCAATGGCACCCCACTCCAGTACTCTTGCCTGGGAAATCCCATGGACGGAGGAGCCTGGTGGGCTGCAGTCCATGGGGTCGCTAAAGAGTCAGACACGACTGAACGACTTCACTTTCACTTTTCACTTTCATGCATTGGGGAAGGAAATGGCAACCCACTCCAGTGTTCTTGCCCGGAGAATCTCAGGAATGAGGGAGCCTGGCGGGCTGCCCTCTCTGGGGTCACACAGAGTCGGATAAGACTGAAGCGACTTAGCAGCAGCAGCAGATAAAGGGGAAAACTTGAGACAGGATTTGGAGACAGGAATATTCAAGGTGTTTGAGGAATAGAAAACTATTCAGTTTGGCTAAATCAGATAGTAGAGCAAGAGATAAGGCTGAAAAAAGACACTCAGAATGTAAATCAAGGGTTGAAAACCAGACTGAGGTATCTGTGTGTGATTCAGAGGGCAATAAGGGCATGATGAATATTTTTCAGCAAGGATCTCGTATGATTCGAGCCAGGCTTTAGAAAGATTAACAGAGCAGTGACTTGCAGAACAGAATGGGGGAGTTAGGGGAGGGCAGGGACATGGAGCCAGGACTGCAATTATGGGGCCCCATTAAAGTCATCACAACACTTCTACTTGGATGGCTTCAGGCATCTCAAACCTAAGACTGCCAAGACAGAAGTCTGCATATCTTTCCAAAACATCCTCCTCCCTTAATCTGCCCCATCTCAATAAATGGCACCACCACTGACCTAGTCCCTCCAGTCAGAAACTGGATGTCACGTTGGATTCTCCCCTACTCCTACCCCCACACTTTATTCAACGACAGCATGACCCCAAAAGTACCGGGGTCCAGCCCCGGTGGATCCAGGGAATTCGAAGGTGGGGACGGCGTCGGCGTCTTTGGAAAAATACATATTTAATTACAGATATAGAGAGAGATTAGAAACGGATAGTGTAGTAGGAGAATTAGTGGAGAAAAGAGGCTGAATTCAGCCAGAGAAACGGGAGCAAGAAAGAAGCGACATGGTGGAATCAGTCTTTCCGGAAACTGATCCGATTTCTTTATTTTTGGGTTTGCTTATATACCTTTTGTTACACACAGGGAATACATGAATACAGAGTCATGCGGGGGGTCTTAGGGATATTACATCATCTTCTGGCCATGAGTGAGACCTGCTGACATTCTATGATCCTTTCTTTCTGATAAACAAAAACCTTATTTCTTCCAAGGGTGTTTTTTCTTAAACCAGGCACCACCCTCCAGATAAAGTTGCATTCCTATAGGGTGAGGGTGTAGTGAGTTACAATCAAGAAAGGAATTTATTTAACCCAAGGTTAACAGGATTAATCTTAAAGGTTAACACTTATTTCTCCTATATGCTTAAAGGTTAATACTTATTTCTCCTATGTGTTAGTTATATTTATTATACGGGCAGGGAATATGGAGATTTAGCAGCAAACATCAGCCCAACAAATGAAAATCCTTTTACCAATGTTCCCCTTAAGATCTATTTAGTCTTAAGATAGCGATAAAGTTACATTTTTACATAAAAAAGACACAGTGATTTATAACAAAGCACAGTGATCTATTACAAAAGAGAAAATCCATTAACTCAAAAAGTCTAGTATTGCTAACATCAAAAACTACTATATTTCCTTTTCTATATTCCAAATACATTGATTAATATGCTCCCAGGTGCCTAAGGATATGGAGGACTGGCGGCAATCATTGACTCAAGAATGAGAAAAGCCCTATGCTAATTAAGACTCTCAAAATACTCCAAAACTCTCTGTGCTGTTTATGGTTGAGAGGTAGCAAACAATCATGTGGCAGGAGTATGGATAATCCTGTCACACAAACTAGTCTGTCAGCAGAGAGGTTTGACCTGAGACATCCTTGTCCCACCCAGGGCAGGGAATTAGCAGCAATTATTGGCACAACAAATGAAAAACCCTTCATCAATATAATTCATAACCAACCCACTATACTAATAATTTCTAACTCCCCAAAAGAATTTTCCTTTAGTAAGTCTAAACCATCTCATACCTCTCAGGTTGGGAGGCTGTAAACAATCACATGTGGCCGGACGAACCTATACAGGCGGGCTAGATAACCTTCAGAGGAGTCCGTAAGCTGAAACACTCTTGTCACACCCAGGAATTTTTATTGCCTTGGAACTGCACGTTTACTCCTTCTCCAAGAGAAATGGTTATGGGGGAGAGCATAAAACAGACTCTGGTTTTGGGGTAGATGCTGGGGAACAGGGGGTTTCCTGAGGCTTGATCATGCCTTTGCGTATGCCAAGCCTCCTTCCTCATGACCTTTGCCATGGGCAGAGTTCCTCACGCTGGCCCCCAACACAAAAGGATGTTCTTTATCCAACCACTTATCTCCCTTTTCCCGGCCCAAACTCCAGTCTGGGTTTATGCATCGTATACCTCCACCAGGACAGCTAAAACAGCCTCCTGAGTGGTGACCCTTTGCTCATATTCTCCAAATGGCACTCCAGAGAGTTCTGCACAAAGTGTAAATCAGATCATATCACCTCTCAGTTTATAACCCTAAAATGGTTGTCTGGTGCATTAAAAATAATATCCAAATTTTACCTTAGCCTAAAAGGCCTTACCAGAGAAGGCAATGGCACCCCACTCCAGTACTCTTGCCTGGGAAATCCCATGGACGGAGGGGCCTGGTAGGCTACAGTCCATGGGGTCACACAGAGTCAGACACGACTGATGCGACTTAGCAGCAGCAAAAGGCCTTACATATTCTGCTCTCTACTTAACCTTCAGATTTCATTTCTGTTCCTCTTATTTATGATTCTTTAACCTTCCCTCAGCCACTTGAACATATCAGGCTTATTCTCATCTCAGAGTCCTTTTAGTCTCTGGGAACTTTTAGTCTCAGTAGTATAACTGAAAAAAAAAGCCAGAGGAATAGCAACTAGAACTCATTTTTTCATTGTGAGTTTTTACAGAGCAAGGATGATATATCACTCGTGAAATCTATTCATAGATTTTCAACAGCTATTGTATTGATTTTTGGTTTGTGGTTATAGCAGCTATTGTAGAAATTGACTGTAATAAAGAGGGTCATCTTGTAGAGAGCCCCTAAACAAAAGACTCTGCTAGCTTGCTTCTTCCCCTTGACCGTCTGGAGTGACATTTGGTTGACCCAAACCAGAATATCAAAGGTGACAGAATGGAGAGGAGGGGTGGACTCTCCTCTCTAAAACCTGCTCTGAGGTCTCATGGACTCCTCCCACCCCACCTCCAACACTTCCCTCTACCATGTCAGTTTCTCTCTAGAACCCCCAGTTTATTCAGATGCACAAAGCTTCTTCTACCTCACGTTATGGTAAACAAATATTTACCTTGAACATATAAACATCTCCTCCCTTTTCCTGCTATGTATCTTATCCCAGTTAGTCCCAAACAAACCCATCCTTAATATTTTAAAATATATATATCCCAAACATTTTCTATGCATATATGCATCACTGAGTTTAAAAAATTATCTCAAAATTCTGTGGCTGAAAAAAATCATTTTTTTTTTTCAACTCAGGGGTCCTATAGGTTGGAACTCTAGATAGGGAATAATGAGGATGACTTGTCCCATTCTGCAATGTTCTGAGCTCAGTTGGTTATTCAGGAAAACTCTCTGACTTGCTGCTGGAGACTGAAACCAACTGAAGATTTGGTCACTCATACTCTGGAGCCTGAGATGACTCAAAAATTAGGACTGATGACTGGAGTGTTCTGTTTGCTGAAGAAAAATCTAGACTAATACAATAGGAACAAAGGTGAGGACTGTACCCAGGCTGAAGGAAAAGCATCCACATATCAAGTTTCCCTGGTGGGAGGGAGCACAACACATCAGAGGTAATGAGAGGAAGTCCGTGCAGCTGCACACACACACACACACACACACACACACAGCAAGAGTGAGAAAGAAGTCTTTTGTGAGGGGCCAGTCCCCACATGGCCTTACAGCTCAGTTTTAAATTTGTATTTTACCTTAAGAGCAATGAGGACCCAGTTAGAGTCTTAAGCAAGAGGGTGAGCATTGGAGGTTAGACTCCAATATCTTTTGGGCGGGGGACACAATTCATTTCATAACACATGCTAACAGCATTCCACTGTTGCTAGTCCCTAGGTGCTCCACCATTGCTTGTAGGTTACCTTGAGCTTTCTCACACCACTATAGTATCTTTATTAAAGTCTCTTAGGTAAAACACTTCAAGTTTGCCAGGGTTGCTTTGGGACCCTGACCCATAAATCCACTGTCAAAGCTATTTAATAAATAAAATGGAATGGACTTAGTGATGGGCTGCATTTGTAGGGAGTGGAAATAAGAGAATGAGAAGTTAATTCCCAAGTTTCTATCTTGTTGTTTATTGATGAGTACGGTGCTTTTCACTGAGATCAGGTGTGCATAGAAGGACCACTGCACAGGAGACTCTGACATATTTTGAGACACATGAAGAATGCATAACATACACACATATAAAATCTGAATGTCTGTGCATTACAGAGTTTATATCCTCTGGACATTAAAAGTCAGCATGAATTCAAATTCTGGTCCTGCCACTTATTAGTTGAGCCATTTAAGACCTTATTATGTTCATTTTGTCTGTAAAATAAACATCATAATATCTGTGTCATAGTGCTGCTGCTAGGATTGATGAGAAGAGTCATATAAAGCAATTAGCAAAATGTCTGACATTTAGTAAAAGCAATAAATGTTAGTATTAGCCAGTATTACTTTTACACACTTAATTTCCATCTGGAGAAAGTATCACCAACAATAAAGGGTTTGAAATGATCCACCTGAATGTGGTCTAATTCCTATTTTCCACTGAAAATTTAAAACAATTTTAACTGCGGTACAGGACTGGAAAAAATAAATCTTGCTAGCAGGCTTGTACTTCTAAAGCTTTCTCTTTTCTATTTCATTTTGAACTCAATAGGCCTATTTAAAAGAGTTACTAACATTGATGCTGGATATCAGTTGGAGATTTGGATAAATTTCAAAGCAATGTAGATACTTTAGGATGTCAAGAGGGCTTTGGAAAATTATGTAGCCTGACCTCTAATTTTTGGATGAGGAAATTAAGATGTGAGAGGTTAAATGACTCATCTGAGGCCACACAACTAGAGGCAGAGTTGGGACTAACATCCAGGCCTTGTGATTCATCAATTGGCCCTTTCATCTCCAACATGGCAGCTTCTAGCAAAACAGTCCAGAAAAATGTTTACTGCACAGATTTTAAATTTATATAATGAATGCCCCAAAAAAGATACACATTAAAATGAAGAATGAGGCACCAAAGGAGGATTTCAAAAGCATTTTTTGATAAATCCACTCTAATGATTCCTTCTTAAAAATAGATGAGTGATTAACTATTTTAGAGTTTTATTGGACAGTAAGGAGATCAAACCAATCAATCCTAAAGGAAATCAACCCTGAACATTCACTGGAAGGACTGATGCTGAAGCTCCAAAACTTTGGTAACCTGATGTGAAGAGCTGACTCATTAGAAAAGACCCTGATGCTGGGAAAGATTGAAGGCAGGAGGAGAAAGGGATGACAGAGGATGAGATGGTTGGATGACATCACAAACTCAATAAACAGGAGTTTGAGCAAGCTCCAGGAGATGGTGAAGGATAGGGAAGCCTGGCATGCTGCAGTCCATGGAGTCACAAAGAGTCAGACATGACTGAACAGCTGAACAACAATTTTGTAGATTCGGTGTTTTTTTTTCCCTCTGCAACAATGAATTAACTTAATGCTATGTTCAAAAGTCTTCATTCTAAAGGGATTCTATTTTAAAGAATTCTGACTCAATAAACCAATGAAATGGTTATGTACCTTTTAATAATCAATCTGGTTCTCAAATACTGAGTTCACACAGTGACTGGTATATATAGACATACAGCAAATATTTAATGAATGAAAAAAAATTTATTCTGTAACAATAGTTAGTTATATGTGTAAAAGGCTCACCTCTGTCAACGGTTGGACATTCTATTTAAAATATCTTTGGTCTGTCTAAGGTGGACCCGCCTAGGTCTAGACTCCCTTTCATACCAAGAGAGTCTGCATGGATGGAGGACCAGGTGACCTATGGCTTGGCAGGATCCCAGAATATGCTTCTGAACATTACAACTGGGTCAGTCATACTGTGACATTTGTGTGTACTTATGTGGAACCAATGAAATGAGTTTTCTTGCTTAGATAGAATTAAAACCAGAGATATCTATTTCTTCAAATCATCTTTACTAGTGTTAAAAAAAAAGAGGAGCTGTAAGATAATGAAAAATTTCAGGGCAAAATTAGAGAAAAAATTAAAATATATTTTTTGATATTGGGAGAAAAAGATATAATTTTTTATTTAAAAAAGAGTATGCTTGGTAGACGTAATATTTAAGAAAAAAGCCAACCTAACTGAACTGGATTATGTTAAAAGAATTTTATCATCTCAAAGGCTGGTATCCATAGCAACTGAGACATCTCTATACTTACTTTCTCTATCCACAAGGGAAATAAACAGCCAAAGAGCTTGCTATTTTCTGATATCATTATATCATAGCTAATAAATTATTATTTGACTGAGACATCTAAACTAACCATACTTTCAAACCAAGGCCCCTTCCAAAAAAAAGAAATAAGAAAATGTAACCAAAACACAGAAATGAAAAATCAGCTCACAACAGAGAGTTGGAACAGCACATCTAAGGATGGAAGAAGTTATTCTCTGATCTTGGCCCCATGCTGGCTGATGTCCAAAGCAGAGAAGCATATTCTGGGATCCTGCCAAGCCATAGGTTACCTGCTCCTCCATCCATGCAGACTCTCTTGATATGAAAGGGAGTCTAGACCTAGGCAGGTCCACCTCAGACAGACCAAAGATATTTTAAACAGAATGTCCAACCCTTGACAGAGGTGAGCCTTTTACACATATAACTAACTGTTGTTACAGAATAAATTTTTTTCATTCATTAAATATTTGCTGTATGTCTATTTATACCAGTCACTGTGTAAAGTTCTAAGGATGTTAGATGTGAATGAGGCAGTCCCAGCTGACAAGAAGCTCACATCTTGTGTAGAATCTAGATATATCAAGTTTCTGATTAAGAGGAGAAGAGACACTCTAATATCCATCTATGATCAGCACATCATTATACAATATCCTTAGTGCCCAGGACAGTTTCTTGCAAATAACTGACACAAAATTGTTGACTGTAAACAAGATCAGGATGGTGCTAACAAACAATATTGAAATTATCTGTAAGTGGGAGATCTTCAAAACGCAAAGCCTCAAGTTTTAGTTAATGAAAGGAATGCAGTTTAGAAATTGTTATAAATATAATTAAAGTTTTCAGAAATTTGTGATAAAGCTGTGATTTGAATTTGTGCACCCTGGCTCCAGAGATTTTTGTGTTTAACCACTATACTATGCCACCTTTTTGAGCAAAGCAGAACAGAAAGGGTGGACACATGTTAAATTATTTCTACAGCTGCACTTATTAAAATAATAATAATAATAATGAAGTGCAAATTGAAAACCCTTAGAAGCCAAACATACAGGCTGAACTACACCTATTCATTTATTCACTCATTTATTCAACAAATATTCATTGTGCCTCCTTGAGCCAGGCATTCTTCTGAGCATCATGATTTTCACATTAAAAAAACATTAAACCATTGCCCTCCTGGTCTATTTTCTGCATAGGATTGACTACCTTCAAACACACCTATGATTTACTTATTTATTAAGCTGTCTCTTTTTAACAGAATGTAAATTCTATGAGGACATAAAATTTTATATTTTGCTACCTGAGAAAAACTGTCTTTAGAACAGTGATTGGAACATGGCAATAAACATTTGTAGAATGAATGATTCATGGAATTTACTTTTTAGTGGGGGACAGTGTAGGGTTTTAAAATGAAATAACACTTAGGAATATGTGCAGGGCAAGATCATAAATGTACTATGCCCCATTTCTCTAAAATACAGCAGAGTGAAAGTATTAGTCGCTCTGTCGTGTCTGACTGTTTGCAGCACCATGGACTGTAGCCCAGTAGGCTCCTCTATCCATGGAATTCTCCAGGCAATACTCTCCAGGAGCAGGTTGCCAGTTTCTATCCATGGGATCTTCCTGACCCAGGGATCAAACCAACAGCAAAGATAACTCTTAATTACCATTGGATTTAGAAGGACATTATAAGTTTTAAACAAGATGTCAAAACACGTTGGAATCCTGGGAAGACTGTCATCCCTAAAATAAAGTCTGTTTCTGAATGTGTTCTATTTTAAAGTATCCGGGAGATAAATCTGAATGTGTACTTAATAATTTCAGCATTACTCCAGCAAGTCAATAAATGATACAGGTAATGCAATCACCAGGAATTCTGCCAGATGCTCAAAACCCCACACTGGCTAACATCTGCACTATTTTACATATTCTATTCTATCCTTATATTTGTCTTTCTTCTTTCAGCAACCCTTTATATTTTTCTTTTTTTATTACAAAGAAGTCCCATCCTTTTACTGAGGGTATACAAATTCTTTTGTTCAGAAGGAAACGAGCTCTCCCTTTTCTTGGGTGATAGATACGCCTCTTCCACAGCTCCCTGTTTTCTCTTCTACCAGTGCTTTCCATGTTGGTTAAAGCATTTGTAGAGATAGCTGATGAGTCTCTTAAGGTTGTGCAGTTCATCAGTGAACATCCTATTTCTAACCATTCTCTTGGATACAACACCGCAATCAATTCTCCTTCCAGCCTCAAAACCATATGGGGCCCTTGATCAGTTCTTTGGGGTGATTTTCGAAGTTGCCCAGGATCCCAACATTGTCATATACCCTAAGCATGGCCCTCTTCTCTTTCCAATGGTCAGCCACTTTGGGGGCAGGAGGGTGACCGTTACATGGAACAATCTGGGAACACCCAGAGAGAAACTTCTGCAGGCCAGAGGCACTGGTCCCATAGATTACAGCCTGCCACCCAAGAGAGGTTCCCTGTCATTGTTCTCGTCTCTCCCCTACAACAGCTTACCACAGGAGCACAGGAGGGAGGGCCAAACGTAGCCTTCAAGGAGATAACAGAACCTTCCCCACTGGGGGTCATATGAGTATGAGGTGCAAGCAGCCATCTTGGGCTTTACTGCAGCAGCTCTTTATCTTTTAAACATTTTGAGGAATTCCCTGGTGGTCCAGTGGTTAGGACTCTGTGCTTCCAGTGCAGGGGGTAAGGATTTGATCCCTGGTTGGCGAAGTAACATCCCACAAGCCTGTGCAGCGTGGCCAAATAAACAAACAAAATTTCCTCCCCAGCCTTAACTAAACATTAATCTACTTTTTGTCTCCATAGATTTCCCTATTCTGGATTTTAATTTTGAGCAGAAGTGTAAATATGTGCCCTTTTGTGACTGGCTCCCTTCAGGTTAGGATATTATCAAGGTTAATTCAAGTTATAGCATGTTTCAGTGCTTTATATTTTTTGGCCAAATAATATTTCATTGTATGAATATACATCCTTTTGTTTATCCATTCATCAGATGATGAATATTTAAGTTGTTTCCACCTTTGGGCTATGGATAATGCTGCTGCTGCTGCTACATCACTTCAGTCATGTCCGACTCTGTGCGACCCCATAGACGGCAGCCCACCAGGCTCCCCCATCCCTGGGATTCTCCAGGCAAGAACACTGGAGTGGGTTGCCATGTCTTTCTCCAATGCGTGAAAGTGAAAAGTGAAAGTGAAGTCGCTAAGTCATGTCTGACTCTTAGTGACCCCATGGACTGCAGCGTACCAGGCTCCTCTGCCCAAGAGATTTTCCAGGCAAGAGTACTGGAGTGGGGTGCCATTGCCTTCTCCAGGATAATGCTGCTATGCACACTCATATACAAGGTTTTGTGTGAACATGTGCTTTGTTTTCTCTTGGATATATTCTAGGAGTAGAATTGTTAGGGCATGTGGTAACTATGTTTAATCAGTTAAGAAACTGTTTTCCAAAGCAGCCACATTTTACATTCCCACTGGCAATTCCATTTTGAACTGATTGTTGTATATGGTGTGAGTTAAGGTTCCAATTGCATTCCTTTGTATGTCATCCCACTGTCCTAGCACCATTTTTTGAAAAGACTATTCTTTCCCCATTGAGTAATCATTGGCATCTGCGTTAATCAGTTAATCATGGAAGTACAGATTTGTTTCTGAACTCTCAATTCTACTCCACTGATCTGTGGTAGTCCTCCTTATCTTCAAGGGATACATCTGTTCCAAGACCCACAGTGTATGCCTGAAATCATGCACTGTGCTGTGCTTAGTTGCTCAGTCATGTCTGACTCGTTGCAACCCTGTGGACTGTAGCCCACCATGGATAGTACCAAATCCTATATATACTATGTTTTTTTTCCCTATACTTACATACCTATGGTAAAGGTTAATTGATAAATTAGGCACAGTAAGAGATTAACAACAATAATAATAAAATGGCAAACCACTCCAGTACTCTTGCCTGGAGAATCCCATGGAGGGAAGAGCCTGGTAGGCTACAGTCCATGGGGTCGCAAAGAGTCGGACACGACTGAGTGACTTCACTACTATAATAATAAAATAGAATAAGAGTATTTAACAATATACTCTATTGTTCATACCGTGTGAATGTGGTCTCTCAAAATATTTTATTATGCAAATTTAATGCCTTTTTCATCTTAACTAAATATATATCATGCACTATGGCCATAACTTTTGCAGTTTGAGGTACAGCAGTAAAACTAGCATGAATTTCTTTTTTCTTCCTCATAATTTCATGGACAGAAGATTTGTTTTTACTGTATATCTTAGCAACTTCAGCATATGATTTTTTTCTTTCCTTATTAATTGAAAACTTTCACCTTTCCAGTTGAAGCATATCTTGGGCATATCCAAACTGCCAGCATCATGACTCTTGCTCTTTGAGGCCATTATTAAGTAAAGTAAGGGTTTCCTGAACACAAGCACTATGATACCACAACAGTCTGATAACCATAACAGTGACTAAGTGACTAACAGGTGGGATAAACTGGAATAAGGGATGATTCGTATCTCAGGTGGGATGAAATAAAATGTTGTGAGATTTTGTCATGCCACTAAGAATGGCTCATGAATTTAAACTGATGAATTGTTTATTTATGGAATTTTTCCATTTATTATTTTCAGACTGTGGTTGACTGCAGGTTAACTAAAACTGTAGAAAGTGAAAACAGGGATAAGGGGAGGCCACTGTATATGTTTATTATCAGGCTAGTAGTACTAAGTTGTCTTTGTTACCATTTTTTGTAGTAATCTTTGAAGTTAGAAAATGTGAGTCCTCTAATTCTCCATTTCAGGACTTTCGTTTCTGCTATTTTTAGCCCCTTTAATTTCATATAAATTTTAGAATGAGTCAACTTCTATAGTGGTCAACTTCTATGAAGAAATCAGCTCAGAATCAGACATTGGCACAAAACAGACACATGTATCAATGAAGCAGAAAAGCAAGCCCCCAAAATAAACCCACACACCTATGGTCAATTAATCTTCAACAAAGGAGGCAGGAATATACAATGGAGAGAATGGTCTCTTCAGCAAGTGGTGTTGGTAAGGTTGGACAGCCGCATCTAAGTCAATGAAATTAGAACCTACTCTCACAGCATACACAAAAATAAACTCAAAATGGCTTACATACATAAATATAAGCCTTAATACTATAAAACTCCTAGAAGAGAATATAGACAAAACATTCTTTAACATAAATCATACCAATGTTTTCTTAAGTCAGTCTCCCAAGGCAACAGAAATAAAAGCAAAAACAAACAAATGGAACCAAATCAAGCTTCCAAACCTTTGTACAGTAAAAGGAAAGCATAAACAAATGAAAAGACAACCTACGGACTAGAAGAAAATATTTGCAAATGATGTGACCAACAAGGGCTTAATTTTCAAAATATACAAATGGCTCATAAAATTCAATAATATCAAAAAAGCAAACATCACTCTCAAAAAATGGGCAGAAGGCCTAAACAGACATTTCTCCAAAGAAGACATACATATGGCCAACAGGCACAGAAAAGATGGTCATCATTGCTAATTATTAGAGAAATGCACATCAAAGCACAATGAGGTACCACTTCACACCAATCAGAATGGCCATCATTAAAAATTTACAAATAACAAATGCTGGAGATGATATGGAGAAAATGGAAATCCCCTACACTGTTGGTGGGAATGTAAATTGATATAGCCACTATGGAAACAGTATGGAGGTGCCTCAGAAAACTAATGATTGAGTTGCCATATGATCCAGCAATCCCACTCCTGGGCATACACTGGGGAAAACCATAATTCAAAGATACATGCACCCCACCGTTCATCGCAAGCACTCTTAACTATAGCCAATACATGGAAGCAACCTAAATGTCCATCAATAGACGAATGGATAAAGAAGATGTGGTGCACATATACACTGAAATATTATTCAGCCATAAAGGGATAAAATAATGCCATTTGTAGCAACATGGATGGACCTAGATATTATCAGATTAAGTGCAATGACAGAAAGAGAAAGACAAATGCCATATGATATCACATATATGTGGATAAAATATGACACAAATGATCTTATCTATAAAATAGAAATAGACTCACAGACATAAATAACAGACTTGAGATTTACCAAGGAAAAGAGGTAGTGATTGAGGGATGGATTGGGAGTTTGGGATCAGCAGAGGCTAGCTATTATACCTAGAATGGATAAACAACAAAGTCCTATTGTATAGCACAGGGAACTATATTCAATATCCTGTGATAAACCATAATGGAAAAGAATATGACACACAATGTATATACATGAATAACTGAATCACTTTGCTGAATGGCAGATATTAATAAAACATTGTTAATCAACTATACTTGCATAAAGGAAAATTTTTTAAAAAAGAAAGAAATGCTAAAGTCCTGTTTCTCCTGGGAAGAAAGCCCTCCAGATAGGAACTCAGAGGAGAGAGATCCCTGTCTTCTGGCTGCAACAGTCTGGCATGAACTCTCTGCCTCATTGAGCTGGGAGAGGAGAAGGAGAGTGTGGTCCTGGTTCACCTTTCTTACCAAATTTTTGTTGATTTTCTTTAACAGATGTGTCTTCATTTGCTGTTCATTCTTAGGACCATTTCCAGAGGCTTTCATATTTTTTTAAGTAATTTTCAACAGTTTCTCTGTGAAGCAACTCATCAGATATCCTTTAGTGTAAGAATTCCAGCAAACCCTCATTTTAATTAGTTTATTCATTGCTCACTTATAGCAGAATGGCTATGGAGTATACGCTGTCCATTCATTCATTCCAAATAGGTTTGTATCAACTAGTAACATGATGTGAGATCAACAATTAATAGTAGCAAGAAGCATATGTTGAAACTGTGCTTTACCCTGGTGAGATCATAGACAGTAAGAGAAAACAGCTCATAGAAAGTGTGGTTTTATGAGTGATTAGATAGACACCTGAGAAGGCCACAAAACGCATGCCCAACCCACAGAGACTGAACCAGAACTTGTCCGAGTGTCTCCTGTGGAGGTGCGGGTCAGCAGTGGCCTGCCGCAGGGGCTCTGGGTGCAGCAGACCCGGGCACGGCATAAGCCCTCTTGGAGGAGGGCACCATTAACCCCACCATAGAATGAACAGAACTTACACAGGCCTGGGGAAACAGACTCTTGGAGGGCACAACCAAAACCTTGTGCGTACCAGGACCCAGCAGAAAGGAGCAGTGACCCCACAAGAAACTGACCCAGACATGCCCATGAGTGTCCAGGAGTATCCAGTGGAGGCATGAGTCAGCAGTGGCCTGCTGCAGGGTCGGAGGCACTGAGTGCAACTGTGTGTACATAGGACCTTTTGAAGGAGGTCGCCGTTATCTTCATTACCTCCACCATAGTTTGGCCTCAGCTCAAGCAACATGAAGGGAACACAGCCCACCCTTCAACAGAAAATTGGATTAAAGATTTAATGAGCATGTCCCCGACCATCAGAACAAGACCCAGTTTCCCTCCTCAATCAGTCTCTCCCATCAGGAAGTTTCCATAAGCCTCTTATCTTTATCCATCAGAGGGCAGACAGAATGAAAACCACAATCACAGACAACTAACCAAATTGATCACATTGACCACAGCCTTCTCTAGCTCAGTGAAACCAAGCCATGCCATGTAGGGCCACTCAAGATGGACAGGTCATGGCAGAGAGTTCTGACAAAACATGGTCCACTGGAGAAGGGAATGGCAAACCATTTCAGTATTTTTGCCTTGAGAACCCCATGAACAGTATGAAAAGACAAAAAGGTATGACACTGAAAGATGAACTCCCCAGGTCGGTAGGTGCCCAATACACTACTGGAGAAGAATGGAGAAATAACTCCAGAAAGAATGAAGAGATGGACTCAAAGCAAAAACAACACCCAGCTGTGGATGTGACTGGTGATGGAAGTAAACTTAGATGCTGTAAAGAGCAATAGTGCATGGGAACCTGGAATGTTAGGCCCATGAATCAAGGCAAATTGGAAATGGTCAAACAGGAGATGGCAAGAGTGAACATCAACATTCTAGGAATCAGAACTAAAATGGACTAGAATGAGTGAATTTAACTCAGATGACCATTAGATATATTACTGTGGGCAAGAATCACAAGAATCCCTTAGAAGAAATGGAGTAGCCATCATAGTCAACAAAAGAGTCTGAAATTCAGTACTTGGATGCAGACTCAAAAACAAGAGAATGATCTCTGTTCGTTTCCAAGGCATACCATTCAATATCATGATAATCCAAGTCTAAGCCCTGACCAGCTATGCTGAAGAAGCTGAACAGTTCTATGAAGACCTACAAGACGTTTTAGAATTAATACTCCCCCCCCCAAAAAAAATATGTCCTCTTCATTATAGGGGACTGGCATGCAAAAGTGGGAAGTCAAGAGATACATGGAGTAACAAGTAAATTTGACCTTGATGTACAAAATGAAGCAGAGAAAAAGCTAAAAAAGTTTTGCCAAGAGAACACACTGGTCATAGCAAACACCCTCTTCCAACAACACAAGAGAAGACTCTACACATGGACATCACCAGATGGTCAACACCCTCTTCCAACAACACAAGAGAAGACTCTACACATGGACATCACCAGATGGTCAATACTGAAATTAGATTGATTATATTCTTTGCAGCCAAAGATGGAGAAGCTCTACACAGTCAGCAAAAACAAGGCCGGGAGCTGACTGTGGCTCAGATAATGAAATTCTTATTGCCAAATTCAGACTTAAATTGAAGAAAGTAGGAAAAACCATTAGACCATTCAGGTTTGATCTAAATCAAATCTCTTATGATTATACAGTGGAAATGAGAAATAGATTCAAGGGATTAGATCTGATAGACAGAGTGCCTCAAGAACTATGGACGGAGGTTCATGAATTGTACAGAAGGCAGTGATCAAGACCATCCCCAAGAAAAAGAAATGCAAAAAGGCAAAATTGTTGTCTGAGGAGGCCTTACAAATAGCTGAGAAAAGAAGAGGAGCTAAAGACAAAGGAGAAAAGGAAAGATATACCCATTTGAATCCAGAGTTCCAAAGAATAGCAAGGAGATGTAAGAAAGCCTTCCTCAGTGACCAATGCAAAGAAATAGAGGAAAACAATAGAATGGGAAAGACTAGAGATCTCTTCAAGAAAATTAGACATACCAAGGGAACATTTCATGCAAATATGGGCACAATAAAGGACAGAAATAGTATGGACCTAACAGAAGCAGAAGATATGAAGAAGAGGTGGCAAGAATACACAGAAGAACTATACAAAAAAGATCTTCAAGACCCAGATAACCAGGATGGTGTGATCACTCACCTAGAGTCAGACATCCTGGAATGTGAAGTCAAGTGGGGCTTAGGAAGCATCATTATGAACAAAGCTAGTGGAGGTTATGGAGTTCCAGTTGAGCTATTTCAAATCCTAAAAGATGATACTGTGAAAGTGCTGCACTCAATATGCCAGAATTGAGAAAACTCAGCAGTGGCCACAGGACTGGAAAAGGTCAGTTTTCATTCCAATCCCAAAGAAAGGCAATGCCAAAGAACGTACAAACTACCACACAATTGTACTCATCTCACACGCTAGTAAAGTAATGCTCAAAATTCTCCAAGCCAGGCTTCAACAGTATGTGAACCGTGAACTTCCAGATGTTCAAGCTGGTTTTAGAAAAGGCAGAGGAACCAGATATCAAGTTGCCAACATCTGCTGGATCATCAAAAAAAGCTAGAGAGTTCCAGAAAAACATCTATTTCTGCTTTATTGTCTGTGCCAAAGCCTTTGACTGTATGGATCACAACAAATTGTGGAAAATTCTTAAAGAGATGGGAATACCAGACCACCTGACCTGCCTCTTGAGAAATCTGTATGCAGGTCAGGAAGCAACAGTTAGAACTGGACATGGAAGAAAAGACTTTCCCTAAATGGAGAAAGGAGTACATCAAGGCTATATATTGTCACCCTGCTTATTTAACTTATATGCAGAGTATATCATGAGAAATGTTGGGCTGGATGAAGCACAAGCTGGAATCAAGATTGCTGGGAGAAATATCAATAATCTCAGATATGCAGATGATACCACTCTTATGGCAGAAGTAAAGAGGAACTAAAGAGCCTCTTGATGCAAGTGAAAGAGGAGAGTGAAAAAGTTGGCTTAAAGCTCAACATTCAGAAAACTAAGATCATGGCATCCAATCTCATCACTTCATGGCAAATAGACGGGGAAATAATGGAAACAGTGACAGGGTTTATTTTCTTGGGCTCCAAAATCACTGCAGATGGTGATTGCGGCCATGAAATTAAAAGATGATTGCTCCTTGGTAGAAAAGTTATGACCAACCTAGATAGCATATTTAAAAGCAGAGACATTACTTTATCAACAAAGTCCATCTAATCAGAGCTATGGTTTTTCCAGTATTCATGTATGGATGTGAGAGTTGGACTATAAAGAAGGCTTAGTGCTGAAGAATTGATGCTTTTGAACTATGGAGTTGAAGAAGACTCTTGAGAGTCTCTTGAACTGCAAGGAGATCCAACCAGTCCATCCTAAAGGAAATCAGTCCTGAATATTCATTGGAAGGACTGATGCTAAAGCTGAAACTCCAATACTTTGGCCACCTAATGCAAAGAACCAACTCACTGGAAAAGATCCTGATGCTGGGAAAGACTGAAGGCGGGAGGAGAAGGGGACAACAAAGCATGAGATGGTTGGATGGCATCACTGACGTGATGAACACGAATTTGAGTTGGTGATGGACAGGGAAGCCTGGCATGCTGCAGTCCAGGGGTCACAAAGAGTCGGAGACGACTTAGTGACTGAACTGAACTGAGATAGACATCACACGTGTGTGCTCAGTTGCTTCAATCATGTCAAACTTTTTGGGACCCCGTCGACTGTAGCCCGCCAGGCTTCTCTGTCCACAGGAATCTCCAGACAAGAATACTGGAGTGGGTTTCCATGCCCTCCTTCAGGGGAACTTATCCACCCAGGAACCGAACCCATATCTCTTGCGTCTTCTGCATTGCAGGCAGATTCTTTACCTCTGAGCCACCGGGGAAGCCCAGACATCATACAGTAACACAAATGATTAAACTTCTAAAACTCAGCATGTTGTATGGCTTTGAAGAAGCTGTGAACCAACTAGTCTCTTTACCTTTCAAAAAGAGTTTGGAAAACAGGACCTTAATTCAAACTCAGCTTGATTTCTGTGCTGAAAATAAGCAATGCTGGTGATATAAAACAGGAAACGTTGATTAAGTCTCATGTGAGTTTTAAAAGCTAAATGCTTAGAAAAGCTCTAGTCATCTGCAACAATCACGTTTACATCTACATTGATGAAAATGAGGTAGTGCTAAATCTCAGAATCATTCTCAGCTCTGGAAGGCATTTCATATTGTCTAAAGTCTTAAGAGAGGTGCTGAGGAAGCACCTGATGTGACACGGTGAATATTAAGAACACAGAGTCCTTTTGTTTGCAGTTGTGCCTTTTCTTTGATGTTAAAACCTAGCATCCAGGAATTACCAATGATTGAAATAGAAGAACCTATGTTTTCTAAAGATACTTCAGGAGGAAGAGATGTGTTGTGCTCAAGTGTAATTATTTGTTTTGGCTCTAAAGGTTCTTGATCCCCAGTGGACTTTAAAAAATCATTTCCATAATGCTTTTAGAACTTCTTAGCAGAAAATATGGGAGCAGCAGGGGACTGACATTTAGTTTATTAGATCAGAACTGAGGTTTCTCGCCCTGATGCCTGCAATTACTGAAAAGGCACCCTTTCCCCAGATAAACTTTGCCCGTCCCCCTTCCCCCAACACATATCTGTGTGTCCAGAACCACCATGAAATGGTATTTATTCAGTTGGGTTTCATTTTGTAAGTTGACTTTTGAATCCTTTCTTAGAATTTCAATACACCATATTAGTTTTTCTTGCACATACAAATTGAGTGATAATAATGTAAGTGATACATATATATGCTTTCTATGTACCAGAATCTGTTCTAATGGCTTTGTGTACATTAATTTGCTATTCATCACAACAATCTCAGAAGGAAGGTGAGGCATAACGAGAGTAACTTGCAACCCCATGGACTATAGCCCACCAGGTTCCTCCGTCCATGGGATTATCCCAGCAAGAACACTGGAGCAGGTTGCCGTTTCCTCCTCCAGGGGATCTTTCTGAGCCAGGAATCGAACCTGTGTCTCTTATGTCTCCTGCATTGGCAGGTGGGTTCTTTACCACTAGCACCACCTGGGAAGCCCTCCCAAGGTGAAACAGCTGGCAAAAGACAGAGCTGGGGTTTGAAGCTCTGACAAACACTACAATGGACTGCCTCTATATAAATGTTGCTTCTTGAGGCATCAGAATAAATGAGCAGTAGAGAGGTCCAAACAAAGTCAGAATGGCTTTTGGTCTCTGTTCTCTCAGCCTAGTAGTTCATGATTAGGTGAGGGTCTGTATACACACATACAGTAAGGTAGGAATGGTGTCACAACGGACTGTAAGTTCCAATGGGCAGATAAAAGTCACATACTGAACTGATTACAAAAGATTTATACAGGCATTTTAGGATTGCAAGATGAGCTTAAGGCTGAAACAGCTGGACCAATAAATAGAATCAAATATGCAGATGTGCTTTCTAAGAAATCAATTAACTTATGAAGAGTCTGACATTTCCATTAAAAAAGAACTTTAGATTATTCACTGATAATCCAAAATCATTTTCTACAGTAATAACAGAACCAAAATTTTGTAACCCACTCCAACACAAATTATCACCCTCTCATTATCACCCTCTCATTAAAATCACTACTTTCTAGTTCTAGTCCTCAAAGCTAGCTTATATGGGAACCAATACCAAATAAAGGAGATTAAGTGGCTATGCAAAGAAAACATCAATCATCTGTCAAGAACCAGTGCTTCTTAATGTGAAAAAGGTCACTTAATTTGGCCATTGGGAGTTGCAGACAGGGAGCTATGTATACCCTGGAATCATCATTCGTATAAGTTAATTAACTATAAGCTCTTTGAGGAGAAAAGATCCCATCTTATACATCTTTGTATATCCTGCATCTAACTTACAGAGGCAATCAAGAAATACATATTAATTTGATGCAGTAATTGCTACAGAATGTTATTGATGTGCATCACACATAATTTATTATATAAGCCCAGTTGATCAATCAGGCAATTTCCATATGCACAAGGACTAGAAAAACCTGGACTGTGAACCCCAATCCTGCCAGTGCTTTTTGGACCTCAGTTAAAAGGAAAGGAGAAAAAGTATCATATCCTCCAGTAGAGGGAGCCAGATTTTAAGTGTTAACCAAATCACAATTTACTGTCTAGCACTGTTTGCCAGATTCAGAAAGAGGATATCAGCATTTTGATACATAATCTTCACTTCTGAATCTTACATAATACAGCAAAAAATGGTATCATAGAGGCCAACACTAAAGGCAAGATTTTTCCTAGTAATTGTTACTTCTTTTTTAACCATTCTGTCAGTTTCATCAGAAGTGGTAGGAGATTTACAACCATTTATTCAGCTTGTGGGTCTCTGAGTTCAAGTAAAACTTACAGATATATAAAGATGTCACTATAGCTTGGTATTTTTTTTAAGTGGGAACTTTTTCATAAACAGGTAAAGAGAAGTCTTTTGGTTTTTTACTGAGATATAATTGACATATAACATTGTATTTATTTTAGGCATACAACATAATGACATACAAAATACAATATATACAATATACAACATAGAACATAATCTTGTGAAATGATTACCACATAAAGTTGGTTAACATCCATCACTATATATAGTTACAACTTTTTTCTTGTGATGAGAACTTTAAGATTTAGTTTCTTAGAAACTTTGAAATATGCAATAGAGTATTATTAACTATACTTTCAATGTTGTACATTACCTCTCCAGGACTTATGCATTTTGACCACCTTCATCCACTTACCCCACTCTTCTGCATCTGGCAACCATTCTTTCCTCTGTATCTATGAGTTTGGTGTGTTTTGTTTTTTTTAGATTCTACATATTGGTGAGATCATATAGTATTTGTCTTTCTCTATCTGATATTTCACTTAGCATCATGCCCTTAAGATCCATCCATCTTGTTACAAATGGCAGGATTTCTTTCTTTTTTATGACTAAATAATAGTCCATTGTGTGTGTATATATATACATGTTATATAAAATGTCTATGTGTACAATGTATATATATATAATATATTTTATCCATTTATTCATCAATGGACACTCAGGTTGTTTCCATGTTCTGATTATTGTTAAGTAATGCTATGATGAACAGAGTAGTGCAGATATCTCTTCAAGATAGTGATTTCATTTCCTTTGGATAAATACTTAGAAGTTGAATTGCTAGATCATATGATAGTTCTATTCTTAATTTTTTTGAGGAAACTCCATAATGCCTACCTTATTTGCTGTCAGTCAGTCAGTCAGTTCAGTCGCTCAGTCGTGTCTGACTCTTTGCGACCCAATGAATCACAGCACGCCGGCCTCCCTGTCCATCACCAACTCCCGGAGTTCACTCAGACTCACATCCATCGAGTCCGTGATGTCATCCAGCCATCTCATCCTCTGTCGTCCCCTTCTCCTCCTGTCCCCAATCCCTCCCAGCATCAGAGTCTTTTCCAATGAGTCAACTCTTTGCATGAGGTGGCCAAAGTACTGGAGTTTCAGCTTTAGCATCATTCCTTCCAAAGAAATCCCAGGGCTGATCTCTTTCAGAATGGACTGGTTGGATCTCCTTGCAGTCCAAGGGACTCTCAAGAGTCTTCTCCAACACCACAGTTCAAAAGCATCAATTCTTCAGTGCTCAGCTTTCTTCACAGTCCAACTCTCACATCCATACATGACCACTGGAAAAACCATACCCTTGACTAGACAGACCTTCGTTGGCAAAGTAATATCTCTGCTTTTCAATATGTTATCTAGGTTGGTCATAACTCTTCTTCCAAGGAGTAAGCGTCTTTTAATTTCATGGCTGCAATCACCATCTGCAGTGATTTTGGAGCCCCCAAAAATAAAGTCTGACCCTGTTTCCACTGTTTCCCCATCTATTTCCCATGAAGTGATGGGACCGGATGCCATGATCTTCATTTTCTGAATATTGAGCTTTAAGCCAACTTTTTCACTCTCCTCTTTCACTTTCATCAAGAGGCTTTTTAATTCCTCTTCACTTTCTGCCATAAGGGTGGTGTCATCTGCATATCTGAGGTTATTGATATTTCTCCCAGCAATCTTGATTCCAGCTTGTGCTTCTTCCAGTCCAGCATTTCTCATGATGTACTCTGCATAGAAGTTAAATAAGCCGGGTGACAATATACAGCCTTGACGTACTCCTTTTCCTATTTGGAACCAGTCTGTTGTTCCATGTCCATTTCTAACTGTTACTTCCTGACCTGCCTATAGGTTTCTCAAGAGGCAGGTTAGGTGGTCTGGTATTTCCATCTCTTTCAGAATTTTCCACAGTTTATTGTGATCCACACAGTCAAAGGCTTTGGCACAGTCAATAAAGCAAAAATAGATGTTTTTCTGGAACTCTTTTGCTTTTTCGATGATCCAGAGGATGTTGGCAACTTGATCTCTGGTTCCTCTGCCTTTTCTAAAACCAGCTTGAACATCTGGAAATTCATGGTTCATGTATTGCTGAAGCCTGGCTTGGAGAATTTTGAGCATTACTTTGCTAGCATGTGAGATGAGTTCAATTGTGCGGTAGTTTGAGCATTCTTTGGCATTGCCTTTCTTTGAGAATGGAATGAAAACTGACCTTTTCCAGTCCTGTGGCCACTGCTGAGTTTTCCAAATTTGCTAGCATATTAAGTGCTGGCATATTTGCTGTACCAATTTATATTCCCATCAACAGTGTACCAATGTTCCCTTTTCTTCACATCGTCTCCAAAACTTATCTATTGTTTTTTGATAATAAGTTATTGTAACAGATTTGGGGTAATATCTCATTGTGGTTCTGATCTGCATTTTCCCAATTAGTTATGTTGATGTACTTGTTGGCCATTTGTGTTTGTTCTTTTGAAAAATGTTCATTTGCTTCTCTCCCCATTTTTAAATTGGATTGTTTTCTAGTTCTATTGAGTTGTATGTTTATATATTTTGAATATTAATCCTTTATCAGATATGTTATTTCCTTGTATTTTCTCCCATCTATAAATTGTTTTTAAATTTTGTTGATGATTTTCTTTTCTGTTCAAAAACTAAAGAGTTTTAACTTGGTATAGTCCCACTTGTTTATTTTTGCTCTTGTTGCCTTTGCTTTTGTTATCAAATCTGAAAGATCATTGCTGGGACCAAAGACTGATGTCAAGGAGCTGGCTTTCTCCCAGGAGTTATATGGTTTCACGGCTTAGGGTCTTACATTTAGCTCTTTAATTCATTTTCAGTTTATTTTTGTGTATGGTGTACTTACACAGTTTCATTCTTCTGCATGTGACTGTCCAGTTTTCCCAACAGCATTTATTGAAGAGATTATCCCCTCTTCATTGTGAATTCTCAGCTGAAAATTCTTCATTAAGGACGGTATTTGGGGCAAATGGATCACAATGGCAGAGTAGAATGTGGAACTCAACTCCCTCCACAAACACATTAAAAGTACATTTGTATGTGGAACAATTCTCATGAAAAGCTAACAGGAACTGGCAGATAACTGCACAGTGAAAGCTACAAGAAAAATCTGCAATGAATGAAGAAGGTTGGAATAAAGGTATGAGGTTGGGACCTGTGCCCCGAAAGGGTTCTGAAAGGAAGAGAAGGTCCACGTGGGTGGGTCCTTGCTCTGGGGAGCAGGCAGGTTGAGCCACAGTCTGGACAATGCAGTCATGGGGTCCTGTACAGAGGAGACAACACTCCTTGGCCGCTGGGAGAACTGCTGGGACAGACGGAAGGGCTAGAGAAGCCTAGACTCTACTTGAGAGGAGTGTGTGTGCTGGCTTGCCAACAATCAGGGTGGAGAGAGCCTTACACTGATGACTGTTGCTTTGTCAGTCTTCCCAATCCAATGGGGCAAACACCTCAGCCTTGCTCACTCCATACCACAGCTTGGCATGAGATCTGGGCCAACCGAGCCCTGGAAAAAGATTTAGTCTAGCTATGAACAGACAGACTGGGGGCTTGCGTGTGAGCTGGGTAGGGCAGAGGTGGCCACTGTCAGTGCATGCACGGGCTGGTGGTGTGGGAGTGTGCACGTGTCATCTCCCAGAGCACCCTGACCCTGCCCACTCCATCCTGCAGCTTAACACAGCATCTGGGGCAGACAGGTCCTAGGAGAAGATTGCCACAGAGGCAGCCCAGATCTCTGGCAGCAGCACAGACCCCCCAATCCCTGCAGCCACAACACCCTCACTCCCAGCCCCAGCCTGCTGGATGTTCTGGCTCCACTCAGTCCATGCCACAGCCTTGCACTAGATCTGGGATGACCACAGCAAGGGAAAGGACGCTACCTTGGGCTGTTCCTAAGTGGAGCCACAGATACCTACACAGGTGGCACATCAGTCCTCGGTGAGCTCATGAGCCCCACCTGCTTTAGAAATCGCCTCTTTGGGGGCATGGCATGCACTCAAAGGAAATGGAGACTGGGTGGCTTCTGCTCCAACAACTGAGGGGCAGACCACGCCGCACCCTGACAAGGTGGTGACAGCTATTAAGCAGAGGGGGAGCCCCCACCTCACACCCTACACAGGCTTTGAATCCCCCGACACCAACCACACCCCCTTCAAGGTGAAAATATCCAGCAAACCCTGAGGAAAGATGTGGTTGGGGTCCATATCAGAAAGAACTCTCACACCAAAGACATCAGACACACACAGTGTACACAGGGATGCTCCCACATAAAAACACTCCTTCAAGACCACAGTAGATAACTGTTTCTCCTAAATTCAGAGTAAAAGAAAGTTAGGCAAAACAAAAAAGCAGAGGAACTACGCCCAATTAAAAGAGCAAGAGAAATCCCCTGAAAGAACAAATAAAGAAATAGAACTCATAATTCTACCAGAACCTGAGTTCAAAAAAAGTGGTAATAAAAAAGCTAACTGGGTTAAGAAAGAGCATTAACAGAAATGCAGATCACTGGAACAAGGAATTAGAAACTATAAAGATGAACCAATAAAAAATTAGATAATTCAACTTCCAAAAGCAATCTAGACACAGTGAATAGTCAACTAAATGACACAGAAGAACAAATAAATGTTGTGGAATATAGAATAAGGGAAATCAACCAATCAGAATAGCAGATAGAAAGACAAATTTTAAAAATGAAAGCAACATACAAGGTCTATAGGGAATAATATAAAATGTGCCAACTTATGCATAATAGCGGTTTCAAAGGAGGAAAGAAAAAGGGATGAAAAATGTACTTGAAGAAATTATAGCTGAAAACTTCCCAAATCTGAAAAAGGAAACACATAGCCAGGTACAGGGAGCACATGCATGCACGCGTGCTCAGGAAGCACAGAGGGTCCCAAACAAGATGAACCCAAACAGATCCACAGCAGGGCATGTAATTAAAAGAGCAAAGGTTAAAGATGAACAGAGGATTCTAAAAGCAGCAAGAGAAAAACAAAGAGTCATATACAAGTTTTCTAAGAATTTCACCGGACTTCTTTGATCTCATCTGATCTGTTAACTTCCCCTCAGTCTACTCTGCATGCATGCTCCGTCGCTTCAGTTGTGTCCGACTGTTTGTGACCCCATGGACTATAGCCTGACAGGCTTCAGCTCTAAATCTTAAACTTCTCTGTCTGCTGCTCTCAACAGATATTTATTGAGCATCAGTTATGTGCCACACTTTGTCCTACATACCGGGCATACAGAATTGAAATACTCCTGTCCTCATGGAACTCATATTCTATTTATCCTCAGAACTAGCCCAGCCTGAATATCTTAAACCCTGGTAATATTCTCTCTTATCACAAACTTTCACCCTCTCATTTTCTCATCCCCTCACTATGCCAAATCCCATAACTTAACCTTACAAGGTCCTCCAGTCTCTTGGCCACTCCATACATCTATGCCTGACCATGCTTTCCTTCTTATAGAGTTTGGACCCATGCATAATATAGCACTTCAGCAACACTCTTAAGAGTTTCAACTGTTTAATCCTTTTATCTACACACCCTCATGCATGAGTATTTTCTTAGTTTTAATTACTAACTGTATATCCACCACTGAAAACTCTCATAACTCCAGGTAATTCTGGGTCCCATTCCCATTATGTCCAAGTACCTGCTAGATGTCCCCACCTGGATGTCCCAAACTCAACATGTCTCAGATAGACTCATCTTCATCCACATTCCCACTTTTCCTTCAGTGTTCTCTATCCTCATCAATGGTACCACTGATGTCATCTTGGATCCCCACCTTCCCTCCCTCCATATCTAATTAATCACTAAGACCTGCCAACTCTAAATCATAAAATCTGTCTGCTGCTCTCTGTCCACAATGACATCATTTCTCTCCTCACTTTTATAGTAGCTTCGTCACTGGTCCTTCTGCTTCTAGTCATGCTCCTTCCAAGCATTCTCCACATTGCCTTTATCTTTCTAATCATATTTCTTATCATATTCAGTTCAGTTCAGTTCAGTTCAGTCACTCAGTAGTGTCTGACTCTTTGTGACCCCATGAATCACAGCACGCCGGCCTCCCTGTCCATCACCAACTCCCAGAGTTCACTCAGACTCACATCCATCTAGTCCATGATGTCATCCAGCCATCTCATCCTCTGTCGTCCCCTTCTCCTCCTGTCCCCAATCCCTCCCAGCATCAGAGTCTTTTCCAATGAGTCAACTCTTCACATGAGGTGGCCAAAGTACTGGAGTTTCAGCTTTAGCATCATTCCTTCCAAAGAAATCCCAGGGCTGATCTCTTTCAGAATGGACTGGTTGGATCTCCTTGCAGTCCAAGGGACTCTCAAGAGTCTTCTCCAACACCACAGTTCAAAAGTATCAATTCTTCGGCGCTCAGGCTTCTTCACATTCCAACTCTCACATCCATACATGACCACTGGAAAAACCATACCCTTGACTAGATGGACCTTAGTTGGCAAAGTAATGTCTCTGCTTTTGAATATATTATCTAGGTTGGTCATAACTTTTCTTCCAAGGAGTAAACGTCTTTTAATTTCATGGCTGCAGTCACCATCTGCAGTAATTTTGGAGCCCCCCAAAATAAAGTCTGACCCTGTTTCCACTGTTTCCCCATCTATTTCCCATGAAGTGATGGGACCAGACACCATGATCTTCGTTTTCTGAATGTTGAGCTTTAAGCCACTTTTTTGCTTTCCTCTTTCACTTTCATCAAGAGGCTTTTTAGTTCCTCTTCACTTTCTGCCATAAGGGTGGTGTCATCTGCATATCTGAGGTTATTGATATTTCTCCTGGCAATCTTGATTCCAGCTTGTGTTTCTTCCAGTCCAGCATTTCTCATGATGTACTCTGCATAGAAGTTAAATAAGCAGGGTGACAATATACAGCCTTGACATACTCTTTTCCTATTTGGAACCAGTCTGTTGTTCCATGTCCAGTTCTAACTGTTGCTTCCTGACCTGCATACAGATTTCTCAAGAGGCAGGTTAGGTGGTCTGGTATTCCCATCTCTTTCAGAATTTTCCACAGTTTATTGTGATCCACACAGTCAAAGGCTTTGGCATAGTCAATAAAGCAGAAGTAGATGTTTTTCTGGAACTCTCTTGCTTTTTCGATGATCCAGCGGATGTTCGCAATTTGATCTCTGGTCTTATCACATTACTCACTGCTTAAAGCTCAAAATTTCCTGCATAAATCTTTTCTTCTCCATGATATACTTGGCTTTTTATGATCTGGTTTCTGTCTTCCTCTACTGCCTCAGTATCTTAGTCAGTTTTTGTTCAGTTCAGTTCAGTCACTCAGTCGTGTCCGACTCTTTGCAATCCCATGAATCTCAGCATGCCAGGCCTCCCTGTCCATCACCAACTCCCGGAGTTCACCCCAACTCATGTCCATCAAGTTGGTGATGCCATCCAGCCATCTCATCCTCTGTCGTCCTCTTCTCCTCCTGCCCCCAATCCCTCCCAGCATCAGAGTCTTTTCCAATGAGTCAACTCTTTGCATGAGGTGGCCAAAGTATTGGAGTTTCAGCTTTAGCACCAGTCCTTCCAAAGAACACCCAGGACTGATTTTCTTTAGAATGGACCGGTTGGATCTCCTTGCAGTCCAAGGGACTCTCAAGAGTCTTCTCCAACACCACAAATAAAATACATAGACTGCATACTTTAAACAGTGAACATTTATTTCTCATAGTTCTGGAGGCTGGGAAGTCCAAGATTAAGATGCAGGGTGACTAGGTGTCTGATGAAGTCTCTCCTGCTTGAAGACAGACATCCTCTGTGTCCTCACATGGTGGGGAAAGCGGGGGGTAGTAGGAGCAAGCTCTGGTCTCTTCATTCATTCCAAAATAAAGACCCCACCCTCATGACCTCATCTAAACCTAATTACCTCCCTAACACCCTATCTCATAATACCATCACACTGGAGGTCAAAACTTCAACTTACAAATTTCCTAGAGGACATAGACATTTAGTCAATAACACTTAGCTTCCATCATTCCTGCCACTCTCCCGATCAAGGAGTTTTCTAAAATTCATCCTACCTCTGTGACTTTTCTCTTGCTATTGCCTCTGTTTAGAATTCTCTCCTCCTCTCACTTGGCTCAATGTAAAAATAACCACTTTCTTTTAGGCAAATTTGTGCTCTTTCATCATGTTTCAACTCTTGTTTCAACTTATTGAGTAGCCTTCTCTGACTTCCCCCAACAGACCAAAGAACATCTCTAGAATTCCATTACATTTGCACACATATCTATTATAGAAATCACCATAAGGTGAGGTGAGGTGAAGTCGCTCAGTCGTGTCCGACTCTTTGCGACCCCATAGATTGTAACCTACCAGGCTCCTCCATCCATGGGATTTTCCAGGCAAGAGTACTGGCATGGGTTGCCATTTCCTTCTCCACAGGATCTTCCCAACCCAGGGATCGAACCTGGGTCTCCCACATTGTAGGCAGACGCTTTACCCTCTGAGTCACCAGGGAAGCCAGAAATCACCATATTACTGTCTATTTAGAGGTTTATTTCCCATATAATCTATGGTTTTAGATACAAGACAGTCCTAGTTACTTAATAAATATTTGTGAAATGAGTAAGTAAATATATGCACAACATACACTTCTAACAACACAGCATACTAGATCTTCTGATTTGAAATGGATTTACTATTCAGAAACCATTTATAGTACATATATTTTTTAATGTTGGAAAGCAATTTAGTCAACTCCTCAAGTTCAATGGTTTTCTTTCATAAACTTTCAAATTGAGGTATAATATACATATTGAAGGGGCTTCCCTGGTAGCTCAGCTGGTAAAGAATCCACCTGCAATGTGGGAGACCTGGGTTCAATTCCTGGCTTTGGAAGATCCCGTGGAGGAGGGCATGGCAACCCATTCCAGTATTCTTGCCTGGAGAATCCCCAAGGACAGAGAAGTCTAGCAGGCTACAGTCCATGGGGTTACAAAGAGTTGGACATGACTGAGCAACTAAGCACAGTAGAGCATACATATTGAAAATAAGCACACAAAAGTTTACAGCCCAGTGAATTTTCACAAAGTGAATACAGCGTGGTACCTACCAGCTGGATCAAGAAACAGAGCATTATGCTCCCTGAAGCAGCTCTAATGCCCTTCCTAGTCACATCATGACCCCCCAAAAGAATCACCATTTCAACTTTTAACACTGTAGGTTAATTTTCCCTTAATTATATGTTTTGAACTTTTTATAAATAAAACTACAGAGTACTTTTTTTTTTTACATCTGTGAACTCAACTACCTTTTCTTTACTTTTTTTGCCTACCGGATTTCTTTTTTGGAATCGGTTTTACTGAATTCATGTAGAAGTGTTTTAGCCATTTGAAAAATAAGACATTTAATCCAAGCAAATTGGCTTATGGAAAATACACAAGGCTTGGCTATTAAATATTACATCTTTGTAACAGTTTCTCAGTCAACATCTTCAGGCGCCAGCATTCATCATGAACACTTTTTTAAATGTTTCAGTGAAATTTTCATTTTAGAATATTTTTGACTTACACAAAAGTTGTACAGAGTTCTCATATACCTCTCACTTGGTTTTCCCTATCATTAACATTAGAATGGTACATATGTCACAGCTAAAGAACGAATGCTGATGCATTATTACTAAGTCCTTACTTCATTCAATTCTCCTTAGTTTTTATACAATGCTCTTCTGTTCCAGGATCCCATGCACGATGTCACATTACATTTAGTAATCATATGTCCTTAGGCTCCTCTTGGCTATGACAGTTTCTCAGACTTTCCCTGTTTTTGATGACCTTGAAAATTTTGATGAATACTGGTAAGATATTTCATAGTGTCCCTTAATTGGGATTTATCTGTTTTCCCACGATTCAACTGGAGTGAGGGGATTTTAGAGGAAGACCACAGAGGTCAAGTGCCATTTTCTTCATATAATATCAAGGGTGTGTGCGTGCTTTCAGTTGCTCAGTGTGTCCAACTCTTTGTGACCCCATGGACTGCAGCCCACCAGGCTCATTTGTCCATGTAATTTTTCAGGCAAGAATACTGGGATGGGTTGCCATTTCTTACTCCAGGGGATCTTCTCAACCCAGGGATCAAACTCATATCTCTATATTTCCTGCATTGCAGGTGGATTCTTCACTGATGAGTCACTGGGGATACCTATCAAGGGTAGATACTACTTATTATTGCTGATTTTGACCTTGATCACTGCTTTGAGGTAATGTTTACTAGGAGTGTTCACTACAAACTTACTCTTCTTTCCCTATTTGCATACTATTTGGGAGAAAGTCACTATGTACTGCATACACTGAATAAATTGTATGTTATGCTCACACGCCCTACTGTTCTACTATTTCGTTCTTCTGTTTAGAACTAAAATTCTGGAAATATAGAATTATTTGCTGTTTAGCTCTAAACATCTAGAAATATTTAAAAATCCCATCACTGATATTTTCCCATGAATGATCTCCACCCTCATGTCATATAAAGCAGTGATTGAAAGGTGAAATGATCTGCTTACCCTCTACTCAGAAAAACTCCTTCCCTTACTCCAGGACTTGAACTGAGGCAGACTCATTCTTCAGAGAAATCTAAGGTTCTGTAGCATAACGTCTGTCTGGCAATCTCTTGAGATACTTTTCTCTGCCTGATTTCTCTAAAGTGAGAGGCATTAAATTTGCCTCCACACTTACTTCATCTGCTTTTTTAAAATCATTTTATCCTGCCTCTCAATTACCCATTTCCTTGAGTCTTGTCTCTCATAGCCACTGTCTTACAATTATCCAATAAAATCAGAAATGCCAACAGCCTCTTTTCTTCTAGTATCCTGCTTTATGAAAAAGCTTTTTACATACTCCATTGGACTTTAAACTACTTATGAGAAAGAGGCATTCTGAAAAGAAATGCTCTTTACTTTATGATTTCCCTATGCTCTTTTCTTCAGTTGGCTTGAAAAAAGAAGTGTTTTCAGATTCCTACGTTTGCTTGAGGCTTTTAGAAATATTTCTTTGTTTGATGTACTTCAGTTTTTAAAAAGTCACTATATATACTATGCGGTTTGTTTTTTAAGTAATGAATAAGGACTTTCTTGTGGCCAATTCTGGGGTCTCATTTTTTTAAAAAAGCCCAATCAACTCTTTAATTGCCAGCATTATGTCAGCTATCTTATCAGGATAGTATCTAAAATAAGCCTACTCATAAAATAAAATTTTTATGCATATTTAATAAAAATATGAATTAAATATACCAAACATGTACAATATTGAAAAATACTCTACCATTAATCCATTTTTAAAATCTCTTCTAACTTTCCAGTTATAACTTGAACTTATCCTCTCCCAAATATCTCCAAATTTGTTTTCTTATTTTGGCAACTCCACCCGTTTATATAGACTTAAGTTTTACTAAATGCAATTTTTTTCTGACAGTTCTTAATATTAGGCCAAAAGCCTATAGAATCTAACATTCTCATGTTCAATAGATAAATGGACATATATTATGAACCTATACGAATTCAACACATTAAGTTTTAAGGGAAAAAAAATTTGTTAATCCTTAGTCTGGTAGTACAATAGAGAATAAAATATTTATAATCAATGAATACTTGATCCTGCCTATATTAAAATGATAATTGGAACCCTAGGCCACAAGTTTTAGTTGTGTTTAATGAAAATCTCAGAGTGAAATGTGACACAAATCATTTTTAGAAGGTAAAGCAGAGTTAGCCATTACCTTTCATTTAGAAAGATAAGGGAGAAGAGTCGAACATACACATGCCAGTTATCATAACATTTAAGGTGAATCTATCTGGTCCCATCACTCCATGGGAAATAGATGGGGGAACAGTGGAAACAGGGTCAGACTTTATTTTTCTGGGCTCCAAAATCACTGCTGATGGTGATTGCAGCCATGAAATTAAAAGACACTTACTCCTTGGAAGAAAAGTTATGACCAACCTAGATAGCATACTCAAAAGCAGAGACATTACTTTGCCAACAAAGGTCCATCTAGTCAAGGCTATGGTTTTTCCAGTGGTCATGTATGGATGTGAGAGTTGGACTGTGAAGAAAGCTGAGTGCCAAAGAATGATGCTTTTGAACTGTGGTGTTGGAGAGGACTCTTGAGAATCCCTTGGACTGCAAGGAGATCCAACCAGTCCAATCTAAAGGAGATCAGCCCTGGATGTTCTTTGGAGGGAATGATGCTAAAGCTGAAACTCCAGTACTTTGGCCACCTCATGCAAAGAGTTGACTCATTGGAAAAGACTCTGATGCTGGGAGGGATTGGGGACAGGAGAAGGGGATGACAGAGGATGAGATGGCTGGATGGCATCACGGACTCGATGGACATGAGTCTGAGTGAACTCTGGGAGTTGGTGATGGACAGGGAGGCCTGGCATGCTGTGATTCATGCGGTTGCAAAGAGTCAGACACGACTGAGTGACTGGACTGAACTGAACTGATACTTCATCATCATGAAGTTGGATTTCTGTCTAAGTCTGTTTACTAAAAGAAGTACTTGGGCTTTTTTTCCTTATTAGTAGTACTGAAATTTTTTTTTGAAATTCGAAAAAATCTTTATTATTTCTGCAATATTCCACTATTCACTGTAAAAATCATGATAATGGCTTTTTCACAACTTCATAAATTACGTAAAAATTATTTTCCACCTTCTTTACAAAAGTCCTCCCCCCAGCCACCCTCCCTTGCTGAGTCCCACAGACCTGTGAGCCCTGTGAGGGAGGCTCAGCCCACACACTTCTGTGGCACACTGAGGCAGGCCACCCACAGAAGGCTGGTGGCATGGCACTTGTGGATGACAGGCCACCATATAGGAATTTTAAAAAAAGAAGTAAAGAAAAAGTCTACTTCACCTATGAATATGGTTTTTACTACACAATAAATATTAATTTTGTTCTCCATCCTTATTTAGAAAATGCTTAGAGCAATGTTTTCCCTATTTCCCATGACATACTAATATTCTAGAATATATGAAAAAATATTCCTAGCAAAAATGATTCTGTGATGAAATAAGCCCAGGAAATACTAGACTAAATAGGAGTAAACTGCTTTCTATTCTACAGAATTTCTCAGGGTCTTTGATATTTGAACGTGTGTTGTAATGCTCCAAGATAGAGATATGGCATATATTATTGCCCAGTGACATTTGGCCAACAGAACACTTCCTTCAAGAAACACCTGTTAAAATCTCCAGGCCAAATTTTTGGAATTGAGAGATTAATAGAGAGAGCAATGGAGAAAGAAATTAAAATGACTATTGGGAAGATAGTGATGCTATTAATAGCAATAGGAAATAGGAAAGACAAATTTGCAATGGAAGATTATTTCATCTTGAACATAATGAGGTTCCTTTCCTGTCTGGTGGCGATGAGCAGCATATATGAGATTCAAGCTCAGGAGAGAGGTCAGGTTATTGATTATTATTAATTAAAAGTCTTCTACTATATAGCCTTAGCACTCTGATACATTACAATGGCTTGTGAGATAGGTCACAAGTAACTTTTTACTAACATTGGTTGAAGTACCAAATTTGCAAAAGCTTTACACTTTTGAAGAAAATAATATTATAGCCTTTTCTTCATGTAATGAATGATACAAAGAAAATTTATTTTCTCAGCAACTAGTGACTGAATGGGTACTTTGATAAATCTGAGGGTGGCACTGGGCTTCCAGGGCCTCACATCAATAGTAGTAGGCAGATTCCCTGCATGAGACCAGGAAAAGGGTATGAGTTCAAGTCTTAAAATAGGAAATGGTTTGGTGAATGGAGGGATGCAAGAGAAGGAGGGGGATGAAGAAACGTGAGAGCAGAGACACTTGGTGGAGGTTTTCAATTAAACTGCCACGTGCTATGTGATATAACTTACTCTCACATCCCAGTAACTGAAGCAAGTTTTCAAAAAATTATATACTGAGTGTGGTTTGATTTTTTTTTAAAGAAAGCAATGTTTTGTTTGGCAGAGCATCAAGACAACACTCAGATGCATGAAAAGAAGGGACAGCCAAGATCTAGGTGGCCAACTTGGTGGATTCTGTTGGCTACCTGCTCAACATCTGCTTCCCTCTTCTTTCTTCCTGACACCCTGCTTTACATCATGTAGCCATATAACAGAATCCAGTGGAAGCCAACCTCATTTGTAGTTTAGGAGTAGATTCTGGCTTGTCTAAGCCAGTCATGGCATCCCGCTTACCAGGGATGGTTTTAGGAATGTGCAAATGACCCCATTCTGGCCACTGAGTTATACATGAAGGAGACTCAGGGAAGTTTTCCTAGCTTCTGAGAAATGCATCAAAAGAAGAGAAAGTCATTCTCTTTCCTCTGAACATTTCATGCCTGGACATGAGGGCTGAAACAATTTCATCCATTATATAGCCAGTCTGAGGAGGGCAGAGGCAAGAGAACTCAGGAGCCATGCACAGCGGACCAAGGGCCTGTCCTACCTTTGAACTGAATTCATGTTACACGAGATCATAAAAGCACTTAGTGTTTCAGCCAATCTGAGAATTTTGTTTCTTGCAAGCAGAAGTATGTGAACTACGAATGCCTATAATAATATCACTCTCACTGACCTACATTCTGAAAAGCTTTTCCAGGTGGGAGAGAAAGCAGCACAGTTAAACCCAGCCTGATCTAAATATTTCATAATCTGTAGCCAATCTAATCTATATCATACCTTTATAAAATCCTTTACTGACTGTTATGCCCACCCTCTTCTCCCACCTGAATGCATTCTATGCACAGCTATATTAGTCAGGATTCTCCAGAGAAACAAAACCAACAAGGTGTGTGTGTGTGTGTGTGTGTGTGTGTGTGTGTGTGTGTATGTAGATAGATTTTAAGGAATCGACTCATATGATTTATGGAGGCTGGAAAGTCCAAAATCTGCAGGGTGGGCTCTCAGGCTGTCAGGCTGGATACAAGGAAGAGCTGATGTTGAAGTATGAAGGAAGTCTGTTGCAGTATTCCTTCTTGTTCGAGGGAGGTCAGCATTTTTGTTTTATCCAAGCTTCCAAATGACTGGAAGAGGCCCATCATATTTTAAAGGCAATCTGCTTTACTCAAAGTCTACCAATTTAATTGTAAATCTCATCCAAAAACACCCTGACAGAAAATATCCAGAACAATATTTGATGAAATATCTGGGCACCGTAGCTCAGTCAAGTTGACACATGAAATTAACCATCACAACTATTTTTTTTAGTTTCCAACCAATTTCCTGGGACCTCATTGAACTTTGGGCATATTCAAGGCATTATATCATACATGTGAGTATTCTCTGTCATTGGCATCATAACAAATAAAAGAAAAAAATGAATTCCACATAAAGGTAATAGTAGAGTCTAAGACACTGTATGCAGAGAGCAGGGTAAAAGTCAACCCAGGGAAATACCTGGGTATTACAGTTAGGAAAAGTAAGACATGACAGTGAAAGAGGAGTGACGGGGGCAGGGTAGTGCATCCATGACTCACAAAAAGACTCCTGGGTCAATATTGTCACTGTTGTGAGAGATGGAGGGTGTCAGGGTCCAGAAGACAATGTTGGGACTAGCTCTGTAAGAGCGCATCTGTTTAGGGATCCAGGCAGGAAACAGATAGCTGCTCGATTTGGTTTATTTAAGAAGCATTTAATATACTATTAAAAAGGTGTGGGAAATATGAGAAGGAAGCAGGGAAATGACAAGGTACCCAGGTACTATTAAGGAAGAACAAAGAAATGTGAGCACTGGAGAAGTATTTACCTTCCCTGTGTCAGAAGAAACTTGGGAAAGGTGAGGCTCCTGGAACCAAGGACTGCATAACAAGAGACAGGACCATCTGTCAATGGATAAAATCAGCCTGTATCAACTTAGTCAAGAGGGAACCGGGCAGGGAAATGCTCTGACTTCACTTCGATTTTCTTGATTACCTGTTGATGCTCCCACTGACTAAACTAAGCCAGAGTGGGGTTGCCAGATAAAACACAACACATCCAGTTAAATTTGAATTTCTGGTAAGTCTAAGTATTCATATTACATATGACATGGGACATACTTGCATTAAAAACTTATCCTTTTACTGGAAATTCTAATTTAGCCTGATGTCCTATATTTTCATTTGCTAAACCATTCAACCCTAAGCCAGAGGGCAATGGAGTCCACCGAAGTGTCTCTAAAGCACAGCCAGTCAGGGTCCAGAACAGGAAGAGGAAGTGTGGGGAGTGGATCTGAAGGGCAATAGTTGATAGGAAGCACAGATGATCGCAGAAGCCAGACAAGAAGGAGTGGCTGGGGCAAAAGGTGCAGACAACCAAGTATCATCCACTTTTTGAGGATGCCACCGGTGGTTTGAGAGAGTAGCAGGATTAAGGGGTGGAGTGCATAGATGCAGCAAAGTGCAGAAGGGACCACCTCTCAAAAGCCTATTTGGAGAGGCCACAGCCCTTTACCTCTCCATTTGTGGGGCTCCTTTAATGCCTCTCCTCCAAAAGTCATTTATGTTGGTGCTCTGAATGCTCTCTAGAAAACACTCTTTATCTTTACCTTGAAGGATAAAGACATAAAAAAATTATATTTGTGGATAGGCGAAAGTTTCGAGATTTCATGTTTAACTTTTAGCCAGATTGCTCATTAGTATTAAGCAACTCGGGAGAAGAGATAAATCTACTTTTTCTCAAGAATCCTCAGAACTGAACTTTTACAAGTTTTTCCTTGCATTGCTGTATACCAAGACTGCAGACTGTATAAAATCTTCTCTTGTTACAAATTTTACTCTTTGGTCAGTCTCTATATTTTTAAGATTCAGGTAGTGTTAATATAAATTAACCTTTCATAAAGAGAATATAAATTTTAAAATAATATTTTTATCTGGAAGTTGGGAATTGGTACGTGTTTTTTTTTTTTTTTTTTCCTGTTTCCTTTTAACTGAAGCTCTGTAGAGTACTCACTTCCATGGCTAATTCTTGGTCATCTATGATGCTGTAAATAGGTATGCCATGGAGAAGTCAAATTTAAATGTCATTCATTTTGATATCTTGGTTACTTATTTCAGCTTTTTGATTTCTTTGTTTTACTTCACTGGGACAGCTACTGTTCACTCCCAATATGTGATAGAAAGGTAACTTACATCAGTAAGATAGTTTGTGTTCAGACAACCAAAAGATGACAAAATCCTGTCACTTTTTAAATATTTCTCAAGCCCATAACACAAACAGAAGGCTTGAGTAGAGATAAAATGAACCATCACCAGGGACCTGCAGAGTACTTATGAAGCAATTTCACTTTCTACAGTAAGAAATTTAAGCAAGAAGGCTTGAGACAAATACAAAAAAGGCAAACTAAATATTTATCCTCAAACATCCAATTCAGGACCATCATTCTCCAAGTTTGTAGCTACCACGGGCAGTTGCACTTTACATAACCAAATCTGTGCACAGACCGTGAACCTGAGACAGCTAGTGTGCATGCTGATCTTCTTTCAGTGCAGCATTTCTTCAAAACAACTTTCCTCCCCACTCCTCTTCCACGCAGTCTTTTCAGCCTTCAGTCTTACTAGCTGCCTTCCTCACACCTATTGTGCTACATTGTTCAACTTTCACCATTTTGGGGACATGAGAAGTACTCATTCAAACTGATGCTCTGGCTTGTGAGCAACTTTTTTTTTTTACTTTAAGTAGGATTCCAGTCAGATTAATAGATGCTTTGGCAAACTGTTTACCATGCAGGGCATAAATTTTCTTAGGTCAATTTTGCTATGTCCTCCCATTTTCCCAAGATTATAACTGAAACTCTTGGTAATATAAACCTGTTAATTAACTGAGTCTTTTTAGCTAACCCCATCTGATCATATGGATTGCAATTATTGTTATCCATACACTCACCATACCAGTATATGATTATGACAGATGTCTTCATACCAATTCCCTCAGCATTTCTGAGTGCCCACTGTGTTTTAGACACAAGTGGTCCCCAATGAGTAGACATGATGCCTCCTCTCCAAAAACTGTTAAATGGTAATCAGAAAAGCAGGTGAGCGCCATAATAGAGAGACACACAAAGAGCACAAATTGCTGGGGAGCAACAAATATCAGACTTAAGGAGAATTTGGGGATAATGTTCAGAGGGAGGAATGTTTCTAAAACAGTCAGAAACGGTCACAATTCTATGTTTTGAGCCTCTAAGTTCATAGCAAGCTTCTATCTTTTGGTTCATAAAAATAATGGCTGATAAATCATTAATACATGGAAAAACAAGAATTTCACATACAGATAACATCAGGCAGAAAGTGGTCAGGCTAAAGAAATCAAGACCTAGCTTTCTATTAGGAAGATCAGGTGGGCCATGGATTGTGTGCCCGGTTGACAAACTGGCCACAACACAGGACTGGAAAGTCACAGGCTAAATGAACAGTATCTCCTTAATCTCTAAGAGTTGAATCATACTTTGCTCAACTGTGAAGATGTGAAGAGTTCTGAGATTATTTTCAGATGATCTTGGTTTGAATTCCAACAAGTCCCTTCACCAATTCGAGGCTTAGGTGCCAAAGAGAAGTACTAATGATAATCACACACACACATACACATATACACACACAGTATTCACAGATTTTGTTGTGATGATGAAATGTAAATATACTAAAAGTGCTGGCACGTCTAATTATCAACTCTAAATCTGTACATTCTGTACTTTATCCCCTGATCACTTTTAAGAAACTGAATTTAGTTTTCTCACCTGAGTTAATTATCGCCTCCTACAACTTATAAGCCTGGATGACTTGGGTTCAGGGTATCAGCAAACCTTCTGAAATGGTAGGTAGCCCTGGATGGATGGTACTATCCTGTCGTTTCAGACACTAAGTCGTGTCTGACTCTTTGTGATCCCATGGACTGCAGCATGCCAGGCTCCTCTGTCAGCTCTTTGCATCAGCTTCAGCAACAGTCCTTGCAATGAATATTCCAGGTTGATTTCGTTTAGGATTAATTAGTTTGACCTCCTTGCCGTCCAGGGGATTCTCAAGAGTCATCTCTAGCACCACAGTTTGAAAGCATCAGTTCTTCAGCACTCAGTCTTCTTTATGGTCCAACTCTTCCATCCACACCTGACTACTGGAAAAACCATAGCTTTATAGTTTTTTGGATTATATGGACTTTTGTCAGCAAAGCGATGTTTCTTCTTTTTAATATGCAGTCTAGGTTTTGTCATAAGCTTTCCCTCCAAGGAGCAAGCGCCTTTAATTTCATGACTGCAGTCACCAACTGCAGTGATTTTGGAGCCCCCCAAAATAAACCAACTCAATGGACATGAGTTTGAGCAAACTCCAGAAGTTGGTGATGGACAGGGAAGCCTGGTGTGCTATAGTCCATGGGGTTGCAAAGAGTTGGACATGACTGAGCATCTGAACTGAACTGAACTGAAGAAAATAAAATTTATCACTGTTTCCATTTTTTCCTACAACGTGCTTAACTTAAGGGCTAGTTGCCTCCCTGAGTTAGGAGCTGCTTTGATTCTTCAACTGCAATGGAGTAGTTCTAGAACATCAGGAGATAGAAATCAATGGATTATTTTTTCTTATCCCTTTTTTCTTTATTTACACTATTCCAGATATGTGACAAAGGAAGAACTCTCATAATTCCTAGCTATCCAGGACCCCTGAGTGGAGGGATTCACTTTGCCTTAGGAATGGATCCAAAAGTGTTATCCTAGCCCATAACTAGGTTCCATGAACACCAACAACTTGGGCCACAAGTGACAAAAAAGCACCAAATTATGTTACCAATTTATGACAAATGGGAAAGGTTCCCTCTTGACTCTCTTGTAGAAGTACTGAGCAGGAAGAGGCATAATTTTTGTACAAAGGACTTTGCATAAGAAGCATGCAACAGCACAGACTGTGCTCAACTGCAAAAATAGAAATTATCCCCTCCTTCTACCCACACTCTTTGGTAGAGCCCACCCACACAGACTCCAGGCTGGCCTCCTGAATTGCTCCAGCTAGGCTTTAGTAAGCATGACACAAGCAGATATCTGACAAGCCCTTGTGCACAGAAGTATCCCCATCTGCTTCTTTGGTGATCCCTGCACTACCACCAAATGAATAAGCCCAGTCTGTTCTGCCACATGATGAACTATTCATGGCCAGGATGTCGCTTACATCCCAGCTGTCTTTGAACCAAGTGACAACTAGGTGAGCCCATCCTACAACCATCCAGCCCCAAAACAGAGAAACCACCCAGGGGGCCATAGAACAATAAGAAATAGTACTTTTTCTTTTAAGTCATATGTTTTTAGGTGGTTGTGAAAGTGAAAGTGAAGTTGCTCAGTCGTGTCCGACTCTTTGCAACCCCATGGACTGTAACCTATCAGGCTCCTCTGTCCATGGGATTTTCCAGGCAATAGCACTGGAGTGGATTGCCATTTCCTTCTCCAGTGGATCTTCCCGACCCAGGGATCAAACCCAGGTCTCCCTCATTGTAGACAGACGCTTTACCGTCTGAGCCACCAGGGAAGTTTTAGGTGGTTAGCAAAAGCTAATTGATAAAATTATGCATTCTCTTTCATGGTTGCCAAGTATAAATACATTATACGTATGTAAGTGTGTACATATATCTGTACATATATGCATGTATACTTTATCTTCTGGAAATGGGCACACAGACCTTAATAGTAACTTGTTAAATATTCACAGTTGATTTAATCTTCTTCCAAAGGAAAGGAAAACTTCATTACTTAGTGATGTTAGAATATTTCTCAATATTCTTAGCAGGAATATTTGTCACTTTTTCAGGGCAAAGGTCTGGATTTAATCAGACAGTCAAAGGAGTTCATGAGCATAGCAGGGTGAGATCCACATTTCAAAGGAAAATTCTTGTATGAAGGAAGAATGTTAGAGAATGAGCTGAGTTTGGGATATTTCTGATATTTCCAGGATATATCCTGGAAAACAAGCCCTAGTAACTATCCTGATAAATGAAAAGCAGAACTGAGTGATGAAAAATTAAAGAACAGAATTTTATGAATAATTTCAATATTATTTATTGACTCACTGTATCATCACTATCATTATCAAAAATATTGGTAAACACATATGTGCAATACAAATTTTCATTTGACAGTGCTTTCCTACAAGATCTTCCAGGTTCTATTCATTTTCAAATATTCTGTTGTGTTGGAACAGAAATACCAGTATTTGTTTATAAATGAAATCTCCCAAGCTACTTCTCAAGCCAACAGAACTGTTTTTTTCAGGTTTATGTGTTTCCATTGTTCGAAAATTATATTACAAATAGGTTATGATCTTAAAAGCTAAATAACCCAATTTAAAATGGGAAATGGATCTAAATAAAGGCTTCTCCAAGGAAGATACACAAATGGTCAATAACCACATAGAAAGATGCTCAACATTACTAGCCCTCAGGAAAACACAAATCAAAACCACAATGAGACACTACTTCACACCCACTAGGATGGCTATAAGCAAAACAATAGAAAACAACAGATGTTGGCAGGTATATGAAGAAACTGTGATCCTCAAGCATTGCTGGTGGAAATGTAAAACACACTAGAAAATAGTTTGGCAGTTCATCAAAAGGTTAATCATAGAGTTAACATATGACCCAGCAGTTTCGCTGCTACCTTATATGCCCAAGAGAAATGAAAACATATGTCCACACAAAAACTCATACATAAATATTCATAGCAGCATTTTTTTAATAGTCAAAAGACAGAAATATCCCAATGTCCATCAACTGATGAATGGATAAACTGTAGTATAGCTATAAAATGGAGTATTATTCAGACAAAGAGGAATGATGCACTGATATTTCATTCAACATGAAACCTTCAAAACATTGTAAGTGAGAGGCACAAAAGACCAGGCATATGATTCCACTGACATAAAATATTCCGAATAGGCAAATCTATAGAGACAGAAAGGACTTCCCAGGCAGCTCAGTGCCACCACGCAGGAGACACATGAGACATGGGTTCGATCCTGGGTCAGCAAGATACCCTGGAGGAAGGCATGGCAGCCCACTCCAGTATTCTTGCCTGGAGAATCCCATGGACAGAGGAGCCTGGTGGGCTACAGTCCAAAAGGGTCACAAAAAGTCTGTCACGACCGAAGTGACTGAGCATGCACACACGCATACGTGCACATAGACACAGAAAGTAGATTAGTGGTTGTTCAGAACCAAGAGATGGAGAGGCAATGGGGAATGACAGCTAATGGGTAAGGAGTTTATTTTGGGGGTGGTGATAACATTCTAAATTGATTGTGGTGATAATAGCACACCTCTATGAATATGTCCCAAATCACTGAATTATACCCTTTAAGGGTAAACTTTATAATTTGTGAATCATATATCAATAAAGCTTTTAAATTTTTGATAAAGCTTATGATCTCAATATTTGGAACACTGTGGGGGGAGGGAAACAGTGGAAACAGTGTCAGACTTTATTTATTGGGCTCCAAAATCACTGCAGATGGTGATTGCAGCCATGAAATTAAAAGACACTTACTCCTTGGAAGAAAAGTTATGAGCAACCTAGATAGTATATTCAAAAGCAGAGACATTACTTTGCCAACTAAGGTCCGTCTAGTCAAGGCTATGGTTTTTCCAGTGGTCATGTATGGATGTGAGAGTTGGACTGTGAAGAAGGCTGAGCGCAGAAGAATTGATGCTTTTGAACTGTGGTGTTGGAGAAGACTCTTGAGAGTCCCTTGGACTGCAAGGAAATCCAACCAGTCCATTCTGAAGGAGATCAACCCTGGGATTTCTTTGGAAGGAATGATGCTAAAGCTGAAACTCCAGTACTTTGGCCACCTCATGTGAAGAATTGACTCATTGGAAAAGACTTTGATGCTGGGAGGGATTGGGGGCAGGAGAAGAAGGGGACGACAGAGGATGAGATGGCTGGATGGCATCACAGACTTGATGGACGCAAGTCTGAGTGAACTCCGGGATTTGGTGATGGACAGGGATGCCTGGCGTACTGCGATTCATGGGGTCACAAAGAGTTGGACACGACTGAGCGACTGAACTGACCTGAACTGAACTGTGGGGTTTTGTTTGGGTTTTCCACTTTTATTTACAATATTTGCCTCAGGCTTACTCCACCACAGCTATTTAGAGGGCCAATAGAGTCAGACACAATTACTGGGAATTGTCAAACTGCCCTCCTGCTCACTCTGAAATAAAGTTAGCTTTTGGCCAGCACAGCTTAAGAAAGGATCTTTCTGCCTCTCTGTTGTTGATGGTAGCAATACCAGCAATTCTATGGGCTCACCCACCCTGCCACCTACCTGTACTCTATGTCCCATAGAAAGGACTTTTACCATTTCTGCCTAGGGTCTTGGTAAATCTGGAGTTTTTCTGTGCCTCTAGAAAAATGAGCCCTGGAATCCAGGGAGTGATTTTCCTCTGTAAATAAACCAGTGAGGGGCTTCCGTGGTGGTTCAGTGGTAAAGAATCCGCCTGCCAGTGCAGGAAACATGGCTTTAATCCCTGATCAGAGAAGATTCCACATACCGTTGGGCAACTAAGCTTGCATGCCACAACTGCTGAGCATGTGTTCCAAAACCTAGGAGCCACAACTACTGAGCCTGCGTGCCAGAGCCCATGCTCAGCAACAAGAGAAGCCACTGCGATGAGAAGCTTGTGCACCGCAACTAGAGAGTATTCCATGCAGCAATGAAGACCCAGCACAGCCATACATAGACAAATAAACATTTTTAAAAAATACTCACTTCCTGCCTCAGCACAAAGGGATTCCCAGTATAAACCAGTGGATCTGAGATTTCTCTATTCAGTATTTCTAAGGTGAAGCCATCCACCCACGCTCCATCTCGATTTTCTTTTTTTGGCTTGAAAAAAATGTATTATCTTACAGCTTTTCGGGTCAGAAGTCTGGTACAGCTCTCACTGGAATAAAATTAAGGTGGTAGCAGGTTGTGCTCCTTTCCAGAGGCTCTTGGAGAGAATCTGTTCCCTGCTCATTTGGGTTGTTGGAGGAATTCAGTTCCTTGTGGTTATAAGACTGTCCATCTCTATTTTCTACATCATATACTCCAGGATCTTGATTCTTACTTGAACTCAGACAGATTTGCTGTCCCTACTATGAGGATGTGGCCTCTGCCTTTATCATCTTAATCTCAGACACCAAGAATCTGCCAATTTTGCCATTTTTCTACCATCTCTTTCCCTCTACAACTTATTTCATATTTGTCCAACCTCTCCTTTGGTAACGGGTCATGGTGCCTCCATAAATAAGTATACCAGGTGAGAACTGCAGCAAAATGGTGAACTTACCCCATCCAGAGAGGGCTTCCCATCATACCCCTGATGATTGATGCTGTATCAAAATCAGACCAGTGCTACCAGATCTGTAAATGTGCCAAGGATATAAGAATTCAAATTTTAAAGTAAAATGTCCTAGTCTATAAAATGTGGCTCAATTTTTTAAAATTAAAGAAAAAAATCACTGAAGATTAAATAAAATTTATTGTGGGCCAGATTTAATCAAGGACCACCACAGCAGTCTGCTCTCTGCCATGGTGAGCTCACACCAACAATTCAGACATAATACCATATAAAGGCCAAAAGAAAAATACTGAACAAATATGAATGCTAACTGTATAAAAACATACAAAATATAGTGTTATTTTGGTGTCTCAGGTGGCATCTTTCGAAATATATGTGTGGAACCATTAGAAAATAGTGCAGTCATTTCATAAAGAAGACATTCTCTAACAATATCTGAGTTTCAGCTTTTATTGTTTGAAACAGTCTCTGATACTGGTGAGTGAACCATTAAAGCAGTTACCTAAAGAAATCCAAATCAACACAAAATAATTACTCCTGAAAAATCTAAGTAATCTTTAATTTTTTCAATGCATCATTTTATTCAACTAGTTTAAATACAACCCCCCTTATTTCATTCTCCTAATCGAACAAAAACTGATTTCTAAATTGATCCCTCCTGACAGACCCAGGTTATTTATGTAAAATGTAATGCTAATCATTGTGACAATATAGAATTCCTGCTAAAGAAGGTGAATTTTTTATTCTAAGTAAATGGCAAGTTCAAAGGTCAGTATGGCCATTGAGACTTTTCCCTTACAAAAAGAAAAACAAATTATAAGTAGCTTAACATACAGATTTGCATACTTCAAACAGCTGTCCATCCTAGATGTTAACGAATGTTCAGAGTGATTACACTTGAATTTATAATTTATGGAAGGAAAGGTAATCCACTAGAATAGGTACTACATAAAGAATTAATATTGCATATGCATATATTATACATACATATTTGTGTATACATACAGACACTGAAGCAGCAAGAAAATACAGTAAAACTCTGCTGTTGAATGCTTCCTTGCCATTTCCACATTTTCTTTATTTTCATTTCCCTTTTCACAAGACTTAGGTTCTCACCTGTATTTTGCTAATCACATTAATATTTATTATGAAATACTATTTCATGAATTTCTTTTTTTAAAGAAAAATAATGAGAGTAAATTTAGTTTAGGCTGACCAAATAAATAAACCCTTCCTCAGAAAAAATGAAAGTTCAAATGCACCTCAAAGTTCAACTAGAATCTGCTATTTATGTAACCCTGGGAAAGATACTTGAAACTTTGTCTCTGTTCATCTGTAAAATGGAAGTGTAAGTCAAAACAACTGCTAAGATTTCTTCTAAATCTATCACTAGATGATTGGATTTTCCATTAAACCCTTAAAGTTTCACTAAGATTCTGTCTGCATGACTGGTATAAGAGGTGTTATATTAAATAAGGAAAATATTCCTTAAATATTAAGGGAAAAAAGGGGAAAAAAATCCTTAAATATTAAATAAGGAAAAATACCATGCTGAAATGATAATCCATAGTGCAGCTGGCCACCACAAATATGTTAAAGTCTATAAACAGACACACTCCCCCTCAATACACATACACACACATTCAGTACCATCATAGGGCCAGTGTTGCTCAAATTTCAGCAATTTGAGTTTCATGTGGAATTTGAGAACCACCTAAAGTTTTATTCACTTAAAAGTGGAAGTTACTTCATTTTTTAAAATCAGACACACCCTAAGCAATCAAGAGCTTGACTGTGTTAGCTTTATGTATTTTTCCTAATAAAATGTATTCAATAAAATAAATGCTGTCAATAAAATAAAGTACAATTAAATAAAATTTCTCCAAGTACTATCTAGAATTTGTTACATACCTTCAATGATAAACATGCTAAACTTTGGAAATACCAGAGTAGCTTATGAAAAAAAAGGATATACACACTGGTGTAGAATTTAAGATTTTGTGTTAAAGGAATGTATTGTAAAGTTTCCATTGTGTTTATTAGGATAGAAAATCATCAACTGTTACATCCACTACCTTTCATTAGTTATAGAATCTGACTCCACACATTATTTTTAAAAGGGAGCAATAGGGCCACCTGTTAATGGGTAGAGTTTTCGTTTTACATATGAATTGGCATAAATCCCACTCTCGTCACGCCAAGTGTTGATGCCAAATCTTTTGGAACCATCTAGATCTGTGAACTGAGAACGGCATTTTCTGTGGACAATTGAATAATCATCATCTTGACAAGGATCACCCTATGGGGGGGGGAGATAATTTTAATATTAGATGACTGAAATATGTATAAAGGAATGATTTCCAAAAGTTGATCTTTAATGTGTTAGTCTTATTATGATCAAAGTTTAATTCTCAAACAATTAATATAATCTCTCAAATTACTAATCACTTCTTGTATTTGGCTATTGCATTTATAAGCATTTCTAATTATGAATGATAAGTCTAATTAATGATTGTCTTAATTATAAAATTATAAATTATTATATGTGCAAAAATTTCTAAACCGTAAATATACAGCATAAAGAAATATTTCTACATAAGACAAAAACAATTACAATTTAACTACCATTTAACAACTTTTATATTCATATAATTTTTCCAAAACTAATATCTTGGATTATATTTTTATATTTTTAATATATATTTATTTATTTTAATTGGAGGCTAATTACTTTACAATATTGTAGTGATTTTGCCATACATTGACATGAATTCGCCATGGCTCTACACGTGTTCCCCTTCCACCATCCAGGTGGTGCTAGTGGTAAAAAACCTGCCTGCTAATGCGTGAGACATAAGAGACACGGGTTCGATCCCTGGGTTGGGAATATCCCCTGGAGGATGGCATGGCAACCCACTCTAGTATGCTTTCCTGGAGAATCCCATGGACTGAGGAACCTGGCTGGCTACAGTTCACAGGGTCACAAAGAGTCAGACACAACAGAAGTGACTTAGCACACACGCATCCTTAGAGTACATCATAAAAACTTCTGTCGTAATAAAACAAGACACTATCACTTCCACTTCCCAAAGGAAATACTGATTCACTCAGATTACATCAAGGATAATGGCAGACAAGAAACATAAAGCCCCTGTAATGATTATCTAATTTCTGCTTTAAATTGATACTAATTTTAAAGCACTAGGACAAAATTGAAATTAAATCACCAAAACTATAAAACAATGAAAGAACACCAAAATAGTTCTAATCTTAGATAGGCTTTGTTGAAAACAATTGAAAATTCTAATCTCATAATAGTTATGGTGTCTATTTATTTACTGAGTGCTTATTATGGTCTGAATATGGTAGATAGGCTTTGTTGAAAACAATTGAAAATTCTAATCTCACAATAGTTATGGTGTCTATTTATTTACTGAGTGCCTATTATGGTCTGAACATGGTAGTTGAGTATAACTTTTAATCCACAACTGGCTCTGAAGTAGGAATTATTACTCCCACTTTACATGAAGAAAATATCTTCTACTTAAAATCTCAGGTGAGAATCTAAGTAATGCCACTGATTCAGCCAGGGCTTCAAGCTGTCTGCTTGTAAGACACATTAGTGCACCAACACCTTCATGAAATTCTTAATAATTCAAAGATAAAATATATAAACAATAAAATCTGAAAGCTACATAATATCCATGTCACTTTCTATATAGTTTGGGGCTTTTGCTTTGTGTTGTTGGGGTTCTATTTCTTTGAGGTTTGTTTGTTTGTTTTGGGTCAGGTAGAGATCCTTTAAATGAGATTAGAGCATCACTTGCCAAACTGCCCTCTAAGTAGGAAGCAGGATCTCCTCATTCCTACCCCTGTTGCAGTGGAACTGAGGAGAGTTTCACATGTAAGTCAACACCTTCCTTTAGCATCTCCTGGGCCGAGGATGATATGTTTTGATGAGATGAATGATAAGAATAAATGTGATGCTTTAGGAGAAGTATTCTGGCAACAGAAGGTGCTAAAGACTGAAGATTAAAAAGACTGCATCCCAGAGCTATGATTAGAAATGGATCTCAACAACTTACGTGTCATTAACTCACAGATATATAAACAAAATGTGGTCTATTCACACAATGAAATAATTTATTTGGCCAAAAAAGGAATAAAATGCTGGTAATTCTATAGCATAGATGATCTTTGGAAATATTATGCTAATTGCATGAAACTAAGCCAAAAGCCAGATTGTATGATTCCTTATATGAAATGACAAAATAGGCAAGTCCACAAAGAGAGAAAGTTGCTTTGCCAGAGGATGGTGGAGGGGAAGGAATGAAGAGTGACTGTTAATGAGTGTGATTAGATCAAAAGGCACTAAGATATGTGGCTAAACATTATTTGTGGGTTGTCCCCATGGACTGCAGCCCACCAGGCTCCTTTGTCCATGGAATTTTCCAGGCAAGAGTACTGGAGTGGGGTGCCATTGCCTTCTCCGATCCAGATAAAAGTAGCATTTATTGATTTTTTTTAATTTTTATTTTTACTTTATTTTACAATACTGTATTGGTTTTGCCATACGTTGACATGAATCCACCACGGGTGTACATGAGTTCCCAAACATGAACCCCCCCTCCCACCTCCCACCCCATATCATCACTCTGGATCATCCCTGTGCACCAGCCCCAAGCATTCTGTATCCTGCATCAAACATAGACTGGCGATTCATTTCTTACATGATAGTATACATGTTTCGATGCCATTCTCCCAAATCATCCCACCCTCTCCCTCTCCCTCCAAGTCCAAGACCACAATGAGGTACCACTTCACACCAGTCAGAATGGCTGCGATCCAAAAGTCTGCAAGCAATAAATGCTGGAGAGGGTGTGGAGAAAAGGGAACCCTCTTGCACTGTTGGTGGGAATGCAAACTAGTAACAGCCACTATGGAGAACAGTATGGAGATTCCTTAAAAAATTGCAAAAGTAGCATTTAAATCGATGGACTCAATAAGGTGGTTTGCCTTCCCCAATGTGGGTAGGCATCATCCAATCTGTTGAGGGCCTGGATAGAAGAGAAAAGCAGAGAAAGTAAGGATTGGCTCGTTTTGCTTGATTGCTCCAGCTGAGATGTTGATCTTATCCTGCTCTTTGGTGCTTCTGGTTCTCAAGCACTGGTTTTCCTAAGATTTCAGCTTTGGTTTGTTTCTGTAAAGAAACCTGACTGGTACACTGGGTATATGGTTTCTTTGGGGGATGATGAAAATGTTCTGAAATTGACTGAGGTGAGGACTGCATGACACTGGAGATATAGTTTTAAAAATCACCGAATTGTACATTTTAAAAGGGTGAATCTTATGGCATGTGAATTAAATCTCGGTAAATTATATCTCAGTAAGGCCATTATTTTTTACAAGTGGATAAGAAGGGGTGAAAAATGCTGAAGTTAGGAAAACTAATTAAGAGAATGTTTGCTGCCTGTTAACACACGTAAAACTGAATGCCTCCCATAATCAGAGATAGTAAACCAACCTCCCGACCCAAAAAAACCCCACACAACTGATCTGTAGTATTTGACAAGTTCTTCATTGTCTGTACTCCTACCATGGTTGATTTCAAGTGAAGTCAGTAGTGAACACTGAGTTGGGAAGACATGAACATACTCATTTCATCCAAACTTTAAGAGGTGACTCCAGCTCACCCTGAATCCACGTTTCTCATTTCCCATTAAGCAGAAGCCATACGATGTGTAGATTAAGCCCCTTCTAGGTCTAGGGGCAGAATCTAACTGGCCTAAGACAATCAGGATAATCTCACTCCACTCTCAATGACAGTGATTAGTTCAGTGTTAGACATGTGACTTCAGTTTGTCCAAACAGCTTAAAGCCTGAGACTTCTGTTCAAGGGTTTGGGGAAGAAAACATTCTTTTTTCACTACTGGATATAAATAAGGAAGCATCTAGCTCAGGCTGCTGTTGGCAGCCTGCCTACAATCAGTATAGCTTGAAACCAATACCATAAAAAGGCAGATATAAGAGTCAGTAAAAAGTATGATGACATTGCTGTATCAATCCTTTCCTGAAGCCAGACTTTTCAAAAATATATGGGCCAATAAATTACTTTTACTGCCTAATCTAGTTTGAGTTGGTTTTTGTACAACCTACTAAAAGCATCCTATCTAATATATACCTGAATAATCTGCAATATTGGAACACTGAGGTACTGAGATGTAGAGCAAGAAAATGGGTCAAAAACAAGGGAGATGGAATTATATAAAAAAGTAGGAGTAAAGGCAAGCAGTAAATTTCTGCCTAAGCATACACTCAGGAATTAGAACGATGCAAACATGGAACAGGTGAAAAAAAGGTTTTCAAAAATAAGAACAAACTATTAGGAACCATGAGGGTATAATTACTATAAGAAAGCAGAATAAAGTACGTTTTTCAAAGTTTAGTACAAAAGGCACCAAATAGAATAGAAAAAAGCAGCTTCACCAACCAAGAAGATCCTACATCAAAGGACCTTTTATATTGACTGCAGCTCCTACCCAAGGCCAAATTGAGATGCTGGGAGTTTTGGATGAGCAAGTAATTTGGTCTACCTCTGAAACTAAATATATAGGGAGGGAGTAATCATTTCAAAATTGTTATTAGTTTTCTCTTTTCATTGTATGTAACCACCCATTTTCCCAAGGGGTGATCAAAATTTGTTTTAGAACAAAATGACAAGGAGCAAAGTAATATCACCTTCTAATGCAAAATACAGTTTTTTCTAAAGACAACAGCCTTGCAATCCAATGCACACTCTTGAGGATTTTAGACTATCAATGACCATACCTGGAAGATTCAAATCATAGATTTCTCCAAGCATGGAGAGAAAACATTCTTTGCCATGAAGCCTTAAACAAGAGTTGGAATAGAGAGTAGGAAAATACAGAAGAAGTTTGGGGCATTGTAGAAAGATGAAAATAAGGGGAAAGCAAAGAAGGACAGGAGAAATAGTTGATGCATTTCCCAGTTTTCCCATCCCTAGACTTAAATCAGGGCTTCTCTAGTGGCTCAGACAGTAAAGAATCTGTCTGCAATGAAGGAGACCCGGGTTCAATCCCTGGGTTGAGAAGATTCCCTGGAGAAAGAAATGGCAACCCACTCTAGTATTCTTGCCTGGAGAATTCCATGGACAGAGGAGCCTGGCAGGCTACAGCCCATGGGATCACAAAGAGTTTGACATGACTGAGCAACTAACACTTTTCACACAGTTTCACAAGCTTCCCCGGTGGCTCAGTGGTAAAGAATCCGCCTGCCGATGCAGGAGACCCAGGAGACGTGGCTTCGATCCCTGGGTCAGGAAGATCCCCTGGAGGAGGGAATGGCAACCCTCTCCAGTATTCTTGCCTGGAAAATCCCATGGACAGAAGAGCCTGGTGGGCTATAGTCTATGGGGTCGCAAAGGAGTCAGACACAACTGAGCTTGCAGCACAGATTTAAACCAGATAGGGTCTCATTGATATGGACAGAGAGATGTACATTAGATACATGAGAATAATGGCAGAAAGGCATAGGGGTCTCCTGGCCCTCATTTCTCATGAGATCTTTAAACAGACCACCTCTCATGCTGTTCTTTCATTTGACTGGGGCACAGCCAAACCCAAACCAGTGAAGCAGCCTGGTCAGGCAGAGGGAGGCCTGAGAATCACCAGTCCTGAGGCATGTTTGGTATTCTGTGGCACAAACAAGACCCTGAAAGTAGTTGCAAGTCTGGAGCGAGGGTTCAACTGTTAGCTGCAGAGCTGAGCACTGAAGCTAGGTGTTGAATGGGAATCACAGAAGGCTTCTGTGGGGCCAACAGTATCTATGGAAGTGGAAATGAAGTTGAGTCATCTCAGACAAGCCATGAGGGCTCCAACCAAGCCCAGAGAAAAAGAGTGGGAAATAGAAAAAGACTGAAAGACTCACAGACTATAGCCACTAATACCAGTAAGAAAAACAGCAGCCAGGTAGACTTGGGATATCATCCCAGAGACTAGATGTTGATGGAACAGCTACACAACTCTTTGTGCCTGCCTGGGCTTCCTCACAGCATGGTGACTGGGTTCTAAGAATAAGGTTGGCACAAAGAGAACAGGAGGAAGCTGCATTGCTTTTAAACAGCTATTCCAGAAATCATATAGCATCACTTTCATCACAGTCACAGTTCACCCAGATTTGGGGGGAGGTAACATGGACTCTACCTCTCAAAGTGAAGAGTGTCAAAATCACATTGAAAGAGCACGTGCCATGGCAGCACATGTGGCAAACATTTTGGGAAAATAGCAATTTGCCACAGGGAGAAAAGTAGGGTGTGTTGGGATTCCCAAGACCACCACTAGATTCAGTGACTTGCTCAGAGGACTCATGAAACTCAACATATAATTGTACTTGTAACTATGATTAGGGCTTCCCAGGTAGCACTAGTTGTAAAGAATCACTCTGCAGATGAAGGAGACGCAAGAGACATGGGTTCGATCCCTGGGTCAGGGGAGATCTCCTGCAGTAGGAAATGGCAACCTACTCCAGTATTCTTGCCTGGAAAATCCCATGGACAGAGGAGCCTGGCAGGCTACAGTCTGTGGGTTGCAGAGTCGGACATGACTGAGCAAATGCACGCACGCACTTGGCTATGCTTGATTACAGCAAGTTGATTCAAAGCAAAGTGAGCAAAGGGAAAAGGCACAAAGGCTAAAGTAAAAAAAAAAAAAAAAACAACACAGGTATGAAATTCTGAGACCAAGAACCTTCTCCCAATGAGTCACACGGGATGCACTCAATTCCCTCCAGCCATGAGGTATGAGATGCTATCTACTGGGGAAGCTCATTAGAGACTCCAAGGCCAAGATTTTTCTTAGGAGCTGGTCACATAGGCACCCGCAGCCTAGCATATACCAAAATTCCAGACTCCTAGAAGGAACATAAGGCACATTGTTTGTGCCAACAGTTTAGACACTGTGAGCTACTTTTATTAGGGAATTCTTATCTCCACATACCAACCAAAGGCCAACCTTGTAAGCAGACCTTTTAACAGATAACAATCTCAGTTCTTTTCTACACATTGAAAGTGGGAGAGGATCTCTGAGAAAGTGAGTTTTTTTTGTTTTAAAGAAAGATTCAATTTTCTTATAGGAGCTATTTAAATCATGGAATCAGACTAAGCTTTATGTTGATTGAGAATTAGTATTTTCCCACTGGTGATGGGCTTAGGAAGAGGGCCAGTGATCAGTCAGACATATTTCCTCTGCATATGTGAATTGCAGACAATTGTTAGAGTTTCAAAACCCTAGCATAATATCTAAATGATTACTCAACATCCATTAAGTGGGTTGGGAAGAAGTATTTAGAAATTGTATATAGAAAGAGATTTGTGAATTATCTCACATTATTGGCTGACCCACTATTCTGGTGCCACACAGACCCTGAGTTCTGACAAAGTACTCTTAAGATAGGACTATCACTGAATTGTCTGAGTCTTCTGGATACATAAGGGTAACAGAATTCGTCTGAAGTGCGGAATGGGTGGGCAACAGAGCACAACAGCTTAAGCAGAGCTGTACTAGAGGAGACATTTCACAGGAAGAATTTAGAGGACATACCCGCCTAACTGGGGATAAAGAATCGAAAATGCTCATACCTTCAAATCTGGATGGCTGGGAGAGTTCTAACACCATTAAAAAGAATTAAAAAGACACGGAGATGAGGAGGACTTAAGGGGGCAAATGATGAGTCACTTCTCAGACATTTTTAATTAGAGATGACATCAGTACAAAATGCTTATTTGGAAGGTAATTCTGTTGGACAGATGCCCTAGAGAGAAGTCAGTGCCCTATGCACAGCAGTGATAATTGATTGGGTAAAATAGCGATAAAGAATATCACTAGGACCGTGGATTATATTTGAATATGGACTCTGGCTTTCATAATTATCCTGTATCAATTTTCTGTGAGGCTGAAAACTTTACCATGGCTATGTGTCTGTTATTAAGAAATGCACATTGAATTATTTATAGGTAAAGAGGCACCAAGTCTCCAATCTTCTCTCAAATGGTAAATAATTGGTGACTCTAAGTAAAGATTATATGGGAGCTCCTTGTGCTGGTCTTATAAACTTCCTGTAAGTTTGAAATTATATAAAAATAAGTTACCCCTCAAAAGTCATGGTTACAGAGCCATGGGAGTGGATTAATTTTCTGAGATTATGTAAAATGAGAGGAGCAGGGTTCTGGAACCCAATTCTTGGGAATACTTATGGCTGGCTTCATAAAAAAGCCATGAAAGACAGAGACAAAAAGCCATGGAGAGAGCATTGCAAAGCCATAGATTCTGAGGAAAGGCAGGGCACAGAGAATGTAGTGGTAGCCAATGACTACTCACTTCCAAAGAAGCATCATAGAGGGCACGACCTGATAAAACACAACCAACAGTAAGAATCAATCTCTTGTCATCTTTGAGTGTGCTGTTTCAGAGAATGGTTGGGGAAACTGAAACATCCTGACAGAAGATGGGGAAAAAGTGTCAGAGAAAGGAACACAGAGGGCAAACAGGCCCTGTAGCAACAGGAACTACTAAAGACCCAGCAAGAGAATCACTGTACAGAAAGTCTGCATTAAGGCTAATAAAGTTTTCTTTTTCCTTTCCTTCTCTTTTTCTTCCTTCTTCTTTTTAACAGATAATAGAAAAACAGGTTAGGATATTACAGAAGGGTCCTCTTGAGTGCCCAGTCAACCTTCCCTCATTGTGAAAGACAAATAAGACATGGTTTTACCACTTACATCAGTAAAATGTATCAGTAAGTGATCGGTATCCAATTCTTAGAGTCCCATCCCTTTCCCACCTGATTCCCATAACCTCTAAGCATCATTTATCTTACAAACCATTTTTTCAGGATAAAATTACATTGCTATTTCTTAGTCAACCATATACCCAGTCTTTACCCATTTCTGTGGTTTCACTTATTCTTATTTGATTTCATCCTGTTTTTTTAGGACTTTTTATTTTTCATAGTTTTATTTCTCAAGGTCATTTTCAGTTTTAGGCCTGCCTCCCAGAATATCAATAACTCTACCTAATTTAATATCACTAGATAATTTGAGGGCAGTCTCAGTTCCTTCATCTAGAGAGCTCATCCATAAAAATACGTAATGGGTTATGTTTCCTGCCCAAATCAGTCACTGCGAACTAACTTTGTGCCCACCATTACAGATAGCTATTAGCCACCTGGCATTTATACAGCAAAGATCATTCTTCCCTAGCATGCCTTTAAGCATCCTCTTTTGGTGTACTCCATTTATTCTTTAAAATGTATGGAGGCAACAAGCTTATTTATCCAAATGTCACACTGGATGGAAATAAAAGAGATATTATGGTATATTGCTGTGATATTTTGTTTAATTTCAGTATATATCACATATAAAATTCTTCCCTACTTATATGCACTTGACTGAAGACCTGTCTTCCCCTAATAAGGCTGTCTTCTAAATACACACACAGAGTGATGTGGGAAGAAAAGAACAATTCCCTATGGCCAAAATTACTTTACTGACTCTGGGAATCACAGGGCATAGGCATTTTAGACAGATTCCTTTGTTCATTTCCCTACATTACTTTTAAATTGATTTCATTTCTATTGGATATTTTTTCCTCAATGATTGAATAAGAGTAACTGGCAAATGCAGCTGTAAAGAACATGCAAATAGTTGGAAATATTTTTATTATCTATTTAAGAAACTTTTAGTATATCTTTTTATTTGGTAAAATTTTACAAAGGAGAAACATTTGTAACAAATAAAGGTATTCAACTAAAGAAAAATAGTCATGGGAAGTTCAAGGAAGTATAGACTGTGAATATAAGTATAAACATCTATATCATTAATGAGTTAGGGTTAGGGTCATCCCAAAGAAAAATATGGAGGTCTATATGAATAGTCACATCAAAAAATAACCACACTTTTCAGTGCAGTTCAGTCACTCAGTTGTGTCCAACTCTTTGCAACCCCATGGACTGCAGCATGCCAGGCCTCCCTGTCCATCACCAACTCCTGGAGTTTAACCAAACTCATGTCCGTTGAGTCGGTGATGCCATCCAACCATCTTGTCCTCTGTCATCCCCTTCTCCTCCCACCTTCAATCCTTCGCAGCATCAGGGTCTTTTCTAATGAGTCAGTACTTTGCATCAGGTGGCCAAAGTATTGGAGTTTCAGCTTCAGCATCAGTCCTTCCAATGAATATTCAGGACTGATTTCTTTTAGGATTGAATGGTTGGATCTCCTTGCAATCCAAGGGACTCTCAAGAGTCTTCTCCAACATCACAGTTCAAAACCATCGATTCTTTTAATTTTATGGCTGCAGTCACCATCTACAGTGATTTTGGAGCCCAAAAAACTAAAGTATGTCATTGTTTCCATTTTTTCCACATCTATTTGCCATGAAGTGATGAGACAAGATGCCAGGATCTTAGTTTTCTGAATGTTGAGATAGAGAGGATAGATATGATAGATAGATTATCTATATATCATATCTATCTCTCCATCTTATCTATGTGTCTATCCATCTCTATATCTAAATAAAGATCAATGAGAGAGGCTGGGGAAGCCTATATGAGCAACTGCCAAGTGATCCTAGGTTAAAGCTTATCATTGTTGCTCAGTCACAATCGCATCCAACTCTTTTCGACCACATGGACAACAGCATGCCAGACTTCCCTGTCCTTGACTATTTCCTGGAGTTTGCTCAAACTCATGTCCATTGGGTCAGTGATGCCATCTAACCATCTCATCTTCTGTAGCCCTCTTTTCCTTTTGCTTTCAATCTTTCCAAGCATCAGAGTCTTTTCCAATTAGTCAGCTCTTCACATCAGGTGGCCAAAGTATTGGAGCTTCACTTTTCAGCATCAGTCTTTCCAATTCAGGGTTGATTTCCTTAAGGGTTGATTGACTGGTTTGATCTCCTTGCAATCCAAGGGGCTCTCAAGAGTCTTCTCCAACACCCCAATTAGAAAGCATCAATTCTTAGGCCCTCAGACTTCTTTATAGCCCAACTCTCACATCCATGCATGGCTATGGAAAAACAATAGCTTTGACTATATGGACTTTTGTCAGCAAAGTAATGTCTCTGCTTTTTAATATGTAGTCTGGTGGTGGTGGTTTAGTCGCTAAGTCGTGTCCAACTCCTGCAACCCCATGGACTGTAGCCTGCCAGACTCCTCTGTCCATGGTATTCTACAGGCAACAGTACTGGAGTGGGTTGCCATTTCCTTCTCCAGGGGATCTTCCTGACCCAGGAATTGAATCCAGGTCTCCTGCACTGCAGGAAGAGTCTTTACCAACTGAGCTACAAGGGAAGCTTTTTGTCAAAACTTTCCTTCCAAGGAGCAAGTGTCCTTTAATTTCATGACTGCAGTAATCACTGCAGTGATTTTGGAACCCAAGAAAATAAAATATTTCACTTTCCCCCCATCTATTTGGCTTCCCAGGTAGCACAGTTGGTAAAGAATCCACCTGTCAATGCAGAGTATGTAAGAGACACGGGTTCAATCCTTGGGTCAGAAAGATCCCCTGGAGTAGGAAACAGCAGCCCAGCATTCTTTCCTGGGAAATCCCATGGACAGAGGAGCCTGGAGGGCTACAGTCCATGGGGTTACAGAATTGGACATGACTCAACACACACATATTTGCCATGAAGTGATGGGGCCAGATGCCATGATCTTAGTTTTTTTGAATGCTGAATTTTAAGCCAGCTTTTTCACTCTCTTCTTTCAGCCTCATCAAGAAGCTCTTGTTAGTTCCTCTTCACTTTCTGCCATTAGAGTGGTATCATCTGCATACCTGAGGTTATTGACATTTTTCCCAGTAATGGTGATTCCAACTTGTAATTCATCCAGCTTGCCATTTCACATGATATACTCTGCATAGAAGTTAAATAAGCAGGGTTACAAAATACACAGCCTTGATATACTCCTTCCCCAATTTTGAACCAGTCCATTGTTCCCTGTCTGGTTCTAACTGTTGCTTCTTAACCTGTATACAGGTTTCTCAGGAGACAGGTAAGGTGATCTGGTATTCCCATCTCTTTAAGAATTTTCCACAGTTTGTTGTGATCCACACAGTCAAAGGCTTTATAGCATAGTCAGTGAAGCAGAAGTAGATGTTTTCCTGGAATTCTCTTGCTTTTTCTATGAGCCAATGAATGTTGGAAATTTGATCTCTGGTTCCTTTGCCTTTTCTAAATACAGCTTGTACGTCTGGAAGTTCTCGGTTCATGTACTATTGAAGCCTAGCTTGGAGGATTTTGAGCATTACCTTGCTAGTGTGTGAAATGAGTGCAATTGTGTGGTAGTTTGAACATTCTTTGGCATTGCCCTTCTTTGGGATTGGAATGAAAACTGACCTTTTCCAGTCCTGTGGTCACTGCTGAGTTTCCAAATTTACTGGCATATTGAGTGCAACACTTTCACAGCATCTTCTTTCAGGATTTGAAACAGTTCAACTGGAATCCCTTCACCTCCACTAGCTGTGTTTCGTAGCAATGCATCCTCAGGCCTACTTGGCTTCGCATTCCAGGATGTGTGGGTCTAGATGAGTGACCACACCTTCATGGTTATCTGGGTCATGAAGATCTTTTTTGTATAGTTCTTCAGAAGGCAATGGCAACCTACTCCAGTATTCATGCCTGGAAAATCCCATGGACCAAGGAGCCTGGTAGGCTACAGTCCATGGGGTCGCAAAGAGTCAGACACGACTGAACGACTTTACTCTGTGTATTCTTGCCACCTCTTCTTGATCTCTTCTGCTTCTGTTAAGTCCATACCATTTCTGTCCTTTATTGTGCCCATCTTTGCATGAAATGTTCCTTTGATATATCTAATTTTCTTGAAGAGATCTCTGGTCTTTCCCATTCTATTATTTTCCTCTATTTATTTGCATTGTTCACTTAAGAAGGCTTTCTTATCTCTCTTTGCTACTCTATGGAACTCTGCATTCAGTTGCATATATTTTTTCCTTTCTTTCTTGCCTTTCAGCTCTCTTCTTTTCTCAGCTATTTAGAAAGCCTCCTCAGACTACCGCTTTACCTTCTTGCATTTCTTTTTCTTTGGGATGGTTTTGGTCACAGCCTCCTGTACAATGTTACAAACCTCTGTCCATAGTTCTTCAGGCACTCTGTCTGCCAGATCTAATCCCTTGAATCTATTCATCACCTCCACTGTATAGTCATAGGGGACTTGATTTAGGTCATACCCAAATGGCCTAGTGATTTTCCCTACTTTCTTCAATTCAAGCCTGAATTTTGCAATAAGAAGCTCATGAACTGAGCCATAGTCACCTCCAAGTTTTGTTTTTGCTGATTTATAGAGTTTCTCCATCTTTGACTGCAAGGAGTATAATCAATCTGATTTGACTGTTGACCATCTGGTGATGTCCATATGTAGAGTCATTTCTTGTGTCATTGGAAGAGGGTGCCTTTGCTATGACCAGTGTGGTCTCTTGACAAAACTCTGTTTGCCTTTGTCCTGCTTCTTTTGTACCTTAAGGCCAAACTTGCTTGTTATTGCAGGTATCTGGACTTCCTACTTTTGCATTACAGTTCCCTATGATGAAAAGGACATCTCTTTTTGGCATTAGTTCTAGAATATCTTGTAGCTCTTCATAGAACCATTCAACTTTAACTTCTGTGGCATTTGTAGTTGGGGCATAGACTTGGATTATTACTGTAATGTTGAATGGTTTGTCTTGGAAATGAACTGAGATCATTCTGTCATTTTCTAGATTGTACCCAAGAACTACATTTCAGACTCTTTTGTTGACTTTGAGGGCTACTTCATTTCTTCTAAAGGACTCTTTCCCATAATAGTAGATATAATGGTCATCTGAATTAAATTCACCCATTCCTGTCCATTTTAGGAAATGTGGTCTCTTAGAACTGGGAGAATGCCATGAGACTCAGATTCAGAATTACTTGCCTATAAGCTACAAAATCATGACCATATGTACATGTTTCAGGTCAACACACATATGTACAACACACATCGAGATCTTTCAGGTATGAATATACATCAAGGGAAGCCACCATCTCCTTCTGAACCCAAGTAAGAGAAGGCTGTTTCTGTGGTTAACTAGAAGCAGGATTTTGAAACACCTTGACATCAATCAAAAAATACTAGTACAATCATGTGACCTCTCTTCCTTCTCCAATTCCACTCCCTCACCACTACACTGCTCTTGCAGAAGAATGTAAACTTCTCTCTCATTTCATTTCAATCAACAGTACATAGTAAGATAAACAAGAGTATTCAGCAAATGGCCATGATTATTCTCTTAGTAGACAGTGAGTCAGAACCTTAACAGAAGAAAAAAGAGAAAATTAAATAGTGGATATATTAAAATGCAGTACAAAGTGAAGTAGTACTAAAATAAAAATCATGAAGACACATTATGAACTCTGAAACATTACCTAATTAAAGTTCAACCTTAATTTTTTGGATGAAAGCTTGGCAAAACTACACTCTGTTCTAGACTACAAGGCTTACACATGATTATTCAGTGTGACCAGATTTACAGTGAACAACTTTTCATGCTATTACATTTTTAAAACAATAATAACAACAACAACAGAACAAGAAAAAAATAAAAAGACTACACTGGAATTATGGAAGATCATGGGGAGACAGAATGGAGCAAAGATACAAAGAGAAGGACTTAAAAAGAGGTGGTAATAAAAGCTAATTTAGTTCAGACAGGTAATGTTTCCTACAGAAACCCCAACCTGTTCTAGATTCGCTTTCTGACCCAGCTATTGGTGGTCTTCGGTAAGTCACTCTACCTTATCTTCTTTTTAAAGCCCCTGTTAGACATCCCTTCCCGGGAAGCAGGAAACTAAGGGTAATTCCAGCCTTTAAGGAGTTTCTTTCATGTTTCTGAGCCTAATCGAACAATAAAAGGCTCTTGATGGTGCTCAAGGTGACTCCTAGCTGAGGTGAATCTTGGTTTGGGATGATATTCAAAGTGTTTATAAATCAATACACACCAAGCAGTTTGGGCAAGTTTTAGATGCCCCTGCCAGGCAGGTGTTAAGCTACCAGAAAGAAAATGCAGGCTTGGCCCACTCAGCCATGAGGCACAGAAAGCCCAGTGTCTAAAGCCCATAGTATTTTAAAGTTCCCACAAAAGTGTTTTAATTTATTTTAAAATCAGAATTTTCAAAGTGACTATAACAATAATGTGAATGTACTTGGTGCCACTAAATAGTAAACTAAAAAAAGGTTAAAATGATACTTTTATATTCTATATATATTTTACCATAATGAAAAATGCAAACGCCATTTCAAAAAACTAACTCTATTAAATGATAGAAACTCATATTGAAGCCAGGAAATGATGCCAGTAATTTAATATCCATAAACATCTCAAGGCAGTAAGCAATGGCAGCTATTATACAGAAAATTTTGCTTAAAATAGAGTACCAAAGTCCAAAAGTATTTCTCAGGAAAAAATGAGTGTTTTATGATTTAGTTTTATGTAATAACACCCACTGGACTTCCCTGGTGGCTCAGCAGTAAAGAATCTGCCTGCAATGCAGGAGACGCAGGTTTGGTTCCTGGGGTCAGGAAGATCCCCTAGAGAAGGAAATGGCAGTTCACTCCAGTATTCTTCCTGGGAAATCCCATGGCCAGAGAAGCCTGGCAGACTACCGTCCATGGGATCACAAAAGAGTTAGATACGACTTAGCGTCTAAACAATGACAAAAATAACACCCATAGTATACTGACAATTTCAGGAGGGTTAACAATAACATGATCACATAACATGGCTATAAAATACAATAATATAGTCACAAATAGTCAAAAATAGGCAAGCAGGCAAAACAGTATAAAAATATAAAGGAAAAAAAGATAGGTAATCTTTACAAAATACCAATGAGAAATGCAGCCTAAAAATACATCTCTTCAATAAACCTTTAAATTAACAAAAATGAATATAATCCAACCTGGATTATATTTGCCTTTATGGCAATACAGTTGTAAAATAAATTAATTTTTTTTCTTTCAGTGGAAGAAGGAGCCCATGAAAGTCCTTAGCGCCCAGGTAAGTCATAATGCACCCCTGGGTCCTGGGAGTCCAGAATCCTGGGCTACTGAGGCAGCAGGGTTCTGGAGAACACAAGGCCACAGCAAATTTCTAAACAGCACAGAAATATCAATATTTTAACAATGCTGTATCTGTACCAGGGCATAGAATCCCGGTAACAGGATAGGTCAATCCTACCATTGTTGGGAATACTTTAAACAGATACAGCCTCTTTCTTACCTACTGGCCAACACTGCTTAGGTTCCTTGTAATCAATTTGGAATGCATGCCAGCTTTAATACATAACTCTCTAAAAGTTCCTCAGTTTTTTATCTCTGAAAGAACTGAGATATGCAACATTTTCTGGCTTAAAGCTACACACGTCTGGAAAGATAGTTCAATAGACAGCTCTATTTAGGAAAAAGGATGGTAATTCACACAGTAAAGACCAATCTTCTTCTAAGTCGCTTCAGCCGTGTCCGACTCTGTGACCCCATGGATGGCAGCCCACCAGGCTCCCCCATCCAATCAGATGTACTCAAATGGCGGCTGCAGGTATGGGAGGAGCCATGAATCTCCAAAATGCTCCCACCGAGGGACTGGTCATTTGACTCAGTCTTTGGTCCTACCTTTCTTTCCTACTATCTTGTAGGCTGACTTCGACACTCATATTTAGAATCTAGCCAACACTCTCTCTTACCATTTTTTCACCTTCTCAAGTCAACGGCTTAGATTCCATTGTAACACCTCATTCCCATGACCACATCTTGGGATCTATCATTCCCCCAAATTGTTCTAAATTAGAAATATCAATAAATTCCAGTACATCCCCTTCACTCACTACCTCTGATCTTTTAGCTCTCTCACTCCTTCACTATTGCCATGCTTATTCTTTTTTTGATTCCCCAGACTCCTCAACTTCCTGAGTTTGCTAGTCCATTCCTGAAATAATTATTTTCCTTACTAATCCTGAGTGTGTTCAATTGACTCTCCACCATTACCCTCTCCTCACTTGTCCTTTGTCTAAAAGATTCATGTACCCTACAAACATCCAGTCTTAGACCAATCTTCTGATGTAATATCTCTGTGACTTTTCCTTTATTTTGGTTCTTTGTGAGAAGGATAGGGAAGATTTTAAGAGAAGGTATCTTTCATTGAAATTAAAAACCCCCTTTAGGAAGTGGAATTCTGAAGAAGTAACTTGCAATTCTCTTTCATTTCTCTCCTTAGAAATAATTTCATAGTTTCCTAATATTTTGGATTTATTCATTCATATGGGGAGATAATTTGCATTCCCTTAAGACTTCTTATAATTCTATCCTACTTTATGCAAATATGAATTAAACAAATGTTAGAGACCACAATATAAAAATTTATAAAGCCTCAATTCATGCACAAAATTTGAGATAATACAAATCAAAATATTTTAATTTCTTCAGAAACTGCATAATTGCAAAAGTGATAGGCTGAGTGAATGGTGAGTTGTATTTATGCAAAGGCCACATGGTAAGGTCTCTAGCAAGTAAAAAATATTCTCTTTATTTTGTCAGTATTTTATGAATCATACTTTTTTTATGTGAATGGTATCTTCTAAGTCTGAGTTCAGTCACTATTCTGCTATTACTTAACCATTCACTGTCATTACAATTTAAAATAGTTTGGAGTGGAGAGAAGGGAACCCTCCTACACTGTTGGTGGGAATGCAAACTAGTACAGCCACTATGGAGAACAGTGTGGAGATTCCTTAAAAAATTGCAAATAGAACTGCCTTATGACCCAGCAATCCCACTGCTGGGCATACACACTGAGGAAACCAGAATTGAAAGAGACACATGTACCCCAATGTTCATCGCAGCACTGTTTATAATAGCCAGGACATGGAAACAACCTAGATGTCCATCAGCAGATGAATGGATAAGAAAGCTGTGGTACATATACACAATGGAGGGTTACTCAACCGTTAAAAAGAATACATTTGAATCAGTTCTGATGAGATGGATGAAACTGGAGCCAATTATACAGAGTGAAGTAAGCCAGAAAGAAAAACACCAATACAGTATACTAACACATATATATGGAATTTAGAAAGATGGCAATGATGACCCTGTATGCAGGACATCAAAAAAGACACAGATGTGTATAGCAGACTTTTGGACTCAGAGGAAGAGGGAGAGGGTGAGATGATTTGGGAGAATGGCATTGAAACATGTATAATATCATGTAAGAATCGAATTGCCAGTCTATGTCCGATGCAGGATACGGCATGCTTGGGGCTGGTACACGGGGATGACCCAGAGAGATGGGTGGGGAGGGGAGTGGGAGCGGGGTTCATGTTTGGGAACGCATGTACACCCGTGGAGGATTCATGTCAATGTATGGCAAAACCAATACAGAATTGTAAAGTAAAATAAAAAATTAATTAATTAATTAATTAAAAAATAGTTTTTATATTCAATAACAATGTAATGCAAGCATTATTAAATGGGGGTGCTAGAAGCAGTACTGAAAACATGCCTCAAAATCAATTACTTTGACAAGAAACTTAGAAGTAAATGAACAAAACTCTAAATAAAGCCAAACAACTGCCATCACATGCTGCAAGCTGTACTGTTAACGTGGAAACAAGCAACATGAGAAATACTAGACATAATGCTGAAAAAATTAAAAGCACAAATACATAACACAGTGGCTAAAGAGTTATCCACCCAAAAAATACATCCCACATTCTTTATATTTATGCTTATGGGAAAATTAGTCCTTTGAATTCTGTGAGGTTTTAATTATATGTCTTGCAACTTCCTTTTTTTAGAGATGGGGCCAAATCCCATGCAAATAAGGAAATGAGCCTGAAATTCATTTTTAAATAATATATGTTTCCTTGTAGTTCTGATTATAAACCACCATGCTTGCTACACTGAAAAATGCTGAAAAGTATAATGATGAAGGAAATCACTTAGAATTTCACCATTCACTAGCCAACTTTTCTAGCATTTAATAGTTTCTTCAGGCTTTTTTCCTCCATACTTTTAGATAAAAGTGTGGAGGAAAAATACGCATACAATTTTGTATCAATGATTTTTCTTGACCTTAAATAAGAAGATTTATCAAGACACTAAGAACTATCCATGGACTTTCTAAAGGGTGGAATATATAAATATATAAAATATCTCATTGTATGATTACAACCTATTTAATTAGTACTGTCAGAAAGGAAAACAAAACTTTCCTTTACACTTATAGATTCTTCTGATTAGTCTAAGAATTAAACTGACATAAGACAGGTTAGCCAGAAAAAGTCTAATTTAATTTCATACTTACAGGAATCTGACATACATGAGAAGTTTCAAAGACAGAAAGATAAAATGAGGTATACATGTCATCCTGAGCTAAGGAATGGGATAGAGGCCTGGGGCTTCCAAGAATAGGAATTGTCTTATTTCAAGACAATAAGAGCAGATGTTTGGCAATTAGACATTTGCCCTGCAATATAGATGCAGCTACTTAGCTAAAATTTATCTCCAGTAATAACTTTTTTTTTCCCTGAGAAAAATTCCCAATTTAAACTCTTCTAGGGTAGTTAAAGGAGGAGAGTAGCTTATCTTAAGCCACAGGGTCTTTGGCTCAAAAAAATCCTCATGCAGGAGTGATACATTTTTTTGGAGACTCATTCTGAATCCCTAGAGTACTGTACCCAATTCTAAAACATTGGGTAATTTCCAAGTTTGCCATAATAAATAATTCAGTGATGAATATCATTGGATATAAACTGTATCCCTGGATTGAATTATTTTTCTTGGGGAAATCCTTAGAATTATTAGATCAAATAGTATATCAATTCATATTGCAAAATTCTTTTCCAGAAAGACAAACAATTTACAATATGTCTGGTAATAGAAAAAAAAGTAGCCATCTCACCCCAGTGTCATTCAACAGAGTATTATTATTTTTAAAAATATCATTGAAACATGTACAATATCATATAAGAAAAGAATCACCAGTCTAGGTTCGATGTAGGATACAGGATGCTTGGGGCTGGTGCACTTGGGATGACCCAGAGGGATGCTATGGGAAGGGAGGAGGGAGGGGGGTTCAGGATTGGGAACACGTGTACACCCATGGCAGATTCATGTTGATGTATGGCAAAACCAATACAATATTGTAAAGTAAAAAAATTTAAAAATCACCAATTTTACTAGCAAAAAAATGTACTAATTCACACATTCTGTTATTTGTAGACTGGGATTTGCCCTGTATTTGTCAGTTAACTAATAAAAATTATTTCCTAATTTGTGAATTGTCTTTATATGCTCTTGGCTCATTTCCCTATGGTTTTAACAGTTTTTCTGCCAATAAATCTGAATTCTTTATGTATTAAGCATATTAATCCATAAGCCATCATATTTGCTTTTCTAACAGCTTGATTTCTATTTTTTAATAAGCAAAAATAAATTATATTATAACATTAGTAGTATCAGGAATCTTTTATTTCCATAAATGGTTATGCCACTGTTTCAAAAAACTTCTGATTGTTCTTATCTGTTTATACTCTCAAATAACTTTCAGAATCTTAGAGTTCTCAGATAGTAAACAAAGTCCATTGGGATTTTTTAATGTAATTATATTAAATTTATAAATTTAACTTATAATTAATTTAGTTTTCCAGTCCCCTAAACAGTATTTATTCCCTTGTACTTGAGATTTCTGTTTCAGTTACCTTTGGTGTGTATTTATTAAAAAAAAAAACCAAAACACTCAAAACGTAATGCCGTCAAATAGCAAGTTATTATTATTTTATTGCAATCTCTTGTGGTTTGTAGTCAGATGACAACTGAAGCTTCAGTCTACGCCCACTAGGCTGGATGTCCAAGATGGTTTCATCGTTCTTTAGTTAAGCTCATCATTATCCCTCCTCATGGCCTCTCCCTTCAGCAGAGTAGCCTAGATTTCCTAGCCTCGGTGGCTCAGGGCTCCAGGAATTGGAAGCAGTCTTATTAAAGCTAGCCTAGATTTGGCATATGGTTACTTTTGTCATGTTCTATTGGTCAAATCTGTCACCTGACAACCGTGATTCAAAAGATGGAGGAACATTTAACACTTGCTGGGTAAGTAGCCTGTCTACCATCTTTGGAGAGGAGCTTCCACATCTTCTTTATTGATCTTTATCTGAGAATTTTCTTCATAAAAGTACTTAAAATTTGTGTTGCTATAGCAATTTGTATGCTGTTTTCTTTTATGGCTTCCTTCCTAAGCAGTTATTGCTAATATGAAGGAAAGATATTATCTTTGATATATTTATTTCATATTCAATCACCTTACTAAGTAGTCTAAACTGATTCTAATTACTTATTATTTTAACATCCTGGTTCTCCTGAGAAGAAATCATACTATCTGAAAATAAAGACTTTTTTCTCCTCTTTTTCAGTAGCTAAGTCTCTTATCTATTGCACCAGTTAGGACTTCTAGAACAAGACTAATAAAAAGCAGCCTTGTTTTGCTTTTGTTGTATAATGTTTTAAGTACAAGTATACTGAAGTTGTAAACTGGACATATTTTATCAGCATACATATTTCCCAGGGCTAAATTAAACCACTTATTTTCATATGATAATATAGTACAAATGAATAGAAAAGTAGATTCTTATTCCAGATAAATTGAATTTATGGAGCAGGACAATGAAACAAAGATGAGGAAAAAAGTAACTAATATATTTTAGATACTGCAATATTTTCTCCCTGAAATCTATAAACTTGTTCCCAAAATAAATCATAACCATAAAATATTCCATTAACTCCCACAAATAGCTGATATCTCTAGATAAACATAAAACATCATAAATCTCAACTATTTGTCCTTTCTTCTCAAGCTTGACTATTTACACTAGATGTAAAGAATCATATTAAGCACAGAAATATTAGAATATGGCTTTTCAGCTCTCTTATACTCACAAGTGGCTGATATTCATATGGTGGAGCATATTCTTCAGCATATGTTGTCAATGTACACCTAAGAAAGATAAGTCAATATCTGAGAAAAGAATGACTCCAAAAGAAAGATATCTTAATTTTTTAGTAGTATGTGCTTTAAACAAAATAAAAACATTTCAAGGACATTAGCCCTAATAAAATTTTTTAATTTTTTAAATTCCCAGGCCTCATTTATAGTGTTAACTATCACCAGCAAGGTGCCTTCCTTCAATTACTTCCAGTACCACCTACTATTCTTCTATACTAATGATATGCTATCAAGTCCCAAAGCTCAGGTGCATTCCAGACAAGGGTTCTCTTTTCCACTCACTTTCTACTTTTCAAACTTTTTGACCCTATACCCCATGTTCTCTGCTAGATGGCAACTGAAAAATACACAACCAGGTAGTCTGAGATTACATAGTTTCCCCAACCTCCACTCCATGAAATACATAGAAATGTTGAGTGAAATACATCCTTCTCCCCCAAGTCTACAAACACAGCCTAAGACTCAAAGCTGGAGTTTGAACTGCCTATCAAGGGCAGGAGACATGACCTTGGATTCACAGAAGGCACAGAGCTAAATTGCTACTTATACAAAGGAGTCTGTAAAGGCTATAACTCCGTATGTGTGTGTGCTAAGTGTCCAACTCTTTGTGACCCTATAGACTGTATCCCACCAGAGCTAAACTACTGCTTCCAGTCAAGAGTCTGTAAATGTTGTACCTAAATATAAAAGAGACCAAAGAAACTCTAGCCATCAGACTAGGGAAACTTGCAAGAAAGTTCCTCTCATCTGGTACTCAGAATAGGGGAAAATTTTTTTCTCCTATGAGAAATTACTGTCCTGATTCTGCTCCTGGCAATATTATGGGATTAGATGGTCAAAGAAATTCATCTGAGAATTGCAAGCCTAAAAATACCAGGAAAAAGGACATTTAAACATTTTAACATATGACTGAGCTGATGGGAGGGTAGAGAACAAGCAGAAGAATTCAAAAATAACTAGGATGTCAACTAAGAATGGTTACTGGGTATAGATGCTAATATTAATTGGTAACCACCAATTAATTACTGTCAGACTTTCAAGATGTGATTTCCAGAGGCGCAATATTAGCATTATCTGGGGACTTGTTAGAAATGCAAATACTTGGATGTCACACCAAGTCCACTGAATTAGAAATTCTAGGAGTGGGCCCCACAATCTTGCTTTAACAAGCCCTTTAGGTCAGTGGTTCCCCAACCTTTTTGGCAATAGGGACCTACTAGACTGGGAATGGGGGGACATGGTTTGGGGATGATTCAAGCACATTACATTTATCGTGCATTTCATTTTTGTTATTATTACATCAGCTCCACTGGAGACCATCAAGCATTAGATCCTGGATGTTGGGGACCCCTGCTCTAGGTGATTCTAAAAGTATGAGTATTGGCAATTAAAAGAACAAAAATTAGAAATGTAACTTTCAAACCAGCAAATAGGATATTCTTTAATATTTTTAAAGAACAGTCTAATAGAAAGCAGGAAAGGATAACAAAAGTCAAAATTTTATCTGCTCAGAAGACAAATTAAAATCATAAAAAACTAAACACCTTGGTATTCACAAAGAAAGTAAAGGAATTAAACCCATCAGTGAAAATATTTTCTCAGACTTAAATTGAAAATCAAGTTGTATTGTATAGCCCAACTCTATGAGGTGTTTTTTGTTTTTGGTTTTGGTTTTCAAGCATAGTTATCTATAATGTTATATTTTATAATATTTTATAATATCATATTTTAGGTACAGCATAGTGATTCAGTATTCTTATAGATTATACTTCATTAACAGTTATAACAAAATAATGGCTATAATTCCCTGTGTTGTACAGTCTATACTTGTTGCTTGTTTATTTTATACATAAAGGTTTTGTATATCATACTCCTATCTTCCTCCTCCTCTTTTCCTTCTCCCCATTGGTAACCCACTAGCTTGTTTTCTGTGGGTCTGTTTCCGTTTTGCTATATACATTTGTTTGATTATTTTTTTACATTACACATATAAGTGATAACATACAGTATGTCTTCTTCTGTCTGACTTTTCTCACTAGGCCTAATATTCTCCAGGTCCTCCCATGATGCCGCAAATGGCAGGGTGACATTCTTTTTATGGCTGAGTAAAATATACCATTTTATATATTGCTGGGAGCCAGCGTGAGGAACTCTGCCGTTGCAAAGGTCACGAGGAAGGAGGCTCGGCATACACAAAGGCGGGATCAAGCCTCAGGAGATCTCCTGTTCCCGAGCATCTACCCCCAAAACCACAGTCTGCCTACTTTACTGCTTCATGCTCTCACCTACACCTCTGACTTTACAGGGGGCTCGCTCTGTAAAGGAGTTAACTTAGGACTCCAGATAATAAATCTCCTGGGCGTGACAGGGTGTCTCAGGTCAAACCTCTCTGCTGGCAGACTAGCTTATGTGACAGGATTATCCACACTCCTGCCACTACACACATGACTGTTTACTACCTCTCAACCATAAACAGCACAGAGAGTTTGGAGTATTTTGAAAGTCTTAATTAGCATAGGGCTTTTCTTATTGTTGGATATCCCTGGTGGCTCAGATGGTAAAGCGTCTGCCTACAATGCGGGAGACCCAGGTTCAATCCCTGGGTTGGGAAGATCCCCTGGAGAAGGAAATGGCAACCCACTCCAGTACTCTTGCCTGGAGAATCCCATAGATGGAGGAGCCAGGTGGGCTACAGTCCATGGGGTTGCAAAAAGTCGGACACGACTGAGCGACTTCACTTTTTTTCTTTCTTTTCTCATTGTTGAGTCAATGATTGCCGCCAGGCCTCCATATCCTTAGGCACCTGGGAGTATGTTAATCAATGTAATTGGAATATAGAAAAGGAAATATAGTAGTTTTGATGTTAGCAATACTAGACTTTTTGAGTTAATGAATTTTCTCTTTTGTTATAGATCACTGTACTCCTCTTTCTTTGTTATAAATCACTGTGTCCTTGCTATGTAAAAATGTAACTTTAATCTTAAGACTAAATAGATCTTAAGGGGAACAAGTTTTCTGATCGATTAACCTTTATCAATAGAAAGAAAGCTGGGGCCATGAAATGTTGATTGGTCTCCAGACCAGAAGATATTGTAAACAAATGTAAGACCCTTGTAAGAACAAAGATATGCTGATAAGGTCAGAACAGCTGACCCTGTGTGACTCTGTTTCTTGTATTTATCTCTATGTATAACTAAAAGTATAAAAGTAGACCTGGAAAATAAAGAAACGGGACCAGTTCCTGGAAAGACTGGTTTCCCCCATGTGGTCTTTTCTCGTTCTCTTCTCTTCTGGCTGAATTCCCATCTGGAGTGTGGAGGCTCGCCATGTCTACTTACCTGCCCTGGCTTCTAAGACCCATGCGAGAGGGAGCCCAAGGCGGGGCAAGCCCCAGGGCGCCGGTGGCCTATGTAGATGGTGCAAACTCCTTGTCTTGGAGTTTTATTGGTTTTCCACGTAAACCAAGTTATTCAGCCCCTTTTCTCCACTAATATTTCCTACTACACAATCCTTTTCTAATCTCTCTTTATATCTGTAATTAAATAAGTTCTTTCCTAGGACGCCGACTCCATCCCCCCTTCGAATTCCCTGGATCCACCGGGGCTGGACCCCAGCAATATATATACCACATCTTTATTCATTTGTTGATGGACATTTTGGTTGCTTCCATATCCTGGCAAGTGTAAACAGTGCTGCTCTGAACATTACAGTATATGTATCTTTTCAAATTAGCATTCCTGTTTTTTCTGGAAATATACTCAGGAGAGTAATTGCTGGATCATAAGGTAGTTTTATTTTTAGTTTTTTTGAGAAAACTTCATACTGTTTTCCACAGAGTCTGTACTAATTTACATTCCCAAGAATGTGCAGGGGTTCCATTTTTTCCACATCCTCACCCATGTTTGTTATTTGTATTATTTTTTAATGATAGCTGTTCTGATAGGTGTAAGGTGATATCTCATTTTTGTTTTGATTCAGTCAGTTCAGTTCAGTCCACTCAGTCATGTCCCATTCTTTGCAACCCCATGAACTGCAGCACACCAGGCCTCCCTGTACATCACCAACTCCCGGAGTCTACCCAAAACCATGTCCCTCGAGTCGGTGATGCCATCCAACCATCTCATCCTCTGTTGTCCCCTTCTCCTCCTGCCCTCAATCTTTCCCAGCATCAGGGACTTTTCAAATGAGTCAGCTCTTCCCATCAGGTGGTCAAAGTACTGGAGTTTCAGCTTCAGCATCAGTCCTTTCAAAGAACACCCAGGACTGATTTCCTTTAGGATGGACTGGTTAGATCTCCTTGCTGTCCAAGGGACTCTCAAGAGTCTTCTCCAAAACCACAGTTCAAAAACATCAATTCTTTGGTGCTCAGCTTTCTTTATAGTCCAACTTTCACATCCATACATGATTACTGGAAAAACCTTGACTAGACTAACCTTGCCTCGACTAGATGGACCTTTGTTGGCAAAGTAATGTCTCTGCTTTTTAATATGCTGTCTAGGTAGGTAATAACTTTCCTTCCAAGGAGTAAGTGTATTTTAATTTCATGGCTCCAATCACCATCTGCAGTGATTTTGGAGTCCCCCAAAATAGTCAGCCACTGTTTCCCCATCTATTTCCCATGAAGTGATGGGACCAGATGCCATGATCTTCGTTTTCTGAATGTTGAGCTTTAGGCCAAATTTTCACTCTCCTCTTTCAATTTCATCAAGAGGCTCTTTAGTTCTTCTTCACTTTCTGCCATAAGGGTGGTGTCATCTGCATATCTGAGGTTGTTGATATTTCTCCCAGCAATCTTGATTCCAGCTTCTGCTTCCTCCAGCCCAGCATTTCTCATGATATACTCTGCATATAAGTTAAATAAGCAGGGTGGCAATATACAGCCTTGATGTACTCCTTTTCCTATTTGGAACCAGTCTGTTGTTCCATGTCCAGTTCTAACTGTTGCTTCCTGACCTGCATACAGGTTTCTCAAGAGGCATATCAGGTGGTCTGGTATTCCCATCTCTTTCAGAATTTTCCAGTGTATTGTGATCCACACAGTCAAAGGCTTTGGCATAGTTAATAAAGGAGAAATAGATGTTTTTCTGGAACTCTCCTGCCTTTTCCATGATCCAGCAGCTGTTGGCAATTTGATGTCTGGTTCCTCTGCCTTTTCTAAAACCAGCTTGAACATCTGGAAGTTCATGGTTCACGTATTGCTGAAGCCTGGCTTGGAAAATTTTGAGCATTACTTTACTAGTGTGTGAGATGAGTGCAACTGTGTGGTAGTTTGAGCATTCTTTGGCATTGCCTTTCTTTGGGATTGGAGTGAAAACTGACCTTTTTCCAGTCCTGTGGCCACTGCTGAGTTTTCCAAATTTGCTGGCATATTGAATGCAGCACTTCCACAGCATCATCTTTCAGGATTTGAAATAGCTCAACTGGAATTCCATCACCTCCACTAGCTTTGTTCATAGTGATGCTTCCTCAGGCCCATTGACTTCACATTCTAGGATGTCTGGCTTGAGGTGAGTGATCACACCATCATGATTATCTGGGTTGTGAAGATCTTTTTTGTACAGTTCTTCTGTGTATTCTTGCCACCTCTTCTTAATAACTTCTGCTTCTGTTAGGTCCATACCTTTTCTGTCCTTTATTGAGCCCATCTTTGCATGATATTTCATTTGCATGACATTTCATTCCCTTGGTATCTCTAATTTTCTTGAAGAGATCTCTAGACTTTCCCATTCTATTGTTTTTCTCTATTCCTTTGCATTGATCACTGAGGAGGGCTTTCTTATCTCTCCTTGCTATTCTTTGGAACTCTGCATTCAAATGGATATATCTTTCCTTTTCTCCTTTGCTTTTCACTTCCCTTCTTTTCATAGATATTTGTAAGGCCTACTCAGAGAGCCATTTTGCTTTTTTGCATTTCTTTTTCTCAGGGATGGTCTTGACCTGTCTCTGGTACAAAGTCACATACCTCCATCCACAGTTCATCAGACACTCTGTCTATCAGATATAGTCCCTTAAATCTATTTCTCACTTCCACTGTATAGTCATAAGGATTTGATTTAGGTCATACCTGAATGGTCTAGTGGTTTTCTCCACTTTCTTCAATTTCAGTCTGAATTTGGCAATAAGGAGTTCATGATCTGAGCCACAGTCAGCTCCCAGTCTTGTTTTTTGCTGACTGTATAGAGCTTCTCCATCTTTGGCTGCAAAGAATATAATCAACCTGATTTCGGTGCCGACCATCTGGTTATGTCCATGTGTAGAGTCTTCTCTTGTGTTGTTGGAAGAGCGTGTTTGCTGTGACCAGTGCGTTCTCTTAGCAGAACTCTATTAGCCTTTGCCCTGCTTCATTCTGTACTCCAAGGCCAAATTTGCCTGTTACTCCAAGTGTTTCTTGACTTCCTACTTTTGCATTCCAGTCCCCTATAATGAAAAGGACATCTTTTTGGGGTGTTAGTTCTAAAAGGTCTTGTAGGTCTTCATAGAACCATTCAACTTCAGCCTTTTCAGTGTTACTCGTCTGAGCATAGACTTGGATTATCATGATATTGAATGGTTTGCCTTGGAAATGAACAGAGATTATTCTGTTGTTTTTGCGATTGCATCCAAGTACTGCATTTTGGACTCTTTTGTTGACTATGATGGCTACTTCATTTCTTCTAAGGGATTCCTGCCCACAATAGTAGATATAATGGTCATCTGAGTTAAATTCACCCATTCCAGTCCATCTTAGTTCATTGATTCCTAGAATGTCGATGTTCACTCTTGTCATCTCCTGTTTAACAACTTCCAATTTGCCTTGATTCATGGATCTAACATTCCAGGTTCCTATGCAATATTGCTCTTTACAGCATCAAACCCTGCTTTCATCACCACTCCCATTCACAACTGGGTGTTGTTTTTGCTTTGGCTCCATCCCTTCATTCTTTCTGGAGTTATTTCTCCACTGATCTCCAGTAGCATATTGGGCACCTACCGACCTTGGGATTTCATCTTTCAGTGTCCTATCTTTTTGCCTTTTCATACTGTTCATGGGGTTCTCAAGGCAAGAATACTGAAATGGTTTGCCATTCCCTTCTCCAGTGGACCACATAAAGTTAGATTTGCATTCAAATAATTAACAATGCTGAGCAACTGTTCATGTGCCTCCTAGCGATCTGTGTGTCTTCCTCAGAAAAATGTCTATTCAGGTCTTCTGCCCATTTTTTAATTGGGTTGTTTGTTTTTTGATATTGAGTTGTATGAGCTATTTATATATTTTGGATATTAACCCCCTGTTGATCTCAGCATTTGCAAATATTTTCTCCTATTCAATAAGTTATCTTTTCATATTGTCAATGGTTTCATTCGCCATGCAAAAGCATTTAAGTTTTATTTGTTATCCTATTTGCTTATTTTTGCTTTTATTTATTTTGCTTTAGGAGACAGACTCCAAAAAGCACTGCTATGATTTATGTCAAAGAGTGTTCTGCTTATGTTTTCCTCTAGGAAACTTATGGTATCTGGTCTTACATTCAGGTCTTTAATCGTATAATTTATTTTTTGAATACGGTGTTAGAGAATGTTCTAATTTCATTCTTTTACATGTAGCTGTCCAATTTTTATGTCCAGCACTACTTATTGAAGGGAGTGTCTTTTCTCCACTGTATATTCTTGCCTACTTTGTCATAGATTATTTCACCATAGATGCATGGGTTTATTTCTAGACTCTCTAGTCTGTCTCATTAATCTATGTATCTGGTTTTATGCCAGTACCATGCTCTTTTGATTACTGTAGCATTTTAGTAGATTCTGAAGTCAGCAAGAATGATACCTTCAGCCTTGTTATTTTTTCTGAAGATCACGCTGGCAATTTTTGCCACACATTAACACACATTAGTCTTTTGTGGTTCCATATAAATTTTAGGATTATTTGTTCTAGTTCCATGAAAACTGTCATGAGTATTTTAACAAGGATTGCATTAATTGTTTGCTTTGGATAGTATGGCCATTTTAACAATATTAATTTTCTAATCCATGAACATGGGATATCTTTCCATTTTAAAATATCATCTCTAATTTCCTTTATATATTTTAAATATCATCTTCAATTTAAATATATAAAAATATAAATCAATGTTTTATAGTTTCCAGAGTATAGGTATTTCACCTCCTTGGTTAAGTTCAGTCTTAGGTATTTTATAATTTTTTATTCAATTTTAAATGAGTGCCCCCCTTTTTTGCTTTCTCTTTCTGAAAGCTCATTATTAGTGATTAATAATATACAAATTTCTGTATATTAATCTTGTATCTTACAACTTTACTGAATTTATTTATTAGTTCTAATAGTTTCTTGTTAGAAATTTTAGGGTTTTCTATAATGGCACCCCACTCGAGTACTCTTGCCTGGAATCCCATGGATGGAGGAGCCTGGTAGGCTGCAGTCCATGAGGTCGCTAAGAGTTGGACATGACTGAGCGACTTCACTTTCACTTTTCACTTTCATGCATTGGAGAGGGAAATGGCAACCCACTCCAGTATTTTGCCTGGAGAATCCCAGGGACGGGGGAGCCTGGTGGGCTGCCGTCTATGGGGTTGCACAGAGTCGGACATGACTGAAGCGACTTAGCAGCAGCAGCATACACAGTATCAGGGCTTCCCCGTTAGCTCAGATGGTAAAGCATCTGCCTGCAATGCAGGATCCCTGGATTCGATCACTGGGTTGGGAAGATGCCCTGGAGAAGGAAATGGCAGCCCACTCCAGTACTCTTGCCTGGAAAATTCCGTGGGTGGAGGGGCCTGGTAGGCTACAGTCCATAGGATCACAAAGAGCTGGACATGACTGAGCAACTTTACTGGTTCACTGGATACACAGTATCATGTCATCTGCCAATAGTAACAATTTTACTTCTTCCCTTCCACCTTGGATGCCTTTTATTCCCTTTTCTTATATGACTACTGTGGCTAGGACTTCCAATACCATGTAAATAGAAGTGGCAAGACTGGGCATCCTTGTCTTGTTCCAGACTCTTGGCATATATTGGGGCATGAGCTGTGGTAGACTAGCCACAGTCACAGTACTGTTCTGGGCTGTCTCTGAGGCATTGCTTGAGTAAGCATTAACTTGGCCATTGTGTCACTTTGGTATCCCATAGCCAAGCTTTTCCCCTGGTCTTGGCAGTTCTAGATCTCTGTGATGTGAAGTAAGTGAGGCTACAGCATTTGCTCAGCTCAGGCTGGGGCACATGCCAGAGTGTTTGCAGGAAACTCAGCAACCACTAGAGCAGTCTTCAGCTGACCTCTGATCTGCCTCAGAATCCAGGCTTCACACAACCCTTCTATTAGTCTCAGCGGTCCTCCAGCCAGCCAAGGGGGCTCATCTCTCCTTTTCTGAGCCCTAGGACTGGGGTACCTAATGGGTGACTTGAACCATTCAGTCTCTGGGACATGTCTCCACTCATGCAATCTTTTTCTTCTGGGTCCCCTCCCAGGGGCATAGATCCCAGGTTGACTGCTTTTCTTTCCTCTCTACTTGATTACATGTGGACTTTTGTTATAGTCTTGGTTGTACAGAGGTCTTTCTGCCAGTTTCCAGTTAGCTTACAGTGAGAATTTTTCCACGTGTAGATGTATTTTTTAATGTGTTCATGGGGGGAGGAGAGTTCCATGTCCTCCTACTCTACATCTTGGTTGATCTCCTCCCAACTCTATGCTTTTTACACCTAAAATAAAATTATTTTCCAAAAAATGTTTGAAAATAAAAGTGAAGTGAAGTCACTCAGTCATGTCCGACTTTCTGCGACCCCATGGACTGTAGCCCACCTGGCTCCTCCATCCATGGGATTCTCCAGGCAAGAGTACTGGAATGGGTTGCCATTTCCTTCTCCAGGGGATCTTCCCAACCCAGGGATCGAACCTGGGTCTCCCGCATTGTAGGCAGACGCTTTACTATCTAAGCCACCAGGGGGATATAAAAATATATATCCAGCAAATATTAACCAAAAGCAAGTGTTCTTACTAATATCATATGTAATTGATATTGAATCAAAAATTATTAGTTATAAAGATCATTACCTACTGATTAAAGGAATAAGTGAGTAAAGAAGACATAATAATCCCAAATCAATAAACCTAACAACACACAGAATATGTAAGACAAAATGACTAATTCACAGTTATAGAGGAAGAATGTACCACATGCCTAGAACTTGGGTTTCTTAAACCTAAATCTACATACATCTTCCAATACCGTATAGATTAACAGCAAACAAAATCATGTAAGTGTTGATGCATAGAGTGTAACAGAGGCTAGAAAAGACTACAAACTTCTGTTTACACATAGGTGGGAGAACAATCCAGAATCAGTAGAACCAGATCCAGAGCCTTTAGGAGCAAAATCACGCAAGGATTACGTGGAAGAGGAGAAAGAGAAATACTGAGAACAAGTTGGGAAAATGCTGAAAACAAGCCTGAGACTAGAGGATTTGAACAACGGCTTTCCAAGAAAGCCAGAGCTAGGCTTTCCTGGTGGCTCAGAGGTTAAAGCGTCTGCCTGCAATGCGGGAGACTTGGGTTCGATCCCTGGGTTGGGAAGATTCTGGGTTGAGCGACTTCACTCACTCACTCTTTCCAAGAAAAAGACTTGGAAAGTATGCAAGACCACAATAACAGTCTTGGTAAGGCACTGCCTCTAGTAAACTAACAAGGTAAAGAAAAATAAGAATAAGCCCACAAGTTAAGGGTCCTAGAACCACCATTCTTTCATAAAAGATGCCATTAACGAAATAAAGCTCATTTCACTGATTCAACAGAAGAGGGCGCTCCTGAACCAAGATATTGAGGAAACTGCCCAACTTTCATTCCCTCTTTGTACAATTACATGGTTGCTACGATTCCAAGAAAACAGCATACTTAAACAGCAAAAGGCAACATTACTATGAGAAGAAAAGAGTAAGTGAAAATCAAAATTAAACTGATGAAAATCCTTCCAAGAAATATTTTCCCAAATAGTCACAGAAGTTCTCCATCAACATTTCTATTAAATGATGTACTAAAGATTCTGGCAGATACAGTAAAACAAGAAAAAGAAGGACAAATATACTAATGTGAATGGAAGAACAATATTCTCATTTTCCAACAGATGATAAGGTTGTATGTTAGACTACTCAAAAGAATCTACAAATCATAGAAATAGGCAATTTTCAGGGAGGTTGTTAGATATAAGATCAATATACAAAAATATAATAGCCATACACCAATAACAAGAAATTAGAAAGTGTGATTAAAGTGGTAAAATCCCACTTACAATTGCAATAAAATCTCTGAGCTTCCTATAGGAATACAACAGAAGATTGACATTTATGAAGAAAATGTATAAAAAAATCAAAAGGACATAAAAGAACCACTTTATTTATAATGGATGACTCAACATATGTTACATATGTGTATGTATGTATATATAACTTCTAAAAGGTTTAATGTCTGATATTTTATATATAGGTCTTGATTAAATTTTAATTTTAAAATTCTATTGCTCAAAAGACTGTATAAACAGAGTTATAAGACTAGAAGGAATTATTATAATATAAAATTAACTAAAGCAAGATTAGCCCAGATTTTAAAAATTCTTACAAATCAATAAAAGACAACATCTCATTAAAATGGGGTTTTTAAATAACCAGTCAATTCATAGTAGAAAAATCAGAATGACTAATAAAATTTTAAAATTAATGAAAGCTTAAAATTCAGACAAATTTAGTGATTAGTGAAATGTGAAGTAAAACTACAATGATATACCATGTTATATCCATTAGATTGGTAAAGACTAAAATTTTTCTAAATGTTGATAAAAATATGAAAGAATGAAATATTCATACATTATTGGTGGCAATATTTTTACAAAATTGAAGATGCACACATCTTAATAACTCAGGAATTCTGAGTATAAAGAAACCCTTGCATATATATTGAAGGAGACATATGTACATGTATACAGATATTCAATGAAGCCTTATTTGCAATAATAAAAATTTGGAAACTATCCAGTGGGTCCATCAACAAGGTGATATATTGGATAACTAGATAAATCATTTTTCAGAAAAAATCATAAAGCAAATGTGATTAAAAATATTAACTTACATTGTAACCAGATAATGAGTTGATGAGTGTTTGAAAGTATTTTATTTGGAAATATTCCATCTTAGAAAATTTAAGTGTGAATAGATGACTATGAATAAACTTATTTTCCTGTTTTATTCTCACCTGATGTCATGACTCAAATATAATTATCATTCAAAGTTTGCTTTGGGCAGGTCGACCTTGAAAGCTAGCATTGGGCATTTTTCAACTCACTTAAAGCAGGCAGAAACCCACTCCCCGAGTTCAGTCCCTTTTCAGTTCAGTTCAGTTGCTCAGTTGTGTCCAACTCTTTGTGACCTCATGGACTGCAGCACGCCAGGCTTCCTTGTCAATCACCAACTCCCGGAGCCTGCTCAAACTCATGTCCATTGGGTCAGTGATGCCATTCAACCATCTCATCCTCTGTTGTCCCCTTCTCCTCCTGCCTTTAATCTTTCCCAGCATCAGGGTTTTTTCCAGTGAGTCAGTTCTTCACATCAGGTGGCCAAAGTATTGGACCTTCAGCTTAAGCATTAGTCCATCCAATGAATAGTCAAGACTGATATCCTTTAATGTGGACTGGTTGGATCTCCTTGCAGTCCAAAGAACTCTCAAGAGTCTTCTCCAACACCACAGTTCAAAAGCATCAGTTCTTTGGTGCTCGGCTTTCTTTATAGTCCAACTCTCATATCCATACATAACTACTAGAAAAACCATAGCTTTGACTAGACAGACCTTTTTTGGCAAAGTAATGTGTCTGCTTTTTAATATGCTGTCTGGGTTGGTCATAGCTTTTATTCCAAGGAGCAAGCATCTTTTAATTTCATGGCTGCAGTCACCATCTGCAGTGAATGGCTGCAGTCACCGTCTGCAGTGATTTGGGAGCCCAAGAAAACAAAGTCAATCACTGTTTCCATTGTTTCCCCATCTATTTCCCATGAAGTGATGGGACTGGATACCATAATCTTCGTTTCCTGAATGTTGAGCTTTAAGCCAACTTTTTCACTCTCCTCTTTTAATTTCATCAAGAGGCTCTTTAGTTCTTCACTTTCTGCCATAAGGGTGGTGTCATCTGCATATCTGAGGTTATTGATATTTCTCCCAGCAATCTTGATTCCAGCTTGTGCTTCCTCCAGCCCAGCATTTCTCATGATGTACTCTGCATATAAGTTAAATAAGCAGGGTAACAATGTACAGCCTTGACATACGCCTTTTGTGATTTGGAACCAGTCTGTTGTTCCATGTTCAGTTCTAACTGTTGCTTTTTGAACTGCATACAGATTTCTCAAGAGGCAGGTTAGGCAGTCTGGTATTCCTGTCTCTTGAAGAATTGTCCACAGTGTGTTGTGATCTATACACTCAAAGACTGTAGTGTAGTCAGTAAAGCAAAGTAGATGTTTTTCTGGAACTCTCTTGCTTTTTCGATGATCCAGTGGATGTTGGCAATTTGATCTCTGGTTCCTCTGCCTTTTCTAAAACCAGCTTGAACATCTGGAAGTTCATGATTCATGTACTGTTGAAGCCTCACTTGGAGATTTTTGAGCATTACCTTGCTAGAATGTGAGATGAATGCAATTGTGTGGTAGTTTGAACATTCTTTGGCATTGGAATGAAAACTGACCTTTTCCAGTCCTGTGGCCCCTGCTGAGTTTTCCAAATTTGCTAGCATATTGAGTGCAGCACTTTCACAGCATCATATTTTAGGATTTGAAATAGCTTAACTGGAATTCCATTACCTCCACTAGCTTTGTTCATAGTGATGCTTTCTAAGGTCCATTTGACTTCGTATTCCAGGATGTCTGGCTCTTGGTGAGTAATCACACCATTGTGGTTATCTGGGTCATGAAGATCAGGCCCTTTTCCCTTTTTTATCACCTCCAGGCATAGAGTCTGATACAAGGTAGACACTGAAAAGTATTTACTAAATGAATAAAGCAATAAAATAGATTAAAACATAAAGAAATATAGAGAATTCAATTCAATGAGAATTCAAAGTAAACAGGTAGAAGATTAACTGAAAAGGCAATGATATAGCTAGACAACATGGAAACTTTTACAGTATTGAATAATGACTTTCAGTCAGTTATGGCTACTTATAAACTCTTAGTGATTCTCCTTTTCTTTTCTATAAATCTGAAGAAGAGAGTAACAATCTTTAAGTGATATATTTAATCGAATTATTGTTTGAGGATAAAAATATGAAAGACCAACATGAGTCTTCCTCTCAGATATCGGCTTAAAGCTGTACCCAAATAAAGAATATAAGGAAGGAAAGGAAAAGTCCATAGAAGAGAAATGGCCTTCAGAGAAACTCAGAAAAGCAAAAGTTGAGAGAGATAAAGGAAGCATTGGTTCTTGGCATATCCTGGGGAAGGGGTAATCTTGCTCATGAATAGAACAGAGCTGGAATATATCAATGTCAGGGCTCCAATCCAACTTCTGGCAGACAACTTTTACTTTAATTCACGTCTGGAATCACAGGAGCAAGCCTAGGCTATGCCTCCTCTACCACTCCATCACTATCCATAGCCAAGAGGTCCAAACATCAGCCTCCAGCCCATGTCTGTCAGAGCGTTCCCCTGAAATATCTTAACACTAATGGGAAAGGGTCACTCTCCTGTGATGAGAATCATGGGCTATAATGTCCCTGTCCTAAGAGGGAGCAAATGAAGCCAACAGGAAGAGAATCCTGGAGGTTTTCTAGTCCTAATTTCAGCAGTCTCTGAAGCTCAACTCTTCAGTGCACTTTCCCAGAGTTCCATGAGGTACTTGAGTGTTGTTTTCAATGAACTCCCTTTTGGGCACAAGGTAATTTTAATTGTGCCTTCTCTTACATACAGCCAAAAGAGTCCTATTACAATCAGGCATTCAAAGTCTGAGGCCATTGATCACTGTAATCATATAGCTAATCCCCTTCACTCTAATTCCAAACAGATTGGCAACCTTCTGATTAGAGTTTGGCTTTTTATACAGTTGTTGTTGTGTTTTTTTTTTTTTTTTTTTAATGAGAGAGAATGTTTTTATTAGGCTGACATGACTGGTATGCTTGAAGATTTTATTTCCCATTATAAATTAACTAATTAGAATTCTGGCTTTTCTTGTAAGTTTAATGTGCACAACTCAATTTCCATGAGTCAGATAAATTCTGAAGCACAGATAAAATTGTCTTTCTGGAAATGTAAAACTGAAGACCAGATGCTGGTAAATTCACCAAGATATGCCATGCTGAAAGGACACTTGGAAGTTCACCAGCTGGCTTTAATCCAGCACCACCCACAGTTTGCCACTCATGCCCTCTTCAACCTTTAACAGTTGTAACGTAGAGAACAACTAAAAGTGTTTTGTAAGATGAGAAAGGAAAAGGAGTCTGGTATGGCAGTTATCATCAAAGCTGTGTATTATTTAAAATACCAACACCAAGTAACATCAGTGATAACATGTATGACTCGGTAAGATGATGCACCAAAATCTAGGATAAGATGATGTACCATGGAATCACAGCTTCTTAAATCTGGAAAAATTTTAAAGGTTAACTGCTTCTTTTCTTTTTTGTCAAGAAGAGGGGCAGATTTTTTCTCACCACTTCCCAACAGCCAGAAAAGTGACATGTGACATCTATTCAACTAATCAGATGGTCCCACCTAAGAACCTGAATCTAAGTTACCAACTCAATTAATGAATTAATTTGGAATCAATCCAATCACTGACAGCAGTAGAAGCAGCATCCATTTTTAGAACGAGTATAGCCACAGAGGGCCTTGAATCCTACTTGACACTCTGTGACACAAGGGAAGGGAGATCTTACAGCCACTCTGGGAAACCTGTCTCACCCTCAACAAGCAACCATCATTTTAAAAAATCTCCTGTCAAGCTAAAATGGATATCCCTGTCATTTCCTCCTCCTATTTACTGAGGAAGCTGTGAAGACAAATCTGATAGTTCTTCCACAACTGCTGAACGCCAAGACTATTTTTCAGAAACCAACCTTGAAAAAACTAGTGAGCAAGAGGTGGCGAAGAAAGAAAAAGTGGAGGATAGTTTGAATCTGCTTTTACTCCTGATCCAACCCAAGCCGTGGTTTAGTTCCATAGCAGCTTAGAAGCAGTATTCCCCTCTCGTGAGGAACACAGAACTGAACCCCAAAATTCTAATCTCTGCTTTTACAAGCAAGTGGTCATGGGACTTTCGGCAAGTAACTTAGGCCTTCTGCATCTTAATTTCCTTTATTAGTATCTGACCCATATGTATTTATAGAATGGATGGATTAATTAATGAGGAATTGCAGTCCTTTATTACCTCTGTGCTTTGATTTATTCATCTATACAAGTAATAAAATGTCTATCCAAATGGCCTTGTAATGATGTGAGGAGGAAAATGATAGAGGATCACGCATACTTTGAAGGATATGGAGTGCTCTTATCCATTTAAGCATGAAAGACAATGTACTAGAAGGGTGAAGAACAGACCCTGCAGTCAGATAGACCAGACACGAAGTTAAAACCCAGCCCTGGTGCTTATTAAGTAAGGACCAGAGGAAATCCTGAAAAGTTACTTTACTTCTCTGAGCCCCTTTGTAATGGAGATAGTAGCAACATCCATCTCAAAGAATGAGGATTAAATGAAATAAGCTATGAAAGCCCTTAGCTCAGTGCCAGAGTATGTGCTCATTAACACTAAAAGAAAAAAAATACTGTAATGATACTAAGTAAACAGAAGAACATGATTTACTTTTCATTTTAATTGTATTATTCAAGCTGCTTAATGGAGAACAAACTGAAAGGGACAAGACAGGAAGCAGAGGAACTAGTTAAGATATTTGTATTAGCAACAGGGTCTGGGTCACTGACTCTTCTCATCCTCCAGTCTCAAATATTCACTTGCTATCTAACATTTACTTTTCCTCCCATCTTCACTGCCTCAATGAATGGCCCCATTAAGCCCTTGTTGCCTAAGCCAGAAGCCTGGTATTCAACTTTGAATCTTCTCTACCTTCATAACTAACCAATCATCAAGTAAATGTTTATTACTCTCTTTTAAGATGTCTAAAATCTGAGCCCTTCTTTCCCTTCATGACTACTGGAAAAGCTCAGGCCTTTATTGTGTCTTGCCTTGATTAGTTAAGCAGTCTTTTGACTGTAGTCTCAGGTACCTACCAATCTGTTTTCTGCTTTCTGAACACAAATCTGATCTTTCCTACCACACAGGTGAAAACTTTTCACTCCTGCCTGCATGATAAAGACCATATTCCTTAACATAGCTTTCAGGCTTGCTTTGTCCCCAGCATCTCTCTCCAACTTTGGCTATCACTAGGGCAAATGTGTACTCTGAGCCAGGCATGTTCATCATAGGTCCCATGTCTGTATGGCCAATATTCTCTGCCTGGGCTGCCCTTCTCTCCTGTTGATCTCAGTTCAGTTCAGTCGCTCAGTTGTATCCAACTCTGCGACCCCATGAACTGCAGCACGCCAGGCCTCCTTGTCCATCACCAACTGCCAGAGTCTACCCAAACTCATGTCCATTGAGTCGGTGATGCCATCCAACCACCTCATCCTCTGTCATCCCCTTCTCCTCCTGACCCCAATCTTTCCCAGCATCAGCGTCTTTTCAAATGAGTTAGCTCTTCGCATCAAAGTATTGGAGTCAAAGTATCGTGGTCAAAGTATTGGAGTTTCAGCTTCAACATCAGTCCTTCCAATGAACACCCAGGACTGATCTCCTTTAGGATGGACTGGTTGGATCTCCTTGCTGTCCAAGGGACTCTCAAGAGTCTTCTCCCACACCACAGTTCAAAAGTATAAATTCTTTGGTGCTCAGCTTTCTTCACAGTCCAACTCTTACATCCATACATGACTACTGGAAAAACCATAGCCTTGACTAGAGGGACCTTTGTGGACAAAGTAATACCTCTGCTTTTTAATATGCTGTCTAGGTTGGTCATAACTCTCCTTCCAAGGAGTAAGTGTCTTTTAATTTCATGGCTGCAGTCACCATCTGCAGTGATTTTATTTCCCATGAAGTGATGGGACCAGATGCCATGATCTTAGTTTTCTGAATGTTGAGCTTTAAGCCAACTTTTTCACTCTCCTCTTTCACTTTCATCAAGAGGCTCTTTAGTTCTTCACTTTCTGCCATAAGGGTAGTGTCATCTGCATATCTGAGGTTATTGATATTTCTCCCGGCAATCTTGATTCCAGCTTGTGCTTCCTCCAGCCCAGTGTTTTTCATGATGTACTCTGCATAGAAGTTAAATAAGCAGGGTGACAATATACAGCCTTGACGTACTCCTTTTCCTATTTGGAACCAGTCTGTTGTTCCATGTCCAGTTCTAACTGTTACTTCCTGACCTGCATACAGATTTCTCAAGAGGCAGGTCAGGTGGTCTGGTATTCCAATCTCCTTCAGTATTTTCCACAGTTTATTGTGATCCACATAGTCAAAGGCTTTGGCATAATCAATAAAGCAGAAATAGATGTTTTTCTGAAACTCTCTTGCTTTTTTGATGATCCAGTGGATATTGGCAATTTGGTCTCTGGTTCCTCTGCCTTTTCTAAAACCAGCTTGAACATCTGGAAGTTCATGGTCCACGTATTGCTGAAGCCTGGCTTGGAGAATTTTGAGCATTACTTTACTAGCGTGTGAGATGAGTGCTCCTGCTGGTCTAGCCAATTCCAACTCCTATTTCATGATTCAACTCAAGTTTCACTATGTTCACCCTGGCATGTTGTAGGGTATAGAGTGGCTTTAGTTCAGTTCAGTCACTCAGTTGCTTCTGACTCTTTGCGAACCCGTGGACTGCAGCATGCCAGGCTTCCCTGTCCATCACCAACTCCCAGAGTTTGCTCAACCTCATGCCCATTGAGTCAGTGATGCTATCCAACCATCTCCACCTCTGTCATCGCTTTCTCCTCCTGCCTTCAATCTTTCCCAGAATCAGGGTCTTTACCAATGAGTCAATTCTTCGCATCAGGTAGCCAGAGTATTGGAGCTTCAGCTTCAGCATCAGTCCTTCCGATGAATATTCAGGGTTGATTTCCTTTAGGACTGACTGGTTTGATCTCCTTGCAGTCCAAGGGACTCTCAAGTCTTCTCCAACACCACAGTTCAAAAGCATCAATTCTTTGGTGCTCAGCTTTCTTTATAGTCCAACTCTCACATCCATACATGACTACTGGGAAAATCCATAGACTATACAGACCTTGGTCAGCAAAGTAATGTCTCTACTTTTTAATATGCTGTCTAGGTTGGTCACAGCTTTTCTTCCAAGGGGCAAGTGTCTTTTAATTTCATGGCTGCAGTCACCATCTGCAGTGATTTTGGAGCCCAGGAAAATACAGTCTGTCACTGTTTCTATTGTTTCCCCACCTGATTGCCATGAAATGATGGGACCAGATGCCATGATCTTCATTTTTTGAATTTTGAGTTTAAAGCCAGCTTTTTCACACTCTTTCACTTTCATCAAGAGGCTCTTCAAATCCTCTTCACTTTTTGACATAAGGGTGGTGTCACCTGTATATCTGAGGTTACTGATATATTTCTCCTGGCAATCTTCATTCCAGCTTGTGCTTCATCCAGCCCAGCATTTCACATGATGTACTCTGCATATAAGTTAAATAAGCAGGGGGACAATATACAGCCTTGATATATTCCTTTCCCAATTTTGAACTAGTCTATTGTTTCATGTTCAATAGATTGGCTCAACCTCTATTCCAACTTCCCTTGTCTTTCTCTACTTTGAAGACTCTTGTAGCCAAGGGTGGCCATGTCATAATTTATCCAATAGATATAAAATGAAGATCCTCTTCATTTTCCAACATCCTCCTTTCTAGAACAGATTGCTGTTGGGAGACATAGTAACCATCTTGAGACTATGAGGATGAAAGCTAACTAGCAAAACTGGTAGAGAAGAAAGACAAAAAGACCCTGTATCCTTGATGGCATTGTTTAGGTGCCACATCAGTCTTGAACTTCCTTATATTTCATGTCAAATGACCAAATTCCTTAATTATTTAAGTTGCTTCTAGTTAGGTTTTCTATCACTTTCAGCAAAGTATATCTCCTACTAATACACAAGAAACAACTAGTTATTTTTCTGTTGTTTATGTTGAAAGAATAAACTCAGATATATGGAACAAATAAAATTTGTTTAGGCCTAATAATTTTTGGAAGCTATTTGAAAGCAATATATTGTTCTTACATGTTAGGGTAATAAGTTAACTATGTAAGCAGTAAATATGGGACCAAATTAAATATGGATAGTAGCAAAGATTTCTGTAACTCTGGAAAGTTCATATTCTTGTGAAATCACCTCTGTGGCTCAAAGATGCATAGTATTGTATTATCCACTGGGACCCGCTGAAGACTTACTTTAAGTAATTACAAATAATGATAAATTTATGACAATTACATAAACTTCCAATATTATAAAGATTAATACAGGCTCATCATTAATGGGCATGGGAAGGAAACAGGATTAAGTACAAATTACACAATATTGACATTTTGAAAATCTTTACCACTCATTTGTTTTATTAGCTCATCAGTCTCAAAAGTTTGAACTGCTTGCATGCCTTATGGATTAGCTATGACAAAACTATACCTATAGGCCAAATAATGGCAGCAGTAGCCATATAATCATGGTAGTTAGAGACATGAAGGTTGTTTTCAATTACCTATTGCTGTGGCTTAAATGTTCCTGGCTTAAAATAACAATCATGCTATTATCTCTGATTATTATGTGGATGATGGGCTCCACTGGGTGGTTTTTCTGCCCCATGTGATGTCAGTGAGAGCTAAAGTCATTAGGTATCTGACTACACTGAATAGTTCACTCACACGGCTGGCAGCTGGTTTTGTCTGTTGTCTGGGAAGCTCCGCTGGAGCTGTCAAATACAGTGCCTTTGTTCTCTTCCATGTGTCTTGGTTACTTACAGCATGTCAGCTAGAGTCCAAGAATCAGAAAGCAGCAACTACCAGTCCCTTTAAAGTCTGCACTCAGAAGTCTTAGGACATCAGTTTTGCTACATTCTACTGATCAAAGCTAGTCATAAGGCCAGATGAGAGATAACCTCTGCCTCTTGATGGGAGCATGCATATACAGAGAGAGAAGGAACTGCTGGCAGCCATCTCTTGGAGACTAGTGACCACACTTTCACCAGTACTTCCTTCAAGAGCTTAGTGCTCAAGGCTAAATGTGGCAATTATCATCTCTGAGTTAGCAAAAGAAAGTGATATTCAGATATCACGTAGTTGATCTATCATTCAGAGAAGCAGCTTAGTAGAGTAGCTAAGACCATGAACTTTGATGTAAGAACTTCTCAGTTCAAATTCTGGCTCATTATTACTTACCAGCTTGAACATGTTACTCAACTTTTCTAAACCTCTTATTTTTCCCCCTTCATAGAATGTGGATGATGACGGAATTAACTCATAGTAAGTAAATGAGTCAGTATATATAAAACCCTTAAAATGGTGCCTGGTACGTAATAAACATCATATAAATATTTGCTATTAGTAGTGTTACTCTTAAGTTATAAGTTATTTAAACTCCATGAAGAGGAAAAAAAGAAAAATACCAGCACAGGTAAAAAGAATATAATCAAACTCTTTTCCCACACCTCTGTTCAGTTTCATTCATAGACATGCTCCACTAGCAGCAAGATGCCCTCTATAACTTGTTACCTGGAACACCAGAGGGCACTTTGCCCCTAACTCTGATTACTATACTAGAGTGCATTCTGACTGGCCTGGCCTGGGTCATATGCCCAGGAGTTTGTGGGTTTGTGAGGAGGTGAGAGTGGAGAAGAGAATCATCCCATTCATCACACAGTCTAATTGGATTGCATTGAATGGGAGAGAGAATGTTATCCAAAAGAAGAAAGTTGGACACAGAAACAAAAGGTCCTACAACAAATAAGAAGAATCAGAAAAAGATATATACCTGCACATTCATAGCAGCACTATTCACAACAACATAAATGTCCATCAAGAAGATGTGGTACATGTATACAATGGAACATTACTCAGCCATAAAAAATAAAGAAAAAAATGCCATTTGCAGCAACATGAATGGACACCGAAAGAAACAAATACCGGGTTGGCCAAAAGGCTTATTGGATTTTTCCACAAGATGATATGAAAAAACCAGAACAAACTTTTTGGCCAATTTAATACTATATATCACTTACACTTGGGGTCTAAAATATCACACAGTTAACTTTCTATTTACAAAACAGAAACAGACTCACAGAGAGAAACAGATTTGTGGTTTGCTAAGAGAGAAGAATGGATTTGGAGTTTGGGATTAGCAGATGCAGACTGTTATGTACAGAATGGATTAAATGACAAAATCTTAATGTAATATAGCACAGGGAACTATATTCAATAACAAAAAAGAATATGAGAAAGAACATATGTGTGTATATAAATACACACACTTTGCTCTACTGTAAAAATTAACACAACATTGTAAGTTAACTATATTTTGGTAAAATAATTTTTTAACAAAAGAAAGGAAGTCAAGAATTGAATTCAGATGCTAACAAACATAAAAGGGGAAATCAACAGTAACACAATAATAGCAGGGGACTTTAACACCCCACTTTTGCCAATGAATAGATCATCCACACAGGAAATTCATAAGGCCTTAAACCAGATGGCTTAATTGATATCTTCAGGACATTTCATTCCAAAACAGCAGAATACACTCTTTTCTCAAGTGCACATGAGACATTCTCCAAATCACATTAGTTGTTGTTCAGTCACTCAGCATGTCTGACTCTTTGTGACCCCATGAACTGCAGCACACAAGGCTTCCCTGTCCCTTACCATCTTCTGGGGTTTGCCCAAACTCGTGTCCATTGAGTTGGTGATGCCATCCAATCATCTCATCCTCTATTGCCCTCTTCTCCTCCTGCCCTCAGTCTTTCCCATCATCGAGGTCTTTCCCAATTTTGGCTCTTGGCATCAGGTGGCCAAACTATTGGAGCTTCAGTTTCAGCAACAGTCCTTTCAATGAATATTCAGGGTTGACTTCCTTTAGGATTGACTGGTTTGATCTCCTTGCTGTCCAAGAGACTCTCAAGAGTCTTCTTGAACACCACAATTGGAAGGCATCAATTCTAAGGTCCTCAGCCTTCTTTATGATCCAACTCTCTCATCCGTACATGACTAATGGAAAACCCATCATTTTGACTATACAGACCTTTGATGGCAAAATGATATCTCTGCTTTTTAATATACTATCTAGGTTTGTCATAGATTTCCTTCCAAGGAACAAGAGGCTTTTAATTTCATGGCTGAAGTCACTGTCCACAGTGATTTGGAGCCCAAGAAAAAAAGTCTATAACTGTTTCCATTTTTTCTCCATCTATTTGCCATGAAGTGATGTGACCAGATGCCATGATCTTCGTTTTTTGAATGTTGAGTTTTAAGCCAGCTTTTTCACTCTCCTCTTTCACCTTCATCAAGAGCTGTTTACTTGGGTCACAAATCAAACCTCAGTAAACTTAAGAAAATTAAAATCATATCAAGCATACTTTCTAACCACAACTCTGTGTGCTTGCTGCTGTGGTTAGTCCCTCGGTTGTGTCTTGACTATTTGCAACTCTTTGGACTGTAGCACACCAGGCTCCTCTGTCTATGGGATTTTTCACGGAAGAATACTAGAGTGGTGTGCCATTTTCCTTCTCCAGGGGATCTTCCTGACCCAGGGATCAAACCTGTGCCTCCTGTGTCTCCTGCATTTTAGGCAGATTCTTTACCCTCTGAGTCATTGGGGAATGAGACTAGATATCAATTACAGGGGGGAAAAAATCAGTTAAAAAAAAAGCAAACACATGGAGGCTGAACAGCACACTTCTAAATAACCGAGATGTCACTGAAAATATTAAAAAAAGAAAGTTAAAAATACCTAGAAACAAAAGACAATGAAAACACAATGACCCAAAACCCATGTGTGCATGCCAGGTCCCTTCAGTCATGTCTGATTCTTTGTGACCCTACGGACTGTAGCTTGCCAAGCTCCTCTGTCCATGGGGTTCTCCAGGCAAGGATACTAGAGTGGCTTGCCACATCCTCCTCCGGGGAATCTTCTCAACCCAGGAACTGAACCTGCACCACTGAGGAAACCCATATCTTTTTGTAGATGACTTCTATGTAAAGTTCTCCAAAAGTTTTCAATATATATCACTGATCTTCCAAAAATCTATGGGATACAGCAAAAGCAGATCTAAGAGGGAAGTTTATAACAATATAAGCCTACCTCAAGAAATGAGATATATATAAATGGAATATTTGTTGTTTTTGTTCAGTCATTAAGTTGTGTCCAATTCTTTGCAACCCCATAGCCTGCAGCATCCCAGGCCTTCCTGTCCCTCATCATCTCCTGGAGTTCACCCAAGTTCATGTCCACTGAATTGGTGATGCTATCCAACCGTCTCACCTCTGCCACCTTTTTCTCCTTTTGCCTTCAACCTTTTCCAGCATCAGGGTCTTTTCTAATGAGTCTTTTCTGGGCTCTTCACATCAGGTAGCCAAAGTATTAGAGCTTCATCTTCAGCAATAGTCCTTCCAATGAGTAATCAGGGTTGATTTCCCTTAGGATTGACTTGTTTGATCCCCTTGCTGTCCAAAGGGCTCTCAAGAGTCTTCTCCAGCACCACAGTTCAAAAGCATCAATTCTTTGGCGTTCAGCCTTCTTTGTGGTCCAACTCACATCTGTACATGACTACTCGAAAAAGCATAGCTTTGACTATATGGACCTTTGTCAGCAAAGTGGTCTCTGCTTTTTAATACTCTGTCTAGGTTTGTCATAGCCTTCCTTCCAAGAAACAAGAGTCTTCGAATTTCATGGCTGCAGGCAATCCGCAGTGATTTTGGAGACCAGGAAGTGAAAATCTATGACTGTTTCCAGTTTTTCCTCTTCTATTTGCCATGAAGTGATGTGACCAGATGCCATGATCTTAGCGTTTTGAATGTTGAGTTTTAGGCTTTTAGTTTTTTAGTTTTAGTTTTTTAGGCTTTTAGTTTTTTAGTTTTAGTTTTTCGCTCTCCTCCTTCACCCTCATCAAGAGGCTCTTTATTCCTCTTCGTTTTCTGCCATTAGAGTGGTATCATATATATATATATTTCTCCCAGCAATCTTGATTCCAGCTTATAACTCATCTATCCCAGCATTTCACATAATGTACTCTGCATATATGTTAAACAAACAGGGTGACAATATACAACCTTGCTGTACTCCTTTCCCAATTTTGAATCAGTCAGTTGCTCCATGTAAGGTTCTAACTTGCTTCCTGACCAGTATACAGGTTTCTTAGGAGACAGGTAAGATCGTCTAGTATTTTCATCTCTTTCAGAATTTTCCACAGTTTGTTGTGATCCACACAGTCAAAGGCTCTCATGTAGTGAATGAAACAGGTGTAGATGTTTTTTTCTGTAATTCGCTTGCTTTCTCTAAGATCCAGTGAATGTTGACAATTTGCTCTCTAGTTACTCTGCATTTTCTAAACCCAGCTTGTACATCTGGAAGTTCTTGGTTTATGTACTGCTGAAGCCTAGCTTGAAGGATTCTGAGCATAACTTCACTAGCATAGGAAGTGGGTGGGTGCTGTTGTCCAGTAGTCTGAACATTCTTTAGTACTTCCCTTCTTTGGAACTGGGATGAAAACATTGACATTTTCCAGTCCTGTGGCCACTGCTGGGTTTTTCAAACTTGCTGACATATTGAATGCAACACTTTAACACCATCATCTTTTAGTATTTTACATAGCTCAGCTGGAATTCCATCACCTCCACTAGTGTCATTGGTAGTAAGGCTTTCTGAGGTCACTTGACTTCACCCTCCAGGATATCTGTCTCTATGTGAGTGATCACACCACTGTGGTTATCCAGACCATCAAGACACAGAATATTACTGTTTGTTATCACTGGAATGCAAAAGTAGGAGAAGTCAAGAAACACCTGGAGTAACAGGCAAATTTGGCCTTGGAGTACAGAATGAAGCAGGGCAAAGGCTAATAGAGTTTTGCCAAGAGAATGCACTGCCCATAGCAAACACCTCTTCCAACAACACAAGAGAAGACTCTACACATGGACATCACCAGATGGTCAACACCAAAATCAGATTGATTATATTCTTTGTAGCCAAAGATGGAGAAGCTCTATACAGTCAGCAAAAACAAGACTGGGAACTGACTGTGGCTCAGATCATGAACTCCTTATTGCCAAATTCAGACTTAAATTGAAGAAAGTAGGAAAAACCACTAGACTATTAAGGTATTTGACCTAAATTCAGATTTGACCTAAATCAAATCCCTTACGATTATACAGTGGAAGTGAGAAATAGATTTAAGGGACTATATCTGATAGAGTGCCTGATGAACTATGGACAAAGGTAAGGAGAGGGTGGACAAATTGAGAGAGTAATATTGAAACATATACATTGCCATATACAAAGTAGACAGCTAATGGGAAGTTGCTGTATAACATAGGGAGCTCAACTCTGTGCTCTGTGACGACATAGAGTGCTGGGGTGGGGTGGAAGGTGGGAGGAAGGTTCAGAAGGGAGGGTACATATATACTTATGGCTGATTCACATTATTGTATGGCAGAAAGCAACACAACACTGTAAGCAATTGTCCTCCAATTTAAAATAATTTTTTTAATTAAAAAAAATAAAAGAATTCAGTTCAGATCTGTCTCCCTCTCATTCCATAATCATTTCACCAAACAACTCTCCTCTCCACATTTTCTTTGTTGTTATCCTCATCACCATCACCATCAGGCAATTTTAAACTTTTTTCTTGTAGAGAAATGTTCAACAACTTGGTGTTATTTTACCAAGAAACAAGCTACAATCCAAGTGCCTGAGTAGGAAAAGAAAGTGCCTTATACTCTGAGGGGGAAAAAAGACCCTCCTGCTTTTCATATTCAGTCCCTTTCCTCTGAAGAGTGCCAAAGGTTTTACAGATGTTATATGCTCCAGGGAGAAGAGTGAATTGGAAGTTTAGACTGTGGCCTAAGCTCACTACTACGACTGTGAGGTAATCACTGCACACATATATGGATAAGTGCTCTGTGCCAACAATGAAAGCTTAACTTCTGAACTACTTTTTGGCCTCATTTAACTCGTCCATTTATGCAGCTACAGATGCCTTTCTCCTTTAGAAACATAAAATTTTAGAGCAGGAAAGGACTTTACAGATCATTTGGTTCAATCCTTTCATTTTCCAGATGGAAACAACTGGAGCCCAGAGAGGGTTATTAGCTAGCACAAGGTCACATAGTAGGTTTAACACATGTCTGAAAGTAGAATCCATGTCTTCTATTTACCTATACCATGCCCTTTCTTAAAAACCACACTATGGCCAAAAAGCTATCCAGTGATCTAAAACATTACTGATTTCTTTCTCTCCAGTCAGGTGGATCACATAAATGTTTGGACAATTCTGGAAACAAGACACATTTATCATAAAATTTCAACAGGGAACACTAATCACTACCACAAGAAGGCAATGAAATTTGGCAAAAATGACAGGACACATTAGTTAGAGCTGACCTTGTAAGAGATCTACCTTGCTTCTTCTCCACCCTCTAGTAGGTGATTAATACTTCTGGGCTGCCCTCAAACTGGCCCAGAAGCCCATGGATCTGCTTTTCACCCAGCAAATATGTTATATTAGAATTGGCTTTTTCCTATTAAAAAAAAAATTTTTTTTCCTGTGAACCATTATTTCAGGACCATATATGGTTATGTACATATGTTTAAATAAGGGCTTCTGAGAAATAAGATCTTAAAATTATATTTATACCACATCTCTCAAAATTGGATTTGCTTTATATAGTTTTTGTGGTTGTTCTGTTAATTTGGTTTCACTTTTTTGTTTGTTTAATGGTCATAGACACTATATTGTACATGAAAAACCTTACTTCTTAGAACAAATCAGCTACAACTGTCTGGTTCTATGGACAAATCATAAAATGATTTTGTGTAGATAATAGATATCCAGGAGCCTTCTGACAGTGAGTTTTTCATCCCTCACAAAAAGTACTTTCAAATTAAGTGAAAGCTCCTTGAGGAGTCTTAAGAATCAAGTAGAAGGGCAAAGAAAGACCTTTAACTTATTACAGCTTCATGTTTCTATCCACTTTTCCTATATGCCTTAAAAGAAATGTGCCTCATTATTTTTCTAGACCTTTAGTCTCTCTATCCATGTAGTAAAAGTAATGTATGTTAGAGACCCCTAAACATGCAACTGTATCCATTTGAGACCATAAGAGCACTGTTGACATCTTTAAGCCTTCTTGACTCTCACCCCTTCTATCACTGGCCAATGCCAATTCCTTGGTTATTCACTGATGGAAATACAATCAATTCTCAAGAGAAGCAATAACTCTAGTTCTGAACAAGCTCACTCCAGCCTCAAGGCATATCAGTCTCATTTTTAAAGTGTAAGTTATCAATATAACTTTTGGTCTCAACCTGACCACTCTATATATTGCAGTGGTTGAAAACATATCTCCATCTGGATGTGTGGAAGGAATTATTCACCAAGCTCTTTTCTCTAGTTAAGGTCAGGACTGATAAATCCAGTGATGTCAAACATTCTGGTTGTTCTGATTTTCAAAATGTTCCACTGAGATGTTTGCTTCCAGTTTAAGGAAGAGGGGTGTTATGTCTTCTTCACATTGGCTCAAAATAAAGTAGGTGGGCTACTGCTTTTGAGTTGCAAGAAAAGAAACAGACTGTCAAATGCTATCACAACATAATGAATGTTATTGAAAATTAAGATAAATGCATCTAACTAATGTCTCCTGAATAACAAAGCTATATCTGTATTCTGATTTTTTTCCATCAAGGTAACCTGAAGTTTAAATTTACATTATGATTATAGCTTTTATTTTATAAGTTAAAGGCACATTATTTCGGTCCATTGAGCAAACTCATTTTTATTCATTGCCTTTTAAAGTTGACATTTAACTTCTACAGCTGTACAGTTGGCAAGAAGCAAAAGAATAGTTAATATTCAAGAGAGCAGATTCTACAACACCAGAGCATTCTATTGTACACAATGCCCTATAATTAGTGTACATTAACTGAAAGAAAGAATTACATATGGAATTAGTGGGGGATGGTTGAAGGTACTCATGTATTCATTTCCTTGCTAATACTTGTGAATCAAATAAAACAAACAAGTAATTCTAGTAATTCAAACTAATAAGAGCTGATTTTCTATAAGACTGTGTCTTTTAATATATTTACCAAACTAACATTGAGAACTTTAGTTCTTCAGGACTTAAAGTTGTAAAATCAAGCAAAATAGGAATTAGTTATACCCCTTTTCCAGTATAATTTGCTGTTCAACATCAGAAATAGTTTGTTTGAGAAATTAATTATATCTACAGTAGGTCAGGCTCTTTATTAGGACTGGGGAGAGCTGCAACAGCCTTTGCTTCAGAGCACTGATTTCAGTAAGAAAGACAAATAAGAATGTAAGTAACAGCAACCTAACTGGATAGGGATAAAAGAAGTACATGGTACTATGAACACCCACAAGAGACCTACCATGAGGGCTGGGAGTGGCAGTAGGAAGGGAAGGTCCTTCAGAAGAGGTGAAATTTCAGATGAGACTGAATGACTTCAAGGTTAAGATTGAATGTACACACTGAATCTTGCTTCTTCAAAAAGCTTCACTAAAATCAAATTAAAGAGATTAAAAAAATAAAAATAAACCCACAAGAACAAGGAGAACAGAAAAAGGAACATGAGAAATGAACATTCAAAGCTCAAGAGAAGATGGACAAGTGATCTCTGACTTAACAGAAAGCTGACCAAATCCTAAAGCAGCAAAGGAAGATTGGGGCAGAGCTTTTTGAGAAGCACATAAACTCCAGGCAGGATCTTCTTCCACACCCCATTACTGAATAACCGCCCCTCCCTTACTCCCTTACTTTAGGAGGAAGCTAGAAATTTATTCACTTGAAATGATAAAAGAGAAAGTCCTTGACCAACAACATAGTTCAGCGACCATACACAGTGAAGGATTAACATGGATGTCCAAGCCAATTGCCCTGTTTACTCCAACACCACAGGTACTAGCACAGATGGGCAATTTGGGGAACTTCCTCTGGGGAATGTGACCAGCCCATAAGGAAAGACTAAAATACTGATACCAGGGCTTCTGCAAAAAAAAAAAAAAGACATGCTTAGATCCCTCCAGTGAAACTCCAACACACAGGCTCTGAGCCTCATCTCTTAATTATGAGCAGGAATGCTTAGTTGCTCAGTCATGTCCAACTCTTTGCAACACCATGGACTGTAGCCCACCAGGCTCCTCTGTCCATGGGGATTCTCCAGGCAAGAATACTGGAGTGGGTTACCATGTTCTCCTCCAAGGGAAGAGAACCCAGGAATCGAACCCAGGTCTCCCACATTGCAGGCGCATTCTTTACCAGGTGAACCACTGGGGAAGCCCATGAGCAGAGAACCAAGGAGTAATTACCAAACATCTAAGGAAAGCTTCTAGTATCGAAGATAGACACCAAACAAAAAAAAGGCAAACTAATAAAAAGCATCTTGGAGGAAATAGATACTATGCATGGATAAAAATTTAGTAAAACTAACTATTACTAACATCCTCAAATAGATATTTGTTTGTTTCATGAAACAAACAAAGAATTCTATAAAAACCAAAGGATTCAGAAAACAAAAAGAGAACTCAATAGTAGGGTTGAAGACACAGAGAGTAAAGTAGACAGTAAAGATAAATATGAGAGAGAAGACAAGAAAATTAGAAGACCAGCCCAGGCAAACCAACATTTAAATAAAGTATTTCCAAAAGTGAGAACAGAGAAAATGGAAGGTATAAATCATCAATCAGTGAAATAAATGAAGAATATTTTCCTGAACCGAAAAATAGGAGTTTCTTAACCAAAAGTGTTTGCCAAGTGGCTGGACCAGCAGATCTGCTTAGCATTTAACATATATGCACGAATTACTGTTCTGTTTCACATGTATTAACTTACTTAGTCATCACAACTCTATAACTCAATCCTCATTTTACAGATGAAGAAACCAAGGTACAAAATGGTTAAGCAACTATTAATAGCCCAAGTTCACATAGCTAGTAAGTGTCAGAGCCAGGATTTGAAAGTAGGTAATGTAGCCCTGAAGTTCACTACACAATACCACCATGCAGGAAGGGGCAGCACTGTGAAATTTCAGAAAACACTATAGACAGTTCCATTTGATTTTTCAAAAGCAGGAGTATGTACTATTTTGATAGTGTATGCAGAGCCGAGCAATTGACTAAAACCTGAGGGAAATTGCATGCAGACTTCTGTTCCTACCTCCAAACACAACATCCTTCTGTCCAATAGTCTGTCCTACAAATTCCAATTACATCAGAAGCTCTAAATTCCTATTCCCCACCCCCAGCTCAACAATAACACTGCTCTACTCTTGGGCTCACCTCCCTGCCCTGTAGCCAGGAAAAGTGACCTCAGTGAGTAAATAATCCTCAGTTCTCATCTTCAGGAGCACAGAACCCCACTGGTTGCTATTTAATCCTTGACAACAGTTGCATAACATATTAATATTTTGCCCAGTTCTATCATTATCCGTGTTAGGACAGTAAGTCTGAAACTAGTCCTTGTATATCTAAAAGTATCTTTATTTGACTTGCACATTTAAATAATTATGGGTTCAAAATTCTTTTCCTTCAATACTTTAATATTATGCTCTTGCATTCAATGTTGCTGTTGGGAAACTAATGTCAACCTGATTTTTATTATTTTGCCTTATATTTGCAACCATTTTCTTTATTTCCCTAAGTAATTAAGCTTTCTATTTCTGTTCCATTGGTTTTGAATTCCTGTTACATTTGTTCCATCAGGTCTATTTCATCTGGTAGAAGTTATCTATGTCTTTTCATTCTTCATGATGCTTTTGTTCTTTAGAAGTGTCATGATATTTTTAAGACCAGGAATTCAGCTGCATTATTAATAAGATGATCAGTTGCCTCTGCTTTTGATGACTCTATAAATGGTCCACTGAAAAGGGAGGCTCAGCTGGTGTCTTCACTGTGAGTATAAGAGATATGAGTTGAGTGCCTCTGCTGTACTCCTCTGGGCTTAACTGCACTTATTTTCCCTGGCATTTCTTTCTCCTCAAGATATACTGCTCAGGTCCTCTATATCCGAGAATATTTTCTCTACTTGGAGTTGCAGGAGACAACTCAGGGTCAGCTTACAGCACTTTCCACTACCACGCCACACACACTCTGCAAAATAGGTTAGCTCTAAAGCCAGACTGTTCTCAAAGGAAGCAAAAACAACTAAATTGCCAGTGATGATACATATACTCATATCTTCATAGTACACGATCCAACACTTCTAATTTTTTCATGCTTATGCTGCTGCTGCTAAGTCACTTCAGTCATGTCCGACTCTGTGAGACCCTGTAGACAGAAGCCCACCAGGCTCCCCTGTCCCTGGGATTCTCCAGGCAAGAACACTGGAGTGAGTTGCCATTTCCTTCTCCAGTGCATAAAAGTGAAAAGTCAAAGTGAAGTCGTTCAGTCGTGTCTGATTCTTAGCAACCCCATGGACTGCAGCCTATCAGGCTCCTCCATCCATGGGATTTTCCAGGCAAGAGTACTGGAGTGGGGTGCCATTGCCTTCTCCATTTCATGCTTATAATTACCTATATTTCATCACATATATATATAGTATTATATATATATATAATATATATATATCATTATAACAATTATGAAAGTTTGTCTTCTTTACAAAGATGAGTAGAAAAGAAATATTTTTTCTATAGTGACAAACCATGTTGTCTCCAAAAGTAATTTCTTTTATTAGTTAAAAAAAAATAGTAGTTTCTTCCTATACAGTCAATTCTCACTAGTCACAGTAATGTTCTGCAAAGTCATTGTGAATACTGAATTAGAAAATCTTGAATGTATTAGAAGAAATACAGGGGTAGGTTCCTTCAAGCTCTGGTTACAACATTTTCATCAGCAAATCAATACATATTTTGGTTTCATGTGTGTTTCTGTTTAAAGACATTCTATTCAATATATAGTTTATGCATTAACTTTGAGTATGGCCAGCAGCACTGTAACTCATACCTGAAGGAAGTTTATCTATTTTCTGCATAAATCATATCACAACCTTCTTGCCCTTAAGAACACTAAATAACATTTCAGCACTACACTTAGAAACCATTTCAAACAGCAAAATCACTAAAAAAATCACCAAAAAATGCAAAAAATACATGATTGTGAAAAGGACACTTGCATACACTCTGAAAACTGAAATAAGAAGGTAGTCTCACTTTGTTCCACCTCAGCTGGGAATGTGTGCTTTGGGTGGCTCAAATATTTTGCCACCATTAATGTCTTTATGCATATCCATTATTGTCTGCAACAGCACCCTTAGTATTGACTTGGGGGTTACAAATCAGTTTTAGCAATAAAAGAATTTACAAATATAGAATCTATAAATATTGAGTATTAACTACTGTATTATTATTATTATTATTATTGCTTGCATATTGATGGGAAAAGCTTGTTAAAGGAAAGAAATCTCATGCTAATTTTTGTGTATACACATACACACAAACACATATATCACTGTTCCTATTTTTTAAATGATAATCTACTTTTCTTCTAACAGTCTGATGGTGTTTATAAATTGGAAAAAAACAAACACCATTTTTTTAAGAAAGGAAGGTAACCTGTAAGATACCACATAAAGGGCAGTTTGTTGACTTTGGTCCACCACTAATTCCTTCACCCCTGCAATCAAACCTTCTGAACCATTAAGAAACGCTTTTTGCAATCTGCAGCAGTTTAGGGACTACGAACATTTTGCGCCAATCTGGTGGGTGTCTAGTAAAGAGAGCTCCAAAACCTGTGGCAGGCAATCCAGTGTCCCTGGAAACAAGATAACAATTTTTAGAAAACATGTCAAACTGACATTTACAAACTTTCAAAGCCATATAAAACTAATTTGGGAGCTGAATTTTTATTATAAATTTTTAAAGGATTTCCATGTTTGCAAGTTTAATGCACTTTGCAAAATATTAATAAAATGTCTCAACAAGTAAATGGAAAATTTCAGCATTCTGTCCAATAACTACAATACAAGAGGAAGTCTATGTCATGCATTTCCACAGAAATGCACTAACTTTTAGCAATAAATTGTAGAGATGGGGTTCAAACCTAGGTTGTCAGAATGATGACCAGAAAAAACACGTAAAGGGAAAAAAAAGACACTTTAATTGGACCTATAACGCACAGAGCTGACTGGCAAACAACTGAGGGAAAGAGAATTCCAGACAGAGGGAGCAGCATGAACAGAAAGCATGGCAGCTTGAGATGTAGTATCCATGCTTGCTGTAGTCCAATAATGTGTAGCTGGGGCCAACCTACCTCCTTCACTGCTTATTTATTAGCCCTTTCCTATAGATGCCTGTTCTAAGCAAAGGGCTATATTAAGCATACCTTTCAATAATTCCAGAGTTCATAGTTTCCTCATTCAATAAAGCCTTGCTCTTTATTTTGGCCAGTTTTGGGTTTAAACAAACTTGTGCCATTTTTTCACGTGTTTCTGATATCCAAGTCTGGAAAAAATAAAAAATCACATATAAAGAAAAGAAAGTTAAAAATTCTCACTTACTAAAATATATTTCTGCTGAAGTACATTCTGATTTTAATTGTTGACTCTATTCATATTAAAAAATAAATGTCCCATAGCAGTCAATGATTTCATCATAAATATGTGAAAATGGCAATTTCTTACTATGTTTTGTTGGAACAGAAATCAGATTGGTTGTTTCCATGAAATGGAAAGTACTTCATTCAACTAAATACTAACTCTTATTTGCTTTCTATTTCTTTCTCAAGGTAGTATATTTTAACTTCCCTAAGTAAGAAAATGTAACAATCACTTTGTAAATCACACACGACTTTAGATACCATCATTATCATTGTTATCCATTCTCTATCACAGAAGATAATTCAATGAATTATCAAACAATTATTACTATGAGAAAACCCTGATAATTATAGGATATACTCAAGTTGATTGCAGAAGCATCATGGGTAATGTCTAGAGGATCTTAGGAATAAAAATGTATGCTGAGGATTCAATATTTTTCCCATATAAAACACTAGAAGATCACAAATATGGAGGTTCATAGCAGAGATTCAGAACTCACTACCACCAAGAGAATCAATTACTTGCTACAAACTTGAAGACAAGTTTCCCTAAGATATCCAACGAAGCCTCAGATCACATCAATTCCACTAGATTTTGTTCAAAAAAAAAAAGAGAGAGAGAGAGAGAGAAAATACTGTTTAGAAAACTGAAGACCTTAACTGCAAGAGTATCCAAGAGCTAGAGTCAAATTCCTTTGGTCCATTTTTGTGAAGAATAAAGAGGCTCTGTAAAACTAAGAACCCATCCTATTCAAAGCAATTTTAACTATAGTCTCGGATCCTGGTTCCTTGGTCTACTCCATGGCTTCTATGATTTCTGTCCCCTAAGACCTCAACCTCCTGAATCATCAGCCTCCCAGCCTAATTTCCCAGCTCTGACTCTTATACTTGTAACTCAACTACTCTTCCTCAGAGATTCCAAGTTTCACAAATCAACAGCAGAGGACTCTGTATTGGGCTCCATATTTTACACTCTAATGAAAAATGAAGCATTATCTTTTAGGGAAAAAATTACTAGGTATAATTTTGTTTTTAAGGTGTAAATTGGCCCAACAGTTAATCTTAGATATGCTCTAATCATTTTTGACAATAAATATTTCAATAAATCAATCAACACCATTGAAACTTATATAAAACAAAGGTACTGCCAAATTGAAATAATGAATAGTAAGAGGAAACAGATAATAGCATTAGTGGCTCTTAAGTTGATTGACTGCTTATTCTGTATCAGGCACCACATTAAGCATTTTATATACATTATCCCTCTAAATACTTAAAGCAACCCTGAGTGTTATGTATTAATTATGGTGAGAGAAGGAAAAGAAAAATCATATGGGGGAAATGAAGAAAGTTTAATAGAGAATCTACTTATAAAAGTGTGGCCAGAATTCAGAAAACCAGCAAACAATGATGAAGCACCCTGACGACAGCAATACTGGTGAGTCACAGGGTAGGGCAGTTATGGAACCCAGATCTACAGCTGTAAAGAGAGGGTCACTTGGTAGTTGTGGCTTTCAGAACAGAAACAGTGTTTTAGTCTGCTCAGGCTGTTGTTACAAATATCATAGACTGAGTGACGTATACACAATAGGAAATTATTTCTTAGAATTCTGAAGGCTTAGAAGGCCAAGATCCAGGCACCAGCAGTGACTGGTGAGAGTCTACTTGCTAGCTGACAGACAGCCTTCTTTTCACAATGTCTTCACAATGACAGAAGTGAGGAAGAGCTCTTTGGTGTCTCTATTATAAGGGTATTAATCTCATTCATGAGGACTCCACTTTCATGAACTAAACACCTCCCATGTGCCCCATCTCTTAATAGCATCACACTGGGAGTTAGAATTTCAACATTTGAGTTTGAGAGGGACACAATCATTTAATCCATAGAAAACAGCCACTGCCAAAATGGCCTCTCAGAAGGAAAGCAAAGAAATGTCCAAGCCAGCTCTCCTCCCATTGCTGGTCACCTGTCAGTGCCTTCCACAGGACAGTTCCTGGCAATTCACAGAAAGCCAGAGGGCAAAAGATCTCACTGACATAATCCATAAAGGTCAGCCTCCTTCGTACACACAGCAGGGTTGAGAAGGGTGGAGAGTAGATCTGGAGGGAGAAAGGAAGGACTCTTGGCTTATTTTAATCTTCATTTTAAGGAAGGGAAAACTGAGGTTGAAAGGGATTAACTAATGCTCAGATAAACGAGAGAGAAAAGAAGTTCCACAATTTAAAACAAGCAGTCTGACTCATTCAGTCATTCATCCATCCGTCCATATCTGTGAAATGCCAGGCATCCTACTAAGTTCTAGAGCTATAAGCTAAGCTAAGTCACTTCAGTCATGTCCGACTCTGTGCGACCCCATAGACAGCAGCCCACCAGGCTCCGAGGTCCCTGGGATTCTCCAGGCAAGAGCACAGGAATGGGTTGCCATTTCCTTCTCCAATGCATGAAAGTGAAAAGTGAAAGTGAACCCAGAGACTATACTGGCTGTAGCTTCAGTTCGGTTGAGTTCAGTTGCTCAGTCATGTCCGACTCTTTACGACCCCATGAATCGCAGCACGCCAGGACTCCCTGTCCATCACCAACTTTAAAATGGACTGGTTGGATCTCCTTGCAGTCCAAGGGACTCTCAAGAGTCTTCTCCAACACCACAGTTCAAAAGCATCAATTCTTCAGCACTCAGCTTTCTTCACAGTCCAACTCTCACATCCATACATGACCACTGGAAAAACCATAGCCTTGACTAGATGGACCTTTGTTGGCAAAGTAATGTCTCTGCTTTTGAATATGCTATCCAGGTTGGTCATAACTTTTCTTCCAAGGAGTAAGCGTCTTTTAATTTCATGGCTGCAGTCACCATCTGCAGTGATTTTGGAGCCCCCCAAAATAAAGTCTGACATTGTTTACACTGTTTCCCATCTATTTCCCATGAAGTGATGGGACCAGATGTCATGATCTTCGTTTTCTGAATGTTGAGCTTTAAGTCAACTTTTTCACTCTCCTCTTTCACTTTCATCAAGAGGCTTTTTAGTTCTTCTTCACTTTCTGCCATAAGGGTGGTGTCATCTGCATATCTGAGGTTATTGATATTTCTCCCAGCAATCTTGATTCCAGCTTGTGCTTCTTCCAGCCCAGCGTTTCTCATGATATACTCTGCATAGAAGTTAAATAAGCAGGGTGACAATATACAGCCTTGACGTACTCCTTTTCCTATTTGGAACCAGTCTGTTGTTCCATGTCCAGTTCTAATTGTTGCTTCCTGACCTGCATACAGATTTCTCAAGAAGCAGGTCAGGTGGTCTGGTATTCCCATCTCATTCAGAATTTTCCACAGTTTATTGTGATCCACACAGTCAAAGGTTTTGGCGTAGTCAATAAAGCAGAAATAGATGTTTTTCTGGAACTCTCTTGCTTTTCCCATGAGCCAGTGAATGTTGGCAATTTGACCTCTGGTTCCTCTGCCTTTTCTAAAACCAGCTTGAACACCTGGAAGTTCATGGCTCATGTATTACTGAAGCCTGGCTTGGAGAATTTTGAGCATTACTTTACTAGCATGTGAGATGAGTGCAATTGTGCGATAGTTTGAGCATTCTTTGGCATTGCCTTTCTTTGGAAATGGAATGAAAACTGACCTTTTCCAGTTCTGTGGCCACTGCTGAGTTTTCCAAATTTGCTGGCATATTGAGTGCAGCACTTTCACAGCATCATCTTTCAGGATTTGAAATAGCTCAACTGGAATTCTATCACATCCACTAGCTTTGTTCGTAGTGATGCTTTCTAAGCCCACTTGACTTCACATTCCAGGATGTTTGGCTCTAGGTGAGTGATCACACCATCATGATTATCTTGGTCGTGAAGATCTTTTTTGTATAGTTCTTCTGTTTATTCTTGCCACCTCTTCTTAATATCTTCTGCTTCTGTTAGGTCCATACCATTTCTGTCCTTTATCGAGCCCATCTTTGCATGAAATGTTCCCTTGGTATCTCTAATTTTCTTGAAGAGATCTCTAGTCCTTCCCATTCTGTTGTTTTCCTCTATTTCTGTGCATTGATCGCTGAAGAAGGCTTTCTTATCTCTTCTTGCTATTCTTTGGAACTCTGCATTCAAATGCTTATATCTTTCCTTTTCTCCTTTGCTTTTCACTTCTCTTCTTTTCACAGCTCTTTGTAAGGCCTCCCCAGACAGCCATTTTGCTTTTTTGCATTTCTTTTCCATGGGGATGGTCTTGATCCCTGTCTCCTGTACAATGTCACGAACCTCATTCCATAGTTCATCAGGCACTCTATCAGATCTAGTCCCATAAATCTATTTGTCACTTCCACTGTATAATCATAAGGGATTTGATTTAGGTCATACCTGAATGGTCTAGTGGTTTTCCCTACTTTCTTCAATTTAAGTCTGAATTTGGTAATAAGGAGTTCATGATCTGAGTCACAATCAGCTCCTGGTCTTCTTTTTGTTGACTGTATAGAGCTTCTCCATCTTTGGCTGCAAAGAATATAATCAATCTGATTTCAGTGTTGACCATCTGGTGATGTCCATGTGTAGAGTCTTCTCCTGTGCTGTTGGAAGAGGGTGTTTGCTATGACCAGTGCATTTTCTTGGCAAAACTCTATTAGTCTTTGCCCTGCTTCTTTCCGCATTCCAAGGCCAAATTTGCCTGTTACTCCAGGTGTTTCTTGACTGCCTACTTTTGCATTCCAGTCCCCTATAATGAAAAGGACATCTTTTTTGGGTGTTAGTTCTAAAAGGTCTTGTAGGTCTTCACAGAACCGTTCAACTTCAGCTTCTTCAGCGTTACTGGTTGGGGCATACACTTGGATAACTGTGATATTGAATGGTTTGTCTTGGAAACGAACAGAGATCATTCTGTCGTTTTTGAGATTGCATCCAAGTACTGCATTTCGGCCTCTTTTGTTGACCATGATGGCTACTCCATTTCTTCTGAGGGATTCCTGCCCGCAGCAGTAGATATAATGGTCATCTGAGTTAAATTCACCCATTCCAGTCCATTTTAGTTCACTGATTCCTAGAATGTCGAAGTTCACTCTTGCCTTCTCTTGTTTGACCACTTCCAATTTGCCTTGATTCATGGATGTAGCTTAGTGAGTTGCAATAAACCATGGAATAATGGCAATAGCAATATCACATTGACCAGACACCATTCTAAATGTGTTCACATTAAATGCTCATGAAAACTCTATTCCCACTTTTTACCCAAGGAAATAAAGAAACAGAAAATTGTAAACTCTTGACCAAAGTTACAACCTAGTAGGTGGTGGAGCCAAGAATCAATGAGAAGCAATCTGTCAGCAGAGCCCACACTTACCGTCTGTGTCTCCCTTATCAGAGGTAAATAGTATCCTCCAAAATTAGACTTCCCATTCTGTTATTCATCAATAATAAAACCCTCAAATTTTAGTTGGGTCCATGAGGTTTCAGACTACATTTCTAGCCTCCCTTATACTTAGAAATGACCAGTGACTGGTTCTGGACAATAGGGCATAATGGAATTAATATATACAACCTACAGCTTCTATTTCTCTTTTTATGGCATGGAATGTGGACATAATGGCAGATTTCCAGCAGCCACATTGGGCCTTTTGTATGGGATGGCAAAGCAGAAAGCAAGAAGAAGTAGGTGTCTGACAATTTATCGAACTTTCATATCACTCCTGGCCTGTTATCCTCTAGACTTTTTTTTTCATTTTTCATTTTTTTATTGCCGTTAATTCAAAGAAAAAAGGTTGCATAAAATACTATCTTTTCTAGAAATATAAGTGGCCTTTCCAGTACAGAACATTTCAAATATCAAAGTATATGGTAAACATACAAATAAGGAGAAGGTAACATACCTCCTATATACAGTACAGTCTTTTAAATTATAAAATAAGCTTCATAAAATACAACTGGCAAGTGATTCACAATGTGGTCCATACAAGGCTTATCAAAACTCTCACTTCCACAACTCGACTGCAGCTTAACAATTTATTTAATAATATGGTCCAAAAACACCTAAATAAAATATATTTAATCAAAATAATTTCCTTTCATTGAACTTTCTTTTTAAATTAAAGCTTTCATCTACCCCTTCACCCACCCCTACCCCTTTCTTCCCCTTTTACTCCCACCCCTGAAAGAAGGTTTCAAAATGCACATTGGTGCTATAAATATAAACTCTACCTATGAAGCTTTACAGGAAGCTTCTTACTTCAAGTGTTTCCTTTTGTCTGGCAATCTGTTAGGTTTCTGAACCAAGGCCAGATATTTAAGTTCCTCTGCCACCCACCAACGTGACCCCACAGAAACACCCGCCATCTCTGCTCTGTACTGAAGGTGGGGCACAGCACACCCAACTCCAAGCCCTTACACCCACGGCTCAACGCTGGGGGCTGCTTGGTGCCATCGACCTTTTATATAAAAGAATAAAACCTTATGTGAACAGCCACTGTTGATTTTTGGTTTCTGTTGTGTGTAGGCAAACCTAATGCTACACCGTCTTAATGTGAAAAATCACTTTGGTCTAGAAATGTTCATAACCTGACATAAGGGTGGATAATTTATAAAAACACTTCCATATGTTTAAAAGTCTTTTGGGCTTTATATATATGTATCACAAACGAGATCGGCAATTTGATATGTGCAATTATCATAGCACAAGCTTACAGGATAATCATTAAAATTTCCATTTAATTTGCATAATAAAATCTAGCTTGAGTAAAATAGTAATATAAAAAATATCTAATATGTATACAGGAAGTACACTTCATAATACCATTATTATTCCCCATTTTCCTGAGTATCAATTTTTTAAGTCTCTATTTCTAATCTTCCAAAATGAACTCTTCCCGTATGGCTACATTTAAGAAAAGCCAGTAGGTGTATAATCTGGGTAATGGGTACAGGAAATGAGTAGGTCACTTAGGACTTCCCCTCAAGTTCTACATTTGAGTGTAACCAGCTTATTTGTGCTGAGGAAGACTTACCCCCTGGAAGAATCTCTCTCAGCAAGATTCATTTTTAATGATGCCCAACAGGCATTTCTTTTTGGGTTCCTTATAGGGTTCCCTGAAAGCATGCTCCTCTAACTCATACTGAAGGACTGAATCAACTTAGAATACACGCATGCATGCAAGCAAATTGACACATATGAAATATTAAAAGCTAGTTTCTCTAGAAGTTAAATTAGGGCATGACTGTGCTCAATTGCTCAGTCGTGTCTGACTCTTTGCAGGCCCCATAGGCTGCAGTCCACAAGGCTCCTCTGTCCATGGAATTTTTTAGGTAAGAATACTGGAGCGGGTTGCCATTTCCTACTCCAGGGGGTCTTTCCTATCCAAGCATCAAACCCACATCTCTTGGGCTGCCTGCACTGGCAGGCAGATTCTTTACCACTGAGCCACCTGGGAAGCTATGTGACATGACTATTGACACAGAAAAAGAGTCACAAAGGAGAGTAATAGGATCAAAATGGCAGATACCTCCTTTCATTCACATTCCAAGTGCCAAGAAATGATACTTGACAGAATTCCCAAGCCCATAGCTGAAGCATAAGACAAGGAAAGTACGGTCGAGTTGGCCAAAACTTACACAGAATTCCTGAAACAGGAAAGTCAGATGCAATTGTACTGACATAGGAAAAGCCAAAATCCAGGAAAGCATGCTGGAACCTGTGGCATCAACTTCAAATTCACAGATTATGGAGATAGAAAGCAAGAGAGGGCCCTGACTAAACAGTCCACTATCTTCCAAACATCTTCCTTCTCCCTGGTTTAAGTGGATCTCTTTCACTGACATTTAAAATTATTCCATTTATAAAAGATTTGATCCATATGCGTTTTTCAGGTAGTACTTAGATCTGAATGCAGGAAGCATCTATAAGATTGTAGTGCTCAAAATACTATTCTACTATGTCAATCAAAGAAAAAGAAAATACCTGAACCAATTAAGTAAATGAAAATTTAATTTCTCAAGTCCATTATAATTATATCCCTTTTAGAGTCTTTAAGTTTTAAAGGTTGTATTTTCATCCACCAAAACAGCTCGTATTTGAGACCTACTTAGTATTCATCTGTTCATAAAATGAATGTTAGCACACTTTTGTCCTATTCATTTATTTGCCATTTTAAGTCCAAAATGACTGTGATGTTGTTAATACTAATCTAATATTAGCCTAATTTGCTCATCAGTGTTATCCTGTTCCAAAAATGCCTTGGCATTGATCCATTAGCTGTATAAGAAAAATCTGCTTAATAAAATTACTCAAGTTTCTCTTTGTTCCTTTCTATCTGACATTTCTCAGCTTCTGTGACACAACATCAAATTTACTCTGTATTTAATCCCTCTGAGTTTATGGGATTCAATGTGCAACACTTTCTTAGAAGTGGTCTTACATAAGTGATTATGACAGGGGGTCATAATCTGCCATGAAGTCCTTGGGTGAGGGACTTAACAAATGAAGAAACAATGATAGATGTACTCTTGATCATTTACTTTGCATGGAACTCACTCTGTTATAGCTAAGTAATACCTCAATGAAGTCCAAATAAAATAACACAAACTATTGTAATTAAAATGAAATACTACTTCCCATAATCACTTAGACTACTATTAACAGAATCAGAAATTCCAGTGGCTTGAATGACTGCTCCCCTATGAATCCATGGCTCCACTCAGCTTCCTGAAGCCAGAGGGGTCACTGGGGTAGGAATTCAACTATGCTACCACTGAAACTTGGGTAGTATTTTTCCAGATTCCACCAACAAATAGTTCCTTTAAACATTCAGCCCAGGAGCTTCAGGTGGTCACCTCTACTGGGAAGCCATACTTTTCTTTGGCCACACCACCACACAGCTTGCGAGATCTTAGTGTCCAACCAGGGAGTGAACCCAGGTTTCTCGGCAGTGAAAGCACTGAGTCCTAACCACTGGACCACTAGGGAATTCCCTAGGAAGCCATCCTTGACCCTCTCCTCAACTTATCTCAGTTCAAGTGCCCTGCACAGCATCCTGACCTTCTTCCTGTCATATTATTATCCATCCATAACACCACTGTGGTTGCATGCACCCATTACCCTCCCAAAGCCTGTGAGTTCCTAATGTAGAGTGACCTTGCTTTGAATTATGTTTCTTACCCTAGCACTCTTCATGATAACTTGGCCCAACATTTCTTATCCCAGCACTTAACAAAATAACAGGAACTTAATACATGTTTGTGGAATACAGTCTTCCTTTCTTTCCTCCTTCCATAAATATTTATTGTGTACCTACTATGTGCCAGCCCTGGAGAAGGGAATGGCAATCCACTCCAGTATTCTTGCCTGGAGAATTCCATGGCTTGGTGGGCTACAGTCTATGGGTCACTAAGATTCAGACATGACTGAGTGACTAACACACACACACACACACACACAATATGCCAGACACCATTAGAGGAAATGGAGATATAGCAGAGAACAAAAAAGACCAACATCTGTTCTCCCATAAAACTTGTATTCTAGTAGGGAGAGACAGACAATTAACAGCTAACAAGTCTTAAATATGTCCAGTCATTGAAGTGCCATGAAGAAAATTAAAGTAAGGGAAGGGGATGGAGAGGGATGATGTGAATAGACTTCTATTTTATATACAAATGGCAGCTGGCTCATTGAACAAGTAGGTCTTGTAAGTAGGTGCAATCAGAAAACAAATCTATTCTTCTTTCATTGCTGTCCATCCATAGTTACTTGGAAGGGATAATTCCTTTTATGCTCTTTGCTGAAATATAGGACAGGCTTCAGGACTTTTCTAGTCACTCAGATATTATAAAAACCTTTTGGCTACTTCTGTCCCAAGGAAAGTTTTACTGAGTGAGTAAAATGCCCAGTCCCATGTACCAGCCAAAATTTCACTTAAAATGAAAGGTTCTCAAGAAGCATGTGTGTCAGTCTGGTCTACTTCAGCTGGCTTCTTCCCAATTGTCCCCCTTGTAATTCTTCCCTACACCCCAACTCCTTCTGGCTCCTTGAGGGTTTGAGTGTGATTAGACATGAGGAAGGAGAAGCAAGTGCAGGAAAAGTGGACATGTACTCTTGTTTTGGCTTTCTCTGGGTTTGCCTGTGTCTGACCCTCTCTGGCACTGAAGGATGTTCAAAACTGACTTTCTTGAGGTGTTCTAATAGAAGCTGAGAACCCTTCTGGGAACATTCAGTGGTGTGTTTCATGATACAAGATGCCAATCTCTGCACTTCGATGTTCTGGCTCAGCTCATGGGAATACAGTCAATCCCTCTCCCATTCCTACATGAGGTGCTCTTAGGCAGGCACTAAAATAGCTCTCTGTCATCTTTCTCTTCTACATGGCCCACATCTCATCTCCCAAAGCCAAATCTGGGCCTGATTACTCACTTATCTTTGTCCCACCACTGATGAATATGTAGCTAATTCCCTTCTTGCTGCTCTGCTACTTTAGATAGATTACCAGAACCTCATATCTGTAACTCAGTTTTGTGGATGAGACTTATAGCACACCTTTTACAAAATCCTGTCTCTATCTTTAAACTGAATTTTGGCTTTGCTGCAGGTTGGGAAGTGGACCCAAGTTCATTCAGTAACATTTCTATCTAACACACACTGGAAACCTGGTAGGACAAGGTTTCAATGACTATGAATGAAAGTCATAAAGAGGGTAAATATTATTTCATTTATACATTCTCTATTAAACCTGAGATTTAACTGCTACAATGCATGGAATATAAGGAATGAATGTTTGAGGTTCCTACTCCTTATATTTCACTTCATCTCACTTCCTCCCACAATCTAGAGACCAAGAGCATTTTCATTTAGGAATCAAAAATAAATGCTTTTAAGGGTCAAAGATGCTAAGTGCATGCCAGTCAATGTCTGCATTGTCCACCTTGCTTTCATCCTCACCATGCTCAAGAAAGCAAGGGTAAGCTGGGTTTGGAGAAGTGGGAAGGGGTGGTTATTTTCTGAGTTGGGCATTATACTCAAGAGCTCCATCCACGTGCTGGCTAATGACCAATTAGGCAGCCTTGTGCAAAGGCAAGAGGGCAGGGTAGAAACTGGGGAAACTGGCAGAATGCCCCTGAGATTTAAGCTGTGGGACTAAAGGAGGACAAAGCAGAGAGAAATAGAGACACTGAGAGAGTGTGTGTGTATCAGATAGAGAGAAAACAGAGAGGGGGAGAGGGAGAGAGAGGGAGAGAGAGAGATGACTTACTTTAGAGCTGTCTTGGTTCCAGTAAGTGTCCTTGTTCCATATCCAGGCAGCTGCATCTTTATAATAAATTCCCATTTTCAGACTATGTTTATTATTCTCTGCCTATGATAACTATAAAAGGAATGGGGAACAGCATAGGTTCTGCTAAGCTAATTTATTCCCATCATCTTGCAGAACAGAGAATTTTCTAGAGCCATTCTCAATGGTAGAATTATGGATCTTCCTAGGCTTACCCTTTTTTAAAGTAGCCCAGCCTTTGAGGGGAAGAATGTGATCCAAACCCAGATTTCTAAGCATACTCATATCTGTCTGTGAAATTACCAACTCTTCAGGTCCCAAGGCCAAACTAAGAAGTTGAACTGAGCCGTCAGCTAGTCCCAAATCTCTTGACACTGTAGGACAGAATTTGGGAGGCTCCTGCCTCACACTGATTAAGCAAACACCTAAATAGTTTGAGAAAGAAGAATGGAGCTGGAGGAATCAAACTTCCTCACTTCAGATTATACTACAAAGCTACAGTCATCAAGACAGTATGGTACTGGCACAAAAACAGAAATATAGACCAATGGAATAAAATAGAAAGCCCAGAAATAAACCCATGCACTTATGGGTACCTTATTTTTGACAAAGGAGGCATGAATATACAATGGGGCAAAGACAGCCTCTTTAATAAATGGTGCTGGGAAAACTGGACAGCTACATGTAAAAGAATGAAATTAGAACACTTCCTAACACCATACACAAAGATAAACTCAAAATAGATTAAGGACCTAAATGTAAGACCAGAAACTATAAAACTCTAAGAGGAAAACATAGGCAGAACACTCGATGACATAAATCAAGGCAAGATCCTCTATGACCCACTTCTTAGAATAACGTAAGTAAAAACAAAAGTAAACAGTGAGACCTGATTAAACTTAAAAGCTTTTGCACAGCAGAGGAAACTATAATCAAGGTGAAAAGACAACCCTCAGAATGGGAGAAAATAATAGCAAATGAAAAAACTGACAAAGGATTAATTTCCAAAATACATAAGCAGCTCATACAACTCAATACGAGAAAAACAAACAATCCAGTCAAAAAGTGGGAAAAAGACCTAAACAGACATTTCTCCAAAGAAGACATACAGATGGCTAACAAACACATGAAAAGATGCTCAACATCACTCATTACTGGAGAAATGCAAATCAAAACCACAAGGAGATATTACCTCACACCAGTCAGAATGGCCATCATCAAAAAGTCTACAAACAATAAATGCTGGAGAGGGTGTGGAGAAAAGGGAACGCTCTTGCACTGTTTGTTGGTGGGAATGTAAATTGATACAGCCACTATGGAAGACAGTATGGAGATTCCTTAAAAAACTAGGAATAAAACCACCACATGACCCACCAATCCCACTCCTAGGCATATACCTGAGGAAACCAGGGTTGTAAAAGACACATGTATCCCACTGTTCACTGCAGCACTATTTACAATAGCTAGAACTTGGAAGCAACCTAGATGCCCATCGACAGATGAATAGATAAAGAAATTGTTGTACATATACACAATGGAATATTACTCAGCCATAAAAAGGAACTCATTTGAGTCCGTTCTGATGAGGTCGATGAACCTAGAACCTATTATACAGAGTGAAGTGAGTCAGAAAGAGAAAGATAAATACCATATTCTAACACACATATACGGAATCTAGAAAAGTGGTTCTAAAGAATTTATTTACAGGGCAGGAATGGAGAAACAGACATAGAGAATAGACTTATGGACATGGGGACAGGGGGAGAGAGGGTGAGATGTGTGGAAAGAGTAACATGGAAACTTGCATTACCACCTGTAAAATAGATAGCCAACGGAAATTTGCTGTATGGCTCAGGAAACTCAAACAGGGCTCTGTATCAACCTAGAGGGATGGGATGGGGAGCCAGGTGGGAGGGAGGTTCAAAGGTGAGGGGATATATGTATACCTATGGCTGATTCACATTGAGGTTTGACAGAAAACAGCAAAATTCTATAAAGCAATTATCCTTCAATAAAAAAAATAAGTTAAAAATAAAATAAAATAGGAAAAAAAGACCCAGTACAGCTAATAAATAAATAAACAAAATTATCTTTTAAAGAAAGAAAGAAACAAACAAACAAAAACACCTAAATAATAATGGAGTAACCCATACACAACAATTCAAACAGGAAGTACTTATGCAATGAATCCTCCTTTAGTAATGGGATTGTACAGATGTTATAAGAAATAATAGCATGTTTAAATTACTCACAACTCTGTCATCCTAAATACAAAAGATATAAAATCAAAGAAATGGGTTCAAACTCTCACTCTTTCAGTCCCTGGCTGGGTGACTTTGAGTAAGTCATTTAATGTCTAGGAGTTTCTCTGCATTTATAAAATAGAGATAATAATACCTACTTCATAGGGTGATGATGAAGGTTAGAGGAGACATTCTAGCAAGGTATCACAATAGCAGTAATAATTTCCTGAGCACTTGCTATGTGCCAGGCACTGAGTTAAGCACTTTATTTGCTTTATTTACCCAGTAACCTTACGAAGTGTTCCCATCTTATAGGTAAGGTCACTGAGGCAAACAGTGGCTAAGCCACCTGCCTAAGTAACTAACACAACTAAGAGGAGCCCTGAGAAAGTGCTCCTCCCTCTACTTTTTCATGTTTCACTAGGAGGAAGATTTGAACCTAGAGAAATTAGTGGTTACTACTTACTAGGGGTTCACTGGTTCCAAGTCGACGATATGTTGAATTACATAGTTTTTTCACTTCTTCAGGACCCTCTATATCATAATCTTTGGGATAAGTTTCTCTGTCACGGTGCCTTAAGAAAAAAATTAGAATCTGTTAAAGGACAAAGCTTATTTATCATGTATTACATTTAAATATTTTAAAAATAATGCAGTGAAAGTTTACTATATTTGTGATATTGTTCTAATGATAAATTTACTGGATTTGGGACATATATTGCCCATCTCTTTTCAGGTAATACTGAGACTACTTCCTGAAAACAATTTAGCATATGTGATAAAACTAATGTCATAAAACAACACTTATCCAACACAGTGATTATTCAGTGACTCCAGTGAAGTGAATATTATTTAACAATGTAAATTAGTTACTGAAAGAATTAAAACAAGACAAGGTAATATCTTAGAAAGGCAGCTTACCACTTTAGAAATTGTTCTACCATGAAATTTAATTACAATTCTTCTCAAAACAAGAGACAGTAAAATATTTACTCATATGGATTTATAACATGTGGTCTCTGCTTCTAAAGAGGGTTTAAAGGAAGTTAACAGTTAAACATAACAGTTCTTAAAACATGTAGATGAAAGAGGAAAAGTATTCTGAACATTTTGACTAAAACAGTGGTGGAAAATAATAATAATGGAAAGGTTTGGGGATAAGGAAGGAAAGAGGAGGTGAAGTGGCCCACAACAGAAGGAGCTATTTTCACAAAGCTTTCTCAAGTGAGATAAAGGAAACTGAACCCAAACACCCAGCAAAAGAGGCTTGCTTTTTTATCAAGAGGTATGGAACTAGCACTATGTGAGGGACACTGAGGTACCCAGGAACTTATTATCCATCCATCCACCTAATCTGCTCATTCATTCAGCAAATATTTTAAATACCTATTACATGCCAGGCATTTTGTTAGGTGCAGGAGATATAAATGGGGGAAAGTGTGGTGTAATTACCGCCTTCAGTTGCTCATAGTCTGGAAAGGGGTGGGCAATTAAAGAAGAAAAAATCTCCAATGTTGTTTAGTGTGGGCACAGGACTGTAGAAGCAGAACAGCATTGACTAACCTGGGTGGGGCACCCAGCCTAGGACCTGACCACCCCACCTCATCCCACTGCATTGGTGCTGGGGCCCTGTACTGTATTCAGATTATACCCTTACCTCCCCACCACCACTCATGGAAGCAGAGCTCTGCATAGAACACAGCAGAGAGGGAGCCCAGGGTATGTTAGCAGAGCTCCAGCAGATGAGCCCTCAGCCCTCCTCACATCTGAGCATTAACTGCAAAACACTAACAGCATTTGGGTACCAATACCATTTTTTGAGAGCCTGAGAGAAAGCTCTCACTGAAGTTCTTTAGGTGAATTTCGGACATTAAGAACCAGGAGTAGGGGACTTCTCTGGTGGTCCAGTGGTTAAGAATCTGCCTGCCAATACAGGGGACATGGGTTCAATCCCAGGTCTAGGAATTAGGATACCACATGCTGCAGGGCAGCTGAGCCTGTGCACCGTAACTACTGAAGCCCGAGCACTCTAGAGCTCATGCTGCACAAGAGAAGCCCATGTAATGAGAAGCTTGTGCACCACAGTTGGAGAGTAGTCCTGGCTCACTGCAACTAGAGAAAGTCCGCACACAGCAGTAAAGACCCAGCACAGACAAAAATAATTAATCTCCCCCTCAAAAAAAAAAAAAAAAAAAAAAACCCACAAAACAGGAATGGTAGACTGAATGGGATCATGGGCTTGAGTCAATGCTCAGCAAAATGCTAGCTGTGTGACCTTGGGGAAGTCACTTAACTTTTCTGTGCCCTTATTTTCATATGTGTAAAATGAGGACAGAAATTATACCAATACATTTTAAGATTTTTAGAAGAGTTAAAAGGAAAAAAAAATAAAGGTGGAAGGTCCTGCAAATAATGTAAAGAACCCATATAAACCTACATATAGTGAATACTAATCTGGCTTCAAAAAATTCTAAGGTACAAAATTTATAACTTAATTTTTCCATTATTGTACTTAATTTCTTTTCCAAGTGCTCATAATTTCAGGTGAAAAAAACCTAATCTCAGTCAATTCTGGTTCTCGTCCAACTCTAAAGAGTTCGTGTGGTACCACAATACCAAGAATCCATCTTTGTTGGCATTGTTGGAACCCATGGAAACATCCTTTTTCTCCAGTGTTCTTCCATTATGGATCCATGCAGAGCTCTGCTCTGCCTACCTTGTCCTGCCACACAGTCTACACAGACTGGCACTTTGCCAGAAGGGTGAAAGTGAAGTCGCTCAGTCATGTCCAACCCTTTGCGACCCCATGGAATGTAGCCTACCAGGCTCCTCTGTACATGGAATTTTCCAGGCAAGAGTACTGGAGTGGGTTGCCATTTCCTACTCCAGGGGATCTTCCCAACCTATGGATCGAACTCTGGTCTCCTGCATTGCAAGCAGACATTTCCCATTGAGCCACCAGGGAAGCCTGCCACTATACAAACTACCAAAAACCTTTTTGTGTCCTTCTCCAACTAGGGTTCCTAGAAACCCAGATGCCATCCCTGAGTTGTTTGCCTGGCCCACCAAGAAGGCACTTGTTTAATGTCTCCACCACACTGGGCTTGGGAGACACATCAGAGCCCCACACATCAACAGCTCTGGAAACATTACCCTGGGAGTAAAAGATTAGGCAGTGATAGGTCCCATCTACTCTAGGATTTCCAAAGTTTTAATCCAAGTCTGGGATCCCAGACAAATCCACATATCCACATATTCTCAATTTCTCTGGCCTCTTTCATCTTTGGTGCATGAACTCTTCATCTACTAAGGGACAGAATAGGCCAGCTCTTCATCTATTCTTCCAAATCTACAGTGCTATCCCAAGACCTAAGGTTTTGAACCTCAAAGCCAAGAATTTGGCTCTTTTGTTGCCTGTTGGGTCATTCTTCCCTGAGGCAATAAAACCAGAATACCTCCCTAGGAACACAGGAATGAAAGGCCAAAACACCAAGTAATATTTCAATGTATTATTTCCAGGGCCCATCTCTATATTAGGCAATATTGGATCCCTGGGTTGGGAAGATCCTCTGGAGTATGGAATGGCCACCCACTCCAGTATTCTTGTCTGGAAAACCCCACAGAAAGAGAAGCCTGGCAGGCTACAATCCATGGGGCTACAGAGAGTTGGACATGAATGAGTGACTGAGCACACACACACAGGCCAGTGTCCAGGGCCTGGGAAACTTTTAGGGGCCGAGGAAAGTGTTTTAATCACTTTTAAATCAGTAAAAAAGAATATAATCAAGCTTGAACAATATACATCTTTATACCAAAGCAATCATAAACTATCATTTAAAACTTTTTTAATGGAGGAAGGGACCCATGAAGGCAAAGATAGTGTCCATTAAAGTCAGAATGCAGCCTTGATTATCCCACCATGTATTTTAAGTTGTACTATAACTGGATTATTACCAAAAATACAGAAACATTCCTTTTCTTACCACAATCTCAGACAACAATCAAAAGCCCAGCATTAAAACATAGTGAAACTTTGGAGAACTAAGCGAATGCAATTGGCATTCCATAAAGTCTTCTGGCTGCCCACAAATGATGTGCCCAGAGCCAGCAGGTTCTGAAAGACGCACAGCTGAAGACCTGCCCCTATTTCCTAGATGCTGCCAACCCAGCAAAAATAAACATATGTGTTCAAAAATGTAAAATATAAAATATGCAAAATGTAAAATTAACAATAAAAATATATTTATTATAATACTAAATGTATACTTAGGGGCTCATTTGCCACATATAATAACAGTAAAAATGATTAGGGTATTATAAAGGATAAGGGAGGCCTAATTATTCCTGATTTTATCATGTCAGTTGAACATTGACTTGCACCTCAGTTTCCCCAAGATGAACTAGGAATCATACATTAAGGACACAAATCAATTGAATGAGAGTCTCAAGTGAAAAGTAACATAAAAATGCAAATGTTATTATGGGTAATAATATTATATCTATCTACAATATGCTTTGTTGGGGATTTTTAAATACTTTGTCAATATCAATTAAGCTTTATAGCATCTTTGTAATACATATAAATATGCTTAATCAAAGTATTATATACATAGACATATATATGTCTATATGTATACATATATTTTATATAGTCTTATTTCACCCACTACCTGAATTTATTTATGGTTGCCATGACTTCTCATTTATTGCAATAAAAATTATTTATGAGAAAATAATGAATATAATGAAATAAAATTTACAATGTCTGTAGAGCAGTAACTTTCAAACTTTTTGATCATAGTCCCCACCTATACCATTAAAACCTACCTGAGACATTTTTAACTGTGCATCTGGGTGGAGTGGTTTGCTATTGGCATTTAGTGGAAAGAGGCTGGCAATGCTCCGCTAAATATCCTATGGTGCACAGGACAGCCCATACAATAAAAGTACTATCTGATCCAAAGTGTCAAAAGTACCAAGGCTGAGAAAGAGCTAGAGAATGACTGTATACCAGATTCTTAGGTCAGTCAGTTCAGTCGCTCAGTCATGTCCAACTCTTTGCGACCCCACGGACTGCAGCATGCCAGGTCTCCCTATCTGTGGTCAACTCCTAGAGTTTACTCAAACTCATGTCCATTGAGTTGGTGATGCCATCCAACCATTTCATCATCTGTCATCCCCTTCTCCTCCTGCCCTCAATCTTTCCTAGCATCAGGGTCTTTTCAAATGAGTCAGCTCTTCACATCAGTTGGCTAATTGGAGTTTCAGCTTCAACATCAGTCCTTCCAATGAACACCCAGGACTGATCTCCTTCAGGATGGACTGGTTGGATCTCCTTGCAGTCCAAGGGACTCTCAAGAGTCTTTTCTAACACCACAGTTCAAAAGCATCAATTCTCTGGTACACAGCCTTCTTTATAATCCAACTCTTACATCCATACATGACTACTGGAAAAACCATAGCCTTGACCAGACAGACCTTTGTGGGCAAAGTAATGTCTCTGCTTTTTAATATGCTGTCTATGTTGGTCATAGCTTTTCTTCCAAGGAGCAAGGGTCTTTTAATTTCATGGCTGCAGTCACTAACTGCAGTGATTTTGGAGCACCCCCCCCCCCAAAAAAAATAAAGTCTGTCACTGTTTCCACTGTTTCCCCATCTATTTGCCATGAAGTGATAGAACCAGATGCCATGATCTTAGTTTTCTGAATGTTGAGTTTTAAGGCAACTTTTTCACTCTCCTCTTTCACTTTCATCAAGAGGCTCTTTAGTTCTTCTTCACTTTCTGCCATAAGGTCAGTGGTCCCCAAACCTCAGCATTTCATGGAGCAGCAAAACTTTACCCCCAAATTTGTAAAACCAACAAAAAATTGCCAACACTTTCTCTTAACAGGAACATTAAAAATAAAATAACTATCCATCACCTTTAATAAGAAGGCTTCCAACAGCAAAGATAAATAAAATCAATCTTAAAATCCTTTAAATTGAATAAATTTAGCTATGTGAAAAACTTGCTACATTGTCTTTATAGTTTGCACATCACCTTGGATTAGTATAAAGGTCATTATTGACCAGCCCTGGTATAGTCTACAGACTGGATCTGCAGATGTTCGTTTCCTCCAGACATGAATTTGACAGCAGAAGTCAGTTCAAGGCTAAAGCAGCTTGATACAGGTATTCTGTGTTGTTCACTGAAGGAAGAGCTGCGTTTTTGATGTCAGGTGTGCAGATACAGACTAACATTCTTGCTGGGAGGAGTGCTTCTAGGGCCTCCTGACCTCCTGCCAGCAGGGCCAGAATATTCTTTGACAATCAGCCTTGCTTCTGCTCTGTCAAGTCCAAAGCTAAGCTGTGGCTATTTTTTTATATGAGAAATCTTTATGTAAGACATCCTTATTTACAAAAAAGGAAATTTGCTTTCTCTACCCTACTGTGGGAGAAACAGTATGAATATGAACAGAATTACAAATGAGGAAAGGGCTGACAAGACAGGATCAGAGCTGCCAACTGTATAAAAAGGAGCTTGCTTGGAATGATGACCCTAATGTCAAAAATGCCACTTGGACTGATTCAGAGAGGATTAAGGTCAATTGAAAATAGTAAGGCAAAGATAGCACAAGTAGGTTCCATTGTAGAAAATATTCCACTACCAATTCTACAATTACCTGAATGCTCTAGATCCTGTATTTCCTGTCTCCTCCAGTCTAACAAAGTCCCAAGTAAAACTTCGTGAAAAACACTTTCTGGATTTGTTTCTGGGGTCCTTTGGGAGCTTGGATTTCCTACCATAAGAGCTGGATGATTTCACATCAAATTCAATCTGTAACCTCCAGTCGACTGAACACATATAAATTCCCAGCTGAGTTACAGGACTAAACAAACTCAACTCCAGAACATACTTGGGGCAAGGATCTGAAGATTCTCTCAAGCTGCCCTAAGCCATAGTGGTCCAGCTCTCAGAAAAGGACAAGGTTGGGTTAGATCACAGGATTCTTCTTGCAGGAGAGGAGACCAAGTTACTCCCTAAGGTTTCTTTCTGTGGTCTCAAGACTGACTGAGGGAAGTGCAGTGGGGTTTTGCAAACAGACTATTATCTTTATCACTTCTCCACCTTTCACGTTTTGAAACAATTATCCATTAATGAATCTTCCTTTTCATTAGACTAAGAACATCTTAGACACAGGGATCATTTTTTTTTTTTTTACTCACTTTTGTGATCTCAGTGCCTAAAGACTTACACGTTGTAAATGCTCATTAAATCTTAAATGATTGATTAATTGAATTTCTTACATTTTGTTCCTGTCACCTTAATATAAATGCTGAATGCAAAGGCTTTCAAACATGTCCATAAAAATAAAGAGCATCCCAGCTCACTCAACAAAAATGCACATAAAAAAGGAGTGATTATGCATATAGAGATGCTAGTTTTTTTCAACAAAAGCTTGTCTCCAGAGGAATTATAAATCTGCATGCTGAATGGGAAAAGTCTCAGCATACATATGCATAACACTGATTGCAAAGGGGGTGTGAACCTGAACAATATCTGACAATGAAAATCCGAGCTGAATTCTGGTTTCTGGTTACTTGACAAGAAACACATTTTCTTCGTGAATTTCAAAGATGTTAAAAATGTTGACTCCAGATGAGAGAATATATTAATTTTAAATTTTAGAACTATTAATGTAGTTCACAACTACTTTGTCAGCTACTGTATTTCTGATGTAAATCTGAGCCAACCTTTTCTATCAGGTTTTATAATCAACTGCTATCTAGGACTTTACAAGAAAATTACCCTAGAGACTCAGCTATATTTCCTGGCACATTAGAAGCATTAAAACTAGTAGAATCACAGACTACAAAGAAATGTTTGACAATCCTCTTCAAAGATTTCAGAGGCAAGTGATTTATATGCCAAGGTAGTGCTATTTTGTGACACACTTCTCAAACTGACAAATGAAGACTTTTAGACATATTTGCAAGAGTCATAAAGAAAATTTTATGTCCTTGGGAGAAATGGTGACATTTCGGACTTATGAAGAGGGACTTTTTCAATGTGTCTCATGCTCTGTGTGATTTGTGTATTTATAACTATAAAGCCACAGAATTTGAAACCTAAAAACTGCACTAAAAAGAAAAAATATTTGATGGAGACAGATAAGTGAGGTCATTTCCCTCACTCAGCATATATTGAATGGCATGTAAATAAGACCCATCATTATTGTGAAATTTTTTATAAGAAATTTTAGAAACAGGAAGCCCCATGGAGAATATAGGAAGTAAACAGAAGGAATACAGCATGGGAGACTGTCTATCTTAACAGTTGAAATGTTAAATGTTGTCAGTATAATTAACTGCCAAACATATTGTTGTAGCCACAGGTTCTGGGAAACAAACTCACTCAGAAGGACAATGCAGATAGTGGAGTGAAGTTTATTACACTGACGGGCCCAAGACAGAATCTCCACTTAGCCAAGGATCCCGACCAGTTTTTGTGAAAACCTTATTACCCTAAGTGTACGTGCTCAAAATCACCTCCCCAAATTCTCTGAAACTAGTCTAAACAAAGGAAAAGAAAGATAGAATCAAAGTTAACTTATGATTCATATGCCTTAAACCTGTGATTCATATGTCTTAAGCCTAGGTAGTTAACAGTGGACAATTATCAATAGGCCTGTGGTCATACCCCAATAAGCATAATAGAATTCTATTCAGTTACACAGATAATTAGGGTATTCTTTTAGGTGAGGGAGAGTCTAGGTACAAGCCCTAGGGCTCCTCCATTCAAGGGGTCTGGTTTTCCAGTTGGTATGTCGTTTCCTGAGCATATTGCTCAAAGTCCACAGTCCAGCCCAAGATGGAGTCCTGCTTTCAAGACGGAGCTTGTTCTGTTTTCTCCTTCAATATGACTTTGAAAAGGGCTGGAGGAACATGAATTAAATGGAGTGACACTATAATTGATTATCCCACCTGGGACACTGTTAGAGGGAAATCAGGTACTAAGTACACTGAGAGTGGTGAAAACCAGCATTGTCCTGGTCAAATCAGGACTGGGACATTTTGTTAACCAATGTTTTTTGACTACTGGATCTCAATTATCTTCAGATTCAAAAATACTTCTTACGGTTCCTTTGATCTCCCCTGCAAAAACAGCTTACGTTGTCTGGCCAAAGACACTTAGGGTGGTAGAATAGTAAGACTTAAAAGAGACCGAGTCTTTAAGATGTGTTATATATTGGTAATTACTGTTATCCAAAGAACACTTTGATAGTATACTGGCATGAATGGCATGAAGACTAGTTTGGCCCCTGCAAACTAGAAACAAATGCTTGATTACCTGCATAAACTCCTATCCCTACAGTCTTAATATTACTGGCTTAGATAACTTGAATTAATTACTGTAGAGTAGCATAAAATGGAGTTTCCCAGATGGCTCTGGTGGTAAAGAATCTGCCCGCCAGTGCAGGAGACACAAGAGACACGGCTCAATATCTGGGTTGGGAAGAGCCTGTGGAGGCAAGCATGAAACCCTCTCCATAATTTTGGCAGGGAGAATCCCTTGGACAGAGGAGACTGTCCATAAGGTCACAGAGTCTGACACAACTGAAGTGACTGAGCATGAACATGCAACATGAAATGATTATATTATGTGAGCTTAAGGACCATTTTAAGGCACATTTCTACGAATCCATGAGCAAAGTATATTGAGTAGATAATACAAGGTTCTTTCATTTCAAAGCAATTCATTCTATTAATATTGAAACAAAAGAAAAAGCCTTCTTCATAAACAGTATCTATAGCTAAAACAGTCTTTCATTATGAACATAGCTACACAGTTCAGTTCAGTTCAGTCGCTCAGTCGTGTCTGACTATTTGCAACACCATGAACCACAGCACGCCAGGCCTCCCTGTCCATCAACAACTCCCGGAGTCCACTCAAACCCATGTCCATTGAGTTGATGATGCCATCCAACCATCCCATCTTCTGTTGTCCCTTTCTCCTCCTGGCCTCAATCTTTGGCCTCTGCAGCTCTCTGCATCAGGTGGCCAAAGTATTGGAGTTTCAGCTTCAACATCAGTCCCTCCAATGAACACCAGGACTGATCTTCTTTATAATGGACTAGTTGGATCTCCTTGCAGTCCAAGGGACTCTCAAGAGTCTTCTCCAACACCACAGTTCAAAAGCATCAATTCTTTGGCACTCAGCTTTCTTTATAGTCCAATTCTCACATCCATACATGACTACTGGAAAAACCATAGCCTTGACTAGACAGACCTTTGTTGGCAAAGTAATGTTTCTGCTTTTTAATGTGCTATCTAGGTTGCTCATGACTTTCCTTCCAAGAAGTAAACATCTTTTAATTTCATGGCTGCAGTCACCATCTGCGGTGATTTTGGAGCCCAGAAAAATAAAGTCAGCCACTGTTTCCACTGTTTCCCCATCTATTTGCCATGAAATGATGGGACCTGATGCCATGATCTTAGTTGTCTGAATGTTGAGCTTTAAGCCAACTTTTTCACTCTCCTCTTTCACTTGCATCAAGAGGCTCTTTAGTTCTTCTTTACTTTCTGCCATAATGGTGGTGTCATCTGCATATCTCAGGTTATTGATCTTTCTCTCAGCAATCTTGATTCCAGCCTGTGCTTCCTCCAGCCCAGCGTTTCTCATAATGTACTCTACATAGAAGTTAAATAAGCACGGTGACAATATACAGCCTTGACGTACTCCTTTTCCTATTTTGGAACCAGTCTGTTGTTCCATGTCCAGTTCTAACTGTTGCTTCCTGACCTGTATACAGGTTACTCAAGAGGCAGATCAGGTGGTCTGGTATTCCCATCTCTTGAAGAATTTTCCACAGTTTGTTGTGATCCACACAGTCAAAGGCTTTGGCATAGTCAATAAAGCAGAAATAGATGTTTTTCTGGAAATCTTGCATTTTCGATGGTCCAGCAAATGTTGGCAATATGATCTCTGGTTCTTCTGCCTTTTCTAAAACCAGCTTGAACATCTGGAAGTTCACAGTTCATGTATTACTGAAGCCTGGCTTGGAGAATTTTGAGCATTACTTTACTAGCATGTGAGATGAGTACAGTTGTGTGGTAGTTTGAGCATTCTTTGACATTGCCTTTCTTAGGGATTGGAATGAAAACTGACCTTTTCCAGTCCTGTGGCCACTGCTGAGTTTTCCAAAGTTGCTGGCATATTGAGTGCAGCACTTTCACAGCATCATTAGCTACACAAATGAACACTTTTCCCATTTCTTCCTAAAAATCATTCAAAAGCAGCAAAGGAAATGGAAAAATTAAAAGAAAACTAATTTATGGCAAAGTTATAATCCCTAGATTACATCATGTATAAGGGCTACTTTAAGCAGCCAAGATCCAGTTGAAGACAAGTGGAAGAAGCAGAGACAGAGCTGATAATCTCAGTAGAGAGACTGCACAGAGGCAGGAACTCTCAGAGCACCAGCCAGACTACATTTTCATAGTTTTGCAGATAAACTCTTTCACCGAAAACAATGGAAAATGCTAGATCTATATATATATACACATATGTGTTTGTGTGTGTGTGTGTATTTTAAATTCCAACACATTGAAAGTATGTAAGAGCTGATAATCCAGTGGGGAATTTAAAGGCCAATTTTTGGATGAGAGCCTGTAACCAAAGGGATAAATAGAATTTTAAAACACCAAACCTGCTGATGCCCTTCGGACATTTGCTAATATGCACAGGAGCAATGGCTTCAGGGCTGGAGGTACTAAAGTCTAGCCCTGGAGCCCACCTAGGATGGGAGATTTACAAGGAAGTCTTCCATATGTAACAGATATTATGCCTGCCAATACAATTTTTCCTTTTTACTGTAAGTATAAGCGATTAAAATTCCCAGCTCCTTTGCAGTTAGTTAGGTTCATTTGACTAGCTCTGGCCAATTAAAAAAAAAAAATGAGCAGAAATAATACATTTAATTTCTCCCGTAGAATTCTCAAATCTTTTTTTCCCTGCCAAGCAAAAGACTTTCTAGATGATGGCACCTCAATCAGCCTGAATCCCAGAGGATCTCTGTGGAAGAATGCCGAAACTTCACCAGAAAGCTAAAGAAACTTTTGTGTGAGTAGGAAATACACCTTTATGTGTCAAACCACTGAGATTTTAGGAGCTGTATGTTATCACTGGAATGCAAAACTAGGAAGTCAAGAAACACCTGGAGTAACAGGCAAATTTGGACTTGGAGTACAGAATGAAGCAGGGCAAAGGCTAAAAGAGATTTGCCAAGAGAACACACTGGTCATAGCAAACACCCTCTTCCAACAACACAAGAGAAGACTCTACCATGGACTTCACCAGATGGTCAATACTGAAATCAGATTGATTATATTCTTTGCAGCCAAAGATGGAGAAGCTCTATACAGTCAGCAAAAACAAGACCGGGAGCTGACTATGGTGCAGATCATGAGCTCCTTGTTGTCAAGTTCAGACTTAAATTGAAGAAAGTAGGGAAAACCACTAGACCATTCACATATGACCTAAATCAAATCCCTTATGATTATACAGTGGAAGTGACAAATAGATTTAAAGGATTAGATTTGATAGAGTGCCTGAAACTATGGACAGAGGTTCCTGACATTGTACAGGAGGCAGGGATTAAGATCATCCCCAAGAAAAAGAAATGCAAAAGGCAAAATAGCTGTCTGAGGAGGCCTTGAAAATAGCTGTGAAAAGAAGGGACGTGAAAAGCAAAGGAGAAAAGGAAAGATATACCCATTTGAATGAAGAGCTCCAAAGAATAGCAAGGAGAGATAAGAAAGCCTTCCTCAGTGACCAATGCAAAGAAACAGAGGAAAACAAAAGAATGGGAAAGACTAGAGATCTCTTCAAGAACATCAGAGATACCAAGGGAACATTTCATGCAAAGATGGGCTCAATAAAGGACAGAAATGGTATGGACCTAACAGAAGCAGAAGATATTAAGAAGAGGTGGCAAGAATACACAGAAGAACTATACAAAAAAGATCTTCATGACCCAGATAACCATGAAGGTGTGGTCACTCATCTAGACCCACACATGCTGGAATGCAAAGCCAAGCAGGCCTGAGGATGCATCGCAACAAACACACCTAGTGGAGGTGATGGAATTCCAGTTGAACTGCTTCAAATCCTGAAAGATAATGACGTTAAAGTATTGCAGTCAATATGCCAGCAACTTTGGAAAACTCAGCAGTGGCCACAGGACTGGAAAAGTCAGTTTTCATTCCAATCCCTAAGAAAGGCAATGCCAAAGAATGTTCAAACTACCACACAATTGCACTCATCTCACACGCTAGCAAAGAAACACTCAAAATTCTCCAAGCCAGGCTTCAACAGTACATGAATCATGAACTTCCAGATGTTCAAGCTGGATTTAGAGAGGGCAGAGGAACCAGAGATCAAATTGCCAACATCCACTGGATCATGAAAGAGCAAGAGAGTCCCAGAAAAGCATCTACTTCTGCTTTACTGACTATGCCAAAGCCTTTGACTGTGTGGATCACAACAAACTGTGGAAAATTCTTCAAGAGATGGGAATACCAGACCACCTGACATTCCTCCTGAGAAATCTGTATGCAGGTCAGGAAGCAACAGTTAGGACTGGACATGGAACAACAGACTGGTTCCAAATTGGGAAAGGAATACAACAAGGCTGTATATTGTCACCCTGCTTATTTAACTTATATGCAGAGTACATCATGTGAAATGCTGGGCTGGATGAAGCACAAGCTGGAATCAAGATTGCCGGGAGAAATATCAATAACCTCAAATACACAGATGACACCACCCTTATGGCAGAAAGTGAAGAGGAACTAAAGAGCCTCTTGATGCAAGTGAAAGAGGAGAGTGGAAAAGTTGGCTTAAAGTTCAACATTCAGAAAACTAAGAGCATGGCATCCGGTCCTGTCAGTTCGTGGCAAATAGATGGGGAAACAATGGCAACAGTGACAGAATGTTTTTAGGGGCTCCAAAATCACTGCAAATGGTGACTGCAGCCATGAAATTAAAAGATGCTTGGTCCTTGGAAAAAAAGCTATGACCAACATAGACAGCATATTAAAAAGCAGAGACATTACTTTGCCAACAAAGGTCTGTCTAGTAAAAACTATGGTTTTTCTGGTAGTCATGTATGGATGTGAGAGTTGGACCATAAAGCTGAGTGCCAAAGAATTGATGCTTTTGAACTATGGTATTGGAGAAGACTCTTGAGAGCCCCTTGCAATGCAAGGAGATCCAACCAGTCCATCTTAAAGGAAATCAGTCCTGAATATTCATTGGAAGGACTGATGCTGAAGCTGAAACTCCAATACTTGGGCCACCTGATCCGAAGAACTGACTCATTTGAAAAAACCCTGATGCTGGGAAAGATTGAGGGCAGGAGGAGAAGGGGACGAGAGAGGATGAGATGGTTGGATGGCATCACCGACTCAGTGGACATGAGTGAGCAAGCTCTGGGTGTTGGTAATGGACAGGGAGGCCTGGCATGCTGCAGTCCATGGGGTCACAGAGTTGGACACAACCGAGCAACTGAAATTAACTGATATACAAATGTACACATATTTTCAAACACTGTAGGGGAAGGACAAGTAATTCCTTCACTTTGAAAACTAAAACTAATGGGCCATCTTTAGTTATCCATGTGAATCCTAGGAGTTAGGACAACCTGCTCTAGAAAACTTTCCCTGGTCCAATAGGCCTAAGTGCTCCTCTTAGATGTCTCCAGAGCACTCTGCTTACTCCAGTCCTAGCAAGTATTACATTACACAGTAATTGCCCAGCAAGACTCCTCTGAGGGTAATGTGATTTATTATAAGTCTTATTACTGTCTCACAGTAATCTTGACCTCCTAAGGGCAGGGAGAATGTCTTATTCACTGTCAAATCTGAAACCCAGTTGATGCCATTCATAAGAGATCTCTTTATTTGCTGCTAAGTCACTTCAATCATGTTCGACTCTGTGCGACCCCCTAGACAGCAGCCTACCAGGCTCCCCTGTCCCTGGGATTCTCCAGGCAAGAACACTGGAGTGGGTTGCCATTTCCTTCTCCAATGCACGAAAGTGAAAAGTGAAAGTGAAGTCACTCAGTCGTGTCTGACCCTCAGCGACCCCATGGCCTGCAGCCCACCAGGCTCCTCCATCCATGGGATTTTCCAGGCAAGAGTACTGGAGTGGGGTGCCATTGCTTTATTTAGAAAAAAACATTTTTTTTTTGAGGGGGTAGGGGTTATTTGGTATTTTGCTTTTTGTTTTCAAAAGCTCATTTCATGCTTCTGGGTCCTGGCTGAACAGCTCAGTGTTTTCCCAAGTGTTCTAAAAATTGTGACAAATGATTCACAAATTTTAAATTCAAAATATTCTTCCTACCACTTTCTATAAAAGGAAGATAAATTCTTTGCAATAAATAAATGAAATTATATTAATTCTTCCATTTGGTTGAACCTGGAACTATCTGATTGAGGATTTAACATCTCAATAAATAAACATAATTTTTCTGTGAATAATTACCTTTGTTAATGCATCAAAACTTAGTGTGATCAAAATATAATACTTAGTGTGACTAATATCACTTAAAATGTAATTGTATTTCAAAATTAAATATTATAAACAGTAATAGAAGATGTGTCTATTTAAAGCAGCAAAATTTATTCAGAAATTTTTCAAAACACCACAAAATCTTTTGTTCGCCAAATCTCTACACAAGATTTTTATTTTCTATCTGTGATACCTAAGGTCAATTTTTTAAAATTATTTTTTAAAGATTCAGTTTTTTTTTTTAATTTATCTTTGGCTCTTCTGGGTCTTTATTGCTTTATTGCTATGTGCAGGCTTACTCTAGTTGTGAGGAGCAGGGGCTACTCTGTTGAGATTCTCAGGCTTCTCACTGTACTGGTTCCTCTTGTTGTGAAGCATGGGCTTTAGGCACGTGGGCTTCAGTAGCTGCAGCTCCTGGGCTCCAGTGAGCTGGCTCAGTAGTAGTGGCACACTGGCTTAGTTGCTTCACAGTGTGTGTGATCTTCCTGGACCACCCATGTCACTTGCATTGGCAGGCAGATTCTTAACCACTGAACCACCAGGGAAATTCCTAAGGTCAATTTTTGAAAACTGCATGTGTGGGTGCCAGTTGGGTGGAAGAGCGGGGAAGTTTAAAGTCAAAATAATAGCTAATGTAGGAAATCATCAATATATTCAGTTCTCTTCAGTTGCTCAGTCATGTCAGACTCTTTGCGACCCCATGGACTGCAGCATGCCAGGCCTCCCTGTCCATCACCAACTCCTGGAGCTTACCCAAACTCATGTGGGTTGAGTCAGTGATGCCATCCAACCATCTCATCCTCTCTCGTCCCCTTCTCCTCCTGTCCTCAATCTTTCCCAGCATCAGGGTTTTTTCAAATGAGTCAGTTCTTCAGATCAGGTGGCCCAAGTATTGGAGTTTCAGCTTCAGCATCAGTCCTTCCAATGAATATTCAGGACTGATTTCCTTCAAGATGGACTGGTTGGATCTCCTTGCATTGCAAGGGGCTCTCAAGAGTCTTCTCCAATACCATAGTTCAAAAGCATCAATTCTTTGGCACTCAGCTTTATGGTCCAACTCTCACATCCATACATGACTACCAGAAAAACCATAGTTTTTACTAGACAGACCTTTGTTGGCAAAGTAATGTCTCTGCTTTTTAATATGCTGTCTATGTTGGTCATAGCTTTTTTTCCAAGGACCAAGCATCTTTTAATTTCATGGCTGCAGTCACCATTTGCAGTGATTTTGGAGCCTCTAAAAACATTCTGTCACTGTTGCCATTGTTTCCCCATCTATTTGCCACGAACTGACAGGACCGGATGCCATGCTCTTAGTTTTCTGAATGTTGAACTTTAAGCCAACTTTTCCACTCTCCTCTTTCACTTGCATCAAGAGGCTCTTTAGTTCCTCTTCACTTTCTGCCATAAGGGTGGTGTCATCTGTGTATTTGAGGTTATTGATATTTCTCCCGGCAATCTTGATTCCAGCTTGTGCTTCATCCAGCCCAGCATTTCACATGATGTACTCTGCATATAAGTTAAATAAGCAGGGTGACAATATACAGCCTTGTTGTATTCCTTTCCCAATTTGGAACCAGTCTGTTGTTCCATGTCCAGTCCTAACTGTTGCTTCCTGACCTGCATACAGATTTCTCAGGAGGAATGTCAGGTGGTCTGGTATTCCCATCTCTTGAAGAATTTTCCACAGTTTGTTGTGATCCACACAGTCAAAGGCTTTGGCATAGTCAGTAAAGCAGAAGTAGATGCTTTTCTGGGACTCTCTTGCTCTTTCATGATCCAGTGGATGTTGGCAATTTGATCTCTGGTTCCTCTGCCTTCTCTAAATCCAGCTTGAACATCTGGAAGTTCATGATTCATGTACTGTTGAAGCCTGGCTTGGAGAATTTTGAGCGTTTCTTTGCTAGCGTGTGAGATGAGTGCAATTGTGTGGTAGTTTGAACATTCTTTGGCATTGCCTTTCTTTGGGATTGGAATGAAAACTGACCTTTCCCAGTCCTGTGGCCACTGCTGAGTTTTCCAAAGTTGCTGGCATATTGACTGCAGCACTTCCACAGCATCATTTTTTAGGATTTGAAATAGCTCAACTGAAATCCCATCACTTCCATTAACATCAATATATTAATGGATTATATTTTAAACTTGTGTTATAAATTTGGGTATTTGGAATTTAGAATTCATTCTTCACTGCAGTAACTTTCTATAGGACACAGTATTATATAAATATCTACAAAATAAGATGGGACATAGTAGATATCTATGGGATTATTGGGCTTCCCTGATGGCTCAGATAGTAAAGAATCTGCTTGCAATGCAGGAGACTCAGGTTTGACTCAGATGTGTTGGGGAAGATCCTCTGGAGAGGGGAATGGCTACCTACTTCAGTATTCTTCTCTGGAGAAAACCAGGGACAGAGGAGCTTGGTAGGCCACAGTCCATGGGGTCATAAAGAGGCAGATATGACTGAGCAACTAAGCATACATAGGATTATCAGCCTAGCATTCCTTCTTTCTCCTGGGAATGTCCATTGTGCCCTATGGCTATTGGTGAGCTGCCATTTTCTACCTAACCTTGACCAGTCAGATGACCCGAAACAGATACTTGGCCCAATAATGGACATCTGACCTGAAATTTTAAAATTCAGAACTTAAACTATCTTAAAACCAACTTTTTTGTTGGTTGAAGATCTAAGTTATAAATTACAGAAACATAGTGGCCATGTTTCCCATAGTCTTCAGTGATAAAATGAGGGAAAACAAAGAGGAGGAGAGAGGAGAAGTGAAGCAAGACCTGGAGGCAGTAGCATCCCTTACAGCTGTTTTTCCCTAGGTTGAGCTGCATCCCTGCACTTCTTACCTAGTGATCAACCATTCTATGAATATCATGACCTAATTCATTTCCTTCCTTCCTTACGCTAGTGCAAGCTGAGTATTTGTCAACTGCAGTCTGATCAGTACACACAGAAAATAGTACTGATGAGGTGGCTTCTCAGGCCAACTCAGAGAAGTTTATCAAACAGTGCTCATTCTAGTGCTATTGAAAACCTTGAGCCCTGAGCCTGGGTATCCTGGGGTCCATAAGATTGAACCTCTCCTTATCAAAATATCACTAAGCCCCACCCTCACACCCTACACATCCTTACCTAGAAAAGGACCATCATTACGGGAAAGAAAGCTGGTGAAAAAGCACATGTGACTCTCTGTGAGGAAGAGTGCAGCAGCATTATGACAAGGCTCTGGTGACTCCTGCAGCCCAGGAGAGAGATGGTCCCAAGAACAGGAGGGAGTTGGCTCTGGCAGAGGTACTTGTATACAGCAGTGATCTTTTCTAATCCAAATATACCCACATGAGGAAATGCCTGTCCTATAATATCTGCCCTACAGGTCAAGGGTTCATCTTGCAAGTAAAACTGTTTTATTTTGGCCATCAGGTAAATTAAGCAAAACCTCACACAAAGGTCAAGGTACAATTTTATAACCACTGGTTTTCAGAAAATGAATTTGGTTGGGATTTCACAAAGAGAGAATACCACTGAAAGAAAAATACAGTCAGGACAAAAAGATGCAGAATGTCCTGCATCATCCTGAAAAATAGAAAATAAGATGTTTCCCTCCCCAAAACTACTACTTTCAAAAGCATTTGTGAGTATGTGCGTATGTTGAGGAATAAGAATGTAGCACCAAGATTAAAAATAACCATCGCGTAGGACCTGCCGTTATAGAACACAGACAAGAGTGAAAGGGTGGTTAGACTAAATGAATGTGAATAGCATCATTCTTCTTATCCAACATAAACTGGCAATTAAAAAGATATTTTAAAAAGATCCATAATAAACCATGAAGAATGACTCAGACTATGAAAGAGATGAAGTATTGTGTTTAAATTCTGATCATTTAGAGAATGTTTGCTCCAAGGGAAAAGCTGTAGAAAGCGATATCAAATTTTTTAAAGTACTTTTACTTTATTCTTACTATGAACATAATATACATTCATTATGGAAAATGTAAAAGTGGCAAATAGGAAAAAAGAAAAGGACAAATAATCCATAAATCCACCATCCAGTAATAAAATATCTTGTGTTGCATAGTAAATATCTTTCAGCCTCTTTCCAATGCATATAGACATATATTTTTAACAAAAGAATTTATTACATGCTGTTTCTTTCTTTTACTTAAAATGAGATTATATTTTCAAATATTACCCTTTACATTTTTCTTATTCTAATAAATCAGAGGCATCCACATTTGCACTGGGAAGATCTAAGACTGTTTCAGATATTAAGAAAAATAAAGTGTTGATGATTAACTTCTGAGTAACAATAAATTCCTTTAGTCCTGCTGCTGCTGCTGTTTAGTCGCTAAATTGTGTCCAACTCTTTGTGACCCCATGGACTATAGCCCGCCAGGCTCCTCTGTACATGGGTTTTCCCAGGCAAGGACACTGGAGTGGGTTGCCATTCCCTTCTCCGGAGGACTTTCCCAACCCAGGGATCGAACCTGCATCTCCTGTTTGGCAGGCAGATTCTTTACCACTGAGCCACCAGGGAAGCCCTCTTTAGTCCTGGGTCAGATGGTTTTATTGAAAGTCAGGAGCTGTTAAGAAATAAAAGGGCTAAATTTCTTAAACTTTGAGAGTCAGTAGGCCAGCTACAGGACCACTATGTTCTGGGATGAGGTACCCCTACCACCGTGCTACTACCAACCTAAGTCAGGGGACAGGGGAGGATGAGCTGACATGGGGATCTATAGTGCTAAGGAGAGCCAAAATGGAAATGACTCTGTAAGCAGACCCCTCAGGTCTTCAACGAACCAAGTGGATTAGTCAAAAATTCACCAATAGCTAGGACAGAAGTTGGATAAAGGATGAGGTGAGCAAGAACAAGGACCCACATGTAGATCTGGGAGACTCACTGCCCCATCACCAAAATACCATATAACTTCAGTCCCTCATGCACACACAGATCACACCAGGAAAAGGAGAGGGTGGAGGAGGTAGGACTCAGAAGATTGGGCACTGTTCTGAAAGAGACTATTTTAATCTAAAACAAACTGTTTAAACTCAGAGATAGAGAAATCCTTTAATTGGCATGTTTGAATTTTTCTCTAGTAACCAACAGTTGAAAAACCTTGAGGATCAGTTTTAGAAAACAAATTTTATATATGTATCTGTTTACATGAAAATTTCTAATTCTGCTATCGACTAGATAGTAAATATATTTCCACGTCATTGATCTACTATCAGTTCAGTTCAGTTCAGTCGCTCAGTCATGTCCGACTCTTTGTGACCCCATGAATTGCAGCACGCCAGGCCTCCCTGTCCATCACCAACTCCCGGAGTTCACCCAAACTCTTGTCCATCAAGTCGGTGATGCCATCCAGCCATCTCATCTTCTGTCATCCCCTTCTCCTCCTGCCCCCAATCCCTCCCAGCATCAGAGTCTTTTCCAATGAGTTAATACTTTGCATGAGTTGGCCAAAGTATTGAAGTTTCAGCTTTAGCATCATTCCTTCCAAAGAACACCCAGGACTGATCTCCTTTAGAATGGACTGGTTGGATCTCCTTGCAGTCCAGGGGACTCTCAAGAGTCTTCTCCAACACCACAGTTCAAAAGCATCAATTCTTCGGCGTTTGGCTTTCTTCACAGTCCAACTCTCACATCCATACATGACCACTGGAAAAACCATAGCCTTGACTAGGTGGACCTTTGTTGGCAAAGTAATATCTCTGCTTTTGAATATGCTATCTAGGTTGGTTATAACTTTCCTTCCAAGGAGTAAGTGTCTTTTAATTTCATGGCTGCAGTCACCATCTGCAGTGATTTTGGAGACCCCCAAAATAAACTCTGACACTATTTCCACTGTTTCCCCATCTATACTATCACATCATCTTAAATGGTCACACACTATTATAACTTGAAATGTTTTTTAAAGCCCCAGTTAAGACACAACTACTGAGCTTGTGCACTCTAGAATCTGTGCCCTACAACAAGAGAAGCCCATGTATTGCAACTAGAGATATGTCCTTGCACCATCACAAGAGAAGGCCCGCACCCTGCAATGAAGACCCAGCACAGCCAAATTTTTTTTTTAAGTATGAGTTAAGAAATTAGAATGCCTCTTTAAAATGTGACTATCATTTGTCCCTATACTAAAAATTTCCTAAGTACCCGTTATTCATGTACCTGTCATTAACAGTATATTCCTGGTAATTCGTGTACTACATCTAGGAAGAGTACATGTTTAGCTTCCATTTTTAAATTCTTTACCATTCTAATCAAAGCCTAATGTTTTATAGTCCTCTAATCTCACCTCTACAGAAGTGACCAAACATGCTTCAGGGTCATCCTGCTGTATCAGGATCAGGGCTGTGCACGTGCAGAAACACAGAGGGACTTAGAGATTTATTATGCCAAACCAATTAAGTCAGGAAGACAAAGATTAAAACCACATAATATCACTTATATATGGAATCTAAAATAGGACACAAATGAACATTTCTATGAAACAGACTCACAGAGTACACACTTGTGGTTGCCAAGGGGGAGGGCGCTGAGGGGAAGGAAGGATTGGGAATTTGGGATTAGCTAGATGCAAACTATTATATGCAAGATAGACAACCAACAAGGTCCTACTGTATAGCACAGGGAACTATATTCAATACCATGTAATAAATCATAATGGAAAAGAATTTGAAAAAAGAATATATGTAAAACTGAGTCACTTTTCTGTACAGCAGAAATTAACACAATATTGTAAATCAACTATGTATAATTTAATTTAAAAAAAATTTAAGGGTCAGGACTGTGAAAATCAGCTCTGGATTTATTATGGATTTGCATTATCCTGTAGTCCTTTACCTTAGGGCCTTTTTAAAATATAAAATAGAGGCCCCCAGCCTGCAATGCCTTTTGTGTTTGTGTGTGTGTCCTTTCTATCTGCTCATTTGTTCATTTCTTTGATAAACATTATTTGAGCACCAACTGTGTTCTTATAATTTACCGTGAGGCTTGCTCTTCTCACTTCTCATTACTGACCAAAAAAGCTCTTTAAATTCGCTTCTCTTTCCTCTCCATATAACCAAACATTTAAAATGCACAAAAGAAGAGTTAAAAGCTTTTGACTGAGGGTCTAAGTTGTTAAAGTAAAAGAATGGAGGCTTGCTGGAAGAGGAAGCATTTATGGATTTCAACAGAGGCAGGCAGCAACATGTGGTTACTAAAGAGCTTTCTTTATTTTCTTTGCCTTTTTATCCTGAGTGTGTGTTGGAGATGTGAGAAGATGGGATTGATGGATAGAGAAGATCTGTTTAACTCTAGCTTGGTCCTTAGCAGTGCGAAGGACTCTAAAGACTTCCAGGTTAGTCCACAAGAAAACTGCTGATTAAATGTAAGAACATACAGCACATTACAAAATTTATCTCTATTTTCTAATTATCATACTAATGATATCCTAGTGCTTTGAAACTGGATTCTCCTCTGAATGTGAAGTACCTTGAATTCATATGAACTCCTTGTTCAAACAGCACAATAGAATATAAGTCTGAAGAGCATCATAGAAAGTTCTTTAATTTCTTTCCCCTGCCCAAATGGTTTTCTGTAAAAAATTTTAAAAGTATCAAATTCCCTACCCTACAATTATCACCATATTTTAATTTTTCTTCCTTTCTCCCCTTTCTCTTTCTGTTTTCTTCCTATAATGGGGGTGGTGGGGCAGGAGAGTAAAATACCCTTTAATTTAGGACTCAGGCAGGAGAGAGAAGTAATTGAAATTACAAATATATAAAATTAACCTGAGTGAGTCCTTAAAACTCTTTAAATGTCACCATGGAGACCAGAGCATGAACTGTCTCCATGGAGACTTGAATTTTTTTGGCTCATCACTTACTGCTGCTGCTGCTACTAAATTGCGTCAGTCCTGTCCAACTCCATGCGACCCCATAGATGGCAGCCCACCAGGCTCCTCCGTCCCCAGGATTCTCCAGGCAAGAACACTGGAGTGGGTTGCCATTTCCTTCTCCAATGCATGAAAGTGAAAAGTGAAAGCGAAGTCGTTCAGTCGCGACCAACTCTTCACGACCCCATGGAATGTAGCCCACCAGGCTCCTCTGGCCATGGGATTCTCCAGGCAAGAGTACTGGAGTGGGTTGCCATTGCCTTCTCCCATCACTTACTACCATATGTCAATTTGGCCAAGGAAAAAGAGATAAGTATAATAAACAAATAAGAACTAGCCTCACACTAGAGAATTTATTAAGGGCAAATCTAGTTGTCCTGGTTCTTAGTATTTAATTATTCCAATGAGTGGGAAGATATTCTAAGAGGAAACTTCCCCTCAACTCATAATTTCCAATGGAAACTTCTGACGATATAGCTCCATAAATGCTACAGGAATGAATAGAGAAAGATAATTTCTAGAAAAAATCTTTCTCATTCAGAAGAATCAAGGTATAATGCAAGTGATATGCCCCTCTATTCACCATTCCAACTGCAAGAAGACAAGGCTGCTATACAATTTCTTATCTAGTAATGGACCAGAAACACTTTTAACAACTATTCTGGGTATTTCAGCTTATCATGTCTATTAAACACAACTGTTTTTAATGTGTAGTGAAGTCAAACAGACTTGCATTACATTCTGCATAAAAAGGAACACAGGAATCACTTAAATGTTTATTGAGAGGTACCTCAGAATTTCTCCCAGTTAGATTATATTTTGCAAACCTATAGGCACAGTCCCTTAGTTGATCAACTACTCAACTGAGAGGCCACAAAATGATTATTTTATTTTATATTTTACTTTATGCCACACCATGAAACATGCAGAATCTTAGTTCCCTGACCAGGGATTAAACCTGTGGCCCCTGCAGTGGAAGCATGGAGTCTTAACCACTGAACCACTATTGACGTACCCTCAAATGGTGTATTTTAGATAGTAGGTGTTCATCAATTAATCACTAACATAAGGTTAAAACTCAATAAAAGTCTTTTAAAAATTCAATAAAAGTTTTAATATATAACAAAATAAGTCAAAAGAAAACAAACAGTGATGACCAGAATACATAAAAACAAAATGGTCAATGACATTTATTCATCTAGAAATTTATACAATTTGAACTTTATATAGTTTTTTTAGGACAGATCTTGGTGAACGGATATGGAAGGAAAACAAGGATGCCAGCAGCACAGCCAGCTCAGAGAAATGCAAATGTTTCTCAGATTTGACAATTGATTCTCATTATTTGAGGCTGTTATGTTCTAAAAAGACACAAACAATTAGAAAATACTGAATCATTGTTCCTAGGGGAAATACAGGATTAGGTTCCTAGGAGCCTCAGGTCACATTTTCATCAACTAATCAATACATGACCCAGTTTTATGTGTGTCCCTGGTTTAAACACAACTTGTTTAATATATGTTGTTGACTCACTAACATTGAAATTACAGCCAATAGCATTGTAACTCAAGTCCGAATGAAGTTTACGTAACACACATACTTTCTTCATGAGGCACATAACAGCCTTCTTGCACTTAGGAATATTAGACAGCACTTCAGCACTATGTTTGGGGGCCACCTTAACAATAATATCACCAACAAAATTTACAAAAATGCAAAAAACATGGCACTAAGTAGACTGTGAAAAGAATACTTGTTTACAGGAAGAGGAGCTAAAACAAGAAGGCAGAGTGTCTGACATCAACTGAGACTATGTGTGTGGGATGATTCAAATTTTTTGCCTCTCAGCACATGTCCATGAATGACCATGAATGCACTGCAAGTAATGATTGGGGTTACATATAAATTTTTGCAAGGAATTTGCAAATATAGAATCTACAAGGAATGAGATCAACTGTATTTACCAACTAGAGAGAACCTCTTCTATTTCCCTCTGACACTGCTTCTTCCTATTACATTGTTCTTGTCTATTCTCTTTTGTGTACCTATAGAACCCCTATTCTTCCTTCTAAACCTTGCTCAGAAAGCCATATGCACACTAACCACCCCCTCCTATTACATTTGCCTCTTACACTCATCTCTATTTTGCACAAATCAAATTATACTGAATTGACATTCTACTTTATTGGCCAGTGAAATTCATTGAGGTCAATGATCATGTCCTAATACATGTATATAATCTTTACTGTGTTTACCTGCTAGGCTATCTGTCAAAAGATGCTTCACATATAATACCTTGTTTAATCTTAATAATACTATCAACCCCATTTTACAGAGGCCTAGAACAGTGATGTCACTTACCATATCACAAGGTGCAGAACTGGTATTGAAACCTAAAATCCAAGCTTTTAATCATTATATTATGCTAAATAAATATTAGTTACTATGTACGATTGACTCCTTAATATGCACAGGCATGGTATTAAATGCTTTATATAAATTATCTCATTAAACCACTTTATCCATCTCTGTATCTCCAACACATAGCAAAGTCCATGACATAAAAATATTTGTTGGGTTGAATTTATTTCTTCCTGCTCCCAAACCTTCTTTCTAAAACCAACAACATGAGAACTCTCTACAGTTCCAGCAGTGATCAGAATGACTTTCAGTTACACCACCCTTTTCTCCCAGCAAGATCCTCATCCTCTTTCTCATACATATTTTTCTGTGTTTTGTTACTGATGTCTGTGATGACCACAGGGAAAATCTTCAAAGCAAAAGAGGTACAGAAGGGAGCAGAAGCACTGTCCACTTGAAAAATGCCTTTCTCCTTAACAACAATTTCTGGCAGTGATTTACTTTATGACCTAAATCCTTATGGAGTAACAGAATCATGGAAGAGTTAAGTGTTTTGCCTGAGGCCTGTGGGGTAACCCCTCTATGAGGCTAAAGAGGATTTTTCTACTTCCCAGTGTAGGTTTTGATTTCAAATTAATATAACCTGTCATAGTGAGTTCAAAGTAGGCAAAGCGTTGGTTTTAGGGATAAGAAGTGAAAGCAAGGGAGAAAGCTCATGGGAAGGGGAGGAGGCTATAAAAATTCGCAAAGCAGAAACAACAGGAGTCACATGCATTACATGAATGAAGGGATCAAGGAAAGTTCAGCCCTGGGCTAGAGTCAAAATTATTTTCTTTCAAAAGTGAACGTATAAAGAGGACAAGATACGAAATTTCATTTCAGATCTTCCTCTTCCCCAGAATATCCCAAATAATCCAGAAACAATAATTCTCAACAATACAGCCAGGAAAATTGACCCAAAGGACAGAATTCTAAATGCTCTAAAAGGCCTCATTTTTTTCCTCCCAATTATATGTGTCATGTTTTTGCTACTGGGCACTGTTATATTTAATGAACAGCAGAATCTCTAAGTGAATTCCAAGCCCAAAACTTAAGGCAGGGAAGTAAATGTTTCCTGAGGTCAGGCAAGAAGTCAAAATTACCAAAGAAAGGAGTAGACTCATCTTAAACAGTAGCCAGTGTTCAACTCCCCAGTACATTCATAGTTGCCAGAAAGAATAAAATTCTTTGTTGCCAAGGCTTTCATCTTTTCAAAAGAAGACACAATTCTCTGTTTCCATGTGAAATCTTCTGGTTTTAAATGTGGTGAATTAATTTAAAAGAAAAAATGTAAACACAGTGCATGTCAAATAAACTATGTTTGCTGGTTTACCCAGTGGGGGACACAGGGAATATTTTAGGGACCTCTTTCAAATCATTCATTGTGTTTCACTGCCCCCAAGAAATGGCAGTCCTGAGGCCATCCTCTGAACAGACATCTCCTCCTGTGCCTTGGTCTCCTAACAGACTCTGCCATGATTCCCTGGCCTCTGCAGATACCCTCCACCTCCACTCTCTGTGTGGGTGATCTGTGACCTCTGGCAGACAGGGTCTGGTGGCAGCAGGTCTCCGTGTGTGCTAGGGAGCTGCTCTTGGAGGCCTCTTTTACCTCTCGTCCGCCCTGCCCAAACTCTCAATCCTACACTCTCCATTTCTCCTTTGAAGATCTGTTTCCCTTTCTTTTCTCTCTTCTGATTTCTCTCTCTTGAATGATGTTTTTCTTTATCTGCTCTTCTTTTCCTCTTTTCTTATTCTTTCCTGTTTATTTCATGCTCTTCACCCTCGTCCTCTGTCTCTTACTCTCCTTTCCTCCTCTGTCCCCCATCACTTCCCTTCTTCTCCATCTCCCAGCACCTAGGAACCCGAAGAGAGCTCGCTCACCAGGAATGCACCAATACTGGCTTCGAGTATTTCTTGTGATGGGAGCGGAGGGTTAGGGAGCCCTTGCGCTCCATTAAGTCCGTGGGTCCGAGTTCCAAACAGTATTGTCCATGGCTGCACCATTCCTGGCAGGAACTGTCAGAGCTATCCATGGCAGCCCTGACACAGACCTCGAAGGATTTCTCTCTGTACCTATCCTGTTCCCTGTGCTGACACAGTCCAAGATTCGGCGTCTCTCATCTCCTTAGCAACCTGGAGCGGGGGGGGGTTGGGGTGGGGGGTGGGGGTGGGGGGTCAGTGGAGGGGCGGGGTCAATGGAGGGGCGGGGCCAATAGAGAGGCTGCTGCAGCTGCTAAGTCGCGTCAGTAGTGGTCGACTCTGTGCGACCCCATAGACGGCAGCCCACCAGGCTCCCCCATCCCTGGGATTCTCCAGGCAACAACAGTGAAGTGGGGTGCCATTTCCTTAATGCATGAAAGTGAAAAATGAAAGTGAAGTCGCTCAGTCGTGTCCGACTCCCAGCGACCCTGTGGACTGCAGCCCACCAGGCTCCTCCGTCCATGGGATTTTCCAGGCAAGAGTACTGGAGTGGGGTGCCACTGCCTTCTCCACTCAAAAAGAAAGTCACTCAGTCGTGTCCGACTCTTTGCGAGAGGCCGATCCCTCTAACTTAACAGCTCTGGTTTCCTAGACAGTGTACGCAATTACTGATTAGGAATAAACTACACTCCCCAGAGTGCAGTGAGAGGAGTGAGCAGGCTACCTACAGCTTGGGAGGGACAACTGCATCCTGGGATATGTAGTTTCACCCTCCTAACAGCCTATCCCTTTGAGTGCACGGAGTTAAGCAAGAGCGCTGGGTCAGTTAAGGCCTACGTGGACCTGAGCCCCTGGCCGGTCTGTTCTGGCTGTCCTTGGGGAGGTTTCTCTTTACCATTCATCATCTGTTGCCACCACACCTTCTGCTTACAAGTTACATAAATTTGACTAAAAGGGAGCTAGAGAACACCCCTCAAACCATAAAATATGTCTTTTCCGTACAACTTTTCTGAGAAAGAGCCTTAGTCTTCAATACATTCCAGAAGTTTCTTGTGTAAGACCACATTACGCAAGCTTAAAAACACAAGAGATATTTCACATTACAAATAGATTCTCTAGTTCTCAAAAGATTTATCATGGTATGCCTAATAGTGTTCTGGATTAGATTTTACAAATTTGAATACACACAACTACTAAGCGCTTTTCTGTGGCCTGCAGTGCCCAGTGTGGGCACCTGTGGTATGTGTAGGCCCCTATTTTACTGACAGTCACAGTTAAACCACATTTCTTAGAACCAAATAAATAGCCCACTGTCATCTGCCTAGTGCTAGTAGAGCACTGATTGGTATTTTAGCTCTTTACTTCTTGAAGGAATGAAAAGAAAATCGGAAGTGTAAACAAGATCCACGCTAAGCTCAATTCTGTCCAATCAAAGCACAGCACATTGCTGTTGCTCCAAAAATACTATTCATATTATCATTTGGTTTATTTTATTTTACTTATGTTTAAAGTATATTTGTTTTGCTTATGTTTAAGTGGTGGCAACATAATATAAGTACATCCAAGATGTCAGGTCTCTCTAGCCAGTTTGACTGAGAGATGGAAGCTGCCCAGAGCCAAGTCTTTTTTCTTGTGCTGCTGAGATTTAAAAGCTCTTTAACACACCAACTAGCAATATATTACAAAAGCAAACAGAACAAATATAATTCATTATTTTAGAGTTCCTTAAGCCAAACAGACAGCATTTTGAAGTCTAAGAATCTGCTTTTTTGTTATACTCTTTCCCTTTATATCAACTTTATAAACTTTATTGTCTTGTGTCTACTAAATACTTTTCAATATCCCAAGTTGAGATGTATAAGATTAACTCTCTGATACCCTCAAGTTCAGGCATAATCTATTCTCTTTGTATACAGCAGTACATTCCATAGAATTTTCTGTGGCTAATTCCATCCTTACAAAACAGAATAATAGTTACAGTAATAGAACAGTATTTATTGCAGAGAGGTTTTGTGAGAATTACATAAGATGGTAAATATACTGAAAGCAGAAGGAACGGTGCCTAACACATGCTCAGTCCTCAATTAAATTTCAATTACTAATGTTATAACTACATACTAACTTTGTTCTTATCATTTTAGAAAAAAATACTCTAAACTGCTTGTTCTTTGTGTAGAGTTTCCTAAGTATACTTCACTATTTTTCAAGCTTTGTCTATAAGGTCTACTTAATAAATATTTTTATATTAAATTTAATAGCCTGAGTCAGAAAAATGTTGACAGATATTTTTATATATTGTTACCAATGTATATGTTTGTGTTCATATGGAATCTTTTCAAGATCATTAATAAGCTTTATTTTTTATAACTATGAAATCACTGATCTTCAACATACTTGAGTTATTCTTGTTTTCCTCAATCTTCATCAAACCAATGACGTGTAGGACTTAATGGAAGGCCTTCTCGTATAGTAATCTCTTTTCAACATAATATCCTTGGAGTGAGAAAATTACAGCTCAGGTGGCTGAATCAGTACTTCTCTGTAAGATACGTACAGGCAGACCAACTTGCGAAGTGGGAATCTCTTCATCTGAGCCTACTCCAGTGTATTTCTTTATTAGCTTTATCAGATCCATAAAGAGGTTGCCAAGGAGACCCGACCAGGACAGCAAACCTAAAACAGATGTAATCCAGCCAGATGTAAATAACCACGGAGGTTAACCTCCTTACCATCTCCTTTCCTTTCTGTCTTAACAGTCTGCTCTATTCTTGGAAAAGCCCCTGCTCAGGACCTTCCAAAGTCACCATCAACTTATCCTCTCCTAGCATTAAAATTCTTCTACCAAGTGTCATGCAATTATTTGAGAGAAAAAAATTTTAATTACATAACAACATTAGTTTGTACTATCTTCATGCTGCTGCTGCTGAAGTCGCTTCAGTTGTGTCCAATTCTGTGCAACCCCATAGATGGCAGCCCACCAGGCTCCCCCGTCCCTGGGATTCTCCAGGCAAGGCCACTGGAGTGGGGTGCCATTTCCTTCTCCCATGCATGAAAGTGAAGTCGCTCAGTCGTGTCTGACTCTTCACGACCCCATGGACTGCAGCCCACCAGGCTCCTCCGGCCATGGGATTTTCCAGGCAAGAGTACTGGAGTGGGGTGCCATCACCTTCTCCTATCTTCATGATGAGTCTAGCTTAAATCTATTAAAAAACTTGTACTGAAATTGTATAATACTTAAAAGTTTGAAACAAGTATTTATGTCCTAATTAAGGATTGCATAGAATTTCTTTAGTTCTCCAGAAATGAGGAACTCCCATCACCCACCATATACATATCTAGGGACTCTCTTTCAAATATTTTGTATAAAAAATTTAGGATCAAAATGAATGAGAGGTGTCTGGTCCTCCCTGTTCCTGCTGTACCCCCTGCTCCTGCTGTCCCCCCATGTATCTCCGTTCTCACTCCCTTCTCTCCTTCATTTCCTTTTCCCCACTTTTTCTCCCCTTATCCCTTCCTCTTCCATCACCACTCTTTATTTTCTTTCCTTCTTTCCTCTTCTTTCTCTCTTCCCACCTTCCCCTCCCTGTTTCCTCCTCTTCTTCTTTTTCCTCCTCTGAGAAGTGGTATGGATTTTAGAGTCAAAAACTACTGCCGAGCCCTCAAGACAATTTGGTACAATTCAATTACATGAAAAATATAAAAGGAAAATAGTATGACCTAGAAATCAGGGCCAAAATTTATTTGAGTAAGTTCATATTTAAAGGAGTAATGCTAATGAAAGCTTCAATCTTCTTGCCTTTCCTTTAGCTATTCATAACCACCAGCAGTCTTTTTAGAGGAATTTAACCTTGAATATGAATTCTTCAGTGCTTCTAATTTGGATTGCAAACATATCAGGCATTGACCTGCTCTCAAGCCATTATTAACTAGTATTGATTAAGTCCTGTCATGCAGCAGACATTATTTCTGGAACTCCTATTGTCAACATAGGGATTATATTAAATATTCAATGTATCAGTTCAGTTCAGTTCAGTCGCTCAGTCATGTCGGACTCTTTGCAACCCCATGAATCGCAGCACGCCAGGCCTCCCTGTCCATCACCAACTCCCGGAGTTCACTCAGACTCACATCCATTGAGTCAGTGATGCCATCCAGCCATCTCATCCTCTGTCATCCCCTTCTCCTCCTGCCCCCAACCCCTCCCAGCATCAGAGTCTTTTCCAATGAGTCCACTCTTCGCATGAGGTGGCCAAAGTACTGGAGTTTCAGCTTTAGCATCATTCCTTCCAAAGAAATCCCAGGGCTGATCTCCTTCAGAATGGACTGGTTGGATCTCCTTGCAGTCCAAGGGACTCTCAAGAGTCTTCTCCAACACCACAGTTCAAAAGCATCAATTCTTCTGCGCTCAGCCTTCTTCACAGTCCAACTCTCACATCCATACATGACTACTGAAAAAACCATACCCTTAACTAGACGGACCTTAGTTGGCAAAGTAATGTCTCTGCTTTTGAATATGCTATCTAGGTTGGTCATAACTTTCCTTCCAAGGAGTAAGCGTCTTTTAATTTCATGGCTGCAGTCACCATCTGCAGTGATTTTGGAGCCCCCAAAAATAAAGTCTGTAATTCAGCATTTCCCTTATTTTGATATGTAATCCAGCCAATAAGTGAAATTCTTCAGTAGAGTTGCTCATAGATATCATTTTAAAACTTTAATCTGGGTTAGTAATGACCTACTCTAACATAAATGTAGATTAGGGATTTCTTTAATATCCTACAAGTTGGATATCCTTAATTATTCAAAGACTGAATACCCATTTTCACAAATGATCAAAACCCTTAGTTTCTTCCACGTTTCTTCTGTGTTGCTTTGGTGTTTTGGCACCTTCACTGTTTATTAGCAGCAATGAGATAATTTAGCTACCAGTTACTAGTTCTTATGTAAAAGTGGCACTGGAAATTAAGTTCAATATCTTTGTGACTTTCTTTGTTCCCTGTGGTCTGTAATCTAGATGAAGGAACATTTTCTCCCAGGGAAAAAGCTCAGAGGAAAGAGATTGGATTTGGGCTCCTTTCTGCTCCTGGTGGTGGTAAACATTTTCCTATGTTCTTCATAAGTCCCACACCCAGCGGCACGATGAGCAGGCTGATAAGAAACTTGCAAAAAGCCTTCTCCCAGGGGTTCAAGTCTATGCAGAAAGTTTTTAGTTGTTGAGTAAGCCAAGCACATAGCTGATGATTCTGAGACACCAGTCTGGGGAAGAGAAGGGGAGCTTAGGGCAGAAACTGAAAAACTTTCTGAATCTGTAGGGTCTTTCCCAGGGTTGCATGATTTCAAGTTTCCAGTGTTCAGTTGGCTTATGTCAGGCTTATGACACTCTTTCCTCTGTTAATTAAATCTCTTTCTATACCATGATGTTTAGGTTGCTTTAAGTAGGGAGGCTCAGGCTATTTCAGAAGGATCATTTTCTAAACAGTCAGAAAGTGAAAGTGTTCCTCACTCAGTCCTGTCTGACTCTTTGCCAGGAGGGGGCTAAAATCAAGTAAGATAACATTAAAAGATAATAATAAAGAAAATAAGGACTTAAGCGTAAGGATCTTTAAGACAGAGGGTTTGTTTACTTTTTTGCCACTACTCTATGACTAATTAGTATACTTCTTAAAATTTGGAGCATGGCTCAAGTTGGGAAAGAGTCTCTTCACAGGAAGCTGGAAGTACTATTCAACAAACAGCGTTTGCCAGAAAAGGAGTGTTCTGGGGGTAAGCCCACCATGGAATTCGAGGCAGGGTCAGCTGTTTACTATTCCTTCACCTTAATAACTCCTCTCTTCCTCCTGGGTTAGCTATGCAGCTCCTTTCCTTGTTAGGACTGAGGGTTGGAGGAGAGTTAAGGGGGAGGGGGTGGGAAGGAGCATCTTATTTGACTGCTGACCTCATAATTTCTGTCAAGGCCCTCTGGGTGTTGATGCCTAAATGTTGGTCATAGGGAATTTTTGTAGGTTCCTCAAAGGCCCCCTGAGAGGACTGCATTATTGCTAAGAGCAGATTATGTATCCTGATTATTTAGGTCATCTTACACTTGCCCTCATACTTCTTGGGCAGAGTCCTTTGAAATCAGCCATCCTCAGTTAATCTTTCCAGTGTCCATTCTTGCCCATGGAAAACAGCATGTTTGGTGCCCTTTAAATCCTGGAAGCACAAGCTGCTCCACTTCAGGCTCTGCTACCGTATAAAGCTCCAGAATGCCTCTAACCTTCAGATATTTCTAGGCTAGAAACTGGGCACCACTCACCAGGTCCTCCAAATTGCTGGGTGACATGTCAAGCTCTCTGAGAGAATTCTAAACCCTTCTCACTTGATAAAGGTTTTCTGCACTCAGTTCCTCTGTGGGAGTTGGGAAGCAGGGGAGAGCCCAGACCAACAAGCAATTCTCAGGATACCAGCTGGGCATCCTATAATTCAGCTCAGTTCTGACACTATCTACCCAGAGATAGCATTGGATATCATAGGTTAAGGGTTCAGCCCTACAAGACTGCCCCCACTCACCAGCCACAAGTCCAGGTTGTTACCTGTACTTCTGACCAAACTGGCTATAAATCAGAGATTATATGTTCTCCTTGAGTTCAGTTAGATTGCTAGAATAGCTCACAGAACTCAGAAAACATTTTACTTACTAGAACACCAGTTTATTCTAAAAGAATATAGCGTGCGAACAGGCCAGTGGAAGAGAGGCAGAAGGTAAGGTACAGGAAACGGCACTGGAGCTTTCATGCTCTCACCACATGCGCTACTCTCTCTGAACCTCCACATGTTCGCCAATCCAGGAGCTCTCTGCACCCTGTTCTTTTGGATTTGGGGGGAGGCTTCATTACATTGGTATGACTAACTAAATCACTGGTCATTGGAGACTGATTCAATCTCCAACCCACTCCCTTCCCTGAAGGTCGAGGGTGGGACTAAGTTCCTACCCTTACTTTGCTGGTTCCCCTGGCAACCTGCCCTTAACTTCAGGTGAGAGCCAGAAGTCACCTTATTTACATAACAGGAGACACCTTTGTTGTTGAAGGTCAGGAAGGGCGGCGGAAGGAGATACCCCTCTTCCAAGGTATGGAGCAGCGGCTGCACTTTGCTGGAGCAGCCATGAAGAGATACCCCACACACAAAGTAAGAGAAACCCAAATAAGATGGTAGGTGTTGCAAGAGGGCATCAGAGGGCAGACACACTGAAACCATACTCACAGAAAACTACTCAATCTAATCACACTAGGACCACAGCCTTGTCTAACTCAATGAAACTAAGCCATGCCCACGGGGCAACCCAAGACGGGCGGGTCATGGTGGAAAGGTCTGACAGAATGTGGTCCACTGGAGAAGGGAATGGCAAACCACTTCAGTATTCTTGCCTTGAGAATCCATGAAGTATGAAAAGGCAAAATGATAGGATACTGAAAGAGGGACTCCCCAGGTCAGTAAGTGCCCAATATGCTACTGGAGATCAGTGGAGAAATAACTCCAGAAAGAATGAAGGGATGGAGCCAAAGCAAAAACAATACCCAGCTGTGGATGTGACTGGTGATAGAAGCAAGGTCTGATGCTGTAGGGAGCAATATTGCATAGGAACCTGGAATGTCAGGGCCATGAATCAAGGCAAATTGGAAGTGGTCAAGCAAGAGATGGCAAGAGTGAATGTCGACATTCTAGGAATCAGTGAACTAAAATGGACTGGAATGGGTGAATTTAACTCAGATGACCATTATATCTACTACTGCAGGCAGGGATCCCTCAGAAGAAATGGAGTAGCCATCATGGTCAACAAAAGAGGCCGAAATGCAGTACTTGGATGCAATCTCAAAAACGACAGAATGATCTCTATTTGTCTCCAAGGCAAACCACTCAATATCACAGTAATCCAAGTCTATGCCCCAACCAGTAACACTGAAGAAGCTGAAGTTGAACGGTTCTATGAAGACCTACAAGACCTTTTAGAACTAACACCCCCAAAAGATGTCCTTTTCATTATAGGGGCCTGGAATGCAAAAGTAGGAAGTCAAGAAACACCTGGAGTAACAGGCAAATTTGGCCTTGAAATGCAGAAAGAAGCAGGGCAAAGACTAATAGAGTTTTGCCAAGAAAATGCACTGGTCATAGCAAACACCCTTTTCCAACAACACAAGAGAAGACTACACATGGACATCATCAGATGGTCAACACTGAAATCAGATTGATTATATTCTCTGCAGCAAAAGATGGAGAAGCTCTATACAGTCAACAAAAACAAGACCAGGAGCTGACTGTGGCTCAGATCATGAACTCCTTATTACCAAATTCAGACTTAAATTGAAGAAAGCAGGGAAAACCACTAGACCATTCAGGTATGACCTAAATCAAATCCCTTATGATTATACAATGGAAGTGAGAAATAGATTTCAGGGCCTAGATCTGATAGATGGAATGCCTGATGAACTATGGAATGAGGTTCATGACATTGTACAGGAGACAGGGATCAAGACCATCCCCATGGAAAAGAAATGCAAAAAAGCAAAATGGCTGTCTGGGGAGGGCTTACAAAGAGCTGTGAAAAGAGAAGCGAAAAGCAAAGGAGAAAAGGAAAGATATAAGCATCTGAATGCAGAGTTCCAGAGAATAGCAAGAAGAGATAAGAAAGCCTTCTTCAGCGATCAATGCAAAGAAATAGAGGAAAAGAACAGAATGGGAAAGATTAGAGATCTCTTCAAGAAAGAGATCTCTTTCTTTCTGTGAAGAAAGCCGAGCGCCGAAGAATTGATTCCTTTGAAATGTGGTGTTGGAGAAGACTTTGAGAGTCCCTTGGACTGCAAGGAGATCCAGCCAGTCCATTCTGAAGGAGATCAGTCCTGGGTGTTCACTGGAAGGACTGATGCTAAAGCTGAAACTCCAATACTTTGGCCACCTCATGCGAAGAGTTGACTCATTGGAAAAGACTCTGATGCTGGGAGAGATTGGGGGCAGGAGGAGAAGGGGATGACAGAGGATGAGATGGCTGGATGGCATCACCGACTCGATGGACATGAGTTTGGGTGAACTCCGGCAGTTGGTGATGGACAGGGAGGCCTGGCGTTCTGCAATTCATGAGGTCACAGTCAGACACGACTGAGCAAGTGAACTGAACTGACTGAACTGAACTGTGCACCAGGAACCAAGGACAAAGACCAAATATATATTTCTTATTATAAATCACAATATCATATTTGACTTGAATGGAAAGGGGAGAAGAGAAAATTATAGCATTATGCCCACTCTCTCCAAAAAAATCCTCATTGCTGCTCTTCCTCCCCTCCATCAGTCTGACCTTCATATGTGTGTGTGTGGATAGATAGATGATACATATTATTGTATCAACTTCTCTTTGAAAGTCTGTCACCTCTGCCCACAGCCCACCCTACATTCTCTGGCTATAACTGATCACTCCCTCTTCTCTGTTTTGAAGTATCTTGAACACCTTTTATGATGGTGCCTATCACACTGTAGAAAAGTTAATTTTTTATATGTTTATCTTCCCCACTAGAGTGACTTGAGGACACCATCATTTTGGCATCCCTAACATGTGGCTTGAAACTCAACATTCAAAAAATTAAGATCATGGCATCCAGCCCCAACACTTCACAGCAAATAGATGGGGAAACAATGGAAACAGTGACAGACTTTATTTTCTTGGGCTCCAAAATCACTGCAGATGGTGACTGCAATCATGAAAGTAAAAGATGCTTGCTCCTTGGAAGAAAAGCTATGACAAACCTAGACAGCATATTAAAAAGCAGAGACATTACTCTGTCAAAAAAGGTCTGTCTAGTCAAAGCTATGGTTTTTCCAGTAGTCATGTGTGGATGTGAGAATTGGACAATAAAGAAGGCTGAGCACCAAATAATTGATGCTTTTGAACTGTTGTGTTGGAGAGGACTCTTGAGATTCCCTTGGACTGCAAGGATATCAAACCAGTCAATCCTAAAGAAATCAGAACTGAATATTCACTGGAAGGGCTGATGCTGAAGCCAAAACTCCAATACTTTGGCCACCTGATGTGCTGACTCATTGGAAAAGACCCTGATGCTGGGAAAGATTGAAGTCAGGAGGAGAAGGGGATGACAGAGGATGAGGTGGTTGGATGGCAACACCAACTCAATGGACATGAATCTGAGCAAGCTCCATGAGTTGGTGATAGACAGGGAAGCCTGGCATGCTGCAGTCCATGGGTTCACAAAGACTCAGACACAACTGACCGAGTGAACTGAATGTGCGGCATAATGCCTGGAACCTGCATGGTAGCAGAGAAAAAGCAAAGTCAGAATTCACTGGGAACTTTCTAGTTGTCACGTACTATACCAAGCATGTCAATATATATTATCTCACTTGATCATCATAGCAGCTTTATGAAGTTGCATCTATTTTATATTTATTATAAGATAAAAAATCAGGCTTAGTTAATTTAATGACTCCCCAAATCATGAAGCTACATAGTGAAGACAAGATTTGAATGCAGTCAGTTAGACTCCCAATCCAGTCTTTACTCAATTTTGTCTCCTAGGACAGAAAATTATTACAGTTAAAGTTGTGGCTTTTCTAATTTATATTTTATTGAAGGATAATTGCCTTACAGAATTTTGCTGTTTTCTGTCAAACCTCAACATAAATCACCCATAGGTATACATATATCCTCTCCTTTTCGAAACTCCCTCCCATCTCCCTCCCCATCCCACCCCTCTAGGTTCATACAGAGCCCTTTTTGAGTTTCCTGAGCCAGACAGCAAATTCCCGTTGGCTATCTATTTTAAATACGGTAATTTAAGTTTCTATGTTACTCTTTCCATACATACCACCCTCTCCTCCCCTCTCCCCATGTCCTTAGTCTGTTCTCTATGTCTGTTTCTCCACTGTTGCCCTGTAAATAAATTCTTCAGTACCAATTTTCTAGATTCTGTATATATGTACTAAAATACATTATTTATCTTTCTTTCAGACTCACTTCACTCTGTATAATAGGTTCTAGCTTCATCCACCTCATTAGAACTGATTCAGTGCACTCCTTTTTATGGCTGAGTAATATTCCACTGTGTACCACAACTTCTTTATCCATTCATCTGTCAATGGACATCTAGGTTGTTTCCATGTTCTAGCTATTGTAAATAGTGCTGAAATGAACAATAGGATACATGGGTCTCTCTCAATTTTGGTTTCCTCAAGGTATATGCCTAGGATTGCTGGGTCATATGGTGGTTTTATTCCTAGGTTTTTAAGGAGTCTCCATACTGTCTTCCATAGTGGCTTTATCAATTTACATTCCCACCAATAGTGCAAGGGCATTCCCTTTTCTCCACACCCTCTCCAGCATTTATTGTTTGTAGACTTTTTGATGATGGCCATTCTGACCAGTGTGAGGTGACATCTCACTGTGGTTTTGATTTGCATTTCTCTAGTAATGAGTGACGTTGAGCATCTTTTCATGTGTTTGTTAGCCATCTGTATGTCTTCTTTGGAGAAGTGTCTGTTTGGTTCTTTTTCCCACTTTTTGATTGGGCTGTTTTTCTGGTATTGAGTTGTATGAGCTGCTTGTGTATTTTGGAAATTAATCCTTTGTCAGTTGTTTCATTTCCTATTATTTCCTCCCATTCTGAGCATTGTCTTTTCACCTTGATTATAGTTTCCTTTGTTGTGCAAAAGCATTTAAATTTAATCAGGTCCCACTTGTTTACTTTTGTTTTTATTTCCATTACTGTAGGAGGTAGGTCATAGAAGATCTTGCTTTGATTTATGTCATCGAGTGTTCTGCCTATGTTTTCCTCTAAGAGTTTTATAGTTTCTGGTCTTACATTTAGGTCTTGAATCCATTTTGAGTTTATCTTTGTGTATGATGTTAGAAGTGTTCTAATTTCATTCTTTTACATGTAGCTGTCCAGTTTTCCCAGCACCATTTATTGAAGAGGCTGTCTTTGCCCATTGTATATTTGTGCCTCCTTTGTCAAAAATAAAGTACCCATAGGTGCATGGGTTTATTTCTGGGCTTTCTATCTTATTCCATTGGTCTATATTTCTGTTTTTGTTCCAGTACCATACTGTCTTGATGACTGTAGCTTTGTAGTATAATCTGAAGTCAGGAAGCTTGATTCCTCCAATTCCATTCTTCTTTCTTAAGACTGCTTTGGCTATTTGGGGTCTACCGTGTTTCCATATAAATTATGAAATTTTTTTGTTCTAGTTCTGTGAAAAATGCCATTGACAATTGGATACGACTCACATTAAATCTGTAGATTGTGTTTTGTAGTATAGTCATTTTCACAATATTGATTCATCCTACCCGGGAACATGGACTATCTCTCCATCTGTTTAGGTCATCTTTGATTTCTTTCATTAGAGTCTTATAATTTTCTGTGCACAGTACTTTTGTATCCTTAGGTAAGTTTATTCCTAGATATTTAATTCTTTTTGTTGCAATGGTGAATGGGATTGATTCCTTAATTTCCCTGTATGATTTCTCATTGTTAGTACATAGAAATGCAAATGATTTCTGTGTATTGAGTTTGTATCCTGCAACTTTGCTAAATTCACTGGTTAGCTCTAGTAATTTTCTGATACTATCTTTAGGGTTTTCTATGAACAGTATCATATCATCTGCAAACAGTGAGAGCTTTACTTCTTTTCTGATCTGGATTCCTTTTATTTCTTTTTCTTCTCTGATTGCTGTGGCTAGCACTTCCAGAACTATGCTGAGTAATAGTGGCAAAAGTGGACTCCCTTGTCTTATTCCTGATCTTAGGGGGAATGCTTTCAGTTTTCACCATTGAGAATAATGTTTGCTGTAGGCTTATCATATATGGCCTTCACTATGTTGAGGTAGGTTCCTTCTATGCCCATTTTTTGAAGCGTTTTAATCATAAATGTGTGTTGAAAGTTGTCAAAGGCTTTTTCTGCGTCTATTGAGATGATCATATGGTTTTTATCTTTCAATTTGTTAATATCGTGTATCACATTGATTGATTTGCATATATTGAAGAATCTTTGCATCCCTGGAATAAACCCAACTTGATCATGGTGTATGAGCTTTTTGATGTGTTGCTGAAATCTGTTTGCTAAAATTCTGTTGAGGATTTTTGCATCTATGTTCATCAGTGATATTGGCCTGTAGTTTTCTTTTTTGTGTTGTCTTTGTCTGGTTTTGGTATCAGGGTGATGGTGGCCTCATAGAATGAGTTTGGAAGTGTTCTTCCTCTGCAACTTTTTTGAAAGAATTTTAGAAGGATAGGCATTAGCTCTTCTCTAAATGTTTGATATAATTCTCCTGTGAAGCCATCTGGTCCTGAGCTTTTGTTTTAAGGGAGATTTTTGATCACAGCTTCAATTTCAGTGCTTGTAATTGGGCTGTTCATAAATTCTATTTCTTCTGGTTCAGTCTTGGAAGATTGAACTTTTCTAAGAATCTGTCTATTTCTTCCAGGTTATCCATTTTCTTACCATATAGTTGTTCATAATAATCTCTTATAATCCTTTGTATTTCTGCACTGTCTGTTGTAAACTCTCCTTTTTCATTTCTAATTTTGTTGATTTGATTCTTCTCTCTTTTTTTCTTGATGAGTCTGGCTAAAGGTTTGTCAATTTTGTTTATCTTCTCAAAGGACCACCTTTGGTTTTATTAATCTTTACTATTATTTCTTTCATTTATTTCTGCTCATATGTTTATGATCTTTCCTTCTACTAATTTTTGGGTTTCTTTGTTATTCTTTTTCCAGTTGTTTCAGGTGTAAAGTTAGGTTGTCTATTCGATGTTTTCTTCTTTCTTGAGGTAGGATTATATTCCTATAAATTTTCCCTCTTAGAACTGCTTTTGCTGCATCCCATAGGTTTTGAGTTGTCATGTTTTCATTGTCATTTGTTTCTAGAAATTTTTTTATGTCCCTTTTACAGGTTTCAGTAACCTGTTGGTTATTTAGAAATGTTTTGTTTAATCTCCATGTATTTGTGTTTCTTATAATTTATTTTCTTAAAATTGATATCTAGTCTCATAGCATTGTGGTTGGAGAAGATGCTTGATATGATCTGAATTTTCTTAAATTTACTGAGGTTTGATTTATGACCCAAGATGTGGTCTATCCTGGAGAATGTTCCATAGGCAGTTGAGAAGAAGGTATATTCTTCTGCATTTGGATGGAATGTCCTGAAGATATCAATAAGATCCATCTCACCTAATGTATCATTTAAGACGTGTTTCTTTATTAATTTTCTGTTTGGATGATCTGTCCATTGGTGTGAGTGGGGTGTAAAGTCTCCTACTATTACTGTGTTACTGTCAATTTCTCCTTTTATGTCTGTTAGTATTTGTCTTATGTATTGAGGTGTTCCTATGTTGGGTGCATAGATATTGACAATTGTTATGGCTTCCTCTTAGACTGATCCCTTGATCATTATGTAGCGTTCTTCCTTATCTCTTGCAATCTTATTTTAAGGTCTATTTTCTCTGATATGAGGATTGCCACTCCAGCTTTCTTTTGCCTCCCATTTGCATGGAATATATTTTCCCATCCTCTCACTTTCAGTCTATATGTGTCTTTAGGTCTGAAGTGGGTTTCTTGTAGACAGCATATACATGGGTCTTGTCTTTGTATACATTCAGCAAGTCTGTGTCTTTTGTTTGAAGCATTTAATCCATTTACATTGAAAGTAATTATTGATATATATGTTCCTATTGCCATTTTCTTAATTGTTTAGGGTTGATTTTGTAGATCTTTTTTCTTCTCTTGTATTTCTTGACTATATGAGTCCCTTTAACATTTATTGTAAAACTGGTTTAGCAGTACTGAATTCTGTAGACTTTTGCTTGTCTGAAAAGCTTTTTATTTTTCCATCAATTTTGAATGAGATCCTTGTCAGATACAGTAGTCTTGATTGTAGATTTTTCCCTTTCAGAACTTTTAATATATCCTGTCATTCCCTTCTGGCCTGCAGCATTACTGCTGAAAGATCAGCTGTTAACCGTGTGAAGTTTCCCTTGTATGTTACTTTTTGCTTCCCCCTTGCTGCTTTTAATATTCTTTCTTTGTGTGTAGTCTTTGTTATTTTGATTAGTATGTGTCTTGGTGTGTTTCTCCTTGGGTTTATCCTGTATGGGACTCTTTGTCCCTCTTGGATTTGATTGACTATTTCTGTTTCCCTGTTGGGGAAATTTTCAACTATAATCTCTTCAAAATTTTTTTCATACCCTTTCTTTTTCTCTTCTTTTCTGGGACCCCTATAATTCAAATTTTGGCTTGTTTGAGATGGTTCCTGAGATCTCTGAAACTGTCCTTAGCTCTTTTCATTCTTTTTACTTTATTCTGCTCTTCAGAAGTTATTTCCACCATTTTATCTTCCAGCTCACTGATTCGTTCTTCTGCTTCAGATATTCTGCTATTGATTCCTTCTAGAGTATTTTTAATTTCAGTAATTGTGTGGTTTGTCTCTGTATATTTATTCTTTAATTCTTCTAGATCTTTGTTAAGTGATTCTTGCATTTTCTCCATTTTGTTTTCAAGGTTTATTATCATCTTTACTATCATCATTCTGAATTCTTCTTCAGGTAATGTGCCTATTTCCTCTTCATTTGGACTTTTGTGTTTCTAGTTTGTTCCTTCAGTATTTCTCTGCCTTTTCATTATTAATTTTTTTTACGTTATTGTGTTTGAGGTCTCCTTTTCCCAGGTTTGAAGGAAAGTTGAATTCTTTCCTTGAAGAAGGATGAATTCTTTCCTCCTTTTGGTTTCTGCCCTCCTAAGGTTGGTCCAATGGTTTGTGTGAGCTTGTATAGGGTGAGATTTGTGCTGAGTTTTTGTTTTTCCTCTGATGGGCAAGGCTGAGTGAGGTGGTGATCCTGTCTGCTGCTGATTGGGTTTGTATTTTTGTTTTGTTTGTTGTTTAGATGAGGCGTCCTGCACAGGGTGCTACTGGTGGTTGGGTGAAGCTGGGTCTTGTATTCAAGTGGTTTCCTTTGTGTGAGTTCTCACTATTTGATACCCCCTAGGGTTAGTTCTCTGGTAGTCTAGGGTCTTGGAGTCAGTGCTCCCACTCCAAAGGCTCAGGACTTGATCTCTGTTCAGGAACGAAGATTCTACAAGTGGTTTGTTATGCATTAAGTGAGATTAAAACAAATATCCAAAAATGAGAAAGCAAAGATGAACCCCAGACAAATGGCAGTTACAAAACCAGGCAAATAGTAATTAAAATAATCGAGTATATACATATACACCCATGAGCAAAGTGAAAACAGTCCAACAAAAATATAGTAGATTGACCCAGTGAACAAAGGATTATTTTTTAGAAATAAAAAATTATATTTGCCAGTTAAGAACAAAACTAACTTAAGCACAAACTGGAAAACAAAACTAAAGCAAGGTGCCAAGTGGGGAATAAAGCAATGAAAACAAAACTAACAAGTATGTTGAGAGGAAAGGAAAGAAACAAAAGAGAGAAAGAATAGATATGCTAATAGATAAGTTAAATAGAGGTAGATGAAGATTTCTATACATTAAAGATTAACTGCAAGGGGGAAAGAACAGTAGGAAAGGCAAACAAAGGAATAAATGTAGAAAAAATATAATAGGTTAAAAAAATTAAACAATAGAATTATAAAAAAGAAAAAAAAAGAAAAGGAAGAAAGAAAAAAGGGGGAAAAAATGAAAACTCCACAGAACTGCAAAAGCCCAACATAGAGGCAGAGGTTTATAACAATAGTAGAAAGTGTGACTGAATATACACATATACCTATACAACCATAAGCAAAATCAAAACAGTCCAAGAAAAATGAAGTACAATAGATTGACCTGGTGAACAAAGGAAACCAAAAATTATATCTACCAGAAAAAAACTAATTAAAGGACAAACTGGAAAACAAAACTAAAGCAAGGTGCCAACTGGAGAATAAAGCAATGAAAATAAAACTAACAAACATGTTGAGAGGAAAGGAGAGAAAGAAAAGAAAAAGAATAGATACGCAAATTTAAATAGAGGTAGATAAGATTTACGGATAAGGTGATGGCACCCCACTTCAGTACTCTTGCCTGGAAAATCCTATGGACGGAGGAGCCTGGTAGGCTGCAGTCCATGGAGTCATGAAGAGTCAGACACGACTGAGAGACTTCACTTTCACTTTTCACTTTCATGCATTGGAGAAGGAAATGGCAACCCACTCCAGTGTTCTTGCCTGGAGAATCCCAGGGACGGGGAAGCCTGGTGGGCTGCTGTCTATGGGGTCACACAGAGTCAGACACAACTGAAGTGACGCAGCAGCAGCAGCAGCAGCAGCAGCAGCAGATAAGATTTATATATGTTAAAGATTAACTGCAAGGGGAAAAGAACAGTAGGAAAAGCAAACAAAGGAATAAATGTAGAAAAATAATAATATGTTTAAATAATTACAATTTTAAAAAGATAAAAGAAAAAAAAGAGGAAAACTAGAAAACTTCAACATAGAGGCAGAGGTTTATGACATGAACAAAAAATTGTGACTGAGGAAAGAAAAAACTCAAAAGCGTAATTGGATTTCTTAGTGCCAATAAAACCAACAACTACAACAGACGGGGAAAAAAAGGAAAAAAGAAAAGACCATTAAAAAAAAAATCCAAAAGGATCTACAGAATAAGTCAAAAAATAAGAATAATAAGTGTTTTTCTTGAGTCACTGCTGTCAGAGTCCTTTCCCTTGCTGGGAGTCACAGTCCGCCTCACTTCCCTAGGATGCCCTCCAACACTGTGCTGATCTCTGGATCTGCTGCGGGGGCAGCTTAGATTCTAATCTGGTCCTACTACTGTATGTTCTTGCCTCCAATGTCCACAGCTATCAGAACCATTGCATTTTCTTTTGTGGGAGCTCTCAATGGCCTTTTATATAATCCATAGACACAGCATCTGTTTAGTTGACCATGTGGATTTAATCCGCAACTTGTACAGCTGGTGGGAAGGTTTTGGGTTTTCTTCCTTAGCCACATTGCCCCTGGGTTTCAATTGTGGTTTTATTTCCACATCTGTATGTAGGTCATCCACTGGGATTTAGTTCCTGAGGCTGCCCTGAAGGGCTTGAGTTTGCCTCATAAGAGCCAGATATGGGGGTGGTGCAGCTGCTTGGATTGCAGGGGTTCTGGGAGCACCAGGTACCCAGGGGAGTTGGCGTCTAGGGCAGCAGGAAATATGGTGCTCTAGAAGGGTATGGCAGAGAAGGCAATGGCACCCCACTACAGTACTCTTGTCTGGAAAATCCCATGGGCATAGCCTGGTTGGCTGCAGTCCATGGGGTTGCTAAGAGTCGGACACGACTGAGCGACTTCACTTTCACTTTTTACTTTCATGCATTGGAGAAGGAAATGGCAGCCTACTCCAGTGTTCTTGCTTGGGGAATCCCAGGGATGGGGGAGCCTGGTGGGCTGCCATCTATGGGGTCGCACAGAGCCGGACACGACTGAAGTGACTTAGCAGCAGCAGCAGCAGAAGGGTATGGCCACCACTATTGGCTAATACACTCCAGTATTCTTGCCTGGAGAATCCCCTGACAGAGAAGCCTGGCAGGCCACAGTCTACAGGATCACAAAAAGTTGGACACTACCTAAGTGACCCTCTGTGCATAGACTGACTTTTTTTTCCTGTGGCAGCTCTGCCCCAGTGAAAGTTAAGTGTGAAGGTGGCACAGCTGCTTGGCTTGTGGGGACCCTGGTGGTACCAAGTGTGCAGGGACACGGACTGCCTTGGCTGCAGGAGTTATGGCCCTATCAGCCTTTTTTCAAGCCTCTTGTAGCTGGTGATCAGAAGGCCTCTTTGGTCAGTCTTTCTCTGTAGCTCCACCCATTCAGGCACTTAGAGGGCTCCCTTGCCTGGGGTCCTTCTCTGTTGTTTGTGGTGTCAGGAACATAGAGGGGCACCCTGGCTGGGGTCCTACTCTGTAGTTCAGGGTGTCAGGCATCTGATAGGCCAGCCTCTCTATTATTCAGCTGCCAATGCTGGTGTGTGGGGAGAGAGTCTCTGGTAATGTCCCCACCCCCTATGCATGACTCAGCAGTATCGCCTTGCTTCCATGGCTGCCTGGCCTTCCTCCACCAGCATTCCCCACCACAATCTCCTCCCTCACATCCCCTCGATCTGTCTCTCCACAGTCAACAGCAGTCTTCACCCTGGGATTGCTCCACAATTCCTAAACTCCAGCTCCCAGCCACTGCGCCTTCCAGGAGATCGGCGTTCCTGTCCGGGGTATGTATGGCTGCAACAAGGATTATCTGATTCTCATTCCATTTAGGCTGCCACAGATCAGCTGTTTCACTCTCAGCCTTAAATGTTTCTCCTCTGATTCAGACAATTGCCCCAATATGGGATCAGACCTTTGCTTCAATTCCCCCACCTGCTGAGGGCAGGTCGAGTCCTACTAACACTCCTGTTTTTATCCCTAGTTCCTTCCTCCTGCTGAATTTTGTGTGGTTCTATATATTCTTTTCCACTGGTCAGGTACTCCTGTCCACTCTCAGCAGGTGTTCTGCATGCACTTCTGTGTCTGAAGGTGTATTCCTGATGGATCCATGGAGAGAAGTGTACTCCATGTCCACCTACTCCACTGCCATCTTGTTCTCCATGGCTTCATTTCTAATTGATTAAAATTAATTTTAAAATGTTGATCAAAATTAACTTTTAAATTTCTTCTAAATATAATATGCCATGACCAGTGCATTTTCTTGGCAAAACTCTATTAGTCTCTGCCCTGCTTCATTCCACACTCCAAGGCCAAATTTGCCTGTTACCCCAGGTGTTTCTTGACTTCCTACTTTTGCATTCCAGGCCCCTATAATGAAAAGGACATCTTTTGGGGGTGTTAGTTCTAAAAGGTCTTGTAGGTCTTCATAGAACCGTTCAACTTCAGCTTCTTCAGCGTTACTGGTTGGGGCATAGACTTGGATAACTGTGATATTGAATGGTTTGCCTTGGAGACGAACAGAGATCATTCTGTCTTTTTTGAGATTGTATCCAAGTACTGCATTTCAGCCTCTTTTGTTGACCATGATGGCTACTCCATTTCTTCTGAGGGATTCCTGCCTGCAGTAGTAGATATAATGGTCATCTGAGTTAAATTCACCCATTCCAGTCCATTTTAGTTAGCTGATTCCTAGAATGTCGATGTTCATTCTTGCCATCTCTTGCTTGACCACTTCCAACTTGCCTTGATTCATGGACTTGACATTCCAGGTTCCTATGCAACATTGCTCTTTACAGCATTGGACCTTGCTTCTATCACCAGTCACATCCACAGCTGGGTATTGTTTTTGCTTTGGCTCCATTTCTTCACTCTTTCTGGAGTTAGTTCTCCACTTATCTCCAGTAGCATATTGGGCACCTACTGACCTGGGGAGTACCTCTTTCAGTATCCTATCATTTTGCCTTTTCATACTGTTCATGGGGTTCTCAAGGCAAAAATACTGAAGTAGTTTGCCGTTCCCTTCTCCAGTGGACCACATTCTGTCAGACCTTTCCACCACGACCCGCCCGTCTTGGGTTGCCCCGTGGGCATGGCTTAGTTTCATTGAGTTAGACAAGGCTGTGGTCCTAGTGTGATTAGATTGAGTAGTTTTCTGTGAGTATGGTTTCAGTGTGTCTGCCCTCTGATGCCCTCTTACAACACCTACCATCTTACTTGGGTTTCTCTTACCTTGGGCGTGGGGTATCTCTTCACGGCTGCTCCAGCAAAGCACAGCCACTGCTCCTTACCTTGGAATGAGGGGTATCTCCTCCCGCCGCCCTTCCTGACCTTCAATGTGGGATGGCTCCTCTAGGCCGTCCTGCGCCCGCACAGCCACCACTCCTTGGGCGTGGGGTTGCTCCTCCCAGTCGCCGCCCTGGCCTCGGGCGTGGGGTTGCTCATCCTGGCCACCACCCCTGGCCTCGGGTGCCGCCCCTGGCCTCGGACATGGGGTGGCTCCTCTCAGCCGTTGCCCTTGACCTCGGATGCAGGGTAGCTCCTCTCGGCCATCGCCCCTGACCTTGGACATGGGGTAGCTTCTCTCGGCCGCTGTCCCTGACCTCGGATGTGGGGAAGCTCCTCTTGGCCATTCCTGCGCCGTCGCAGCCTGGCACTCTAGGCCGCTGCCCCTGACCTCGGACGTGGGGTAGCTCTCGGCCACGCTTAGTGCGCCAGGCGCCTCTGCTGCATAAACATCACTAGATGGTCAACACTGAAATCAGATTGATTATATTCTCTGCAGCAAAAGATGGAGAAGCTCTATACAGTCAACAAAAACGAGACCAGGAGCTGACTGTGGCTCAGATCATGAACTCCTTATTACCAAATTCAGACTTAAATTGAAGAAAGCAGGGAAAACCACTAGACCATTCAGGTATGACCTAAATCAAATCCCTTATGATTATACAATGGAAGTGAGAAATAGATTTCAGGGCCTAGATCTGATAGATGGAATGCCTGATGAACTATGGAATGAGGTTCGTGACATTATACAGGAAACAGGGATCAAGACCATCCCCATGGAAAAGAAATGCAAAAAAGCAAAATGGCTGTCTGGGGAAGACTTACAAATAGCTGTGAAAAGAAGAGAAGTGAAAAGCCAAAGAGAAAAGGAAAGATATAAGCATCTGAATGCAGAGTTCCAGGGAATAGCAAGAAGAGATAAGAAAGCCTTCTTCAGCAATCAATGCAAAGAAATAGAGGAAAAGAACAGAATGGGAAAGACTAGAGATCTCTTCAAGAAAATTAGAGGTACCAAGGGAACATTTCATGCAAAGATGGGCTCGATAAAGGACAGAAATGGTATGGACCTAACAGAAGCAGAAGATATTAAGAAGAGATGGCAAGAATACACAGAAGAACTGTATAAAAAAGATCTTCACAACCCAGATAATCACGATGGTGTGATCACTTATCTAGAGCCAGACATCCTGGAATGTGAAGTCAAGTGGGCCTTAGAAAGCATCGCTATGAACAAAGCTAGTGGAGGTGATGGAATTCCAGTTGAGCTATTTCAAATTCTGGAAGATGATGCTGTGCAAGTGTTGCACTCAATATGCCAGCAAATTTGGAAAACTCAGCAGTGGCCACAGGACTGGAAAAGGTCAGTTTTCATTCCAATCCCAAAGAAAGGCAATGCCAAGGAATGCTCAAACTACCATACAATTGCGCTCATCTCACATGCTAGCAAAGTAATGCTCAAAATTCTCTAAGCCAGGCTTAAGCAATATGTGAACCGTGAACTTCCTGATGTTCAAGCTGGTTTTAGAAAAGGCAGAGGAACCAGACATCAAATTGCCAACATCCGCTGGATCATCGAAAAAGCAAGAGAGTTCCAGAAAAACATCTATTTCTGCTTTATTGACTATGCCAAAACCTTTGATTGTGTGGATCACAATAAACTGTGGAAAATTCTGAAAGAGATGGGAATACCAGACCACCTGACCTGCTTCTTGAGAAATCTGTAATCAGGACAGGAAGCAACAGTTAGAACTGGACATGGAACAACAGACTGGTTCCAAATAGGAAAAGGAGTACATCAAGGCTGTATATTGTCACCCTGCTTATTTAACTTCTATGCAGAGTACATCATGAGAAACGCTGGACTGGAAGAAACACAAGCCGGGATCAATGAGTTGACTCATTGGAGAAGACTCTGATGCTGGGAGGAATTGTGGGCAGGAAGACAAGGGGACGACCGAGGATGAGATGGCTGGATGGCATCACTGACTTGATGGACGTGAGTCTGAGTGAACTCCGGGAGCTGGTGATGGACAGGGAGGCCTGGCATGCTGGGATTCATAGGGTCACAAAGAGTCAACATGACTGAATGACTGAACTGAACTGAAATATAATTTTACTACAAAGTTTATTCTAAATTTACTTTTAATATTTTATTTAACATGTATCATTTATATAAAAACATTTAGAACAGGTATTCTTAACTGAGAATTCATATCTTAGACAATTTTCAGCTTTATTTTTCTAGCCTCCAATTGAAATTTATATTTCCTTTTGTGGTGAATATAGGCAGCAGACTTAGCACGTATGTCACAAACAGAAATCATAGATATCTTCTTATAGTATTATTGCTGTTGCAACTATTCTAAAATAGCATTTATACTCATTGTACTTTGAAATTCTGATTATTAGATCCATGCTGTATCTTTTTAATTAAGGCATTAATTAAAAGAAATCACATATAATACTATATAAAAATCTGTGGGGATTTTCAGTATTTGGATAAGTTATTAAAGTTATAGTTATTTTATGGATTTAAAAATCATTATTCAGAAAAGAGGTCTATATACTTCACCAGATGCTCACAATTTCCATTTCACAGACACCAAAACAGTCAAGAAGCCCTGATTTTAAATGTAAAACATATAAGTAATTTATTAAATATTAGCTAAATTCTTACTTATTAATTTTTCAAAAGTCTGCTGTGTATTTGTCTCTTAATCTACATTTTTTCTTTCTACCAAGAGAAAGCCTTGCTTAGAGGAGTCTGAATATATATTTGATGAATGAAAAAGTAAATAAATGATAACTAAAAATATTTGAAGGAAAACTAACACCATCCACCAAAAACATTATGAAAGATTACCAATAATAAAAATAGGCTGAAATTATAATATTCAAACTATTTTGAAAGAAACTCAGTAGCATTAGACCAAAAGGAAACTTTTCTATGTCTTTAAGACCTTTCTATTTTGCCAACTCTGGAAAAGAGAGTCTGAGGGGAAAAAATACAGAGGGAAATTAAAACTTCCAAGCTTTTAGGACTGAATTTGAAGTGAAGTGTAAGTCGCTCAGTCATGTCCGACTCTTTGTGACCCCATGGACTATACAGTCCATGGAATCCTCCAGGCCAGAATATTGCAGTGGGTAGCTTTTCCCTTCTTCAGTGGATCTTCCCAACCCAGGGATCGAACCCAGGTCTCCTGCACTGCAGGAAGATTCTTTACCAGCTGAGCCACAAGGGAAGCCTTTTTGAACTAGTCACATAATTGTTTTAGTATAAATTAGGTCCAGAGGTTTTCCAAGTAACACTAATGATTTCTAGTTAAAGTTTTCCTAGTAACAGTGACTCAGCTAGTACAATGTTAATGACAACAGAAAGCTAAATTAAACTCCTCAGTACAGAAAGAAGAATTTATGGGCTCATGTAACTGAAAATTCCAGAGGCACTTCTGGCTTCCAACATATCTGAATCCCAGGCATTGATGATGTCTTTGGGATGTTGTTCCACTATTTCTTGGTTCTGCTTTCCTTCTGCTGCTGCTGCTGCTAAGTTGCTTCAGTCGTGTCCAACTCTGTGTGACCCCATAGATGGCAGCCTACCAGGCTCCGCCATCCCTGGGATTCTCCAGGCAAGAACACTGGAGTGGGTTGCCATTTCCTTCTCCAATGCATGAAAGTGAAAAGTCAAAGTGAAGTCATTGAGTCGTGTCCAACTCTCAGGGACCCCATGGACTGCAGCCTACCAGGCTCCTCTGTCCATGGGATTTTCCAGGCAAGAGTACTGGAGTGGGTTGCCATTGCCTTCTCTGTGCTTTCCTTCTAGAGTTAACTTATTCTCAGGCACATCCCCCCTGCTAAATCGCCACCAATTTACATTGTTCCCCTGTTTTCTCACAACGTAAAGTATTTATCTTTCCTTGAGCTCCAATAAAAACCCTGGGCACCAACTGACCTGAATGCACTCTTGTAATTATTCTGAAAAAAATCACTAGTGCCAGGCCCAGAGTTGATGTGGTACTCTCCCCAGCTTGATCTGTCATGGATTTCCCTCCAAGATGAAGTCTACCCTTTCTGAGCAATCTACCAAAAGTATGGGTTTGGACTAAAGGAAAAAATAGGTTGCTAATTTCAGAATAAGAGGAAAGCATGTCTGGTAGGCAAAAAGCAAAAACAGATATCCTACTATAGACCATGATAGACAGTAACAATAAGACATCCCATCCATAAAATCACTTTATAAAATATTTTTACAAATATTTCTAAGATGATTAAACCACACATTCAGTAAGAAGCAAAGCCAGTCTTTTCAAAATTTATTTTTAATTGGCGGATAATTGCTTTACAATGTTGAGCAAAGTTATCTTTAGACTTCAAGGATTACAGGAGTCTGGTCTCTAGGACTATAAGACTATTTCTTCAGCTTAACCTTTATAATTTTTGTCTCCCTGAATATGTTATAACTTTTCCACCTAAGGCACTGGGTAGTCATTCATTTGGTTAGCAATATGTTTTAAAAATTCCTCCTTGTTAATTTCCTCTGAAATTACACATTAAATACCCTGAGGATTTCACACAGCATAGTCAAGGATCTCTTGTCCCTTTGTCTTGTCATTTGGGATCAAATTTCATTTTGTCCTCAAGAAAATCTGGCTCACATTTTGCCTTCCTTTTGCTCTCATCTTCCCTGTGACTGGATTCATTTTCCTTTCTCTGAGTAATCCCACCGCCCCCCACCTCCCCCCAACCCCCATGTCACGTCTGTTGTCCACAAGAGGACCAAAGGACTTGAGTCTTGCTTCCTCAGAGTTCTCTTGTCACTTTAGAATCCAGAGATGGAAAAGTGTATCTGAAGTTCTAAAACATTTCAACATAAGCTTTATTCTACAGTGGAAGGTTAAATGTGCTGTTTTCCCAAAGCAACAATTTTAGAACAGGTATGATTTTATTTTCATATAAAACTCCAAGAAAAAAAAAACCAAGACCTCAATATCATCTACAAAATTATTCAAAAAGCCTTTATCTAGTAATATGAGGAATAACATTTAATATTAAAGGAAACTACCCTGAAATGTATTTTAAATGTAATCACATAGCTCTTCTGTGTCATCTTGTCTCACTTACCAATGTCTACTCTATTTAGTTTAAGATGAACTAAACTACTAAGTGAACCTTATCATTATTGAAAAATGTATCATACTTTCTCTTAGTGTGGATATGAGGGGAATGTTTTGTGTAAAAATTAATTGCCTTTTTTCTTGGCACATTATGAGGACTATTTTGGAAGTAAAATATATTAGTGATTACTCTCTGACTTAACCAATTTGAAAGTTTTCTTCAATACTGTGACACAAAATTTCCTTCCATCATAGTCAGAATGTAGGATAAATGTCTCTTCCAGATGGCTATCGTTTCTTATTTTTTAATCTAAATGTATGAGAGTCATGGAATAAGAAAGCCTAGAATTTGAACTCACAGGAAGAGTAAAGGTTATTTGATTCAGCATCTTAGCCAAAGTAGAAATGTATTCCTGGTTCCTACACTATTACTGAAAATACTTATCCAACCTCCACATAAGCTCAGAGTCAAGAGGGCACACTTCACAAAGGTGCCCCATTCCAATTTTGTACAGGTGTAATCATAAGTTCCATCTTATGCTGTGCTAATATGAACCTCCTTGCTTGATGCACCTGTTAGTTCTGCTTCTTAAAGATAAAAGATAAGTCTTATTTTTCTCAAGCACAAGATCCTTTCAGACATTTGAACAGTTAATACATGACTTCTCTTTTCCCAGGTAAACAAAGTAAAGAAGCTTACTTGTTCTTCATCTTTATTATGGCTGAATCTCTAGATGTGCATCACTTTGATAATGATCTCCTTAAAAAAAAGTCTTATTGGAACAGAGCACATTATTTTACTCCCACCAGTGCCCAGTGCTGAGTACAGTGAAGCTACTGTCCCATACATTTGATTCTGTGCTCTTATTAGCACAACCTAAGCAGGAGAGGACAGAGAAGGCAATGGCACCCTACTCCAGTACTCTTGCCTAGAAAATCCCATGGACGGGGGAGCCGGGTAGGCTGCAGTCCATGGGATCTCAAAGAGTCAGACACAACTGAGCGACTTCACTTTCACTTTTCACTTTCATGCATGGGAGAAGGAAATGGCAACCCACTCCAGTGTTCTTGCCTGGAGAATCCCAGGGATGGGGGAGCCTGGTGGGCTGCTATCTATGGAGCAGCACAGAGTCTCACAAGACTGAAGTAACTCGGCAGCAGCAGCAAGCAGGAGAGGAAGTAAAAAGTAAGAGAGGATAGGGAGGAAGGGAGACAGAAATATAAAATAGATGAACTGAGATGAAATCAGGGAGAAATAGACAAATTCAAAATATATGTATATCCTAAGGCTAATACTAGGATCAGAACTACCAAATAGAGACAAAGCTTTTGGACATCTGACCCTGCATTAAGTCCAGGGCTTTGGAAGCAACAAATGAAGGAGCCTATGAAAATGAAAATCCTTTCTAAAACAAACTATCCCCAATTTAGACTCTCAGAATTCCCCAAGATTAAACTCAACAAATGTGAGTTCACAAAAAACAATTGGCAAACACAGAAAGAAATAAGCTAGGGTGAGCAAAAACAACAAGGAATAGATTTAGGTCCTCAACCACCCCCTAAATCAGATATTCAAATTATTAGATGCAGCATGTGAGATAACTCTGAATGGAAATTCTAAAGAAACAAATCCTGGAATAATAAAGCATTCTGAATAAGGGATAAATCACTGTCAAAAATAGAGAAACTTTCAATGTGAACATGGATGCATTAATCAGTAGTTTTCCCCTCTTACTATGGAAATCTTATGAAAGTCACAAGTATGTAGACAACAAAAATATTAATTTTATTTAAAATTAAGATAGATACTACAAAATATTTATGAAGGTTGCTGAGTCTTTAGGATTCATGTGGTGCTAAGTGCAGAAGAGCCTAAGAGCAATGTGATAGGAATTCCAAAATTCATGCTTCCCTCCCTGTTGCCCCAACCTAGACTTCCTGCACTAATCTATGAATTCAGTAATATCTCTGTGATTATGTTATGAAAATGAAGTCATTCAGTTGTGTCCGACTCTTTGCGACTCCATGGACTGTAGCCCACCAGGCTCCTCCGTCCATGGAATTTTCCAGGCAAGAATACTGGAGTAGGTTGCAATTTCCTTCTCCAGGGGATCTTCCCAACCCAGGGATCGAACCTGGGTCTCCTGCACTGCAGGCAGACCATCTGAGCCACAGGAAAGCCTTATATTCCACAGCAAATGAGATTTTGTAGATGCAATTAAGAGTACTAATCAGTTGATTTGAGAAAATCAAAAGGGAGATTATCCAGGCGAACTTAATCTAATCACACAAGCTCTTTGAAAGCAGTTTTCTCTATTAGAAGAAAGGAAACTCAGAGAAAACAGAAGGATTCAAGGCACTGTTGCTAGTTTTAAAGATGGAGGAGCTTCATAAAAGATGGGGGAGTGACCTCTAGGAGCTATAATAGTGGTCCACAGCTGATAGCTAGTAGGAAAAGGGACAGTCCAGTCCTACAATTGTAGGGAAAAGAGTTCTGCCAACAACAATGAGATTGAAAGTGATTTCTTCCCCAGATACTCCATAAAGAGCCCAGTTCAGCTAACACCTTTATCTTGGCCATGTGAAACCCTCTTTAGAGAACCAGTGAAGTTGGCCCAGGCTTCTGACCTACAGAACTATCAGCTATTATATGAGTGTTGTCTTAAACCATTAAATCTGTGGTAATTTGTTACATAGCAATAGAAAACTAAAATAAGTGATATTTCAGAAAGTACTACTAAAAAATACCTAAAGATAATGAGCCACATCTTGAGGTACAGAAAGTATCCCTAGTGAGCAGTAAGTGAATTGGAAAGTTCAAGTGAGTGGTATCAGATGGCCCCCATACTACTGACTTTGAATAGAAGAGGAGGGCTGAAAAAAGTCTGCTAGTTTATACTCTCCAACAAGCCTAGTTCTTATGTGTGTGTGCTCAGTCGTATCCAACTCTTTTCGACCCCATGGACTGTAGCCCATCAAGTTCTTCTGTCCATGGAATTTCCCAAGCCAAGAATACTGGAGTGGGTTTCCATTTCCTTCTTTGGAGGATCTTCCCAACCCAGGGATTGAACATGCATCTCTTGTGTTGGCAGGTAGATTCTTTACCACTGCACCACCTGGGAAGACTGTAGTTCTTATAATCTTTACTAAAAGAGGATATTTTGATTGCTGTTTTCATCAATGTAAAGTTGAGTCCTTTGTTCCATTTTAATTATTTTGACTTTGAATTATACTTGTTCGAGATTAGTATTGCAACATCTACTCTGTGGTTACTTAGATTTTCCTGGTGCATCTCAGTTTCTTTCTAAGCCATTTTTGGATGGGATTCATTTATGGATAAGAAAACAGTTAATCTCTCCTTTTCAAAAAGGAAATTTAATTCTTTGTCATCTTTTTTTCCTAATTACATTATATTCTTTTCAATATTTTCTTGTTTTTGTTTTTTCTGTCTACTCCATGTACTATGCTTTATTTGGTATTATATTTCCCATTGATGTCAAAAGTACAAATACTTGTTTTAATTTTATTAGTGGTTATGAAGCTTTTCCAACATAGTCTTTAACTTGCACTTCCTTATGTTTTGAGATCAGGAATAAAATATCACCTCTTAATAACATGTAATTATTCTTTGCTCAATACAAGGTATACCATCTGCTCAATACAAGGTATGCCATCATCAAAGGCTTATTTGATTAGACTGAGCTGAAATCAATTTGTTCTTCAATCTTATTTGAAATTATTTGAGACATGGGATTCATGCAACATCTCAGACAGCTGGTGGTGGGAGAAGTTTAAATAATATGGCCTCTGGTAATGCAAGAAGAAAAGTTTCTAAATGAATGGTAAGAAAGCACTGTCAAAGTTTCATATTGTTACTATTCATTGTTGAAACTCATTAAAGTGCTACATTTTTAAAGGTATGTATAAAATCCATTCAGTGGTTGACAATCAGTCTGTCTTCCTGTTCAAACAAAACCCAAGGGAGACTGATTGGTTCACTTACTTTTCAGTGTCTTATGCTCCTTTCCAATCTAAACTCCCATGTCATGGACATAGCAGTGCCTCTACAATTCCCAGAGTCTCTGAGCACCTGCATGGGGCATCCTGTCTAAGGGCAATTTAACCATCAGGATATATCATCAAGTTCTTCACCAAGTTGCCCAACTTATCACTAAAGCTGTATGATCAGCTTTATCAGATGACACAGTCCTAAATCATTTAAATCTGAGAGATAACAGTGGAGAGTTATTTCAAAGGCTTATATACTGGTTGCATTGAGGTTTGTGGATGAAACATGATGGCCATGAAGGAATTTGGGGAGAAAAAGCAGTCATCACTTCTGTTTGCTTTCCTTTCTTGTCACATTACCTTTCTAATTTCATGATAAGCTTACAGCTGATCTAAAAGGGTTTGTTAGCATGACTCAGAGGTTTCTGGCAGTGACCCCTATTTGGGCTGTGCATTGCTAAGTTTAAGAATATACTAGAATCAGGATATACAGTAGCTTGTACGCAGCAAGGGTAATGAATTGGGGCTGCTCGGGCAGGCTTGGGTTTACTGTATTGATGCGCTCCATTATATCTGACTCTTTTGTGACTCTATGGACTGCAGCCCATCAGGGCTCCTCTGTCCATGGAATTCTCCAGACAAGAATACTGGAGTGGGTTGCCAATTCCTTCTCCAGGCAATCTTCCCAATCCAAGGATTGAACCTACCTCTCTTGTGTCTCCTGCATTGGAAGATGGATTCTTTAACACTGAGCCACCTGGGAAGCCCTTTCCTGTACTGAACTGCCTACTATAATCATACTGTGTTTTGCACTGAGAGATTTAATGTAAAGCTAACAATGACCAAATCATATATAAAAACAGATCTCTGACCCACCACCTGCAACAACTTGGCCAGGAAATCAACCACCCCCAGGAAGCCAGCCTGTGATAAGTCAGACTTGTAGGAAGTCAAACTTCTATCTCCAGTGACAGTCTAGGGAAACAAATAGAAACCCCTATAACAATCAACTTCAAATGGCCAGGATTTGATGAATAATTCACAACATTCCTAATATTTCCCCATAACCTGCCCACAGGTTTCCCATGCCAACAGCTTCCAATCAGGGCATACCTGAAGCCTTTTTTTCTTTCTACTCCTCTGTCTGCCTTTGGTATTCCCATCTCTTAAAGAAATTTCCACAGTTTGTTGTAATCTACACAATGAAAGGCTTTGCATAATCAATGAAGCATAAGGAGATGTGTTTCTGGAATTCTCTTGCTTTTTCAATGATCCAAAGGATGTTGGCAACTTGATCTCTGGTTCCTCTGCCTTTTCTAAATCCAGCTTGAACATCTGGAAGTTCATGATTCATGTACTATTGAAGCCTGGCTTGGAGAATTTTGAGCATTACTTTGCTAGTGTGTGAGATGAGTGCAATTGTGGGGTAGTTTGGACTTCCCTGGTGGCTCAGATGGTAAAGCATCTGCCTATAATGCAGAAGACCCAGGTTCGATCCCTGGGTGGGGAAGATCCCCTGGAGAAGGAAATGGCAACCCACTCCAGTATTCTTGCCTGGAAAATCCCATGGATGGAGGAAACTGGTGGGCTATAGTCCATGGGGTTGCAAAGAGTCAGACACAACTGAGGGACTTCACTTTCACTTGAACATTGGCATTACTCTTCTTTTGGATTGGAATGAAAACTGACCTTTTTCCAGTCCTATGGCTAACTGCTGAGTTTTCCAAATTCTGGTATATTGAGTGCAGCACTTTCACAGTATCATCTTTCAGGATTTGAAATATTTCAACTGGAATTCCATCACCTTCACTAGCTGTGTTCATAGTGGTGCTGCCTAAGGCCTACTTGACTTTGCATTCCAGGACATCTGGCTCTAGGTGAGTGATCACACCATCATGGTTATCTGGGTCATGAAGATTTTTTTGTATAGTTCTTCTGTGTATTCTTGCCACTTCTTCTTCATATTTTCTGCTTCTGTTAGGTCCATACCATTTCTGGCCTTTATTGTGCCCATCTTTGCATGAAATGTTCCCTCGGTATCTCTAATTTTCTTGAAGAGATCTCTAGTCTTTCCCATTCTATAATTTTCCTCTATTTCTTTGCACTGATCACTGAGGAAGGCTTTCTTATCTCTCCTTGCTATTCTCTGAAACTCTGCATTCAGATAGAATTATCTTTCCTTTTCTCCTTTGCCTTTCACTTCTCTTTTCTCTTTGGAAAGCCTCCTCAATCATTTTGCCTTTTTGCATTTCTTTTCCTTGAGGATGGTCTTGATCACTGCCTCCTGTATAATGTCGCAAACCTCCGCCCATACTTCTTCAGGCATTCTATCAGATGAGATGGCTGGATGGCATCACTGACTCGATAAACACGAGTCTGAGTGAACTCCGGGAGTTGGTGATGGACAGGGAGGCTTGGCGTGCTGCGATTCATGGGGTCACAAAGAGTCAGACACAACTGAGTGACTGAACTGAACTGAACTGAATCCCTTGAAACTATTTGTCACTTCCACTGTATAATTGTAAGGGATTTGAAATAGGTCAAACCTGAATGGTCTAGTGGTTTTCCCTACTTTCTTCAATTTAAGTCTGAATTTGGCAATAAGGAGTTCATGATCTGAGCCACAGTCAGCTCCCGGTCTTGTTTTTGCTGATTGTATAGAGCTTCTCCATCTTTGACTGCAAAGAGTATAATCAATCTGATTTCAGTATTGACCATCTTGTGATGTCCATGTATAAGGTCTTCTCTTGTGTTGCTAGAAGAGGGTATTTGCTATAACCAGTGCGTTCTCTTGGCAAAACTCTGTTAGCCTTTGCCCTGCTTCATTTTGTACTCCAAGGTCAAATTTACCTGTTACTTCAGGTATCTCTTGACTTCCTACTTTTGCATTCCCATGCCCTATGATGAAAAGGACATCTATTTTGGGTGTTAGTTCTAGAAGGTCTTGTAGGTATTCATAGAGCCGTTCAACTTCAGTTTCTTCAGAATTACTGGTTGGAGCATAGACTTGGATTACTGTGATATTTAACTTATATGCAGAGTACATTATGAGAAATGTCGGGCTGGATGAAGCACAAGATGGAATCAACACTGCCAGGAGAAATATATCTAAAAAAAAGAAATATCAATAATCTCAGATACGCAGATGACACCACCCTTATGGCAGAAAGTGAAGAAGAACTAAAGAGCCTCTTGATGAAAGAGGAGAGTGAAAAAGCTGACTTAAAATTCAACATTCATAAAACTAAGAGCATGGCATCTGGTCCCATCACTTCATGGCAAATAGATGGGAAACAGTGACAGACTTTAATCTGGGGGTGGGAGGGGCTCTCCAAAATCACTGCAGATGGTGACTGCAACCATGAAACTAAAAGACACTTCCGCCTCAGAAGAAAAGTTATGACCAACCTAGACAGCATATTAAAAAGCAGAGACATTACTTTGCCAACAAAGGTCCATCTATTCAAAGCTATGGTTTTTCCACTGGTCATGTATGGATGTGAGAGTCGGACTGTAAAGAAAGCTGAGCACCAAAGAACTGATGTTTTTGAAGTATGGTGTTGGAAAAGACTATTTAGAGTCCCTTGGACTGCAAGGAGATCCAACCAGTCCATCCTAAAGGAAATCAGTCCTGAATATTCATTGGAAGGACTGATGCTGAAGCTAAAACTCCAATACTTTGGCCACCTGATACAAAGAACTGACTCATTAGAAAAGACCCTGATGCTGGGAAGATTGAAGGCAGGAGAAGAAGAGAATGACAGAGGATGAAATGTTGAATGGCATCACTGACTCAATGGATATGAGTTTGAGTAAACTCTGGGAGTTTGCGATGGACAGGGAGGTCTGGCGTGATGCAGTCCACGGTGTCACAAAGAGTCGGACAAGACTTGAGTGACTGAACTGAACTGAACTGTGTTATTGAATGGTTTGCCTTGAAAACAGAGATCATTCTGTCATATTTGAGATTGCACCCAAGTACTGCATTACACCCAAGACCACCTTATCTGCCTCTGGAGAAATCTGTATGCAGATCAAGAAGCAACAGTTAGAACTGGACATGGGACAACAGACTGGTTCAAAATTGGGAAAGGAGTATGACAAGGCTGTATATTGTCAACCTGCTTATTTAACCTAAATGAAGAGTACAATATGCAGAATGCCAGGCTGGATGAAGCACAAGCTGGAATTAAGATTGCCAGGAGAAATATCAATAACCTCAGACATGCAGATGACACCACCCTTATGGCAGAAAGTGAAGAGGAACTAAAAAGCTTCTTGATGAAAGTGAAAGAGAAGAGTGAAAAAGCTGACTTAAAACTCAACATTCAGTAAACTAAGATCATAGTATCTGGTCCCATCACTTCATGGCAAATAGATGGGGAAACAATGGCAACAGTGACAGACCTTGTTTTCTTGGGCTCTAAAATCACTGCAGATGGTGAATGCAGCCATGAATTTAAAAGATGCTTGCTCCTTGGAAGAAAAGCTATGACCAACCTAGACAGCATATTAAAAAACAGAGATATTATTTTGTCAACAAAGGTCTGTCTAGTCAAAGCTATGGTTTTTCCAGTAGTCATGTACGGATGTGCAAGTTGGACCATAAAGAAAGCTGAGCACCGAAGAATTGATGCTTTTGAACTGTGGTATTCAAGAAGACATTTGAGATTCCCTTGGACTTCAAGGAGATCAGTCAAACCAGTCCTAAAGGAAATCAGTCCTGAATATTCATTGGAAGGACTGATGCTGAAGCTGAAACTCCAATACTTTGGCCACCTGATGTGAAGAACTGCCTCACTGGAAAAGACCCTGATGCTGAGAAAGACTGACGGCAGGAGAAGGGGACAACAGAGGATGAGACGGTTGGATGGCATCACCAACTCGATGGATATGAGTCTGAGCAAGTTCCAGGAGTTGGTGATGGACAGGGAAGCCTGGCATGCTGAAGTCCATGGGGTCGCAAACAGTCGGACACAACTAAGCGACTCAACTGAACTGTCTGCCTTTGAGTCTCTGCTAAAATACAAGTGACAGTGACTGACTCATATACTATAGCAAGCTCTGAATAAATAGCCTTTGCTTGTTTTCATTTGGTTAGTCTACATTTATTTCTACAGTATAAATCTGAGTTTAAAAAGGTGCTCCTGGCTTCAAAGAAGTGGTCCCCAGCACATATCCAGGCTAGTCTACTTAGGGAACTGATCCACTCTTGGGTACTTCAGTCAAAATGTAAAGAGAAAGACTATGAACACTGAAATGATTTTTATTCAGATATCATTATCTGTACCTACACACCCAGTGAACTTCTCTTGTGGCTCAGCTGGTAAAGAATCTACCTGCAATGTGGGAGGCCTGGGTTTGATCCCTGGGTTGGGAAGATCCCCTCGAGAAGGGAAAGGCTACCCACTCTAGTAGTCTGGCCTGGAGAATTACACGGACTGTATAAGTCCATGGGGTCACAAAGCGTCGAACATGACTCAGCAACTTTCACTTCACTATCTGATTACCTTACCCACTTTCACTTCAGGCACCCAATAGTGAGGATTTCAAAAGGTGGAATCCCCATCTGTCCTGAAATATGTTGCTGACCTCTGTGATGTATACCATGGCTGTGCTGATTTCTTTTACATATTCTAGATAGTTAAACCCTGCTTGATTTACCCAAAGAGCACGTATCTAGTTTTTCCATCAGTCTGAGCTTCCAACTGACATTGTCAATACAGTGACTGTGCACATTCTACTTCTCAGGTTAGGTAGGCAGGGCTTGTATATTTTGGAGAGGAATATAAAGACTTTTGTCTTCTGTCCAAGGCTAGAATTTCTAGATAACTTCTAATAGTAGTATTTCTTACCTGGAGCCATATGGGGGAGAAAGGGCAGTAAAGGCAGAGAGCACAGGATAAGTAAGGTGAGGAGGCAGGAACACTAGAGCAGTGTTGTGCATCTCTTAGGCCTCTAGAAGATGCCATATGGTTTACATCAAACTTCAGATGCAGACTTCCAACTTCTACAAGCTGAGGGAACAGGAGAAGGAAAGACCCTGAAGCGAACTTTGCCCTGAGGGGAGGTTTTAAAACACTATTTATCCTTGGGTTCTCTTGCATTAAGGGGCCAAGCAACATCTATAGCTAAATATAGAGTTAAACATTTGATTAACCATCTCTTTTAACTCATGCATTAAATAAAAAAAATGTACACATGCTATTTCTCTCTGCTAATTATGCTGATAAGTGCTATCTCATTTGAATAGTTCTTCTTGAATAATAGGTGCATAGGATCAAGCAGTCAACATAAAAACAGAACATCTTGACTGGAGGCTGACAGCCACAATGACCATGAATCACAGAAATATCAAAAGAAGTGGCACCAGCCCAGCAAGTCTCCTGTTATGTAGTTCTGCGACCCCTACCCTCAAAATTCTCTTTCAATAGACCTGCCCTCTTTTAGAGGGTAGGACGGTAGTCTGCTGCCTTCCTCATTTGCTGGCAAACTAATAAATTTCTCTTTCCTTTATCTTCAAAACTTTGTCCTCATTATTCTCATTCAGACTCAGAGACAGGAACCGAACTTTCGGTTATACATCCATATAGGCACAACTGAGCTCTCAAGAGCCTCTTGATGAAAGTGAAAGAGGAGAGTAAAAAAGTTGGCTTAAAACTCAACATTCAGAAAACTAAGATCATGGCATCCGGTCCCATCACTTCATGGCAAACAGATGGGGAAACAGTGGAAACAGTGGCTGACTTTATTTTTCTGGGCTCCAAAATCACTGTGGATGGTGATTGCAGCCATTAAATTAAGATGCTTGCTCCTTGGAAGGAAAATTATGTCCAACCTAGACAGCATATTAAAGAGCAGAGACATTACTTTGCCATCAGAAGTCTGTCTAGTGAAGGCTATGGTTTTTCCAGTAGTCATGTATGGATGTGAAAGTTGGACTATAAAGAAAGTTGAGCACCAAAGAATTGATGCTTTTGAACTGTGGTGTTGGAGAAGACTCTTGAGAGTCCCCTGGACTGCAAGGAGATCCAACCAGCTCATTCTAAAGAAGATCAGTCCTGGGTGTTCATTGGAGGGACTGATGTTGAAGCTGAAACTCCAATACTTTGGCCAGCCACCTGATGCGAAGAGCTGACTCATTTGAAAAGACCCTGATGCTGGGAAAGATTGAGGGCAGGAAGAGAAGGGGACAACAGAAGATGAGATGGTGGGATGGCATCACCGACACAATGGACATGGGTTTGGGTGGACTCCGGGAGTTGGTGATGGACAAGGAGGCCTGGCGTGCTGCAGTTCATGGGGTCGCAAAGAGTCGGACATGACTGAGCGACTGAACTGAACTGAACTGAACTGAGCTCTCAAGAATTCTCATCTGTTGTTCTTCATGCCCAATGCACAAGGACCACCAGCTCATTTGACTGTAAGTGTAATCATGACATGGTCCAGATGTTCATTTTCAATCTTTGAGGCCTAATATGTCAGCAAATATTTTCAAGGGGAAGATCAGGTAAAAACAATTATGTGCTAAACATACTTCTCTCTTTGCCTTGCAAATTCCTTCTTTGATATTAATCATGGTTGTTAATATTCATGTCAGTATCTGTAACAGAGCTCCTGATTCTGTCAATTTGCAACATATCATTAAAATAGCAGCAATTTTCTTTTTCAAACCTCAAGATTTTTCTGTCCTATATATGTGTGTGTTAGTCACTTAATCGCAACCGAGTCTTTGTGACCCCATGGACTGGAGCCCACCAGGCTCCTCTGTCCATGGAATCCTCCAGGCAACTGGAGTAGGTTGCCATTCCCTTCTCCAGAGGATCTTTCTGACCCAGGGATTGAACCTGAGTCCCTCGCATTGCAGGCAGATTCTTTAGCGACTGAACCACCAGGGAAGCCCTATATATAGGCACTGTAGAAAATAAGAAAGAAAGAGAAACAAGGGAAAGAAGGAAAGAAAGTTTGAGGAAAGGAGGGACAAAAGGAAAGAAGGAAGAGAGGGAGGTCACAATACCAACATCACTATTAATATTTGGGGATAAAAATTTCCAATTATACTTGTCATGTAATCACAACATACAAAGTATTTTATAACTTTCTTTACGCAATCATATGTTAACATTAAGCATTCCACAATGTAAATGTTAATAACAGGAGTACATTTCAAAGTCTGGGTAGTCCATACAATGTCTTCTATTGTTAAATATTTGTTTTCTATTTTTCATTATTATAAGGAATGCTGCCATTAACACCCCCATAAATAAATATTTTCCTGAATGCATGGTGACTTCCACATCAAAAAAAATGTAGCATCTGTAGCAGAGAAATTGTATTTATCGTACATATGTATCATACAAATTGTATCTGTAACAGAAATTGTATTTATCGCTCAAAAGTTAAGCGTATCTTTATTACTTGTGATCTATGTTCCAAATAGCCTTCCAGAAAGGTTGTTAACAATTTATACCCCTTCCAGCAATGCATGAATGTGTTCATTTTCCTATACTCTCTTTGTCTGAGTATTATACTTTGGCCTTTCTTTCTTTTCTAACTCGTGTCACCTGTTAATGTAGTAATGCACCAGAGTTTTCCTAAGAAAAGTTTACTTGTCTTACATACATTTCACTACAATGCATCCAAAGGATCAATGATACACAGAATCTGAAGGATGTAATTTAGCCTCTTCAGGATAGATCAAGGGCTTTGGGGGAAAAGCACAGTAACACAAAAAGGCATGGAGGGTGGAACAATGAAGAAAATGAAAATCAGTCCTTAGATGTTTATCTAAGAAAGACTCTAAATAGGATGAAAGGTGACTCAGTAGGAAAGGCAAATCAATATACCACCTTCTGGATACAGTGTTCAGCCTAAATATTACCCCTGAATGCCAGATTTACATATGTGACAACCTATTTTGAGATTTACACGTTTAGGTATTTCTCTCATCACCACTACACCAACATACAGCAACATACATCACACCAACATAAAGCCAATTAGAAAAAATGCTTCATTCTTCCTCCAAAATATATCTTTACCTGGTCTAATTTTCTCCAAATTATTGTTTCTTATGGCCACCTCTCATCTGACCATAGATTTTTAATTGTTCTCCCTGCTTCTACAATCCATTCTCTACATAGCAGTCAGGGAATGATAGTCAAAACATGTCATCTCTCAGCTTAAAACAATTCAGTGGCATCCTCTGGCTCTTGGAATGAAATCGCAATACCCTATGTGGCTTACAAGCCCTTACACACAAGTAGGATTCTGTCCAACTCTCTGATGCCATTTGGTACTGCTTTCCCCCTCCATCATCTGTCACCAACCCCTCTGGCATCATTCTACTTCTATTGTTTGCCACATTCTTTTCCACATTAGAACTTTTTGATTTGCTGTTCCATCTCCTTAGTCACTCTTCTCACTTATGCATGGACAGATCTCACCCATCACGTCCCACCTCAGAAAAAGCCTCCCAGACTATCCTTCTGAGGTTGTCTGCAATCACCAATACATTAATTCTCCATTATATAACCCTATTTTTTTCCTTTGTTAGAAAATCAAACAATCTTCTTTATTTCCTTTCTAACTTGGTTGTTGTCTTATTCTCTAGAATGTAACCTCCATGAGTCCAGTGACTTACTTTTCATAAAACCACTGTTATCACCAGCAGCTACCTGAATGGCATACCGTTGACACTCAAAAAGTTTGAGTGTATAAAATAAAAAAAAACAGAAGGTATATGCATGATCAACTATACTCATATTTTCTTTGTGGTAATATATTTTCTTACATATACATATAATCATTATAGCCATAACTAAGGAGTTACTTTATTTTTAAATAATTTTATTTTGACTGGTGAAAAGGAACATGGAACTGTTTGAATAGTCTAAACTCATTTAATCATTGTTCCTTATTTTTGCAAATTTAATTTTTATAATTTTTCACTATTATAAGCAATATTATCATATGTAAACTTGAAGCTAATATATACTTATTAAAATTTCCTACTAAAGTGGCTTTGCTGGATCAAAATCTTTTTATAGGTTTCATCAAATTTCCTTCTGAAAATATTAAAATATTAAACCAACTCTCTATTAGCAGTAAACTAAAGTTCTTGTGGTCATTTGATATACTAGGATGCATTCAGCTAAAAGGAAAAGAAAGCCCCAGTGAAAACTGGTTAATAAGGAAAAATATCTCAATTAAAAAGACCCAATGATAGAGCAGTTTTTAGTACAGCTTGATTAAATGGGTCAATAAAGTCATTTTTCTTCTCTCTACATTGCCCTCAAGCTGAGTCCCCTCAAGATTACAAGATAGCTGAAGCAGTTCTGGGCTGAACATCCCAGGAAAACCAAACCAGAGATAAAAATGGATCATATCTCCTTGTGTCTCCTTCCTAGGAAGAGGAAATACTTCTCAGGAACCAAAAAGCAAACTTCCCTCAGGCCTCACTGGATAAAAGTGGGTGACAGGCCGTCTTCTAAGCCCGTCACTGATAAGGAGAATGGAACCACCAGGAAGACTTTACAGTTAACCCTTAACATATCTGGAGTCTCTCCTAGAGTAAACATGAGGATTGTCAGTAAAAAAAAAAAAAAAAAAAAGTTGAGGTGGGGTGAATCTTGGGATAAAACCCTTAGTATATGACAATATGGAGTATTAACATTTTAAAAATCTTTGAAAATTTGTTTGATGAAGAGTTATTATTTGAAATTGCATTTGACCACTAGTTTGCATTAACATTTTCTCATGTTCTGCTCTCTATTCTCATTTTAAACTGCTTTAGGGGGGCACAGCCATTCTTGGTGGCATACAAAAAGAAGAGAAAAAGGAAAGGAATCCAATTGGCAAGCTGACATCAATACTAAACTCTCAAGTAGTTTACAAAAGCCACCATGTCAGAAGTCTCTTTATAGTTGCCAAATCCATGAATTTCACCCAAGCACTGATGGCTGCTCAGTAGAACAGGTGAGGTAATACGAATCCAGAAAACATTATGTGCAGTAACCACATTTTCATTGGCAGGAGAGTCAATAGGGCTACAGCTCCCAAGAAGTTTCTTAAGTTTTGCTGACAGTTCACTATTACCCCTTGTAATTTCATATTATAATGTATACTATTTCTCTCCCAAACTTGTCCCCAGAGTTTTCCTTAAGATAGAACAAGTTAGATAATGCATAGCTTCAACTCCAGTTACCCTTTGGTTTATTTTCTTATGGGTTTTCTATTACAATATCATTAACTTAGGGAATACCTGGTGCCACTGATAGTGGAACCCATACAACATATTCTAATGAGACTATCAGCTCCATTAATTTGAACTCCCTTGCAACAATAAATGCTCTGCAATGTCTCCTTCTTATCTTAACCTATTTTCTGCAAACATTTCCATGTTAATTACTAATTAAATAATTTTAATTATAACTAAATAATTTATTTACATTAGTAAATTAATAATTTAGTCATTTAATAATTTACATTTCCCTCTTTTTAAAAGATTTCCCTTTGAACAATAATAACATGTTCATTGGATAGTTACCAGATTATCATCTCCAATTTTTATATGGGCTATTTATCTATTAAGGATGTTGATTACCTCTCATTTAAAATTTTGTCTTTGTCTTTCAAATTTGATTAATGTGATACATATGTATATCATCTGTCAATCTTATTTTTTGTTTTCTGCCTTGCATAACATGTAAAAGAAGACTTTTTACTCAGATCATGTATATCCATTCATTCTTGTTAAAGGTCTTAAGCCTTTAGATTTTGCAGTAAATGTCAGACTTCATGTATGTGTGTAATTATATATTTAGCTATGAAAATCTTTCAAATACCAACAAGAAAATTATTTGGTGTGATACATTTAAATTGACATAATAAATGAGATCTTCCATGCACAGCATTATCCTGTTGACACTGTTCTTTTCTTTCACGTTCATTTGCTCCTACAAGTACTATATCCACACCAAGATGACCACTGAAATTCAGATTTCCAGGTCAACATATAAAGGAATTCCCCTAGCTCATGAAAAGTAGGAGAACATTAGGGTCAGAAGGAAAGAATTGAAACTCATGGGCAAAAGGATTGAAAAAAAGGTGAATGTTGTCAACATTCAGAAGCAAAGGGTCAGCTCTGTCTCATTACTCTTCTATTTGCTCTGGCCAAGGTCAAAGTGATTCCAGCTAATCTGCCATGGCAAGAAAAAAAAAGGATACTATTTAGAATCAAAAAACAAAGAATTGTGGAGAGGCTGAAGAAGGTAAATATTATTCATGACTTTTTCTTATAATGTGCATTGATGGGGAAACCATCAAGACTCTCATAATAACTACAGAATACATAATTCCTTGGGCTTCCCTGGTGGCTCAGATGGTAAAGAATCTGCCTGCAATGCAGGAGACCCAGGTTTGATTCCTGGGTCAGGAATAACCCCTGGAGGAGAAGGAAATGGCTACCCACTCCAGTATTGTTGCCTTGAGAATTCCATGGACAGAGGAGGCTGGTAGGCTACAGTCCATGGGGTCCCATAGAGTTGGACACGACTGAATGACTAAAACTTTCACTTTTTTCACACGCCTGCTTAACTGTTACAATTACAATTCATGAACTGAAAGGGAGGAAAAAGGTGTTCATGAGCCTTTTCCCTCCAAGTACATGCCTTAAATATTGATTTTCAACATAAAGTGATTGCTACACTGCCACTATTTAAAAAACTATTTTCTATTCTAACTTAAAACCATCATATCAAAAGCAGAGAGATCAGTTAGGCTTAGCTTCCCAGAGTGAATCAATGAAATTCTTAAAATGTTCTTACATGGTACTCCAAGGGTTTTCTTAGAAATTAATTTAAAAGTGATAGAATTCAGGATACAAAAGTTTAAGGTTGTTTTGTTTTTACTGAATTATGGACTAAGCTGATTGGATTAATATTCCATGTGTTGTGAGGGAGATGCAGGGGAAACAGTTCTTGACAATTTAAACTTAAGAAAACAGACACCTCAAAAAATTTCAAAAGGCTGGACTAAAGATACCTAGCTAGAAAGGGGCAGAATCAGGACTGAAAATCAGGTTTTCAGATTCTAATTTTGGTGTTTTTTTCTATTCTATGCTACTTTTACTATACAATAAAATTCTTATTTTCTAGAAATTTACACAAAGGCAATAATAATTGTATTTTCAACAGTTCTAATGGGTTAGTAATATTGGAACACTAAGGCTAAGAGAAGCAACCCTACGTCCAAGGAGTGGAGGCTACATGGGCACAGGAGGGCCGAGAGGAGCTACTCCACGTTCAAGGTCAGGAGGGGTGACCCTGAAAAGATACCCCTCGTCCAAGGTAAGGAGCAGTGGCTGCGCTTTGCTAGAGTGGCCATGAAGAGATACGCCATGACCAAGGTAAGAGAAACCCAAGTAAGATGGTAGGTGTTGCAAGAGGGCATCAGAGGGCAGACACACTGAAACCATACTCACAGAAAACTAGCCAATCTGATCACACAGACCAAAGCCTTATGTAACTCAATGAAACTAAGCCATGCCGTGTGGGGCCACCCAAGATGGACGGGCGATGGTGGAGAGGGCTGACAGAATGTGGCCCACTGGAGAAGGGAATGGCAAACACTTCAGTTGTTTGAGAACCCCATGAACAGTATGAAAAGGCAAAATGATAGGATACTGAAAGAGGAATACCTCAGGTCGGTAAGTGCCCAATATGCTACTGGAGATCATTAGAGAAATAACTCCAGAAAGCATGAAGAAATGGAGCCAAAGCAAAAACAATAGCCAGTTGTGGATGTGACTGGTGATAGAAGCAAGATCCAATGCTGTAAAGAGCAATATTGCACAGGAACCTGGAATGTTAGGTCCATGAATCAAGGCAAGGTGGAAGTGGTCAAACAGGAGATGGCAAGAGTGAACATCGACATTCTAGGAATCAGAAAACTAAAATGGACTGGAATGGGTGAATTTAACTCAGATGACCATTATATCTACTACTGTGGGCGGGAATCCCTTAGAAGAAATGGAATAGCCATCATGGTCAACAAGAGAGGCCAAAATGCAGTACTTGGATGCAGTCTCAAAAATGACAGAATGATCTCTGTTCGTTTCCAAGGCAACCCATTCAATATCACAGTAATCCAAGCCTATGCCCCAACTAGTAACGCTGAAGGAGCTGAAGTTGGATGGTTCTATGAAGACCTACAAGACCTTTTAGAACTAACACCCAAAAAAGATGTCCTTTTTATTATAGGGAACTGGACTGCAAAAGTAGGAAGTCAAGAAACACTTGGAGTAACAGGCAAATTTGGCCTGGGAGTATGCAATGAAGCAGGGCATAGTCTAATAGAGTTTTGCCACGAGAATGCACTGGTCATACAAACACCCTCTTCCAACAACACAAGAGAAGACTCTACACATGGACATCACCAGATGGTCAACACTGAAATCAGATTGATTATATTCTTTGCAGCCAAAGATGGAGAAGCTCTATACAGTCAGCATAAACAAGACTGGGAACTGACTCTGGCCCAGATCATGAACTCCTTATTGCCAAATTCAGACTTAAATTGAAGAAAGTAGAGAAAACTACTAGAACATTCAGTTATGACCTAAATCAAATCCCTTATGATTATACAGTGGAAGTGACAAATAGACTTAAGGGACCAGATCTGATAGACAGAGTGCCTGATGAACTATGGATGGAGATTTGTGACATTGTACAGGACACAGGGATCAAGACCATCCCCATGGAAAAGAAATGCAAAAAACCAAAATGGCTGTCCGAGGAAGCCTTACAAATAGCCGTGAAAAGAAGAGAAGCGAAAAGCAAAGGAGAAAAGGAAAGATATAAGCATCTGAATGCAGAGCTCCAAAGAATAGCAAGGAGAGGTAAGAAAGCCTTCCTCGGTGATCAATGCAAAGAAATAGAGGAAAACAACAGAATGGGAAAGACTAGAGATCTCTTCAAAAAAATGAGAGATACCAAGGGAACATTTCATGCAAAGATGGGCACAATAAAAGACAGAAATGGTATGGACCTAACAAAAGCAGAAGATATAAAGAGGTGGCAAGAATACACAGAAGAACAATACAAAAAAGATCTTCACAACCAAGATAATCATGATGGTGTGATCACTCACCTTGAGCATCCTGGAATGTGAAGTCAAGTGGGCCTTAGAAAGCATCACTACGAACAAAGCTAGTGGAGGTGATGGAATCACAGTTGAGCTATTTCAAATCCTGAAAGATGATGCTGTGAAAGTGCTACACTCAATATGCCAGCAAATTTGGAAAACTCAGCAGTGGCCACAGGACTGAAAAAGGTCAGTTTTCATTCCAATCCCAAAGAAAGGCAAAGAATGCTCAAACTACCACACAATTGCACTCATCTCACATGCTAGTAAAGTAATGCTCAAAATTCTCCAAGCCAGGCTTCAGCAATACGTGAACTGTGAACTTCTAGATGTTCAAGCTGGTTTTAGAAAAGGCAGAGGAACCAGACATCAAATTGCCAACATTCACTGGCTCATGGAAAAAGCAAGAGTTCAGAAAAACATCTATTTCTGCTTTATTGACTATGCCAAAGCCTTTGACTGTGTGGATCACAATAAACTGTGGAAAATTCTGAAAGAGATGGGAATACCAGACCACCTGACCTGCCTCTTGAGAAACCTATATGCAGGTCAGGAAGCAACAGTTAGAACTGGACATGGAACAACAGACTGGTTCCAAATCGGAAAAGGAGTATGTTAAGGCTGTATACTGTCACCCTACTTATTTAATATATATGCAGAGTACATCATGAGAAACGCTGGGCTGGAAGAAGCACAAGCTGGAATCAAGATTGCCAGGAGAAATATCAATAACCTCAGATATGCAGATGACACCACCCTTATGGCAGAAAGTGAAGAGGAACTAAAAAGCCTCTTGATGCAAGTGAAAGAGGAGAGTGAAAAAGTTGGCTTAAAGCTCAACATTCAGAAAACGAAGATCATGGCATCTGGTCCCATCACTTCATGGGAAATAGATGGGAAACAGTGGAAATAGTGTCAGACTTTATTTTGGGGGGCTCCAAAATGACTGCAGATGGTGATTGCAGCCATGAAATTAAAAGACGCTTACTCCTTGGAAGGAAAGTTATGACCAACCTAGATAGCATATTAAAAAGCAGAGACGTTACTTTGCCAACAAAGGTGCGCCTAGTCAAGGCTATGGTTTTTCCTGTGGTCATGTATGCATGTGAGAGTTGGACTGTGAAGAAGGCTGAGCGCAGAAGAATTGATGCGTTTGAACTGTGGTGTTGGAGAAGACTCTTGAGAGTCCCTTGGACTGCAAGGAGATCCAACCAGTCCATTCTGAAGGAGATCAACCCTGGGTGTTCATTGGAAGGACTGATGCTAAAGCTGAACTCCAGTACTTTGGCCACCTCATGCGAAGAGTTGATTCTTTGGAAAAGACCCTGATGCTGGGAGGGATTGGGGGCAGGAGGAGAAGGGGACGACAAAGGATGAGATGGCTGGATGGCATCACTGACTCGATGGACATGAGTTTGAGTAAACTCCGGGCATTGGTGATGGACAGGGAGGCCTGGCATGCTGCGATTCATGGGGGCGCGAAGAGTTGGACATGACTGAGTGAACTGAACTGAACTGAAGGTAAGTTTGGGGATATGAGAAGAATGAAAGAAGAAACAAGTTGTCATCAAACCCTTTCATTTAATCAGTATGGCTTTGAGCCAAAGAGAAAAGAGAAGGGATCCTGTGTGTAATTCAGAATTCTAGAGTTTGCTATCATCAACTTTATAAAGAAATTAAAAAACCCACCAAATTTCTAATCATTCCCTAGAGGAAGGCATGCACTGGGTCGTGAGGCTCAACAGAAGAACATGGGCTCTGTCACAAAGCTGATCTCATTCCAGATCCAGCTCGGCCACTAACTCATTATGTGCCTTTGGGTTAAGCCACTTTTCTAAGCTCTACTTTCCTCATCTAGACAATGGAAGAAAACAAAGCAGTTACCTTATAGGGTTGCTGATGATTAAAGGCAATACACGTAAAGCTACTTTAACACAGTGCCAGGCACAAAGTAAACACAGCGATGATCTCTTGGTTTGGTTTTGTCACAATGAAGAGTACAGATAGTTACATGAGGCTGTTTCATGATGACTCAGGAAAGGCTCAGGTCCAGAAACTGTAATACAATTCCTTTCTACTTCCTTGGTCTTGGATCAGAGAGTAAACCTTGGTGTTTTATACATGATGACCATACAATTCGGAGACAGAGGGAAATCAACTTAATTTGCTGTTTAATCTTGAATACAGTAATTTCATCTCATTCCTTACTTGAGTTGAGGATACTGATAAGATTGTATTTTTGAGGACTACATAAAATAGAGGATTAAGAGATGGTATTTTTGCATAAAACATGGGTTATAATTATTTACTCTACCTGAAGACATATGAGTGGTAATACTATCAGCAGAGCCTCCTCCTATTAGTTACTATACTTTTTCTAATACTATAATTTTTCAAAGCTCATTTTCCTGACACCCATCTTCTTTTCCCAGGGCAATTCCAGGCTTCCTTATTATGACCAATATATAGGCCTGTTTACTGGACATAATCACATGAGGATTCCTGCTTTATGCATTAACCAGGCCATTACAGCTACTGAGTAGCAGCACCAGTTTACAATCTGTGAACTCTTAGAGGTTAAAGATCCACTTCTCATCTGTCTTTTCAATCCTATCACAGAGTCTAACATTGAGAATTAAGTCCAGAAATGGTAGATTGGGTCAGACTGTGGAAGCTTTTTGTATCATTAGCAAAAAATCTGGGTTTTTCTTCGGTGGTTGGTAAAGAGTATTAGAAAAATCACTGTGGGAGTTCTGTAGGGGTTAGCAAGAGGCTTGGGCTGGAGATATGACCTGCACAATCAATACCATCAAGAGAAGAAGAAATAAGCTAAGAATTCTGCCTAATACGGAAGGCAAGTATTGAAAATAATTTTTAAAATATTTCCATCGATATCCTTAACATATCAATTTAATTATGTTCAAGTATATAGAGTGGTGGCCAGTGGCATGAAACAGACTATTCTAAATGAGTGATCTTAAAATGCACACATACAGACACTCACTCAAACAGACACAGAGTCAACAATGATGCCTCAAAATACAACTTTTGGAGCTTTATAGTTCCAATCTACTTCATGCAGCAGAGTCAATCTATATGTTGGTAGAAAAGGAAGGCAGGGGCGGGGGGGAGAATCTAGGAAAAAGTAAACCAGTTTTCCCCATTCAGATAATTCATGGATTTCCACATCATATCTACTAGCAAATAGCTATCAAAAATAATGTAAATTCTCCTCTGCTGCTGCTAAGTCGCTTCAGTCGTGTCCGACTCTGTGTGACCCCATAGATGGCAACCTACCAGGCTCCCCCATCCCTGGGATTCTCCAGGCAAGAATATTGGAGTGGGTTGCCATTTCCTTCTCCAATGCATGAAAGTGAAAAGTGAAAGTGAAGTCGCTCAGTGTGTCCGACTCTTGGCAACCCCATGGACTGCAGCCTACCAGGCTCCTCTGTCCATGGGATTTTCCAGGCAAGAATACTGGAGTGGGGTGCCATTGCCTTCTCCAAATTCTCCGTTCAGTTCAGTTGAGTTCAGTTGCTCATTCGTGTCCAACTCTTTGCGTCCTCATGAGTCGCAGCACGCCAGGCCTCCCTGTCCATCACCATCTCCCGGAGTTCACTCAGACTCACGTCCATTGAGTCAGTGATGCCATCCAGCCATCTCATCCTCTGTCGTCCCCTTCTCCTCCTGCCCCCAATCTCTCCCAGCATCAGAGTCTTTTCCAATGAGTCAACTCTTCGCATGAGGTGGCCAAAGTACTGGAGCTTCAGCTTTAGCATCTTTCCTTCCAAAGAAATCCCAGGGCCGATCTCCTTCAGAATGGACTGGTTGGATCTCCTTGCAGTCCAAGGGACTCTCAAGAGTCTTCTCCAACACCACAGTTCAAAAGCATCAATTCTTCGGCACTCAGCCTTCTTCACAGTCCAACTCTCACATGCATACATGACCACAGGAAAAACCATAGCCTTGACTAGACAGACCTTAGTCGGCAAAGTTATGTCTCTGCTTTTGAATATGAATTCTCAAAAGCTTAAAAAATCCTAGGCTAGAAAATTACTTATCCTAGAGATGTAAATTCTAGTTTTAAAACCAACATATGTATAGTAATGAACTGAGAGCTTGCTTGTAAAATCCTGTCCTGGAGTTTAAAAAGATAAACCTAGGTTTGTTAAAAGTCATCTTGGCTTTAAAATCTACACTTGATTGCTAATAATATATAATTAACTCCCTCTTAAAAACAAAGAAATTAAATTGTATGACATCGAGTTTCAATTCTGGTTTATAATTTAAAGTGAAAAAGTCTTATTTACATATTCAAAAAGGTATTAGGCAGCAGTTTAGATTTTTACAAATATAAGTTTTGAAATAAAAGCCTGAATATATTTTGCTTAAATAAATTATATCTCCTTTATTAGAACCATAGTTTGTTTTTTTAACTTTACAATACTGTATTGGTTTTGCCATACATCAACAGGAATCCGCCATGGGTGTACATAAGTTCCCACTTCTGAACCCCCCTCCCACCTCCCTCCCCATACCATCCCTCTGGGTTATCCCAGTGCACCAGCCCCAAGCATCCCGTATCCTGCATCGAACCTAGACTGGCGATTCATTTCTTATATGATATTATACATGTTTCAATGCCATTCTCCCAAATCATCCCACCCTCTCCCTCTCCCACAGAATCAAAGTCTGTTCTGTACATCTGCATCTCTTTTGCTGTCTCGCATACAGGGTTATTGTTACCATCTTTCTAAATTCCATATATATGTGTTAGTATACTGTATTGGTGTTTTTCTTTCTGGCTTACTTCACTCTGTATAATCGGCTCCAGATTCATCCACCTCATTAGAACTGATTCAAATATATTTTTTTTGATGGCTGAGTAATACTCCATTGTGTATATATACCACAGCTTTCTTATCCATTCATCTGCTGATGAACATCTAGGTTGTTTCCATGTCCTGGCTATTATAAACAGTGCTGCAATGAACATTGGGGTACACGTGTCTCTTTCAATTCTAGTTTCCTTGGTGTGTATGTCCAGCAGTGGGATTGCTGGGTCATAAGGCAGTTCTATTTCCAGTTTTTTAAGGAATCTCCACACTGTTCTCCATACTGTTTTGAGAGTTACTGATCTTTCAATCAGAAAGATCAGAATATCTAAAGTTTGGATATTCAGAAGTTTTCATTTGCACTGTTTCAAAAGGAAGTCTTGGTATGCAAAGTAGACTATAGGTCCCATCACTTCATGGGAAATAGATGGCAAACAGTGGAAACAGTGTCAGACTATATTTTGGGGGGCTCCAAAATCACTGCAGATGGTGATTGCAGCCATGAAATTAAAAGACACTTACTCCTTGGAAGGAAAGTTATGACCAACCTAGATAGCATATTAAAAAGCAGAGACGTTACTTTGCCAACAAAGGTCCATCTAGTCAAGGCTATGGTTTTTCCAGTAATCATGTTTGGATGTCAAATTTGGACTATAAAGAAAGCTGAGCACCGAAGAATTGATGCTTTTGAACTGTGGTGTTGGAAAAGACTCTTGAGAGTCCCTTGGACTGCAAGGAGATCCAACTAGCCCATCCTAAAGGAGATCAGTCCTGGGTGTTCATTATAAGGACTGATGCTGAAGCTGAAACTCCAATACTTTGGCCACCTCATGCGAAGAGTTGACTCATTGGAAAAGACCCTGATGCTGGGAGGGATTGGGAGCAGGAGGAGAAGGGGACAACAGAGGATGAGATGGCTGGATGGCATCACCAACTCGATGGGCATGAGTTTGAGTGAACTCCGGGAGATGGTGATGGACAGGGAGGCCTGGCGTGCTGTGATTCCTGGGGTCACCAAAAGTCGGACATGACTGAGCGACTGAACTGAGCTGAACTGAAGACTATAGGTGAATAAAATAATCTGTTTTAGAGAAGCAAGGTCTAGTTTTGGTTATCAATGTCACCTTTGTGGACATGCCATACATATAGCAGACACCCAGCAAATGTTTGCTCAATTGGAATACTTCATTAAATAGAATGTTTTCTGTGAAGATGGATGCTGCTAACCATTAACAAATCACCTCTTTTTATTGCATCAAGTTAGAAGTAATTACTTAATAGTTCTGCTGCTGCTAAGTCACTTCAGTCATGTCCAACTCTGTGTGACCCCATAGATGGCAGCCCACCAGGCTCCCCTGTCCCTGGGATTCTCAAGGCAAGAACACTGGAGTGGGTTGCCATTTCCTTCTCCAATGCATGAAAGTGAAAAGTGAAAGTGAAACCGCTCAGCCGTGTCTCTTAGCGACCCCATGGACTGTAGCTCACCAGGCTCCTCCATCCATGGGGTTTTCCAGGCAAGGGTACTGGAGTGGGGTGCCATTACCTTCTCTACTTAATAGTTCTAGTTATGAAAATTGCACTAAAGTTCTACAATTTATGTTTATCACTTGACCCTACTTAGATAATCATTTCTTTCAGTTTTAAAGAAGAGTATAAAATTAATTTCTAAAATGGCTTCACCTCTCTTCTTGAAAAAAATTAATGAAATAACACTTTTCATATTGAAATTAAAGAGAATTGTCAGCTCTGTTAGAGCCAGTAATAAAGAGCCAACTGTTTCTTGATGCTGGTATTGAGTTGGCACTATTTCAGGGACTTGCCTAAGGATTTTCAAAAGGAAAAAAAATGATTAAAAGAAAGCTTCTATTAAAGATGGTTCTATTATTATAGTATGGTCTGTTGGCTCAAATGTATGTCATCAATGACAATGAAAAACCTTACTCACTCAGACACAGAGATAAGTAGAGTGGACTTTTGGGGGCCCTGAGGAACAATATGGTTAGAACTGTTTTTGTTGTTGTTCACTCTCTAACTCATGTCTGATTCTTTGCAACCTCAAGGACTACAATGTACCAGAATCCTCTGTCTTGCACTATCTCTCAGAGTTTGCTCAAATCAATGTCCATTTAGTATGGTGATGCTATCTATCTTATCCTCTGCCACCCCTGTCTCCTTTTGCCTTCAATCTTTACCAGCATCAGGGTCTTTTCCAATGAGTCAGCTCTTTGCCTCAGGTTGCCAAAGTATTGGAGCTTCAGCTTCAGCAACAGTCCTTCCAGTGAAAATTCAGGGTTGATTTCCTTTTGGATTGACTGGTTTCATTTCTTTGCAGTCCAAGGGACTCTCCAACACCTCAATTTCAAAGCATCAATTCTTTGGCATTCAGCCTTCCTTAAGGTCCAACTTACACATCTGTACATGACTACTGTAAAAATCATAGCTTTGACGATACGGACCTTTGTCAGCAAAGTGATGTTCTGCTTTTAAATACACTATCTAGGTTTGTCAAAGCTTTCTTTCCAGGGAGCAAGCGTCTTTTAATTTCATGGTTGCAGATACCATCGACAGTGATTTTGGAGCCCAAGAAAAGAAAATCTGTCACTGCTTCTAGTTTTCCCCTTCTATTTGCCATAAAGTCTTGGGATTTAGATTTTAGATTTTGAATGTGGAGTTTCAAGCCAGGTTTTTTCACTCTCCTCTTTCACCTTCATCAAGAGGGTCTTTAGATCCTCTTCACTTTCTGGCATTAGAGTGGTATCATCTACATATCTGAGGTTGCTGCTATTTCTCCCACCAATCTTGATTCTAGCCTGTGATTCATCTAGCCCAGCATTTTTTATGATGTACTCTGCATGTAAGTTAAACAAGCAGGGTGACAATATACTGCCTTGTTGTATTCCTTTCCCAATTTTGAACCAGTCAGTTGTTCCATGTCCAGTTCTAACTGTTGCTTCTTGACCTGCATAGAGGTTTCTCAGAAGACAGGTAAGGTGGTCTGGTATTCACATCTCTTGAAGAATTCTCCACATTTTGTTGTGATTCACACAGTCAAAGGCTTTAGCATAGCCGACGATGCAGAAGTAGATGTTTTTCTGGAATTCCATTGCTTTCTCCATGAGCCAACAAATGTTGGCAATTTGATCTCTGGTTTCTCTGCCCTTTCTAAATCCAGCTTGTACATCTGAAGTTCTCAGTTCATGTACTGCTGAAGCCTAGCTTGAAGGATTTTGAAACATGTTGAATAACTGCAATTGTACAGTAGTTTAAACATTCTTTGGCATTGCCCTTTGGAATTTGGAATGAAAACTGACCTTTTCCAGTCCTTTGGACACTGTTGAGTGTTTGCTGACATACTGAGGGCAGCACTTTAATAGCATCATCTTTTAGGATTTGAAATAAATTGGAATTCAGCTGGAATTCCATCAACTTCACTAGCTTTATTTGTAGTAATGCTTCCTAAGGCCCACTTAACTCACACTCCAGGATGTCTGGATCTAGGTGAGTGACAACACCATCATGGTTATCTGGGTCATTAAGATCTTTTTTGTATAGTTCTTCTGTGTATTCTTACTACCTCTTCTTAATCTCTTTTGCTTCTGTTAGGTCCTTACCATTTCTGTTGTTATGCCCATCCTTGCATGAAATGTTCCCTTTACATCTCCAGTTTTCTTGAGGACTCTCCATAGAAATTCAAGTGCCTAAAGCCAGAAGATGTTAATTGGGGAATAACTGTTTGGCATTCTTTCCTTACATTCAGACTGTCAGTTTCTATAAATACTATACTATTAATACAAGTTAAAGCATAATTCATCATTTAATAAAGAAATTTCATCATTTCCTATGGGTGATTTTGGCCTGTTGTTAATTTTGTTAAGTCTCACAAGTGGCTTAAAACATGGAAACAGGAAGAAACTGAGAAATAAAGTATATTTTTGATTATAAAATCTGAGTTGAAAAATTAGCTTAAGAAGTGAGATGGGGACTTCCTGGTGGTCCAGTGGTTAAGAATCTGCCTGCCAATGCATGGGACAGGGTTCGATCCCTGATCTGGGAACTAAGATCCCACATGACACACAGCCAGAAAAAGGAAAAAGATATCAAAAAAGAAGTGAGATGAAAGAAGAGGAAATATAGCCCTGTCTTACTTTTAGGCAGTTACTGAAGAAGTCTCAGAGTAAACTTCTTCTATAGTAAAAATAAAGCTTTTACTACTTTCCTAAATTTTCAGTCATGGTTTTTTAAACCTAACTCTATGGTTTACATTATTGTCATATTTACACTGAAGAATAGAAAAACATAGAGCAAAAAATAACTCCTTAAGAATGTACTCATATTTGGATACTTCTTTTCTTTAGTTATCCATTAAACGTCATAAGAAATCCCTACAAAAATTTTGATATCTTCTGTACATGAGAAACATTGAATCCATCATGGAGACATACCCATCTCCCTAGCTATTTCCATAAGCAAGGCCTGGATTGGCTCTTTTTCTCTCCAAATATTTTCTCTTGTTCTTTTCTGAAGATTACATCATGGGTTTCCTGGGTCTCTAGGAAGGAAGAAGATAAAGAATAACATTTTGGAACTATTAAATATCAAGAAATACAAAACAGCACTTTACTCAGCAACAAAAACCACATTATGCACCTAGTATCTTCATTCCTCTATCATCATGGATTCTAATATCAGCATTAACTGATCATTTAAAGTCATCAACATGATTAGTATCTTTGTAACATTTACCTACTTTCTGATATGTTAGAAAAGTTCATATTTTAACTAGGAAACTAATTGTAATAGTGGTATAATTCTCTTTAGAGTATTAAACAATAGAGTTCTGTTTTGAAAATTAGTATTAGCTTTACTACTGTGTTTTAATACTGATGTGTCTACTCATAGAAATAAGCAATAATTTGTGTAGTGCTTCACGTTAGATTTTTACTGTAGAAAGTTGCAACATCCAGAGTAATATAAAGAATCTGTCCTTGGAAGAAAAGTTATGACTAACCTAGATAGTATATTCAAAAGCAGAGACATTACTTTGCCGACTAAGGTCCGTCTAGTCAAGGCTATGGTTTTTCCTGTGGTCATGTATGGATGTGAGAGTTGGACTGTGAAGAAGGCTGAGCGTAGAAGAATTGATGCGTTTGAACTGTGGTGTTGGAGAAGACTCTTGAGGGTCCCCTGGACTGCAAGGAGATCCAACCAGTCCATTCTGAAGGAGACCAACCCTGGGATTTCTTTGGAAGGAATGATGCTAAAGCTGAAACTCCAGTACTTTGGCCACCTCATGCGAAGAGTTGACTCATTGGAAAAGACTCTGATGCTGGGAGAGATTGGGGGCAGGAGGAGAAGGGGACGACCCAGGATGAGATGGCTGGATGGCATCATGGACTCGATGGACGTTGAGTCTGAGTGAACTCCGGGACATGGTGATGGACAGGGAGGCCTGGCATGCTGCGACTCATGGGGTCGCAAAGAGTTGGACACGACTGAGCGACTGAACTGAACTGAACTGAATCATCTATAGTAGTTCTATCATATGGAGGTAACCATTGCTAACATTTTAGTTTATAACATCCCAGTCTAATACATATAAATATGATGTACAATTTGTTTCATATATGATGAAATAAAATTCATTTTTAAGGCAAGATGAGAAATACTTAAACATAAAATTTTTCTTTGCCTGTTTGGGCTTCCTCCCTCTCCTTTAGCATGTGCTGTGAATTTGTGTTAGCCAGACCTCCCTAGGAGATGTTACTTATTAATTAATTTCACAGAGTCACAACTTCTTAAGAAATAACCTTCCTTCTTAATCTTGTGAGGGGCCATGATGACCCATGACTCATTACTCATTTTGTATGTGCAGAACTGGATTATGTAAACTGTCAATGATAAATCATTTAACATGTAATGTGTCTGTGTGTGTGTATGCTCAGTTATTCTAAAAAGCAGAACAATTCTCAGAGTTTTCTGAAGGACCATTTCCTGGGTTACAACCCTCAGATTGGCTTGAATAAAATTTTCCATTTCTTTCTTAGATTGACTATTGCATAATTTTTGTCTATAATTGTCTTGTATGCTGTTTTGGTACTTGTCATTTATTGTGTATATATATATATACATATATATACACATTTATTGTATATATATATACACACACACACACACACACACACCTTTCCCCATCATCAAATATTCTTCTAAAATACAAAAAGAATGATTTTGGTGGGGTACGGAAGGATTGTCAAGTACATTCATAGGATTATCAAATAGTCTTCTAAACTATGAAAGGCATAATTAGGGGCAGTATGAGGGAGTTACAAGAGTCATGGTCACTTAAAAATCAATCTCTAAGAAAATTAATAAGCAAAATAAGAGATTGTTGACTAATTAATAAATAAATATATCCATGTTTTTATTAACATATACTTTGAAAAAATTTTTCTTTAATTACAAAATTTTGTTTTGTTCTTTGTGTTACTTAGAAAGTAAAATTCTCCTTTAAATTTACCTTGCCTAAGAGTTTGGTACATATTGTCATAGTTACAATGAGCTTTTAAATGACTAAACTATTTTATCACATAGATTTACTATAATTTAATCAATCTCCAATATTGAGCATTTAAGCTATTTATAATATTTAATAAGTATATTTTATAGATTCTGAAACATAAATCTTTGACTCCTTCAGCAAAATCATGCTAAATTTATCATATCCTCATGTTCTCCAGGTAGCACTAGTGGTAAAGAACCCATCTACCAATGCAGTTTCTTGTCCCTGGATTAGGAAGATCCCCTGGAGAACAAGGCAACCCCCCCCCCCCCAAGTATTCATGCCTGGAGAATCCCACAAACTGAGAAGCCTGGTGGGCTATGGTCTACAGGGTTGCAGGATCAGACACGACTGAAGTGACTTAATATGCACACACATACAGTCTTATAAACATATCATTATTGAAATCACATGAATTTCAATTCTTATTTGAACCTCAGCCTCCTTATCTGCAAAAAAAGGGGGGCTTGGACAGAGCTCTAGTATGTTCTAACTATAAAAAATTCAAGTTCTATACATAGCATATCTTTAATAATTGGTTGAAACAACTCATGAACTCTTAGAAGAAACATGAGAGATACAATTCATACCTTTCAAATGAGTACAAATAGTGTGTGTATGTGCATGTGTTGTGCATGTGGGAAGGGGATACACAGAATAATTCAGAGGAATTGTCTTTTTGGAATATCAATTTCCCTTCAGAATTTAGGGACAAAGTTTGTTGGTTTTTCCTCTTAAACAGATTAGAATGAAATACAAAAATCACACTAATTTTTAAGATAAAAATGAATTATTTTTTAAAAAGTCATATTTATGAGTGTGTTCCATTAAGCTCTGCCCCAGAAGTCAGGATTTATTTCCACTTTTATTAGGAAAGGATGCAGGGCTCTGATTAATTGAATATGAAGAAAAATTACCAGTGAACTCAAACCATTTGAACATCTGTATTTCATTTTAAGAGTAATTAGGACATTTGAAGTTTTTTTTGACCTTGGAATCTAAACACAAATTCACTTCACTGCCTCATTTGAGAACCTGTCAATAGGTTAAAGTTTGTTTGACTTTACTAAATCAAATCTGTCCATCTTGCTTTTCTACAATTTTATGAAATTTCTCTATCGTTTCTTTTAAAACCAGAAGGCCAATGTCTATGGAGAAGGCAATGGTACCCCACTCCAGTACTCTTGCCTGGAAAATCCCATGGACAGAGGAGCCTGGTGGGCTGCAGTACACAGGGTTGCTGGGAGTCGGACACGACTGAGCGACTTCACTTTCACTTTTCACTTTCATGCACTGGAGAAGGAAATGGCAACCCACTCCAGTGTTCTTGCCTAGAGAATCCCAGGGATGGGGGAGCCTGGTAGGCTGCCGTCTATGGGGTCTGACACGACCGAAGCGACTTAGCAACAGCAGGGATACAAATCAATATGATTAATACCTATTTCTCATTCATTACTTTATTATTTTGCATCCAATGAACAGTTTCACTTTCCCAATCTTCAAACCTACTTCAAATGCTCTACATAACAGATTGTGAATTTGCTTTAAAAACAAAAGTTTCTAATAGGCGAGATTTCAAGGTTCAAGTAAAAATAACTGAACCAAAAGCAGCTGGATTTTTCCAACAAAAAGACTGAAAGAAAATCTGATATATGAAAATTTGAATTATAGCATTTCAAAATCCAAATGGACTAAAAAGCCAGCCTTGTTAGTGGCAACACTGACTGAAAAATGCCCATCCTGGCCAGGGACCACAGTAACTATTTGCATGAGTTACAAGAAACATGGAACAAGGAACCACCAACTAGAATTCGGGAAAGGTCAAAAGGAGACAAGAGTCCATATGTCCTACCAACATCTCAGAATCCTCCATGCTGGAATCCTTCTTGCCTGAGTGATGCCGGCGTCACCAGGAAGGATCTCGAGTGACGATGGTTGGCCACAGACAACCCTGAAATTAATCCTATCACCATAAAATTCCAGACTGTGGCAGAGCAACCCTCCTGGATTCCCTTACACTGCTGTTCTCCACCCAGGGCGCTCCTTCCCAAGAAAGTCTCTTGCTTCCTCATCACGTGTGTGTCCTCTGACAATTCATTTCTGCATGTTAGACAAGAGCCCACTCTCAGGCCCTAGAAGAGGGTCCCCCTACCTGTAACAGTTTCTCTTATACCAATTATTTGTAGGAAGGCAAATAGCTATTAATAGCAAACTTTGCCAGGGACTTTGTTTTTAAACTCCAAAATTAAAATGCAGTGTTCAAAGGACGCCAAAGGATGTGCAACACGAAGTACAAAGTAAAAAATCTAAAACAATAGCTCTGTTCTTCAACTCCCTATATGGAGAGAGCAAATAACTTTCCTTTACTTTTCTCCTTCTTCCTTTAATCCATTTATTAATTTTTAAAATTAACTTTTTGAAAACGGCTGCTCAGTGGCCGAAATTGGCACGGAGTTACAAAAGGTCACCAATATAGTCCAACTAGGTGATGGCACCCCACTCCAGTACTCTTGTCTGGAAAATCCCATGGACAGACGAGCCTGCTGGCTGCGGTCCATGGAGTCGCGAAGAGTCGGATACGATTGAGCGACTTCCCTTTCACTTTTCACTTTCATGCACTGGAGAAGGAAATGGCAACCCACTCCAGTGTTCTTGCCTGGAGAATCCCAGGGACGGGGGAGCCTGGTGGGCTCCCGTCTACGGGGTCACACAGAGTCGGACACGACTGAAGTGACTTAGCAGCAGCAGGACTTATTTCACCAAGAGCGTCTCTGAACGGCCGCATCCCTCCAACTTATTCCGATAAAGGGAACGAACTCTCAGAACGTCAAGGGACTAACTGTTTAAGAGAACCTTCACTCTCGGTTGAACTTTTCTCCATGAGTATTTGAGCACCGGCTCCTTTCCTCAACGCCTGAGGAGGCTGAAGACTGGTGGTCTGGGCAGGGTGCTAGGCCAGACTCCGGCTCTGAAGTGACCTTAGGACCCCTCACTCCACGGCCCCCAGTGGACCAGAAATTAAAATAAAATGTGTAAAACAGCGACCTGAGGTAACTTTGCAAATGAATCTGCAGCATAACCTCGGACGCTTTGAAGCTCACTGATTAGAGGAGGTCGGCGACCAAACACGCTACTCTAGCCCGGTTAACGACCACACCCTTAACGCCGGCGGCCTGACCCGGAAGTGCTCTGCGGCGGCCTCGGCAGTGGGGGCGGGGCGCGGCCAAACCGGCGCACACGCGCGCGCTCCCCGCGGAACTCCCGCGGGCTGCTCGGCGCTTTCCCGGAGGCGCGCCCGAGCCGCCGCGGCCGCCGCCAACATGGCCGAGACGAGCGAAGAGGTGGCGGTGCTGGTGCAGCGGGTGGTGAAGGACATCACCAATGCCTTCAGGAGAAACCCGCACATGTGAGTCGCGCGCCGACTGTGCCCCCGCCTCCGCCGCTTGCGGGGGTCGTCGGGGACGGGCGGGGGCGGGGTCAAGCCTGGAGCTGACCTCCGATGGCGGGTCCTGGCCCGCGCCCTCCTCGCTAGAGCGGATGGAACCTGGTCGGTCCCGGACCGCTGTCGGCCGCCGCGGGGCCAGCTTTCCGCTACCGGAACGCGCTCGCGGGCTGATCCTTAGAAGTGACCTCGGAAAATCAAATCGTAGTGACTTTGTTTGGTTCTCCTCCCTCTCACCCCTTTCCCAGGAGTTCACGAAACTCGAAAGATTTCACCCGTGTGTCCACGTCCTACATCCGTTTCAGGCACTCGGTGTGGTCTGTTATGTGCTTTGTTAACACAGCTCTTGAGGTTCATCCCGGACCTTAGTAAGAAGGGGTTACCGATCATCTTCTTCTCTGTGGGGCAAAAACCCCTCGGTTTACTAGCTCAAGGTAGTTTGAGGCTGCTTTTGACTTTGGCCTCACCTGTCCTAAGATTATAGAGGGATTTCGATGAAGCATTTTGTTTGGAAGGTGAACAGGGCATTCTCAAGAGTGTGGCTTCAGTAGGCGCAGGTGGTGTAAAGTAAATGAAAGAAACCTTGACACTTTTTAGCATTAGTTGATTCATAGTTGCAGGGAGCATATTAATTCTTTTTTTTTTTTTTATTCAAAAGCTGCTACCCTCTTTAAGTAGGACACCACAGAAACTGGCACATGTATCTTTTCCCTCCTTCCTTTCCATTTTACTTAGAGTTCTCCGGGAAGATCCCAGAAGAGGCTCTATTCGCTCTGATACTCCTGCTTTTATGTAACCAGTAAAAAGGAAAGTATTAAAGGAGAGATATATCTACACATTATACAAAAGAATAAGGAAAAACCAAGAGTGTAGCTCTTTTCTTGTCCTTCCTTTCCTCTCCTCAAAAGAAATAAACAGGGGGTCCAGTTTTATTAATACATTATTTTCACTTTATCTAATTGCTTGTGTTTTATATATATATACATTTTGTTCTTTAAACTGGAACACATGAATTATTCTTTTTAAGCATTCTAACTCCTTTTTTCTGCTTAAAAGAGATGCCAAACCTTCATCTAAATGAAATGTTCTTTTCCTTCAAGGTGATGCTCTCAGCTGTCTTGCTCCCTTGGGGCACACAATTGGAGACAGTGCAGCTGTGCCTCATTAAAAACAGGACACTGCTGGCCTCAAAACACACCTGCCACCTCTGACAGCATCCACTTCCTTTCCCCTTGTGACTGGTGCCTTTTTCAGAATGAGAGTGTTTGGAATGATTTCCTGGCAGTAACCATAGTGGGTACTGAGCCTTCTAAAGAATGCTTTGATGCCTTGTTGTATATCAGTCTTTCAGTTCCTTTTTGAGAATGAGAGCTTTATTGCAAATAAGAGACATCCTCAAGAAAAAAAGTTGGACAAATGAAGGGCCTGTTTTCTTATCATTTGGGGTTATTTTTCTTAAAGAATTAATTTCTTAAATAAATTAAGGAGGAGGTTAGAAAGAAGTCTGATGTACAGTATTCATCTTAGTTTGAAAAACCTGAGATTGAGTGTTCGTTGGCCTGGCAGGTTGACACTGCAGTTTGGAACACATCCCAATTCTTCTGAATCATATTTATTGAAGCTTGTTGTTGTTCTAGTCGTTAAGTTGTGTCCGACTCTTTGCGACCCCATGGACTGTAGCCTGCCAGGCTCCTCTGTTCATGGGATTTCCCAGGCGAGAATACTGGAGTGGGTTGCCATTTCCTTCTCCTGGGAATCTTCGCAACCCTGGAATTGAACCCAAGTCTCTTGTATTGGGAGGCAGGCATTCTTTAGCATTGAGCCACCTGGGAAGTGCTTTTATTAAAACTCATAAATGATTTTAATTGCCCCCTCCCAGTTGCATTTTTATGATGAGATCTCATCGATGTGCTGTCAGTGCATAACTTAAAATTGTTACTAAGCATTTGGGTCATACAATATTTTAAAGCTTGAAATAAGTTGGGCATTAGAAATAATATGAAATAATTATGTAGAACTGAAAAATGTAAATAGCTTAACTTGTTATTTAATATTCAGCTATATTTTAGTGCATATTCCCCATATTAACAATGTCTTCAGTAGTATTACAATGTAACTTTAAAAATGTGTTTGGACATTTGGACTTTTCAGAATTGTTTGTACTTCTTTCCCTCATCTAACTAACCCTTTTACTTCCAAAACGTAAAGGGTCTATTTCTAGTTACAAGGAAAAGCACTAGTTAATGTGAAAATTACTAATTATATTGTTCAGTATTATAAAAGAAAGTTTTTCATTTTTTTTTTTGTTTTCCTCTTTCCTACAAATACAAGATAGATTGTGATTTTATTGGACAACATTTACTGTAGTAAACATATTGACTTTGTCTCTGAAAATTTCTAACTAGTAGGAGTTGAAGATGCTGTGGGTGAAATGTGGATTTTATTACTGGTGGGTATGGATAGGTTTGGAGAAGGCAATGGCACCCCACTCCAGTACTCTTGCCTGGAAAATCCCATGGATGGAGGAGCCTGGTAGGCTGCAGTCCATGGGGTCACTGAGGGTCGGACATGACTGAGTGACTTCACTTTCACTTTTCACTTTCATGCATTGGAGAAGGAACTGGCAACCCACTCCAGTGTTCTTGCCTGGAGAATCCCAGGGATGGGGGAGCCTGCTGGGCTGCTGTCTATCAGGTCGCAGAGAGTCAGACATGACTGAAGTGACTTAGCAGCAGCAGCATGAATAGGTTACCCCTTCTCAGCCTGAAAACATAGGAAAATTACCTTACACAGTGTCTTGCCCTTAGTTGCCACTATAGACTTAACTACTATAAATATTAGATTTAACCTGAATCCCTGTGTTTCTTAGAAAATATATAGGCCAACTGAATGATGAATGTGAAACACTTTATAAACTGAAAAATACCATGCAAATGTTTGTATGGTTGACTCCTAGAGAATATTTTGGAAAAACAACGGACAGCTTGACCCAGAGAACAGGTATTAGCTTGACCCAGAGAACAGGTATTAGCTTATTGTGCAGACTTTGGCTACCTGATGCAAAGAACCGACTCATTGGAAAAGACCCTGATGCTGGGAAAGATTGAAGGTGGGAGAAGAAAGGAACGACAGAGGATGAGATGGTTGGATGGCATCACCGACGCGATGGATATGAATTTAAGTAGGCTCCGGGAGTTGGTGATGGACAGGGAAGCCTGGTGTGCTGAAGTCCATGGGGTTGCAAAGAGTTGGACGTGACTGAGCGACTGAACTGACAGACCCTGTGCTAATGTGAAGGACAGCTTTTTACCGTGCAGTTAGAGTCATGTCAAAGTTCTCTTGTCCAGAAAGTTACTAATTTCTATTACTGTAATATTGATTGAACTCTTATTGTTTATGAGCTACCATCTTTTCTGCCGATGCATGAGACTGGGTGCTCAGGGCTGGTGCACTGGGATGACCCAGAGGGATGGGATGGGGAGGCAGGTGGGGGGTGGTTCAGGATGGGGAACACATGTAAACCCATGGCTGATTCATATCAATGTATGGCAAAAACCACTACAATATTATAATTAGCCTCCAACTAAAATAAATAAATTTTAAAAAAAGAAATAGAAAGTATAAAATACAGTTCTTATACTTAAGGCACTCACAGAAATATCTCTAATGGTAGAAATGTTCTTAATCCGTCCTGTCCAATTTGTAGCCACTAGCCGTATACAACTGTTGAGTGCTTGAAATGTGGCTAGTGTGAAAGAAGAACTAAAATTTACATTTTATTTAATTTTGATTGATTCATACATAATGGGCACATATGCCTGGTGACTACTGTATTGCACAGCGCAGGTCTAGATGGAGACCTAAGACAGACCTTGTTCCTCATGTTTAGATAGCTTCTCTTATCTCTACTTTTCAGAAACATGACTTAAGCTGGAATAGGTCCAATTATTTATAAAAGTAGTATTTACCAGCTTCCTATTGGGGAGGGAAGGATAGTCCCCAAACTGTATAATGTAGAGTGACTAAGATTTTGAATTAAGCCACAAGCACAGTGACCTTGGTTAATCACCTAACCTTAGTGGATCTGTTTCCTCATCTGACAAAATGAGAGATGGAGGAATGAAGGAATGAAGTCCCTTCCAATTTCAGAATGATTCTGGAATTCTAAAGTGTCTGAAAAAAAGTGGGACTAGGCATAGGTGAAGTCTGAAGTCAAACACACTGTTATTTGGAATCTTACTGACCTACCTGCCTTTATTAAGCACATGTTATATTTTTAGGAAGCAGCATAGCACTGTATCGTAGGGTCAAATAACTTGACAAAGGCTTATTAGCTTTCTTTGCTTTAGCTTCCTATTATCTCCTAACCAATGAACTTTTCTGCTTGACTTCAGGCTCTTAGCTGAATTAATGATAATATGCTTCATCTTTGCCTGATACTTTGTAGCTCACCACATCCTTTACGTTGTATTACTTGCTTTCCTGAGTGGCAGGGAAAGGGTTGTCGTTCCTGTGTTTCAGATGAGGATGCTGATGGCAAGTGCCTAGTCAGGTCCACGGTGATCAGTGGTAGAATGGAGACTAACTGGAATCTTGGACCTTAGAAGACTGAGTGCTTTTGTCTATGCATCCTGCTACCTCTCTTTTAATGTTTTTATCCCTGTCCCCCAACCCTTGGCCTAGTGCTTTGTATTCCCTGATATGACCATTTTCATTCTCTTTACATGAGAATAGTTTTTGGGTTTCTAGGTTATAAAATTTGAAAGCTGGATGAAACCTAGCAGCCCGTTTTCCTTATTTAGAAATATAATGTAATACTTCCATTTTACAAATGAAAAAAAAAATGGAGGTCTGCTGGGGCCAAATGATAGGAGATAGAGATAACGATATATACACAGAGAGATGTATTTATATCATATTGACAGAACTAGGATTCAGACCTGCATTAGAAGGAAGTCAGAGGTACTGTTGTTTTGGAGAGTCAAGAAGCAATAGTCTTTGAAAACTGTTTATTTGAATGTAACACTGAAGTGCACTGATAATCAGCATTTCAGTAACAGTTATTGGCCATCTGCTATATCCAAGGCATTCTTGTTTTGTAAAATTATTTCTTGGAAGAATAGTAGACAAACTAAAGAAATGTGTTTTTTATTTGTGCAGATGGTTCTATCCTTTCATTTAGGTACCAGATTATTAGTTGGGCATTTTACATTTGGTGTCGTGAACAAGGCAGTTTTTTACATTGTGAATTTAAGTAAAAAATACTCCCCCAAAATGGACTGTACCCAGGAGCTAGAGTTCTTTTATTCTTGTTACTCTAACATTCATATTGACTTTTGCAGCTTTTTAAGTGTTGTTAAGTGGTTGTTAGATCTCAGAAAACAGACTTTCCTGAAATAATTACACTGAGTTTATTATTTTCTTTACTATAATTCTATTTGTTTTTTAAAAAGTATTTTACATAGTAACACCTGAACCCCAGAAAATATCAGCAATTCATACATATATTTAGTCAGTTATAGATCATGTGGCTAGTTATCCCAATAGTGAGTTAGATTAGATTTCATATCAGCAAATACAAAAATATATTTAGAAATACTGGACGTTGGCCTTAGATGCCTTCAGCATTATTGGCCCATTCTTCCTAGGAACCTTATGTATATTATTGGAATGGCAAAGTGTGTTAATGTTTTATCACAGATATTGACACAACTCCCCAGCAAAACCATCAGCTTTGTGTAGTCTGGGACCACCTTATTTTATTCATTTTTTGCATTTTCAGAACCTAATGCAGTATCTAATTCATTGTAGTATTCAGAAGATGTTTAGGTAATATTGGCATGATGTACCAAAACACCCTGAATTAGCTGAGTCAGTTGTCAGGACAAAAAGCCTTAGGTCCCAAAGTCTTCTTGGGAGTTAGATCAGCTTGAAAGAATAGTGACTTGCAACCCCTAGCACACCCTCTTTTATTGATATATCCCTGTGTCACTAAAGAAGTGATCAGTAGAAAGTAGGTTACTTCTGAGCTATGCAGTTAAGAGTTTCCAGGACGGATTTTATTTTAGTTCCACAGCCTCCCACCAGCTTGTGATGGTGACCTAACCAAAAAAAAGGAGTCTTTTCTTATAATCTGTAATCGAACAAGTTTCCTCTTTGCATCTATCACCCAACATACTTCTGGCAGAGGAAGCCAAGAGCATGATAGATAATGTCACACACAAGCTCTGAAAACCAGTTCTTTATTCCGTTTTTTAAAAACACATTTAAACAAATCTGCTTAGACCCTGTAAAAGTATTTATGTCAACTGCTCTTGATAAAAGGTGTCTTGTTAGTTATTCATTAATTAAGGGAAGAACATACTGTTTGAGAAAGGATGTTTATAGATGAGAACTGTAAATTCTATATAGTTGAAAGGCATGTGTACAAGTTTTACAAAAACATTGTGGTGTTTGTTGGTTCATTTACTGTGTAAGTCAGCTGCCCTATGTATTGTTGTTTTTTTTTCCCCCACTTTTATCAAATTTTTAAAAATTTATTTATTTTTTAGCTGAAGGATAATTGCTTTATTGTTGTTTTCTGCCAAACATCAACATGAATCAGCCAGAGGTATACATATATCCCCTCCCTCTTGTTTGTGAAATCTCTGCCTATAATGTAAATTTTCAGGGTAAGTTGAGGTGAATCAAGGGATTTAGAGGCCACCATAGATGAAAATGATCAAATCTTGAAATATTTGTGGTTTAAACTATATAAAAATAAAACCCTCTCCCCCAAAGATTCTTGGTATCCTTCCAAGAAAATTTTTAATGCAACTCTGTATCTTTTTAAAAGATTATACAAAGGAAATTTTTAATGCAACTCTGTATCTTTTTAAAAGGGCTTTGTGCTGTACACTGTGTTTGGCATTTTGCTTTTTTTGTTTCATATATCTTCGCACCCTTTCCATACCAGCATATGCAGATTTACCTCATTTTTTTTTTTACAGCTGTATCTCATGGATGGCCCATGTTTATTTTACCAGTCTTATATTGTTTGATACACATTTAGAGTATTAACAAGTTTTATTGCAATGTTGATATGAATATCCAATGAATTCCTTTATCTTGGCATAGGATAATTTCTGACCAGTAGAATTGCTTGTCAAAGTGTATATGTACTTAAAAAATTGACAGATATTTTCAAATCTATATTCAAAGATTAGACCAGCTTTCATTCCTGTCACCACAAGTACAAATAGTATTTTTTCCATGTTCTTGTCAGTATTAGGAAACTTAAATTCTACCAATCCAGTGGGTGAGCTGAATATTTGTAAGAAAAGGAAATATGTGCAGTTTTTTAATGCTCTGTAGGATTTGAAAATTTTTTTAAAGCTAGTATTCTTACCTTTAATTCTTTTTATGTTTTACATATTAAGAGATGAAATTGGCCTGATCCCATGTCCTGAAGCTAGGTATAACCGGAGTCCCATAGTCCTGGTTGAAAACAAACTTGGTGTGGAGAGCTGGTGTGTCAAGCTCCTTTTACCGTATGTCCACAACAAGCTCCTTTTGTACAGAACAAGAAAGCAGTGGCTGAACAAAGATGGTAAGTATGGAGACTGTCCTTTTTTTTTGATTTTTCAGAAGCAGCGTGACGTATAATAGGAAGAACCCTCTGTGATGTTGATGTTCCTGGATTCTAGTTCTGGCTTTTTCATTCATTGACTGGGCAGGTTCTTAACTTCTCTGTCAAATGAGTTTGGACTCATCACTCATTTTCTAATTTTGCATCCATGTGATTGTCTGGAAGGTGCTTCAACCATGGTGCCAGGTTCCCTACTTCTGATTTTTTTTTTTAATGTACTAGAGTCATTTGTAAGGTATTTGAGGAAAATATCTTATGGCTAAAAAAGGTTTGAAAATTTGTGAAGTGGACTCTAGTCCCTACAAGCTCTGTTTCTTTGGTTTCTAATCCTTAAGTAAGTTATAGGCAATAGAACTCATTTAGTAAGAGTTCATGTGAGGTAACCAAGGTTTGATGGTGCTGGTAATACTGTGAAGTGGCTCAGTGGTTTATGGTGGTGCTGTGGTACTGTGATCCCAGTTGAGCTCTCGCCCTCTGTGTCCTGTTCTGTGCTGAAATTAGCAAAAGAAAGCCATCCCAGCCTTCCTTTCTTCAGCTTCTCTGCAGAGAAACTTCTTTGCTGCATCAGATAATCCCTGTTCATCCCACCTGGTGTCTCTTCTTTGTTTTCCCCCGTGTCTGATAAGTCGCTTCAGTCGTGTCTAACCCTGAGACCCTATGAACCGTAGCCCACCAGGCTCCTCTGTCCATGGGATTCTCCAGGCAAGAATACTGGAATGGGGTGCCATTTCCTTCTCCAGAGGCTGCTGAGCCTCCATGTACACAAATTCTGTTTATATTTTAGGTAAAAGACCTGAGTTCTCACTTTTTTGGAGAATACTCATCCAAGATCATATTCTTAATGATTTCTGTAAAGCTCCTTTCCCTTCCCACATACACCAGTACCTTAAATGTCTTGGTATGCCTGCTGGCTAATTTTGAATAAGAACTGTAAAGTTCAGTAGCCATTACTACGGGCCTGCTCATACCAGAAGCTGCTCCAAGAACCGTGGAGGATAAAAAGATGCATAATACATGTTTCCTTTACTCAGAAAGCTTCCAGTTGAGTGAAAAATATCTCTTTGTAGAGAATAGTGTTGCCAAAAGTGACATATTGATTTTCTTGTGTTCCTCTTGGTGTTGTCCTTAATGTATTATCATTGCAGGTTAATAGCACTTTTTCCTGTTTAGACCAGTAGAAAAAAGAATCTGATTTGAAGATTTTATGTGAAATAGTTTCTACTTCCTGTGTTTCAGTTAGTCCACTGATATCTATTTATTAATTATAAGGCTATGTCTAAGTTTATTAAGTTTATGGCAAAAATTTAAAGGTAAGACATTGATCTGTTGTTAGATCCCCTTTCATTCTCCATTACCCTATTGTAGTTTTCAGTGACATTAAGTTACAAAGTAGCACCATGTGAATCCATGAAGTTATTGTTTTGCCTAACAGAGCTATATTGTGTATATTCTGGCACACAGAAATGTATGATTGAACCAATACATACCTAATTCTGTGTGGGGAAGACAAATGATGATCTTGTGTAGAAGAAACAGTATGAATTTTTAGTGTCAAAGGCTATTGTTTCAGATCATTAGCTTTTGCTCGTTGACGTGTGTTAGCCGAACCTGCCTTCTTCCTGTAGTCTTCCAAGTTCTTGTCTCTGTTTCCTTGTTTCTTGTCTTTCTGGGCAAGGCACTGTAGGCTTTGCTAAATCATCTCATCATGTAATTTTACCTTGATGTGACCCAGGAGAACCCAGGTAGATCAAATGGTTAAGCTCACTCACATGAATAGCTGACGTCTAAGCTTTGAATTCTGATGCAACTGGGTGTATACAGGAGCAACTTGATTTTATCCTAACCTGTATCCTCATGGAATAGTTTTCAATTTCACTTTTTGGGAGGAGGGACAGCCTGGTTCAGTGAGGTGTCATATACTACTTAGGTTGTATATTGTATTGGTAAAAATATGGAAGTGAGTTTCTGATTGACCAGAAAAGATACCTGAAAATGCAAACTGACTAACGTAGAAATACTCTGCTAAACTTGGGAACTGAAGAACACAGTAGTGAAATTTACTAAGGAAAAAAGTTAAAAATATTAGCAAAAAGCAGTTGTTTCATGAAAATGCTATACTTTTAAAACTGTTTTTGTAGAAATACATGTTTAAGAGCCACGTGAAGAAAACTGACAATTTAAAAACAGTTTCAGAAATGTCAGTGTCTATGTGATTGATTATGCCAAAATCCTAGGCATTCCCCTAAGAATGTTATCTTTAACTGCAGGTGACCTTTATTCTGGAAACATAAGTTTTTCCTTTTATCCAAACTGAATTCATGTTCTCATTAATGTGCTGAATTCCTTAGATGTTCGGAAATCATTTGTATTAGTCAGGATTCTCCATAGCAACAACCAATAGAAAAGTTTTTACATATATGTAAAGTTTTATATGTACAAAAAACAAGATTTGTTATGACAGATTGGCTCACATGATTATGGAGGCTGAGAAGTCCCACACAGCTTTCTGCAAACTAGAGACCCAGAAAAGCTGGTGATTTAATTCCTTGAGTCGGAAGGACTGATAAGCAGGGAATCCAATGGTTTAAATCTCAGTCTGAAAGCTGGAGAAAATAAGATGAGGTGTCCTATCTCAAGCAGACAGAGACGAAGCAAAACAGGGACGAATTCTTCTGTTTTCCTCCTTTTGTTCTATTCAGAAACCCCAACAGATTGATGTTCACCCACAGTGGGAGGGCTGTCTACTGAGTCTGCAGATTCAAATGTTTATCTCATCTAGAAACACCCTCACACTGATGTATTCAGAAATCATGTTTAATCTGTGCACCCCAGTCACATTTAACCATAGTTTAACCAAAACTAACCATCACAGCCTCCCTGATTAGTAACTTAGAAACTAATATTTTTTAAAAGTCTGCTGCAGTAATAGCCATGTTTGGTTTGAGAGAGGTGAGATACTGTAATTCAAACACATGTATACCTGTGGCAGATTCATGTTGATGTATGGCAAAACCAATATAATATTGTAAAGTAGTTAGCCTCCAATTTAAATAAATTTATATTAAAAAAATAATAATTTATGAAAAATCCATGACAGAAACAGAAAGCAAGGGAGCAGTCCATAGCATTGGAGTTCTGACTTGGTAGTCCCATACTCTATCCCCAAGTCACCCTTTCTGTCATCTTTTGCTCTTTCCTCTTTCTCACAACACCCACTGTCAGTTCATCACTGAGCTCTCTCTTAACCCGTCACTCTTTTTTTTTTTCAATTTATTTATTTTTAATTGAAGGATAATTGCTTTACAATATTATGTTGGTGTCTGCTCTATATCAACATAAATCAGCCATAGGTATACATATGTCCCCTCTCTTGAACCTGCCTCCCACCCCATCCCATCTATAGGTTGTCACAGAGCATGGGTTTCATCCATTCACTTATTTCTCATCTGGACAAATATTATCACCTCATAGCTAGTCTGCCCCATTTTCAGTCTCTCTTTAATCCGTGTTCATCATACCACTAATGAACCATTTTAAACAACACTTCTTAGAAACACAGTTTGAAAGATTCTTACTGAAATATCTATCTTCTTATTTCTTGATGTCTACAAGGTTAAGGTTGAGTCATTCTCTGTGGCCTAGTATTCAAGGGCCTTCACGAACTGTCTGTAGGCTACATCCCCAGCTTTTTCCTCTACTTTATAGTCAGCATCAGAGGTTGTAGACTCTCAACCCCACAGGCTGAAGTCAGCCCACATGTTTATTTAGTTTCAGCTTATATAATGTTGTTAAATGTTTAAAAATTAATTGGATTAACATTCTAAATTGGGATGAACTTTTAAAGTTAGGATGGAAATCTGGATTTCTCTCTTCACTTGAAACATCAGAAGTGTTGGGTATGTCCATTTTTGCATAGCCACGATTGGCTGGGAATCATTTGTTGTTGTTCGGTCACCCAGTCGTGTCTGACTCTTTGCAAGCCCGTGTGGACTGCAGCACGCCAGGCCTCCCTGTCCCTCTCCATCTCCCAAAGTTTGCCCAAGTTCATGTCCATTGCATTGGTGATGCCATCCAGCCATCTCCTCTCACACCCTCTTCTCCTTCAGCCCTCAATCTTTCACAGCATCAGGAACTTTTCCAATGAGTCAGCTGTTTGAACCAGATGACTAAAATACTGAAGTTTCAGCTTCAGCATCAGTTCTTCCAACGAGTATTCAGGGTTTATTTTCCTGAAGTTTGATCTTCTTGCTGTCCAAGGGACTCTCGGGAGTCTTCTCCAGCACCAGAGTTCAAAGGCATCGACTCTTCAGCACTCTGCTTTCTTTACGGTCCAGCTCTCACAACTGTATGTGACCACTGGGAAGACCATAGGCTTGACTGTACGGACCTTTGTCGGCATCACAGCTTCTGCTTTTCTTGACTAGACAAGCCTATTCCAGTTGACCACAACATCCCATGTCCTTCAGACACTGAGGCAGTATCATTACTATTTACTAGGTTTGCTTTGCCTCTTTTTTGCCATTTATTTGAACCCTAAAACGTTTGAGTTTACAGCTATATGATATACATTCCAGCCATACCAAACACTGTTCCATTCTTGGACTTTGCTGTGTACCACTGCCTTACCTCCATGCCTTTTCAGAGGCCAGGTTCAGGTCTAATGGTGTGTTGTGTTTGCTAACATGTTTCACACACATATGAAGCATCTTGACTACTCCAGGAAGCATTAATTACTCCTCTGCACTCCTGTGGGGGTCCTTATTCATAAGGAATTCGTAGTAGAACGTATCACACTTTATTGTAGTTGGTTATTTAAACAGTGTTTTTCTCAGCTAGGTTGTGAGTTTGTTAGAAAGAAGGGTTGCGGCTTGTCTTTATTTATTCAGCACTATTAATATAGCTGGAATCAAAATTGCTGGGAGAAATATCAATAACCTCAGATATGCAGATGATACCACCCTTATGGCAGAAAGTGAGGAAGAACTAAAGAGCCTCTTGATGAAAGTGAAAGAGGAGAGTGAAAAAGTTGGCTTAAAGCTCAACATTCAGAAAACGAAGATCATGGCATCTGGTCCCATCACTTCATGGCAAATAGATGGGAAAACAGTGGAAACAATGGCTGACTTTATTTTTGGGGGCTCCAAAATCACTGCAGATGGTGATTGCAGCCATGAAATTAAAAGACGCTTGCTCCTTGGAAGGAAAGTTATGACCAACCTAGACAGCATATTGAAAAGCAGAGACATTACTTTGCCGACTATGGTCCATCTAGTCAAGGCTATGGTTTTTCCAGTAGTCATGTATGGATGTGAGAGTTGGACTATAAAGAAAGCTGAGCGCAGAAGAATTGGTGCTTTTGAACTGTGGTGTTGGAGAAGACTCTTGAGAGTCCCTTGGACTGCAAGGAGACCCAACCAGTCCATCCTAAAGGAAATCAATCCTGAATATTCATTGGAAGGACTGATGCTGAAGCTGAAACTCCAATATTTTGGCCACCTGATGGTAAGAGCTGACTCATTTGAAAAGATCCTGATGCTGGGAAAGATTGAGGGCAGGAGGAGAAGGGGACGACAGAGGATGAGATGGTTGGATGGCATCACTGACTCGATGGACATGGGTTTGGGTGGACTCTGGGAGTTGGTGACGAACAGGGAGGCCTGGCGTGCTGCAGTTCATGGGGTCGCAAAGAGTCGAACATGACTGAGCAACGGAACTGAACGTGTTCAGTAGACATTTGTCAAATAAATAACAAGAATTTGGTAAGCAAGAGGTTTTAACTTAGTCTGGCTATTGATTCAGTGACGTATTCTATAATAATAAAGGGGTCTTTCTGGTATTTACCACGTAACCTTACCTCAAGCCTCTCTTGTTATGGTAACTTGCATGTATTTTAGAGGAAAGATTAATCAGTCCAAGTTGACCTTGGATTTGTTTTTCAATGCATGGAAACATATCTCTCTCAGAAACAGTTGTTAAACCCAGTGACCATACCAGGCGACTGTTCACCTTGGGCCATTTCTAGAATGCAGTGGAGCCAAGAAAGCATATTGATTTTTCACTGATTGTTCTATAGAATCCTTGCATATTCTTGTTACAGGTGAAATTTAGCTACTTCTTTTCCTATGTATACTGTACCCTGATTCATTTTTCCCTTGTGATGTGATGATGAGCCAGTCATATATTGGAGTGAGTGTAACACAAAATAGTTATTTGCTGGTATATGTTCTGGTGTTTAGAGAGAGATCTGTTTAATTTCAAGGGACTGTAGGGATATCAGTAGCTCACATCTTGGTCTATAATTGATGAAATATAGAGTCAACTGTTGATATTTGCATGTTTATCTTTAGATCTTTGGTTCAGCCCTTACTGGAAGACAGCAAAGTAATGGTAGACAGTGTGCTAGGTTGGAAGGAGCATCTTCTTTACATGAAAACATATCTGGATTTAGATTCAATTTATTAGCACACTGAAGCCACTTAGCATTGACTTTAAGCAAATTACTTAACCTCCTATTTCCACACCAAAAGAAGAGAATTCTAACAGATCTCAGGGGGTTGTTGTAAGAATCACATGTGAATTAAAGCACCCAGCACAGAGACCGGCATGCCATAGACTCAAGAAACACAGGTTTTCTTTCTCTCATTTATCCAGAGCCAGTAGAAGAGAAGAGTAGAAAAATACATGTAATACAGGAAGGATTCTTAATTATGTCCAGTATTTATAACTTAATTATTTCTCTTTCCTTGGCCCTTTCCCGTTTCAGATATTCTATCAATATTTCACTCACACCTCTTGGATCTGACTGGAATGCTTTCTAAAAGCAGTCGCATCTGAACTTGAGTCCTAAATCAGGAAGAGTTAGCAGTTTGTATTGTATTTAGAGAATAAGTATGTTTAGAAAATTGGGGCAGTGGGGTGGTGGTTAGAGAAAATGCTCAGCATTCGCTTCTCAGCCAGCTCAAGAGATTCTTTTCGACCCTCTGGTGGCACCCCATCCCAACGTCATTTATAACTGGGCTAGATACAGGCTTTCTAACAGGACTTACCATTGAGTGCTTTCCCTGTGTCAGGTACTGCTCTAGCACTTGATGGGCGTGAATCATCTAATACTCCTATGAGATAGCACTATTACTAGCTCAGTTTTATTTATGAGGAGAGCACTAAGGCACGGAAAGATTAAGTGATGTGCCTAGGAACTTCCCAGCTGCTAGTACACCTGGGCTCTGAACCCAGCAGCTGCTGTTGCCCTCCAGTAAAAGAAATGTTACTTTGATTAGCCTTCCTCTCTCTCCACACAGCCACAGATTGAAAAGTGGGGACGTGGGTATTTTCTGTGTTAGTTTTTGCCTGTGCTGCTATGGAAAGTATCTTGTGGAGGATGAACTCATCTTCATTTATGGGTGAGGGAGAGAGTTGTATTAGAAGTATGAACCAATAGCAACTATGGTTGATCATGTACACATATTTTTTAATGCAGAAAAGGAGAGTCCTAGAAACTAAACTAAATACCGGTTTATCATATTATCTGGGGTAGTGTAGTAGATTTTGAAAAACTGTGGACTTGAAGAAAAATTCCAGAGGCTTCCCATCATGTACAAACATTTTCATATAGTCAATTAATAACCAACTGGTTTTTGGTTATTGCTTATCATACAAGTTTAGAAATTTAAACTCTTTCATCATGAGAACAACTGCCTCATTTTTTTTTTCTTTTTACTTCTGATTAATTGATGTTGAAAAACTTATTTCTTGGTAAGTAGCAATGGTGGTTAGTTGAACAGATATTTATTAAGTCAAACTGTGTGTCAAACCACTCTGGAGAAATGGGATGAATCTCATTGCTTACAACACTAAGGTTAATGTTATGATCCCCATTTCACAGATAAGAAAACTGAAATTCAAAGACATTAAGTTACATGGGCAGTAAGTAAAGAAGTTGAGATTTGAACCCAGACAGAATGGCTTTAAGGCCTTTGCTGTGGGCAGACATGGAATTCTTTTGGGCAGAGACCGTATTTTTTTTCATCTTTGATGATTGAATGGCTAATTTGAAGATGTATGAAAGAGGACCTGTATCCAAAAAATGTACAGCCTCATTAAGAGAACAATATTTATATGAGGTTACCTAGAGTCGGACACCACTGAGCAACTTCACTTTCACTTTTCACTTTCATGCATTGGAGAAGGAAATGGCAACCCACTCCAGTGTTCTTGCCTGGAGAATCCCAGGGACCGCGGAGCCTGGTGGGCTGCCGTCTCTGGAGTCGCACAGAGTTGGACATGACTGAAGCGACTTAGCAGCAGCAGCAGCAGCTAGGTAAGATATGGAGAAGGAAATGGCAACCCACTCCAGTATTCTTGCCAGAAGAATCCCATGGACAAAGGAGCCTGGCAAGCTATATAGTCCATGGGTTCTCAAGAGTCGGAGACGACTTAGTGACTAACACACCAGGTTAGATATACACAAAACATAGAGATCAAAGATTGCTTTCAGCCGAGTAGGTTAGGAAGCCTTCCTGTTTTAAAAAAATAATTGTTATTTATTTTTGGCTGTGCTGGGTCTTTGTTGCTTTGTGTAGGCTTTCTCTAGTTGCAGTGAACAGGGGCTGCACTTCTTGAGGTGTGTGGCCTTCTCATTGCAGTGGCTTTTCTTGTTGCAGAGCACAGGGTCTAGGCATACAGGCTTCAGTAGTAGTGGCTTGCGGGCTCAGTGGTGGACACGGGGGCTTTGTTGCTCCATGGCATGTGGAATCTTTCTGGACCAGGAATTGAACCTATGTCTTTTGCATTAGCAGACAGATTCTTACCCACTGTGCCACCAGAGAAGTCTGAGGGAGGCCTTTATAAAGAAAGGTGCTTTTTTTTTTTTTCTTTTTAGTTCAGGGATAGGAGAACACTTTTGGCAGAGAGAAGAGCAAGGAGATAAATCTGAGTTAATAGCCAAAGAAGAAGAGGTAGGCCAGTGGGCGGTACATTTAGGGAATGAAGGAGTTTGGAGCATAGCACACGAAAGGAAAGTAATGGAACACCAGGCTGATAAGGAAATCTGGACCAGATTCTGATTTCCAGGTATATTTCTCCAGCATCCTGAGCTTTAGTCACCATGTGGAACCCATAATCTCTTAAGAGCAGCCTGTGTGGTAAGGTCCCTCTTTACCTTTGCTCATACTTTTTCAAAGCACAGTCTGCAGTGCCCTTTACTGTCTTGATTCATTTATAGTCTTTCCTGGGTACTCCAGTGAGAATTAATGGTGGCTGCTTTGGTGGTCCTCACAAGATGGTATATGTTTTTATTTCACAGTTATTTTAGTTTGTCTTCTAACTGTTTACACGTTCTCTCTAGCTAAAGGTTAGCCTTCTATAAGGCAAGATCAGGTCTTCCATTTCTCATAATATCCATTCTCTCAGTCCTGTGGCCCAGTTGAATCTCTGCACATAGTTAATACTTGGAATATTTTGGAATTAAAGGAATAATGGTATAGAAAATTGTATTTAATTTCCCTGGTAAATACTAAATTAGTGCCTAAAAGTGAAAGAAGGAAGAATTTTATTAGATTATTCTTTACAGACATATTGACATTATATAGTATATACATTGATGTTACATAGTAAGGATTAGTATAGACATTCCATGATACTTATGATGAGGAAGGTAAAGGTCAAAAGTAAAATGTGTGCTAATCCTACCTTTTGTTGCTCATTTAGTAAATGTTCTAGTACATTGTGAACGTGAAAGTGAACGTTGCTCAGTCGTGTCCAACTCTTTGTGACCCCATGGACTGTAGTCCATGGAATTCTCCAAGCCAGAATACTGGAGTGGGTAGCCTTTCCCTTCTCCAGGGCATCTTCCCAACCCAGGGATCGAACCTGGGTCTCCCACATTGCTAACAATAAATGTTAATCTTTTACTAAGATGATTGAGAATAGAATAACTGATTTTAGTGTTCACTAAAATATTTTAAAATGACAATAGGAATGTGTTTATGTGTATTTACTCTTAGATTTTTAAATTTTCTCTTTTATTCAAACACTGAGAATGTCCCAATTATTTATTGTAGACAAACATTTCAGTTGCAGTTATTAAAAGCAGTCAGATACAGACATTGCCACATACTAACTGACTCTGGGGAAATTGCTTAAACTCTCTAAATGGCAGTTTCCCTATCTGTAAGGTGAAATAAAGGTATCTTGGGTTATGATTGTGAGAATTAAATGAAATAATGTGAATAAATAATAATTTACTTGGTACACAATAATTATAAATAATTATAACAGTTTTATTATTTTATTTACTTAGCATTTAATATGAGCTTGCTAGAGATTATTGTATTTAGTATTATGCCTAGCTTGATCATCTTTTCCTAAAATTCTCATTTTCAGTTTTACTAAAATGAAGATATGTCTAAATATTATTGACTTTGTATTATTAAATATAGGCTTATGAAGGTTATTTAAGATCATGATAGATACATAATGAATATGAATAGACTATACAATGAAAATAGAAAATAGTAAACAAAATGAAAATATGTTCATATTAATAATTTTAATCTTTAATAATAATTAAAGATTAGATTAAAACAAAAACAAGGTATAGTTTTTTTTTACCTGCCACATTCATTTTTTAAAATATAATTGTATAAATCAGAGTCATAGGGACACAGGTATACTAATGTTACTCTTGGCAATATAAATAGATATAGTTCATTTGGAGAACAATTTGGAAATGCTTATTAGGAGCCATATTGATATTTATATTGTTCGACATAGCAGTTCTACTCCTGGAAATATATCCAAAGAAATGAATCTGTGAGACAGAAAGTGTGCTTAAAATGCTTGTGATGATACTATCCATAAAAGTAAAAAGAAAACAGGAAACAGCCTAAAGAATAAGATAAATGATAAAAGAATTGTTATGCAGTTAAAAATGTATTGGGCTTCCCTGGTCGCTCAGAGGGTAAAGCATCTGCTTGCAATGCGGGAGACCCAGGTTCGATGCCTGAGTCGGGAAGATCCCCTGGAGAAGGACATGACAGCCCCACTCCAGTGTTCCTGCCTGGAGAATCCCGTGGACAGAGGAGCCTGGTGGGCTATAAATATAGTCCATGGGGTCATAGAGAGTCAGACACGACTGAGCGACTTCACTAAAAATGTATACTGTTAAAAATGTTAGCAGTATAGGAAAATGCATAAGTAATAATGTTGAGTGAAAAATGTAGAACAAATTGTGAATTTATCATTGCTATAACGGTGTAAAAATGTGTGTAAAAAATAATTTCGCAGGGGAATGTAAATGAACTGTTAACTAAGTTGAATTATATGTGATTCTTTTTCCCTTTTAAAAATTTGCACAGAGTTAATTCTTGAAATATTTGTGAAATTAAATGAATAGTAGTATAGAAATTCTGGTTTGTTTTTTTTTTATACCAAAACTACTAACAGAATGAATAGGTTAGTTTGATTATTCTTTGTAGACATATTGTAAAGTTGTTTCAGTGTCAACTTTTAAAAAGTTACACTTATTGTAAGTAGAAGAAAATCTTCATATCTTTGTACCTGAGGATAATCTTCATATTTCTGACAGCTTAGAAAAAGGTTATCATTAAAATTACTGTGACATGAAATATAAGTATAATGTGAGACATATATATATATATGTATAATAAAGAGGACTTTAAAAGAAAGAGAAGTCACATCTTCAAGCATAGGACTATTTGTTTTTAATACGACTTCTCTTTATTTTAGAATTGATAGATGTCACATGCACCCTGCTACTTCTAAATCCAGACTTTACCACTGCGTGGAATGTAAGGTACGTTATTCCCATCAGTGATAAAATGAAATTGTTGAAATTTCTGAAGACATGTAAGACCAGGAATTGTTAGCATTTTGAAAGCTGAAATATAAATCACGTACTCATGGCATCTTACACTTATTCTAATACACACTTTGCTCCTTTTTGCATGTTTATGTCTATTCTCCCTCAAATTCATGAAAATATAAATTTTCATGTTGAATTACAGTATACCATTTGATACATGCTTTTAACTTCCTTTGTTTTTCAGTGGGGGTAGAGGGAATCAGTATAATTGTTTGGATTATAAAGTGTTGGTTAATGTATTTGAGAAGCACAGCAGTGCAATGGAATGTGTAAAGGTAAGCTTTAAAGGTCCCAAACTGTTAGGTTAGTGTGGATTAAATGAGATAATGTATAAAGTTGTAGTATGGTCCCTGGAATAGAGTAGCCACTCATAAACATTTAGTTTACTCCCTTACTTGGAGTTTCCCATACAAGTAAATGAGAATTCTAAAATTTGTAAATTTTTAAAACCTTCTAACACATTCCATCACATTGTGCCCCCTGTGGGCAGATCATTTGACGTCTCTCCATTATTTTGGAGAGGACCACATTTTATGAGTGTCTTAAGTTCTTTAATTCTGATTGTTGTAGCTTTAAACACAGAACACATTATAGAAATATTAAAATTCAGACCAGGTTTATTTTTTAAAATTTTCAGTTAAACAGTGTGTATGATTTTTAAAAATTGGTGGTTCTTTAGACTAACACAAGTTTTCTTACAAGAAAGCAGGATACAAACTATAGATAAATAAAAGTAAAGTCCTGTTGAACATTGTGAATTCATTTAAAATTTTCTTGTAGGAAAGAGCCATAGATTATAGCTTTTCATCTTTAAAGATGACTTAAAGAATACTTTAATTTTCTGTGAATTTTAATTCCAAGTTAGTGTTTTATAATACCTACTGAATTTTATATTTGTAGCTGGTTTTATTAAATTTAGGTAACCTCTTGATTTTTAAAAAATTTTTCTTTTGACTAATAATCAGATATTTCAAGAGTAAGCAAGGATGGAATGTGTTAGAAGGTTTCAAAAATTTACAAATTTTAGAATTCTCATTTACTTGTATGGGAAACTCCAAGTAAGGGAGTAGACTAAATGTTTATGAGTGGCTACTCTATTCCAGGGACCATACTACAACTTTATACATTATCTCATTTAATCCACACAATACTTGACAACATTTGTTCATCAAATATTTATTGATTAACTACTATGCTAGATCCTAGACACAGATGATACATTTAATCTGAGAGAATGAAGAGGGTCAATCTTGACTCTGGTTTTTGGCCTGAGCAACTGAAAGGTTGAAGTAGCTATTTACTGGAATGGAGATGTTGGGAGAAGAGCAGAAGGGTGTGTGCTGGTTGGAAGTCAAGAGTTCAGTTTGGGACATGTTAGGTTTTTGTTCAAGTAGCTGTGTGTGACTGTAAATTTCAGGTGAGAATTCTAGGCCAGATATAATTTGGGAATCACTGGAAAATGTGTCATAGTTAAAGCCTTGAGATTGTTTGAGATACCAGTAGTGGGTATAGATATTAGAAAAGAACCAGTCCAAAGACTAAACACTGGGACACTACAGGTTTCTAGAGCAGCTCAGTTCAGTACAGTAGCCTCTAGCCACGTGTGGCTATTGATCCTTTGAGAAATGACTAGTCTCCATTGAGAAGTGCTGTAAGTGTAAATTACACATCAGATTTTGAAGACTAAGTAACTCCCCAAAATAAAATATCTTTCTTATTAATAATTTTATATTGATTACATGTTGAAATTATAATATTTTAAATGTATTAATAAAATAAAATTTTACTTTATACTTGTTTTTAATGTAGCTATTAGAAAATTTTAAATCACATATATAGCTCACATGTATGACTCACATTGTATTTCTGTTGGACAGCCCTGTTCTAAACTTTGCAAGATGAGGAAGAATGAACAAAGGAGACTTTTAGGAAGGCACTATAAACTTAAAACTGAGAGTTTTCTTGAGGGTAGAGACAATGTCTTTTTTTTTTTTTCCCCCTAGCCTCTAACACTCCAGTGCCTGGTATATAATAGTTCTTCACTTGGCAGACTTGGCACTGAAAATAATTGAATTCAGTGAAAAAGAAAGAGTGTAATAGAGAGATGGAAGTACCATTTTTATGTTCACATATTCGTCATCATTACAGAGGAATCGAAAATCCTCCCACAAAAAAGGATTTTTATTAGCATAATATATATACACAAACACATAAAAATTCATTGTATATTCATAGGGCAGTTTAGTGGTGAAGAACCTAATTCTTAGATACATGGATCTTGGTCCTAGTTCATCAGTTAACTAGCAAGCAGTTGATTTTGACAAGACTTTTAACTTCTCAGGAGTTTTAGTTTTCATATCTTTGAAATAAAAGATCTGAATAAGGTGTTTTTTCTTTCTGTATGATTCTTTTGGTCTCTGTTTTGATTGTGTGTGGTTTAGTCTTATGAAGGGAAGTTGCTCCATAAATCTACCTTTAATGATGTTAATATCTGTTAATCTTGAAGCTTTCCTAGTAAGGTGATTTAGTAAGTTTTGTGCTAGATGAGTAGGAATGAAATTGTGATTTTTTAAAAAATCCACTCGTAGATATGTGTTCTAGTAAATTTTAATTTATATTAGTAAGATTGACGTACAAAGACATAGAATCACGAGTATATTTTGAGCAAAAAACGAACAACTTTGAAAGTAAACTGATCTATCCCTATAAGGTCTCACAAATCAAATACTCAGCATTTTGTGTCTGAATTGTTGGTACCTTTCTTCTGACGTAACTTTGGGAAGCATTGAATGATCTTTGGCTGTATTTTATAAACAGCTAAAAGATTGTATAACACATCAGTAGTTATTGCAGTCTTAGGGAAAAAAATACAGGCAAGAATAAGTTTTTGAGCTGATCTGTAATTACAGTATATGATGCATATAGTTTAAAAATCTGGCTGGTGCTAGAAAAAAATGACTAGTACTTTTTATTTTTTTGCTTTGAATTTGCTTTGAAAATTGGTGAGTTAATTGACGAAAGAGGTTGACTTCATAATAATGCCCTATTTTTCCTTCAGTCTATGAACATAGAGTAAGCAAAACATCCTTGAGCAACTAGAAGAGCTGGTGTCCAGGCTCCAGTGATTCATAGTCTTTCCTCAGCCTATTTAAATTGGTAGCTTTGTGCAGATTTGATGTTTTGTTCAGACACTTGCAGCTTGGAGACCTTGAGCAAGTTACTGAATCTCCCCCAGCTTCAGTTTCCTTATCTATAAAACTGAGGTAACTTTGGGGTGCACCATATGAAATCAACCTTTTTGTAGGTCAGAAATGATTAAGTCCAAATGTCCAGATCCTGATTTCTAACACCATTCTCTAATAAAAGGAACTGGGCTTCTTAGAGGACTGACTGATTCTAGGACCAGGTCAGGAAATGTACCAGATGAATCTGGAACATCTTAAGAGAGCCAGAAAGTAAGGCAGTGCTTTTGCTGGCCAAAGCTGAAACAATTTGAGCAATAAAATAATGTAATAATGAATTATTACAAAGTATAAAATCAATATCCATAAATCCATGTTGATATAAATAATTGGTTGAATAAACAGAGACAATAGACAACTCTTCAGTACTGAAGAATTCCAAATAATTTATCTAGATAACTTCCCTCGAGGAAATGGAGCATATCTCCCTACTCCTTAAAGTGTAACCTTTTCCCAAAAAGTAGAGTGGAAAAATCTATCATATGCTACCTAAGCCAGATATTCATGGTCAACATCAACAGTGACAAGTCATGCTGATATTACATACCCCTGATAAAAAATAATGAAGATAGCACTTTACCTCTGTGGTCCCCTCAAAACCCACAACCGTAATCTAACCCTGAAAAACATATAAAATACCTAATCAGTATTCTTCAAAATTGTCAACGCCATCAAAAACAAGATGGAGCTCAGGGACCAAGAGCAGCCTGCAGAGATATAACAACCAAATATAATGTGATATCCTAATGGGACCCTGGAATTTAAAAAAAGGACATTTGGTAAAAATGAAGCAATTCTAATTAAAGTATGGAGTTCCAATACCAATCTATAAGTAATGGTTCATTAGTCATACAGGACATACAGAAATTCTCTTTATCATTCTTAAAAACTTCTCTATAAATTTAAAGCAATTCTAAATAAAAGCGTTATTTTTTAGAAAAGCTGAAGTTGGCAATTTCATATTATTCAACATAATATGGGATTTTTGTGAGAATTAAAGTAGAAAATATATGTAAATCAACACTGTGCCTGATGCAGGAGAAGTGTTCGATAAGTGGTGGTTTTTAGGAGGATGACTTTTATTATTATCATTATTATTATTTCACACAATAACTTAAGATTAAAGAGTGAAAAAAAGGTGGCATATGTTTAGTCAGTATTTACTGTATACCAAGTACTGGGCTAACCAGTGGAGATTTAGCCGTGGACATAATACGCGTGGCCCCTGGTTTCCTACAGATTTTGATTAGAGACAGAGAGAACCCCTAATAGTTTGAGAAGGGAGAGAAAATATTAAACCTTTATAAAATAAGATAAACTTTGCAGAAATATGCTAATAACAATTTGTAAACTTTAAGGTAAACTTTAATTAAATTACTAACTTCTTAGGATATTTAATTTTTCAGTTTAATTACACACCTTTATCTTGTTAACATGAAATATTTTAATTTATAAATTCTTCATTTTCCTATTTATATATCTCATTAGACAGTTTAATTCAATCTTCTCACATGGCTTATTAACATCAGTGACTGTGTCATCACGAGAACTATTTTTTTTTGAGTTATATAGCATAGTTTTCTGGGCTTCCCTGGTGGCTCAGATGGTAAAGAATCCACTTGCAATGCAGGAGACCTGGGTTTGATCCCTGGGTTGGGAAGATCCCCTGGAGGAGGGAATGGCAACCCACTCCAGTATTATTGCCTGGTGAATCCCCACAGACAGAAGAGCCTGGGGGGCTGCAGTCCATGGGGTCGCAAAGACTTGGACACGACTGAGCAACTAAGCACAACACAGCACAGTTTTCCAGAGCATATTGTGTTTACTTACATTTAAGTTGTTCCAGATACAATACTTTCCAAATTCACATGTGACTGGAAATTTTATCTCAAGCTATATTCCTACTTGAATACATTAAAGTAGGTGTTTTTTGTTGGATCTCTAGGTTATGTGATTGCTTATAGCTATAATTTAAACCAATTACGATATTTCTTTTTAATGTTGTCTTTTTAAAAAACTTGTTTATAACGATCCAGCACCTACAATGTTCATTCCTTCTCCTAGGAATATTTCTTAAATTGATGGTAAAAATTTCTTTCCTTTTTTAATGATTCTACCAGGCAGTCTTTTTAAGCATCTATCTATACCATTGATTGAGGTTGTTTCAGACTAAGATATCTTTACAAGTACAACTTTGTTGTTCAAAATAAAGAGATTAAGAGATGGCCCTTATTTAAGAAACTTTATAAAGATTCAGTTGTAGGGTAACTTCCTCTTTTCTGAAGAAAATTTTATTTCCTCTTATGTATAGATATATATGGGCTTCCCTGGTAGCTCAGATGGTAAAGAATCTGCCTGCAATACAGGAGACCCAGGTTCAACCCTTAGTTGGGAAGATCCCCTGGAGAAGGGAATGGCTACCCACTCCAGTATTCTTGCTTGGAGAATTCCATGGTGTTGCAGAGTCGGACATGATTGAGTGACTAACACAAACACACGTAGACATATATGGGAATATAGATAGGCAATTGTAAGTAAGGAGAGGTTCAAATTTAGTAAATGGAAATTTGGCTTAATATAGTAAATTGTCTAGAGTAGCAGCAGCAGTGGTTTTTAAACTCTAGTGTGCCTTGGAGGACTGGTTAAAACACATTGCTTTGCCCCACTGGACTTTTTGATTCAGTGTGCCTGGGGTGAGACTTAAGTTCCAAATGATGATGATATTACAGTTAGGAACACTATTTTCAGAAACAGCGCACCTACAAAATATTAAACAGTTTAACTTACATAGAGTAGTATTTTGCCTTTGAACAAAACATGACATATTTCAAAAGAAAAAGGATCTAGAACTATAAAAGTAACTGGCTGTTGCGATAAATATTCCTTTGATGACATAGATTTCCCGTTCCTTGAAAGAAAAATAGTCAATAAATCATAAATCATTTTTTAAAGTAGCCATAAACCTTGGTATCACTTCAAACTATTTTACAGAGTTAAGTTACTGACCTGAAATAAAATTGAGTGTAAAATGCAGGTATTTATTATCATTATTTAGTATTTTCATTAAAAAGGAAGTTCTTTTCCTTATCAAATAATCTGTTGGGAAGGAAATGTATTGTGGTATTTAGGAACTAAGTCCATCTAAGGAGGTGAGATATATGGTCTGGGCTCTGGTTTTGTTGAGATTAACATCTCTAAAATAAATTATGAGCCCCTACCACAGGAAAGACATTGTAAGATTAATAAAAACTAGCAAATGACCTAGTTTTATTATAAAACAATAGGTAAATTGAAAAATCGGAGTGTAATCAGTAATATCAGAGCTTATCAAAAACTTACCTGAGAAATTCAATCTAAACTTATATTAACCTGAGAAATAGGTGAAGCTCTCTTTCATGACATACTTTATAATTGCACTGAAGCTTTGAACAGTTTTAAAATAACAAAAAGCTCATATTCCTTTTACTTTTGTTTATATTTCAAAAAGAAATGGTCTAGTGTATCAGAAGACCTTCAAATATTTCTCCTGGTAATGTCTTTTGGAAACTTATCCTAAGTAGTAGTACAAATGAAGTTATAAGCACAGAGGTTTTTGTTTCAGAATGCCTTTAGTACAGCAAAAACTTGAAAGCAACCTGAAATGTCTAATTATAGGGGGAAGGGTTGTTAAATTATCAGATAGCTACTGAACAAAAACTATGTGACCATTTAAAATGTTTAAAGATTATAAGGAACTGTGGAAATAATTCTCGATATAAGAGCAGAATATAAAATCACATGTTAAAATATAGATGCATATGAGGAAAGGTAGAAGGGAAAAGTTCAAAAATAAACAAAGTTTGTTAGGATGGCTATTGAATGAATGATTTTTTTTTTCCCTTACATCTCAATCCAATGTGTTTGTTGTTGTATGTGTGGTTTTTGGTAATGAATAAGACCATATCAAGTCCTACTTAGGCAGCTAGAATAATTCTTGATTAGTATTGGATCTGCCCTACATATACTGATGTCAGGCCTTATAAGTTTTAGAAATGATACAAGCCAGAAAACTCCTTTGCCCTCTACCAAATAGACAACTAAAGTCCCACTGCTGATTTAGGAGCTTCCGTTTCTGTTTTTTAATTTATTTCAAGATTATGGGAATACATTCTTGATTACTGTGTGTAACATTTAAGAGAGTTTTATTTTTTTAATTCTTGGACATTTGCTTTACAATCAAGTTATATTAATACTCATGCAGTTTGTTTGTGTAGAAAGATAAAGTAATAGTTCTTTTTATTTTTCTTTTACAGAAAAGAGCTGATCCTCTCAGGTACTTTAAATCCAATTAAGGACTTACATCTGGGAAAACTGGCCTTAACTAAGTTTCCGAAGAGTCCAGAAACATGGATTCACAGGTGTGGTTAATTTACACAATTCTTAGGGCTTAGAATGGCTGGAGGAAAAAAAACACAGAATATGAAGCAGGTCACATATTGATTACTGAATTATGAAGTCAAATTATATCTACATTCAAGCCTACTTTCTACTTAGGTGATATCTAGAGATTATTTAATCTCTTCAAGGTTTGGTTTTATCATTTGTAAAATGAGAATAATAATTACATCTATCTCAGAGTTAGTGGTTGGGTTTTACTTGAGGTAATGCATGTAAACACAAGCACAGTGCTCGGCATATGTTAAATACTCAGTAAATTTTATGTTATTACTAACTATCTGAAGCAGTTATGGAAATTGCCTTAGATATTCAATTATAATGAGCAACTTGAGTTTTAATTAAACTTGGATTTAATTCAGTCAGGTGTGTTCCTGGTAAAAATGGTGGTGATGGTTGTTATGGTTATTAAAATTAACCAAATAAAGGCAACTGAGGTGAATGGGGTGTAGACTGAATTAAAGTTGCTAAGACCATAAATGCAAAGAATATTTTTAGGTTAACAGCTGAGGCAGATAATCAAAGTGCATGTAAGAACTCTTTTCAAAATCCTGGCTATCTGGAAGCATTTTACTCTTGGATCCCATATAACATGTTTGACTAAAATGAGATGGTCTAGGCTTACTGGTTGGGGTCAATGGGGAGATTCTCTGAAGAAATCTGTTCTTAGTTTATTAAGCCACTTTTAATTTTTCTTAAATCCTGAGCATTTTTAGGATCTTAAAGTCAGTTTAAGGTATCTTAACTGTAACCTTGCCTTTGGCTAGCATTGCAGAGCTGCTGCTGCTAAGTCACTTCAGTCGTGTCCTACTCTGTGCGACCCCATAGACGGCAGCCCACCAGGCTCCCCCGTCCCTGGGATTCTCCAGGCAAGAACACTGGAATGGGTTGCCATTTCCTTCTCCAATGCATGAAAGTAAAAAGGGAAAGTGAAGTCGCTCAGTCATGTCCGACTCTTAGCGACCCCATGGACTGCAGCCCACCAGGCTCCTCCGTCCATGGATTTTCCAGGCAAGAGTACTGGAGTGGGGTGCCATTGCCTTATTTTCCAGGCAAGAGTACTGGAGTGGGGTGCCATTGCCTTCTCCGAGCATTGCAGAGCAGCTGCTTCCAAATGATACAGTTGGTTGTACTTTCTCCCTATTAGAAATTGGGATAGCACAGAGAGGTGTATGATTATGTGTATAGAGACTAGGAAAGGGGTGATGGTAGAGGAAGGGAGTTATTATTAACATAGACGCATCCATCGATTTATTGACTTGTCTGATATTTTATAAAGCAAGTTTTGGTTGTTAAAAATAACATTATTTGAAAATGACAAAAATGAATTTTGTTACTCAATTTCCTGTATCCTGGCTTGAAAATTTTTAATCTATAAAGAATGCTTTCTTATGAGAAAATATTTGTAAAAACTAAAGACAGTAAATGGCTAGAGGCACTTTTGAGTGCTTTTCATTTAAATGTGTGCAAATAAAAATCTTAAGTAGATAAGGGGAAAATTATAGATGAAGACATTTTAAAACCTCCCTGATGGTTTCACTAATTATATTGATTTTTTTCCTTCAAGATTCTATGCTATAATATAGAAATTTTGCTTTATAAAAGCTTAATGCAGCTGCTTGTTTGCAAACACACAAAGAGTGAGACATGCACATGTAATTAAAAGTGACCTGTGCTTCTTTCGAGTATTTACCAGCCATTAATTAATATCACCCCTCCCATATACGCAGTACCACCAATCAGACACACACACACACACATTCCTGTTGCCTTTACATTTCCTGGCCAAATGAAGTTTTGGAGTTGTCATTTCCAAATTGATGACATTTTCTTTTTGACAGATGTTAACATTTTAGAACGCTTTTTCTATAATCTTTGTCCTTTATCCTCACCCCCGCCACCCACCCCCCACCCTGCCTACATCCATGGTGCTAAAATTATTATCATAAAAAACAAAAACAACTCTACCCCACACACAGAAAAACCCTTGAATACTGGGCATTACTTTGCATTGTCTATGAATAGAAATTAAATTGAGAACAAAAAGAACTCTGGTTGTTTTCCTCTCTGGTTTATTTTCTTTACTCATTTCTTGCCCACATGTTACCTTAACAGGCGATGGGTGCTACAACAGCTAATTCAGGAAACCTCCTTGCCTTCCTTTATGACCAAAGGAAACTTGGGAATAATTCCTGCAGAAAGGACACAGCAACTAATACGAGAAGAGATGGAGGTCTGTGGTGAAGCAGCAGGGAGATACCCAAGCAACTATAATGCCTGGTCTCATCGTATCTGGGTTTTACAGCACCTGGCTAAGCTAGACACCAAGGTAGGGTGTTATTTTGTGTCCCTAAGCACACTTCTGTCTGCTATGTAAATCATCTGGTAGTATGTAGTAGTTCCTTCTCAGAGGAGCTTTTAAAGAGAGAAGTAGAGAAACACTGGCCCAGTAGCCCAGAGAGGATTGCAACAACTGATACCTCGAGGGAAACTGGCAATTTAAAAAAAGTTTACGTTCCTCACCCGCACAGGTTTGGCACTCTTTAAGGCTAGTGTACTGGTAGAACAAAGAAGGTTTAAGCAGTAAGGAAGACTGAGTATAACTCACAGGAAGAGATTATTAAACTTGTTACAATTGAAATTGTTCTTTCTTGGTAGCCTTTTGTTATGTGACTTAATGTGCTAGATCAGCTGGCTACCTTTACAATTGAAATTGTTCTTTCTTGGTAGCCTTTTGTTATGTGACTTAATGTGCTAGATCAGCTGGCTACCTTTTCTCTTCTCCTGGAGAGGGAGATCTCACCCAGGTGTTCTCACACTTGGCCGAGTCTGTAAATTACCTGACGATTCTTATATCCTACCCCACATCTACTGAATCGAAATGAGGGTAGGATTTAAAGATCAGCATTTTTCACAGGCTCAGGGGTTTGGTTGTTTGGATGCGGAACCAGGTTGGGAACTGTCACTGCCTGATCCTTTTAGTTCAGAAATGAGGAGATGGAAGTTTCCAGAGAATTTTAATGGCTTGGACTCAGCCACAGTTGTATCGTTTATTATTCATCAGAATGAGAGCCAGGTATCCCTGTACTCCTTCTTACATACTACAGCTTCTCTATTTTTTCTTCACTTCTTATGGTGTCAGTGCTTTAGAATCTAGAGTACTCTTCCAAAAGCTTCCCAGGCTTAAGACAATTTAAAAGGGTCAGAATGTCTTACATGGTGCTTTCAGATTTATGGGGACGCATTCTCCATTTTTGCTTACCACCCCTTCCTGTATCTCCTTTCAAGTCCCCTCTCCTCTTCTGTGTGCTAGCCAGAGACTCCTCCAGAATAAATAGGAGAGCTTTCACTTCTGAGGGATTTTAAGCCAACAATTCTGAAAGAGAAGGCATTCTTTGCAGCTTACATGGCTTTGTATTTCAGGAGGGATGGCCACCTAATGGAATGGAAAGAGAAACAACAGAATCACATTAACCCGAGGTTCAGATTCTGGCCCTGTTAGCTCTTTGTGTAAAGTAAGGCTTTAATGTTTTCGTCTATAAGATAAGAGCTCTGCCGTCTGCCTCAGTAGATTATTGTGAAAATTACTTGTGTTAATGTGTATAAAGTACTGGGCACCTAGTAGAGGCTCACAGAATTTTAGTTCCTTTCTCTGCTCCACATAGATAGAAAGCTTAGGTGAAACTTGACTGCCAGCTAGGTCAACTCAGTGCAATTTGTTCATGAAAAAAGTAGTGAAACTTTAACGTTACCAGACACTGTCCTATACATTGGATATGGCATAAAGACAAAAAACTTACTATCAACAAATTGAAAAATCTAGTTGAAACAGATAGTGACAGTTACAAAGCAGGGTAACACTTGCAGAAACTGAGGGAATTTTCCAGGCACAGCAGGAGCACAGAAATGAGCCTCTGACTGGGCTCATTGACAACAGCTGCCAGAGGGAGCGATGCTATATTCTCAGGGGCCTGGAGCAGTGAATACAAGTTATCTTATAGGGGATGTGGAGTGCTTTAGAGTCAGTCATCTCAGCTACACAACTTGGTGTCCTGTGGGAGGTAGGGAGAGGGAAGGGAAAGTTTGTGGATAAAGGAAGGCAGAGTCCAGGTGAGCTGAGAGCTCTTTGGAAACTTTCTTGCCTTGATGTGGACCTTTTAAAGTAGCAGTCCATAAATCAGAAACGGGGGCCAAGGTGAAATTCTTGGTTCCTTGAGACCATCTGTTGTTAAAGATGATAGCTCATAAGTTATGTATGAACTCATTTGCCCTGGTCTACTGCTAGGCTTACATGTTGTCAGCCTGCCCTCTTCTGCCCTTGGGGGTCTTAGCACTTTTCCTATCACCACTGCCACTGTCTCTCACTCTCAGTGAAGGGTGCTGAATTTACAAAATCCATTTTCTGTTCTTATAAGCTGTTGGGCCCAGCTAGGAGATCATGATGATGGGAAAAGACCCTGATGCTGGGAAATATTGAAGGCAGGAGGAGAAGGGGACAACAGAGGATGAGATGGTTGGATGGCATCACTGTCTCAATGAACATGAGTTTGAGTAAGCTCCGGGAGATGGTGAAGGACAAGGAAGCCTGGTGTGCTGCAGTCCATGGGGTCACAGAGAGTTGGACACAACTGAACAACTGAACAGGGGGATCATGTCCTACCGTGCTTTGTCTGTTAGAGGAAGTAAGCACAAAAGTGTCAGTTGTCTAGAGCAGCTTAAAAATACATGGAAAATAAGTAGCATTTTTTTACTTAGAAAATTGAAAATGATTTTTTAAAGTGCTCATATTTAGCTTGGTAAGGGTATAAAGTGAAAGTGAAAGTCACTCAGTTGTATCTGACTCTTTGCAACCCCATGGACTCTACAGTCCATGGAATTCTCTAGGCCAGAATACTGGAGTGGGTAGCCTTTTCCTTCTCCAGTGGATCTTCCCAACCCAGGGATCGAACCCAGGTCTCCTGCATTGCAGGCAGATTCTTTACCAGGTGAACCACAAAGGAAGGGTATAAAGACAAGCATTATAGAAAGTGATAAAAATCTTACCAAAGGGCAGCATGGCAGCATTTACCAGACTTTAAAATGTGTGTTATCTCTAATGTAGCAGTTCTACTTCTAGGCATTCATCCTAAAGAAAAAAATGGGAGAGGCAGTATGATATAGTGATTAAAGGCTCCACTCAGTGGTCATACAAGCATGATATGAATGCTAACTCTACTAGCAATTTGCTATATGGCCTTAAAAAGGGTTCTTAGCATCTCTAACCTCAGTTTCCTCATCCGTAAATTGGGGAGGATGACAATTCTCCCTCCTCGAGTGATGTAAATTAAGTGGGAGAATCCATATAAAGTGGCTGTCCCTAGTGCTCATACTAAGTGATCAGTAAACACTGGATATTATATTAAATATTGAAGTTTGATATATAAAAATGCTGTATATAATAGTGAAAAACTGGGAACAGTCTAATAACAAGGAATGCATTTCACTGCAGTTCATCACAAAGTAGAATATTTTGTTGCTACTAGAAATTATATTTTTAAGATTATATAAAGAAAAATGTTAATTATAAGTTAAGGATATAAAACTAAATATGAGATGGGCCTAATAATTTTTATTAGCATTGAATAATATTTAATGTATTTTGAATAGTATCTGGCATATTATAAGTGTGTAACAGATATTTATACACACCAACACAGTGCCATTATGGATATATTTTGTTATATTTTCTATAAGCATGTGTTTTCTAGTCAGGAAAAAAATAGATTACAGAATAAAGAATACTTACTAGTGCTATGGGATAGAATTACAAGAGGTTTTAATTTTCTGTTTTTTGTTCCCTATGATGTTTGTGTTTCTCAGTGGACATATATTGAAATAAATTTTAAAATAATCTGTTTTTTCAGGGTGGGGTAGAGGGAAACAGTCACAGTTGAAAACACTGTTAGAAGTAGTATTCCATTTATGAGACATATTCAGAACAAGCGAAGGTGCCAGAGACTGGGGGGGAATGGGGAATTAGAGGACTCCTAATAGGAATAGGGGTTGTTTTGAAGGTGATGAAAATGTTTTGAAATTATAATAATGACGTAGGCAAATCAAAACTACAATGAGATATCACCTCACTCCTTTCAGAATGGCTGTCACCAAAATATTTATCATCAAAAATAATAAGTGTTGACAAAGATGTAGTGAAAAGGGAAACCCTGGTACACTGTTGATAAGGATGTAAATTGGTACAGACAGTAATGAGATTTCCTCAGAAAATTAAAACTAGAACTACTATATGATCTAGCAGTTCCACCCTTGGTTATGTATATGAAGAAAACAAAAATACTAATTTGAAAAGATACATGCACTCCAGTGTTCATAGCAGCATTATTTACAGAAGCCAAGCTACAAAACCTTCCTAAGTGTCCATCAACAGGTGAATGGATAAAAAAAAAAATGTGATTGATACATATGTGTATATAAATATATATAATGAGATATTACTCAGCAATAAAAAAGAATGAAGTTCTGGCATTTGCAGCAACATGGACGGTCTTAGAGGGTATTACGCGTAGTGAAATAAGCCAGACAGAGAAAAAGAAATGCTGTATGTTATCACTTATATGTGGACTCTATAAAGTAAACGAATGAATTTAACAGAAACATTCACAGATACAGAGAACAAGCTAGTGGTTGCCAGTAGGGAGAGGGAAGGGATGAGGAGCAAGGCAGGAGTAGGAGATTTAGGCAGTAAAAGTTAGTATGTGTAAAATGAATAAGCTGCAAGGATAGATTGTGTGGCACAGGGAAATATAGCTATTTTATGGTAACTTTAAATGGAGTATAGTCTATAAAAATATTGAATCACTATGTTGTACCCCTGAAACTAATATAATATTGTAAATATACATCAATAAAAGAAAAAAGAAACTATCAGAATTAGATGACAGTAGTGGGATGGAGGAGTCTGGTTGGCTGACGTCTATGGGGTCGCACAGTCGGACACAACTGAAGTGACTTAGCGGCAGCAGTGGCTATACAACTCTGTGACTATACTAAAAATCAGAATATTTTTTCAACTTCAAAAATTAATTCTAATAAATAAAGCTTCAAGAATAGTTAAGAAATTGTTGGGGAAAAAAAGGGAAAATAAGGAACTCTGTATATTGCTATGCTGCTGCTGCTGCTAAGTTGCTTCAGTCATGTCTGACTCTGTGCAACCCCATAGATGGAAGCCCATCAGGCTCCTCTGTCCCTGGGATTCTCCAGGCAAGAACACTGGAGTGGATTGCCATTTCCTTCTCCAGTGCAGGAAAGTGAAAAGTGCAAAGTCACTCAGTCCTGCCTGACTCGTAGCAACCCCATGGACCACAGCCCACCAGGCTCCTCCATCCATGGAATTTTCCAGGCAAGAGTACTAGAGTGATATTGCTATACATTTCTATTTTTTGAGCCAGTACTACAGTTCTAATGTCTATTTCTATAAACATTTAAATATATAGACATATTGCTGTATGGCTCAAAAAATAGACACAGTAAAGAGAGTATAAAAGCCTGGAAACTAATTCCAGTACACAGTGTGTACAAATTTCATTGATGATAAATATGGCATTTCACATGATTGAAGAAGGGATTCTTTGTTCAATTTGTGATGCTAATAAGATTGAGTTTTTAGAAAATAATGGTTAGATTTTAATCTCACATACCAACCTGAACTCTTAAGTGAAATAAAAACGTGAAGAAAAAAGGAATTTAAAAAATCAATTGCAGTAATATATTAAGAAAAATATTTACAACACAGAGACTTAATACCTTTAATATATAAAGATCTCTTACAAACCCATAAGAACAGTAATGACTTTCACAAAGAATAAGTTGAGCAAATTATAAAAGAGAATTAGACAAATAGGCAGTTTGTGAAAGAAACAAAGATAAGTGAATAGGAAAAATATTTAGCTTTAATCATAATTAAGGAAATGTAAATTAAACATGATTTTCCACTTACTGGGCTTCCCTGGTTGGCTCAGCCGGTAAAGAATCCGCCTCCAGTGCAGAAGACCTGAGTTCAATCCCTGGGTTGAGAAGATCCCCTGGAGAAGGGAACGGCTACCCACTCCAGTATTCTGGCCTGGAGAATTCCATGGACTGTATAGTCCATGGGGTCACAAAGAGTCGGACATGACTGAGCAACTTTAACTTTGACTTCCACTTACTAAATTAACTAAAACTAAAGTATTGGCGAGGAATTTAGGAAACAAACATTAAGATCTTCTTCCAATAGGGGCATAAATTATACAGCCTTCCAGGAGGGCAGTTTGAAATACACATCAAGAACTTTACAGAGTTTTTCTCACTGTTCCAATTACTTCTAGAAATTTCTTCTAAATAAATAATACTTATTATAATACTAAATAAATAATAATTACTTCTAGAAATTTCTTCTAAATAAAAATAAGACATATACATAGATTTATATGTGTGTATACATAGGCGTGTTACTTACGCAAAGTGGAAACAAAATGAGGGAATGGTTTAAATTGTGATAATCTTTAGGATGAAGTATTATGCAAAAGTTTAAAATTATGTTGTAGAATAATACTTAATGAAACTGGAATAAATTTATAATTTAAGTGAAATAAAATTTTGATATAAAAGATATCCGAAATTTGTGTTAAGTAAATTATACAGATGCATTATTGCAAAAAGCTGAGAAATTGGTTGTATGGTAGAATATTAAAAGTAGTCATTGTTGGTCAGTAGGATAATGAATGATGTGGGGATTTTTTTGCTTCTTTATATTCTGTATTTTTACATTTTTCTATAACGATCATCTTGTATAATCAGAAGAAAAACCAAATGTTTTTTTAAAAATGTATAGAACTCATGGTGTATTTGTCTATAAGAACTAGCATTTCTAGTAGTCTTTCATTTTAAACCTGTTATCTTCCGTTTCATAGCCCTCTTCCATAGTTTTCTTATAATTTATTTATTCACTTACTCATTTTTATGTGAAATGTTGGAAAAAAATAATTATACAAAGGTCATTTGTTCTGTCAGTGCTTTCCAGTTAAGCCATATCTTTGTGCAGTATCTTTAAGATCACTTAAAAATAATTGCTGTCTTTTTTTAAAAATCACTGCCTTTTATTCTACTAAGAAAACACCCTGAAATTCCTGTTAAACGATTTCTTCTTTAGTTAGTAGGCATTTTATATCTTAGGGAAAAGAATATAGTGAATTTTTCTCTTAAATAGTCTCAGAAAAGAGTTTTTAGGAATTGAATTAGTTTTGTTGAAAACCTTTTAAATATATGCTATTTTTGTCTCAAAATTACAATGAATTTTTAATTTTTACATGTAGAAAATATATAGTAGAAATCATCTAAATGTTTTTTACATATAAATTCATTTTAAACAAATTTTCTGTTCTTTTCAATGCATAGTAAGAAGCTGTACCATAATTAAAATGCTGCTGTATTATAGCCTGAATTTCCTGCAGGTTAATTCTTCAAAAATATAATTCTTAAAAAAAAAACCTTAAGATTAGTTTTTGTTTTGCAGGTAGAAGTTTATCTGGTGGGTTTATTTTGCCCACCTTTTAAATCAAATAATCTCGTTTTCCATTTTTCAGAGATTCACTAGCAATAGCCTCTGAAATAAATTTATGTGGCTGTGAATTAACTCATTATAATTTAAAGATAAAACTTGACCATCCTAGCTGGGAGTAATCATATCCCTCTTTACCAGTCACTTTGTTTATTAAATTGTTCATTCATTCATTAAACATTTATATATAGGGTATAGGGTGATGGGAACATTAATTAGAAATGAATAAGTATCTTAAAAAATTTGTATAATTTAGTGGGGGTGAAAAGGTATACAGGAATTTCTATAATATTATGATGGAACACACAAGAACTATGGAGGCTGAGAAGAGGGAAGACTTCTAGTTTTCTCTATGAAAAGTAGAGAGGGATCTTGCTTAAGGAGAAGGCATTTGCCTGAGCTCCCTGAAGAAAAGGCAAAAGAGCTTTTTGGCATTGTGTGGTCTACATGGTTCACTATTGATAAGTACATGTCATTTTTCCTTAGCTAGTCTGAAAATCCTCTCTCTGACAGATGTAGTAGGCCCTCAATACACCTTTTTCTGATCAAAACTCATTTGTTTGCTAACCTGTCTGAGACACTGCCAAATAATTTATTTTTTCATAAATGCTTTTCTTTTTATCTCCATTTAAAATTCTTTAGTTTGCAGATTTAAACAATTCACTGCTGAATTTTGTCTTACCTATTTAAAAAAGTCACTTATCATTGGTGATAAGTTTGAGACAAATAGTGAAAGTCATGAACACTTGAAAATTCCTGTTATTCATGTATCATGTTTTTGTACTAAGCCCTTAGAATTAAGTAGTGAACGAAATAGACATGGTTTCTGCCCTGATGACACTTAGTAATGCCGAAGAAATAATTACACTGAGTCTATTGTTGAACAAATAGATACAGTACAGATTCATTAAATGCAAAAAAAAGTTTCCATCAAAGTGACCTCTGAATTTATATTTTCCCTTCAGTATAACCATTAAATTAAAAGTGAATACCCAGTGTCTTTCCTTATTTTAGAATCTGGCTGTTCTATGTGTATGCCAATTAGAAAGGTCCTTAAATTCTGTAGTATTAAAAAAATTATTATTTTCTAAAAGAAATGGAACATGAGTATTTATTAAGCAACAACACTGTGTTGGATGTTATGTACAAAATATTGGTAGGAATGGCATTATCAAAACAAGGAATGAATGAAAGAAATTCAAAGCATTAACAGAGAAAGGAAAACCTTTAGCAATTCCTCATTTCACTTCCCTTTTTCCTTCCTACAAGATTCTTCTTGATGAACTATCTTCTACTAAACACTGGGCATCCATGCATGTTTCAGACCACAGTGGATTTCACTACCGCCAATTTTTATTAAAGTCTTTGATTAGCCAAACTGTGACTGACGGTTCTGTATTGGAGCAAAGTCCTTTGAGAAGTGAGTCAACTGTAGTTCTCCCAAAAGATGAAGCAGCAGTGGCTTCAGCAGAGGAATCAAGGATAAATCTTCCCCATCTTCTAGAAGAAGAAGTTGAATTCAGCACTGATCTTATTGATGCCTACCCAGGACATGAAACCCTTTGGTGTCATAGGTAAGAGAAGGAAGATGTATTTCCTGCATGAAACTTTGTGTGTCCTTATGAGAGCTACAGAAGGTCTTACATCTGACTTGAGCCTCCTTGGGTAAATAACAGTAATTTAACTGTGGAACTTTGCCTGAGTGATTCAGAGGAGTTTGTGTTACCATAGCCTCCTCCTCACAGTCTTCATGAGCATGAGGTTCTTCGCACAGATCTTTGCCAATGGCCCAAGATGGTGGTGTTCATCCTTGATAGTGCAACAGAATAACATGTGTTACTTCCAAACTAAAAACCGTTTCTGGACTCCCTCTTTGGAGATCCTAATACTTAACATTTCTGCAATAGAGTGCTGCCATCTGTCTTTTAAAAAAATAAAGAAAAAACTCTAACAGGTAAATTTGATGTATAGTCAGGGTTGAAACCAATGGTTAGACCCTGCGAATAGTTAAGCTTTGGCTTCCCAAATGGCTCAGTGGTAATGAATCTGCCTGCCACTGCAGGAGACGTGGGTTTGATCCCTGGGTCTGGAGGATCCCCTGGAGAAGGAAATGGCAAACCCACTCCAGTATTCTTGCCTGGAAAATTCTATAACAGAGGAGTCTGGCGGGCTACAGTCCATGGGGTCGCAGAGAGTCATACACATCTGAGCACACACAGATAGTTAAGCTTTACTGTTCTTCCCAACCATGATGGCCTGCAGATTAATTCACTTTGAGTATAATCTTTTGACATTTTTTTATTTTTTAAGGTAAAATAAAATATATTTTATTAATATTTGTTTAATTTTGCTATTCAAGATTATTATGAAGGTGTGAACGAGGGTTAGCAACCTCATAACTTGAGTTTTAAGTACCTTTGACAGTACTTCTCATGTTGAAATGAAATCCAAGTATGGAAATCCCCTGATTGGTTTATTTTGGATTATCATTTAGTTGGAGGCATCTCTGGCATTAAATATACAGATTTTACTTCAAGTTACAAGATTATGCTTATAGACAAATGACTTGCCTGTGTTGGGCAAGAGGTAGGCATTTTAAATAATTGTGTATTTTTTAATTGATATTTGTTCCCTTTTTCCAGACTAAATATATTTGGAAGATATATTAGAAGATGAAAGACAATCTCCCCTCTTTGGCGCCTTTATAAATACAAAATTGTCTTCTTCTCTTAAAAACAAGACAGTCTTATTCCACATTTTTAGAAGAGGAGATAGATCTTGACTTGCATGTTTTGGTGTTAGCTTTTTGTTGCTGTTTCATATTTAAACACATTAATAGCTAGGCTCAGAGAATATTAAAAATTATATTTGTTTTTGGAAGATAGCTAGATTGTTAGAACAGAAACTTTCTTTGTTCATAAGATTAATGGGAGTTTGGAATGGGGAGAAGAGACAGTTGGGAAGACCTATATATATATATCATACAGACCAGTTTTCTACTGATTCAGTGCCCTTAAGCTGCTTCTCTGTCCTTTAAGATTTATCTATAAAATGAGTATGTTATATGCTCTTTTGTATGCTCTTTTGTCTGTTCCAGAATAAGCTAGGAAAATGAATAGAATTCTCTTTTAAAGGCTTAGAATTGTTAATATAAATGATGAGATATAACAACCTAAAATCTATGTCATTTACCTTATTTTGTACAAAGATGTGGACCCCATTTTGTCACAATTTTTGGAAATTAGGCATATGGATCTTCGTTTTTAACAAATAACTACAGATGATTCTAAGAGCAGGAAAACTCTCCTTAGAGGAAGAACAGGAACTGTGTGTTTTAACATACTTTTCACAGAGCCCAGCACATTCTAGCACATGTGGATGTTTAGTGAGACTATAATGCTGGATTAGGGGGAAATCCAGAGGGTTTCTAAGACAGTAAGTCCAGTTGCAGCAGTTCTGTTCTTATTAAAGTATTGGATAGAGGCCATAGACTAATCCTCTAGAGGAGCTATTTAATCCTCTTGTTGCTGAAAATCACTTGTCTTTTAGGCTGTCAATGAGGTTAATTTTTGGTTTTGTTTTATATTTAATTTATAGCAGAGATTGGGCAAAAACCCATTTCTGGTTTCATATTATAGTTACAGAGAGTAACAGCACCAAGTGATTGTCGTCATCTCAGTCAAAGTTTTTTTAAAAATCTTTGGGGTAGTATTTCAACAAACCAGTAGTCTGAACTTGTGAAGCTCTGTCCAAATAGCAGAGACTACATCTTAACTATTCTCCTTCCCCCTGATAGCTCTGGGTTGCCGAAGGTAGTGAGACTGAGTACTGTGTGTTTTGAAATTGTCAACTTACTTTTCTGTTTTTTTTCTGAAAAGCTTGACTTTGTGACGTGGTTTTTCTTTTTCTGTTCTATTCCTCCTCCTCTTCTTTTACAGGCGGCATGTTTTCTACCTTCAGCATCACTTAAATGGTAGGTTTCCTCACAGCGTGATCCAGTTGTCACCTGCCGACAGTCCTGGGGGAGCTTTGAATGACTTGCACGGTATCCCAGCAGGCCCCCACACATCTCAGGCGATGGAGGTGGATGGACTCAGTGACTTTAGCAAGCAAGGCTATTCCCAGGAAATCAAACGCCTGAAGCGGACCCCAGCTCCAGACTCCCTGGGCCTGGAAATGGAGCACAGGTTCATCGATCAAGTACTGTCCACCTGTCGGAACGTGGAGCAGGCCAGGTTTGCCAATGCATACAGAAAATGGCTGGTTACATTGAGTCAATGAAAGAGGTGAATTAGTCCTGCAGATCTCCCCTCTTTAGTGCAATATCGCTTTTCTTTCTTATTTACATAGTTGCATGAACTGTTTGCTACTATTGGCTAACTATGTGTTCTTCATCTTTAGGCTAAAAGTCCCTAGTAAATCTTTCATCTTATTTATTTTGTTAAGACCTGGCATTCCTTTGGTGATAAAATAATTGTGTAGTTCCTTCTTGCTAAACAGTGAGTCTTAACTTTTTTCTTTTTAACTTCTCATCCTGTGTATTCCTATCTTTGAGACTTTGCTCATTTGATTCTCCAGATTGGTTCACACACATCTCAGCCCACCGCAGTGCAGTTGCTGTATAGGCTTTTTTTTTTTTGGTAATCAAAAAGTTATGCTGTAGTTTAGCTTAAGAACAATACAAATTCAGAATTACTCAATCTAATTGCAGTTTTGAGAATCAGGATGGTCACATGGATGAATTTGTTAAAATACACACCATTTCTCTTTCACTTGCATGTTATACTCAAGTCATAGGCCAACGTAACCAAAGTCAGAAGTATTGGAATTGATATGAACAACGTAGTTCTAGTATAATCCATTTTTAAACTAATTATTTAAAAAAACTAATTTTATGAGTTTATGCAATTGTAGTGGAAACTTATTTTTACTACTAGCTTTGATAAGTTTTTTTACCTCAATCAATTAAAATCAATTTTAAAAAACCTAGAATGCCATTTTTAGTTATTACTACTTATTTTCCTCCAAATTCACCATGCAATATGGCAGGCTTATGCATAGAAATGTATCCATTAAAAACCTTACTTTGTAAAGTTTTTAAGTTACTAAGGATACACTGGATAAACTACAAAATTTTTATGAAGGGATTATTAAGTTTACTGGCAAAAGCCAGGAGGAAAGAAGTTTTGAAGGTTAGTTCTTCAGTCTTTATTTTAAAAAATAAAACAATTTAGAAACTTTGATACTGAATTTATCAGGGATGAGGTACCAAAGTATCCATCTTACCTTTTCAATAATAAGGGCTGCATTTTTCAGATAGGTGAGACAGATGCAGTGGAAGTACCAGGTTTTATCTGATTTCTTGACATGAAGCAGTGCTTTGCGTTTCTTCTTTCCCCACACCTTTCTCTTTATTTTCCCCATCCATGGTTTTTTTTTGGTCATCTTCACTTTTGTATATTTTTCCTTGTCTATTATATTTCATGGATGTAAACTAAAGATATTCTCCTATCTGTTTCCAGTTAATTCCATACCCCGTTAAACACACACGAAATATGAATATAAATTGCCCCCCTAAAAGTTACCCTAATGATGCTGTTATCCTGTGTGTATAAAATATAGTAGTGGCTGAAACAGTGTGACCACTGTGCTTTGCCTGTTTTCCTCTTTTTGTGCTAGGCTGCCTGTAGGGTAAGAAGACATGTAGGGAAAAGCAGACCTCTCCTATCTCTCTGTTATGGAGACTCCAGACTTGAGTGAGGAACATTGCCTTAAGGGGAAAGAATAGGTCCTTTACTTGTGTATTGTGATTTTGTTGAGTGGTAAACTGTCAAGTGAGACTTAAGAATACCAAAAAGCTTGTCTAGGCTGGTACTTGTAGACAGAAGCTGCTCTTCTCTCCTAGGGCAAAAATTACCCTTTTATAACTTTTTGTAGTATTTAGGTGAGAAAATGATTGGCATTATGAGCATAATTTTATAACCTTTTATGTACAAAGCATATTTTGAATCAAATACCTCAAGGTCTACCTAGACCTCTGAATAAAACTATTACTTTATGATTTTTAGCAGCTGCAGGGCTTGAGGGGTAAACTACACACAGATGACATGGAGATCCAGTCAGTTTCACTAATGTATGTTGCCAGATTTTGGCCTCACCATTACTTTTCTTCCAAGGATCATTTTAAGTATCCCGACTAATAGGGCTTCTTAGCTTTGATGTGTGAGTGTGAGAGTGTCAAGACATGAGTTTAGACAATCTCCTGTGAAACATCAGCTAAATTTTATAATATTCCACACTTTTTATATCTTTCACAAAGTTTCTTGCCCTTCTTTGATGTTAACTGTCTTCTTGTGTTTTAAGTCTCTTAACTCACCCCTGCACAAAGCCATGCAGTCCTTTAATATACCTTGGTCTCCTATCTTCCTAACAGAAGGAATTTTAAGTACCAAGTAAAAATACAAATATCCAAAGGATACAGTTTGTATCTGACTCTTGTGTGCTACTTTATTTCTAAAATTTATAGTTTTCAAGTGTTCATTCACAGTAAAACATAATATTGCCCTGTATAGTTGTGTGCTTTACTCTGAGTGGTTGACATCCAACTCACTAGCTGTAGTATGATAATATCTCTTGGACTGAATGAGCTCATGCTGTGGAAAGGATGTGTCTATTTTTAGAGACTCATTAGTCTTCACTTACTTTTTGATAAATATGTCACTGTTAAAAGAAAAGATGATTTAGATTACTACACATTTCATCCAACTTTCACTGGAAGAATTGTAGACCATCCTGGGTCAAGAATACTACTGACAAGTTAAAAAAAAAGCAATAAGATCTGTAAATATCTTACAGATACAATATCTGTACAATCACTCCTCCCCAATCTTTTACTTTTTTAAGTGTACCTATTTTGGTAATGTGTTCCCAGATTCTGTCTGCCTTGCATATTGTAAGGACTTATTAAATATTTATTAAATTTATGAATGATTAACTGAAGATGGGAAAATTAATCATGAAGGATGCGTAGAGTGAGTTATGATTGAGAAATTGATGGAGTAGAGCACTGAATTGTCAATGAATGATGTATTCTACCTTCATGATACTTAGGAGCAGCTATTGCATATAGAATAAGTTAATTTAGATTTTTTTCTTCATTAAACTACTTTGTTTATGCTTGTTAAATCCCAGCCAAGAAATGCAGCTGTATAATATCAGTTAACTGTACTTTAATATATATTAAAAATTCGTAGAAGAATGAAGACCATTTTCATTAAGAACACTACTTTCTATTCATTTATGATGTTGGAGGACAGATCTTGCCCATAGAGCCAGAGCCACTTTTGGAGTATCTGAAGAAACTGATTTCAAAGATTTGTTGATCTGTATCTATGCATAAGTAGTCATTTTACGCTTCTCCTTTTCCCCTCCACAACTTGAACTTTTTTGATATTTCTTAAACCTGTGAGTCATTTTTTTTAAACTTCAGGATTTGATGCTTTTTAGTGTCCCCTTTTTCTTTTCTCTGTTTTAGCATTTTATCTCTGGGCCCAGACTTTGAGTCATATTTCTTATTCCAGTGGTACAATTCTAATTTAAATTCAAGGTTTCATTATTTATCAGATTAAATATACAAGATGTCACACAAAGCCACTTAAGTCTTCAGATAAGGACTTAGTAACACAAGACATGCCAACAGAAGTTCTTGGATTTTTATGTGGCTTTTTTGTAGGAACGCATATATATGGTGATACACTATCATTTAGATATATTCAGGTCATGTGAATTTATGCTTGTCTAGATATATACATGTATGTGTGTATGAAACTTAATATTTTTGAGAACAAATTGTCAGTCTAGTATTTTTCTCTTAATAGCACAAGATGATATCGAACATGAGGGCTAAATATAAATTAAGAATGCTACCACTTGCTATGCAACAATCTAATTTCTACCTTAGTTCCCCTGTATTACAGAAGATGCTAAAGATTTAGTTTATCAAAGGAAGTTAGAAAACACTTTTTTTTTTTGCAAAAAGCTTTTGTAAGCTTAATTATTTTCTTACTAGAAAATTACATTTTAAAACTTTAAAATATTTAAAGTATGCTAGAAAATTTGAACAGCATTGTAACAGCTGAACTTTTTGTCTTCTAAATAAATTTCTCAAATAGAGCTATACAGACCCTAGCACTTTACATGCTGCCGCCCTCCTGTGCTTGGGTATACTCTGTGATGTGCTCCTGTTCATTAGAGAAGTACGTGAAAGCAGAGGAAAGCTTAGGCAAGTTCAGTGTTTTGAAGGCAGTGAGCAGGAAAAGTCAACAACCCTGAGAATTCCATTTACCATCACATAGTATCTTTTAAAAAATAACTCTGCATACTGTGTTTATTTGAGTGCCTTTCTTACTTTTTGCTGAAGCAAGATTATGTTTAAGTTTAATTAACCTTTATGTAAAAATCAAAGGGTGAAAATTTTATTAAACAGTTGATTGATTAGTTATTTTATTTATTCTAACTGCTAGGCATGGTCTAGTGGAATATATTATCCTTAAGTGAGTTACTGATATGAGCAAGAAGGATGCTTTGGTTTGCATTTTCAAGCACCCTACCAAGAAGAATTAGTTCTTTCTCAGTAACAGCTAACTTTTTTGGGGTTGGAGGCATCATGTTTGGAGGATGGCATATTCATAAGTAAAGATCAGCCTGAAAACTGTGCAGCCCATGTTTAAAGGGAAACAGTGGCTCTCTGTCCTAACAGAAATGCCATATGGTTGTCCTAAGTGAAACCTTTGCCTCAATTTAAAGGACTTTTAAGAACTCCTTCCCAAATTCAGGCTTATGGATGATAGTTGAGAGGGGGGAAAAAAAATGAAAGTTTAATCTTTTCAAATATTGGAGGAACAGAAGTGAATAATGAAATGAAATTTAAAATATGGCTTTTTATGCATTTGGGTATGAAGAGAGGAAGGATCAGAATTCCATATTTCCAGATAGCAAGTAACTGTTAATTATATCTAAGATTCCAAAGTGCTTTTCAGAGAGCTGTTGAATATGTATTCCTAAAGGACAGCAAAAGGTCATGTTTATGGTGGAAACAGAAAACTGTTGTGTCAGTTGTGGGTCTGGGTGTTAGGGACCTTAGGCTCCCAACTTTGACTTCTGTATTCTCACCAGGCCATGTTAACACTATAAAACCAAATTGTTTACTTAAAAAAAAAAGAAAGAAGAAAAAAATAGCAGTAGCTTACTCTGTTGATGAAATCTTGTGCTTCCAGGCATATTAGCTATATATAGTTTGTGCTTTCTGCACAATAATACGGCCCACGAAGCTTAACCCTGGCACTTCTTTTATTAATCTGTTGTTATTCCTCAGGGTGTAGAAAATTTAGGACAAAACTTTATATTCAGTGGCAAAAAAAAAAGTGAAAATATGCTAATATATTACTAGCTCTTAAACGTTGTAGTATAGATAGTATTTTTTATAAACTACTACCAGTGCAGTAGCTCATAGACACTCGGTGACTGCCTCCTTGTTCATCTCATTGCTTCAGTCCCTATGGCTCTATTATGAATGTTCTTTTACACATGTCTTCTACAGAAATGACTTTTGTATTGTATTATTTTCCATGTTTAGCAGAGGTAGGGGTGTTTTAGTTGACATAAGTCTCAGTTTTTGGAAATCCTTTTGAAAAAATGATTACTGTTGGTTTTCAAGCTGATAACTCTTGCTTCTTAAAACTTCAGTTTCCCTGAGAGAATGTTTTGTGTGGAGGCCTTGTATACATGTTCAATACGTTGCATAATACCTTGCACCTTGTAGGAACTCAACAGGTCAGAATTGTTAAAGGCTAGAAAGTTAAAACTAGCTTGTTTATCTTATTATTGTCCATATTCGTAGCTTCAGGAGAAACACAGTATTGTGTTCAAGATACATAATCAGGTTCAAACATACACAGCAATGATATACAGCTGTATAACATTGTAAGTTAAATTTAGATACTTTTAAAGCATACATATGTGTGTGTATTCACATATATATATGTATATATGTTTAAATGAGATTTGGAATTTCAACTTATATAGTAGTTTTACAAAGAATTTTATCCAAAGGACTTTTATTTTCATACTTGCTTGAAGTGCTCCTGTTTAAAAGCAGTTTTCTTTATTACACCAGCCCCTGTCAAGCAAAATTGGAAACCTAACACAAGTGCCCATTTGCTTGAATTAACCAGATATTGGTGTAAACTGTTCATAGTAAGTCTTCGGTTGCTTATGAACCATGACATTTTGACTCTTCTTCCATACCTATAGGGAATCAGCCTTAATCTTATGTATGGCAGTCACTTTCCTCAAAGTACTATGCAGCATACTTCAAATGTTTATCTTTATAAAGCGATCAATAGTAAATTTGAGATTTTTCAATGTCATAGGGATGAACAGTTTCACACGTTCAGATATTGATTCATACAGCAGTCTGTTAGAAATGCTAATACTTTATCCTCTCTTCACAAATGTCATCTTGCATTTGGAGCAGATTTTTTTTCTTATTAGTTAAAGAACGAGTATAGGTTGAATGCACTCATAGTAGGTGCTCAATAAACACTTGGTGGATTATTGATCTAACATCAGTGTAACAGCTTTCAGAAAGGAGACTGTTGTCATTTTTTCATTGAAGAGTATATTTTTATAGTAATATATGTTTGAAACTGGAAATTTTTCTCATTTGACATGAATTAGGCTTATTTAGGTTGGAATTAGTAACATGTAATAAAAATTTTTTAATTGTTTATGTAGAAATGGTCTGAAGATAGATATGAAAAGTTTAAGTAGTAACTGTGCAAGACATACTCATGAATGTGATTAAATGTCTTAATAGGCTGCTGAACTCTAGAGAGAATTGCTATAGTCTTCTGTCAGATTCTGTGTTGGTCTGTCTAGTATTTTCTAGTATCTCTCTGTGCGTGCATGCTCAGTTGTGTCTGACTCTTTGCAACCCCATGGGACTGTAGCCCACCAGGCTTCTCTGTTCATGGGATTTCCCAGGCAAGAATACTGGAGTGGGTGGCCATTTCCTACTCCAGGGGATCTTCCTGACCCAGGGATCAAACCCACGTTTCTTTGTCTCCTGTACTGGCATGCACCACTTGGGAATCTCTGTTTTCTGGTGTAAGTTCTGTTTATTTCTCCCTAAGTCTTGGTAACCAAGTAGTTAACTTAAAAGTAGTCATAGCAAAATGAGGAAGAAATTTGTATGAATAATCTAGTAGTTTGAGTCTGTTAATTTGTGACTTTCAGAGCATTTTTGACAGAGTTTACCTAATTCAAACAGATTTAAACAATTTAAAAACAAGCATTCCAACCTGAGATGTGACAAGCGGAATATGCAGCACAGGCATAGTTAGGCAGTGCCTCCTGATGAGATTGTTGATGCATGACTAACACTGGCTTCTGACTGAGGTGACCACTGTCGGTATTGTATATTGGTATTTGTTGTTCCTAGGAGAATAATGGTTTATATATGGAGTATGTACTAGGTTAACTTGTTTTTGAATTGGACAAAATAAAAGACGAGGTATTACAAATACACCAAATATTTATACACCCTGCTACAAAGAAACTAAAAAAAGGAAAATGCTAAAAGAGCAGTGATCTTATTTTTTCTTCATAGCTTCTAAAAATTTTTTTTTTCACCTCAAGTCTCTTGGACACTAGGCAATTGCTTACTCTAACACTGAGGGACTTTAAAGTATAGTTCTCAGACACTATATTCTGATATTAGAATTCACGAGGTCTGTTAATTTTACATGCTTAAAGATTTTCCAGAAAATGGAGTAATTAAGTTGCAGTGTTAAGATTAAATGAACAATGTAGGTTATAATTAAATGGGACAGTTACATGTATGATCTGTGGTGCAAGGTCAGATCCTGGGTATTAAAGATAAGTTTGACTAACTTATTTTACTGAAGATAACAGTTGTCTTCACTCTGATTGCGCTGCTGTTTGTCTTAAACTATTTTCCCCCAGTATTACAGTTGGCATTGAATTTCATTTGGCATTTACCATATTCTAGTTGATGTTTTTTAAGGATTAAATATTTTGTGAATTCTTTTTACACTTAAAACGTGTACCTTGCAGAGGGATAAAAATAAAATTTGAAATAATGTATTTACAGTGTGTGCTTATGGTTCTGTGAGCTAGTAGTCCAGAGTGCTTTAAGAGTTATGCTAAATTCTAAGGCTGATATAATGACTATAGTTTTTCTGTATCAGCTGTCCAGTAAAAACAAATGTAAGCTACATAACGTAATTTAAAATTTTAAAGCTAGTAGCCACATTAAAAAAAGAAATACATAAATTAGCTTTAATATATTTTAATTAACCCAATATATTAAAAATATTATCTTTTACATGTGTAACCTATATACAGAATTGAGGTGTTTTACCTTTTTTTCCCATAGAAAGTCCTTAAAATTCAGCGTGTATTTTGCACTCAAGAGCATCTCAGTTCTGACTAGCTACATTTCAAATGCTCAAAAAGCCGCTTATGGCTGGGGGCTGCTCTATTGGACAAAGCAGATTCATAGAGTACAAAGTATGGCTTTATTTTAAATTAGAGATGCTGAGGTAGGCATGAAATTATGGTACTTTAAAAATTATCTATTATACTTAGAATTGAACAGAATTATCCACTTGTTTTTTTTTTTTTTGCCTCCGTTTTAAATTTTCTGTAGAAGTTGGCTCAACCTGTTTCATTTTGCCAAGTATTATTTGAGGAAGTTATTCCATGCCTTGTAAAATACCATGATATACTGATTATAACCACACATTATTAATAATACATTTTTCAAAATGTTCACTAAATTCTGTCCTGTTTCTTCAAAATAATAGCTTAAATTGCATGTTAATTGTATATCTGTACCTATTTTGTTCTTATCATTATAATACAATAATGTGTATTTAGCAAATAGCCCTAGGATTCTAATCTTCCCATGCAGCTGTCCTCCAGTACTTATTGGTACACTTATTAAATTGTAATAAGTTGAAGAAAAGTAGAATGAAACCATTCTTTTTTTTCCCATTAGATTTGTTTTTATCCTGTGACCATGTACCAAGCCAGCTATAAATTATATTTCTGTAGAATATGGAAAATAGTGTTTATGTCTTATCTTTGCTAAATGTTTGCAATTTTAAAGTAAACTTTTCATCTCCTAAAATGAGTGTTAAGTATGACTTTATTTTTACTTGTAGTGTTTTAAAATTCAACTTCAGTCGCCCAGCCTGTCTTATTTAATTGCTGTGATGGTGATAGTTGGGTGGAGGTGTGAGCTGTTGTCTGTGTGAAACCAATGATCTGATTACATTTGTAAACGAGTTTTAAAATATCATTTGTGTCTAGAACATTAAAACAACAAGCCAAAAACAAATGAAATTGTCACAGTTGTCTCTAGACTGCATTGATAATGAATAGTTGACTTAACGAAATCATCAGTATGACTAGATATACTTCTTCCTATATATTTCAAATAAAGGTATAGAACAGGGAATTACTTGATTATTTCAGTGGTGCATCCCATGTTTTCTTAATCTGGAGTCTCACTTCTATATAAGACAGAGCATTTAGAGTTAGTTACTTAAAATATATAATACATACATAAGCTCCAAAAAGTATTTGATGAAATGGACACTTTTTTTTTAACTCAAATTTTAAATATTTTATGGACTTCCTCCATGGTTCAGCAGTTAAGATTCTGTATTCCCACTGCATGAGGCACAGGTTCGATCCCTGATTAAGGAACTAAGATCCCACATGCCACATGTGTGTGACCAAAACGTATATATATATGTTTCAAAAGGATGTTTTGTGGGAAAAGGCCTTTGTTACTTTGTCCCATGACTACTAAGGATTATATTTTAAATAATGGACTACTATTATCTACATCTGTTTTTGGTTGTAAATAGGATATAGATAGATACAGATATAGGCTTACCTGGTGGCTCAGGCAGTAAAGTATCCGCCTGCAATGCAGGGGAAGTGAGTTCAATCCCTAGTTGGTAAGATCTCCTAGAGAAGGAAATGGCAACGCACTCCAGTATTCTTGCCTAGAGAATTCCATAGACAGAGGAGCCTGGTGGGCTACAGGCCATGGAGTCACAAAGAGTCGGACATGACTTAGCAACTAAGCACACACAGCAAGATACAGAATTTATTTTGCATTGGGTCAAGTACCATGAACAATGTTTAGCCCACAGTATTGTTTTTGATTTGATATCCTAGGGAAAGGAAATAGTTTACTAAAGACAGTCTTGATTTCAATGAGTAATCAGATTACATAAGAAATCTGACAACAGTTAGTATTACCAAAGTGCTTCACTTAATAGGATACTCCTTGAACAATAACTGAGGCAAGATAATACACTAGCCAGTTACAACTTTTAAATATGATAAACCTTTCATCATTTGTCTGTATTTGGCAGTATCACTTTCCTCATGCTGGAAGCTCAATTTTTTGCTTTTGGTGCTTCCCCCCCACCTTTTAAATTAAATGGCATGGCTTCTGTCTTTTCACTCACTCAGCTCCAGAATGGCTAGACTGGGCATCAACTATATTTAACAAGTTATAGTAAGCCTTTTTCTTATAAGAAGTACAATATTATCATATGTGTCCCATGTTACAGCAGAAGTTGAAAATAGAAGCAATAATTTTTATATTGTCTTTTCTTTCAAAGAAAGATATTTAGAATAATCCTGGTTGCTAAGAGGAATTTCCTTACCACTCCTTAATTATATGAACACAGATAATATTTTTGAATTTACACTTTTATTATTGGAATCCTCTGAATATGTATAAATCCTGTGAAGATATATAAATCTCTTGTATTAGATTCCTCATGTACCTCTCATAGTAATTACAGGTGACTGATGCAAGGTCAGCCTTCCGTGTTGGGGAGAAATGGGCTGAAATGGCCCTCCATCATATTTCTGTATTCTAATATTCCTTAAATTGCTAGTGATCTCCCTACATACACATGTTGAGAGGATACTGGAAAGTGAGTGAATAAGTGGGATTGTTGCCACATTAGACACCCCATTTATTTTATTTTCAAGGAAGTTTTGTAGTCTCCCCACCATAGCTCAGTTGGTAAAGAATCCGCCTGCAAAGCTGGAGACCTGAGTTTGATCCCTGGGTTGAGAAGATCGCCTGGAGAAGGGAAAGGCTACTCACTCCAATATTCTGGCCTCGAGAATTCCATGGACTTTATAGTCCATGGGGTCGCAGAGAGTTGGACACAACTGCGCAACTTTCACTCACATGCTCACACCTACTAAGGGCCCCTGGAGCAAAAATAATCACTAGTTCTCTCTTGTCTGTCACTAAGGCATGACACATCTAATTTGTGACATTGATCTCATACAAGTCTTAATGTTAGTTATTCCATGTGAAGAAATTTTTAAATTAAAGCATTTCATGTAGTATTTACTATAGTAAAAAATGAGAAACAACTAATACACAACAGTAAGAGATTCAGTAAATTGGCATTTTCCTACAGTGGTATAATATATACCTTACTGTTATAAAGAAGTATATAAGATTCTAATTTTATTTAAAAATTAAGATTAATTCCCATTTCCAGTAGTGGCAGGACCAACACTCCTGCTGCTGCTGCTGCTGCTGCTAAGTCGCTTCAGTTGTGTCAGACCCCATAGACGGCAGCCTACCAGGCTTCTCTGTCCCTGGGATTCTCCAGGGAAGAACACTGGAGTGGGTTGCCATTTCCTTCTCCAATGCATGAAAGTGAAAAGTGAAAGTGAAGTCACTCAGTCGTGTCCGACTCTTGGCGACTCCATGGACTGCAGCCTACCAGGCTCCTTCGTCCATGGGATTTTCCAGGCAAGAGTACTGGAGTGGGGTGCCATCGCCTTCTCCAACTGGACACAACTAAAGCTTTTGGGAAAAAATACTAAAATTTTTCTTCAAAGCAAAATAAATAAAAAGAAATCCAATCATACTGAAACTGCAGGATACCCAACAGCAATGGAACCTTAAAAGTAACTGATGATAAGACATTATACCAATAACTGACTTCTCGATCAGTTCAGTACAGTCGCTCAGTCATGTCTGACTTCTCATTAGCAACATTTAAAGTCAGAAGACAGTGGGAATGGTAAGCTCAATGTGCTGGAGTGATGTAACTGCCATTATAGAAATCTGTATACAGAAAAAAGCTATTTGAGGAATTATGTATATTGGGTTGGCCAAAAGGTTTGTTCAGGTTTTTCGATAAGCTACTATGGGAAAACCCAAATTTTTTCTTTGCCAAACCAATATTATATATTATGTAAAATAATTATATTTTTATTTAAATTTAATTACTAAAGTTATATATAAAATTCTGTATATAAATTGTATTTGAGGAATTTTACATATATACATATGTAATTCCTTTCATGTAAGATGTTTAAATCTATGAAAAAAGCAAAAGAAAAACTGTTGTAAGGGTCAAGGTAATGGTTTTCTCTAGTTGGGGAATAATGGAACCATGATCAAGGATTGCATCAAGATGGGGAACTTCTGGGATGCTGATGGGGTTTTGTCTTGAACTGGATCATGGACACATGTTTTATGCACTTTGCTCATTGTTACTATCACAGTAATAGAACAAAAATATTTAAAAATCAGAGTACAAAGTTATTTTTAAGTTAAAGTACCATATTTATGAACTCGACAGCATATAAAATATCCCTCCCAAATTGATCTGTAGATTCACAGTCTATCAAAATTCCAGTGGGTTTTTTCAGTGAAATTAATGAATTAGTTTAAATTTATATGGAAATGAAAAAGATTTAAAATAACCAAATGATTTTGAAAAGATGGCTTACTATAAAGCTATAGTAATTAAGTCTGATTTTTGACATAAGAATAGACAAATCAATGGAACAGAATAGGTTTGTTCCCAAAAACAAACCTACGTATATACAGTCAGCTGAATTTTGACCCAAGGTACTAAAGTCGTTTCAATGGGGAAATCTAATAAATAGTGCTGGAACAACAAGATACCTATATAGGAAAAAATGAACCTCAACACTTAACCTCTTGTAATTTATAGAAGTTAATTAAAAATGGATCATAGAACAGAATGTAAAACTAATAACCCATAATATTACTAGAAAACAAGAGAATAGTTTTCCAGCCCTAAGGTAGAAACAGTTTATTGAACTGGACACAAAAAGGTCTAAATCTGATCAGTAAAAAATTTGAAGCTAGAAGGCCATAAAATGGGTAGGAGTGTGTGCATGTTCAGGAAAGACCTGAGAAGGTCATAAGCTGTCATCTCGCACAGCAAAAGCAGGATGTGAAGGCTAACACAGTTTCGATTGCCTGAGTAATATGGAAGGCATGCCATAACAAGCACACATAGTCCTATCAATAACTAGGAGATATGAATCAAGGAAATCTCTTTCCAGTCATTAGCTGACCATTATGTTACTGAGTAGAGACTTACAGGAATACACACCATAAAGAATACGGACTTTGCAAAATTAAGAAAAGTCAGTAAACAACAAGCAGTGACAATAAACCCTGAGGATGAGGAAGAATCTGATTCCCAAATTTGATGCATTACATTATTCAGAATGTCCAGTTTTCAACAAAAAATATCACATGGAAAGGAATGATAAAGTATGATGCATACCCAGGGAAAAAAAGCATGAGAAAGAACAACTAGTAGACTTACTAGACAAAGACATTAAATCAGCTATTTTAAATATATTCAAAGAACTAGAAGAAGCATGGCAAGTGAGCATATGAAAAATGCTACACATCAAGTGTCATTTGGGAAATGTAAATTAAAATACTGAGATACAATCACATACATATTAAAAAAGTCAAAATCCAGAACAAATGCTGATGACAGTATGGAACAACAGGAACACTTACTCATTACTGTGGGAGTACAAAATGATGCTACAGTCACTTTGGAAAACAGTTTGGCAGTTTCTCACAAAACTAAACATACTTTTAACCATACAATCTAGTAATTAAACTCCTTGGTATTTGCCCAAAGGAGTCAAAAACATATACACATAAAAATCTGCACATTTGTTTTACAGAAGTCCTATTTGTAATTCCTCAAATTTGGAAGCAATCAATATGCCCTTCAGTAGGTGAATGGATAAACTGTGGCACATCTGGACAATGTAATATTATTCACTGTTAAAAAGAAATGAGCCATCAAGCCACAAAAAGGCGTGGAGGAACCATAAATATATTACTAAGTGAAAGAAACCAGTATGATAAGGCTTCCTACCTATTGTAGCCTTTCAACTGTATGACCTGGAAAAGGCAAAACAATGGAGATAGTAAAAAGATCACTGAGGGGTTAGGGAGGAGAGGGATGAAGACAGAGCACAAAGGATTTTAAGGTTGTGAAGCTTCTATATAACACTATGTAGATGAATACTTATCATTATACTTGTGTCAGAACCCACAAAGTGTACAACACCAAGAATGAACTCTAATATAAACTAAGATCTTTGGGTGATAATGAGGTATCAATACAGGCCCATCAAAAGTGTACCACTTAGTTGGATATTGATAATGTGAAAGGCCATGCATGTATAGGGACAGAGCTTATATGGGAAATCTCTGTACTTTCCATTCAGTTTTGTTGTGAACTTAGAACTGCTATAAAAAATAATATCTGTTAAAGTCTCAAGATATTTGACACTTTTTTAAGTGGTTTAAAAATGTGTATGTTTCTGGATAATATTTGGACATATAAATATTGTTTTTAAAAAAAAAGACAAGGTCCAACTATAAACTGTCTGCAAGACTCATACTTCAGATTTGAAAACATACAAGTAAGTTGAAAGTGAACAGATGTAGGAAGATTTACTATGCAAAAGAGAACTGCAGGTAGCTCTCAGACAAAATAGATTTTAAGACAAAATTTGTTACTAGAGACAAAGAAGGACATTTTCTGCAAATAAAAGGTTCTATCCATCAAGAGAGCTACCAATTACATATGCATCTGACAACAGCCCCCAGATATATGAAGCAATATTAATAGCATTAAAGGGAAATATACAATTCAACAAAAATCATTAAGACACCATAGTATGCCACTTTCAATAATGAATAAAACTGGACAAAACACCAGCAAGGACATAGAAGGTCTTTAGCAACAATAAACCAACTAAATCTAACGTCTATAGAATACTTCACCCAACAACAGTAAAATACACATTTTTCTCAAGCGAGATGGGACATTTCCCAAAATAGACCATGTGGTAAGCCATAAAATAAGTTAATAGATTTAAAAGGTTCAAATCATGCAAAATCTATTCTCTGACCACCATGGAATGATTCAGACATCAACAGGAAAAAAGTTTTGGAAACTCACAAATATATGGAAATTAAACAATACATTCATAAATAACAAGTGGGTCAAAGCCAAAAATCATAATTTATGAAATACTTTGAGGCAAATGCAAACAAAACACAACATACCAAAACTTACAGGCTGCATCAAAAGAAAAGTGCTCAGAGGAAGATTTACAGCTGTAAATGCCTATGTTTAAAAAATGAAAGATGTCATACCAGTAGCTTAAACTTCGAGCTTACTAAACTAAAGAAGTGGGAGGAGCAGGGTAAATTAAAATAAGCAGGGGGAAGAAAATAGTAAAATTAACAGTGGAAATGGACAATAGAAAAAAACAATAGAGCAAATAAATGAAGCGAAGTTCATTCTTTGGAAAGATCAATGTAAGTAAAGAACCTTGCCTGATCATTTTTTTGAAAAGGAAGACTAATGCTCAGAAATGAAAGAGGGGCATTACTAACAACCTTAATAGAAATATAAAGGATTATAAGAAATACTTATAAACAATACTTATGAACAGTAAATTAGATGACCTATACGAAATGGCCAAAAAAAGACACAGACTACTCGGAATGACTCAGGTTGAAATAGAAAATCTAAACAGACTTCTAACAAAGATTGATTCAGTAATAAATTTTTTCTCACAAACATCAGTTATCAGATGCCTTCATTGGTGAACACTACCAGATGTTCAGTTCAGTTCAGCTGTGTCCAGCTGTTTGTGACCCCATGAATTGCAGCACTCCAGGCCTCCCTGTCCATCACCAACTCCCGGAGTTCACTCAGACTCACATCCATCGAGTCAGTGATGCCATCCAGCCATCTCATCCTCTGTCATCCCCTTCTCCTCCTGCCCCCAATCCCTCCCAGCATCAGAGTCTTTTCCAGTGAGTCAACTCTTCGCATGAGGTGGCCAAAGCACTGGAGCTTCAGCTTTAGCATCATTCCTTCCCAAGAAATCCCAGGGCTGATCTCCTTCAGAATGGACTGGTTGGATCTCCTTGCAATCCAAAGGACTCTCAAGAGTCTTCAACACCACAGTTCAAAAGCATCAATTCTTCGGTGCTCAGCCTTCTTCACAGTCCAACTCTCACATCCATACATGACCACTGGAAAAACCATAGCCTTGACTAGACGGACCTTTGTTGGCAAAGTAATGTCTCTGCTTTTGAGTATGCTATCTAGGTTGGTCATAACTTTTCTTCCAAGGAGTAAGCATCTTTTAATTTCATGGCTGCAGTCACCATCTGCAGTGATTTTGGAGCCCCAAAAAATAAAGTCTGACACTGTTTCCGCTGTTTCCCATCTATTTCCCATGAAGTGATGGGACCAGATGCCATGATCTTTGTTTTCTGAATGTTGAGCTTTAAGCCAACTTTTTCACTCTCCTCTTTACTTTCATCAAGAGGCTTTTTAGTTCCTCTTCACTTTCTGCCATAAGGGTGGTGTCATCTGCATATCTGAGGTCATTGATATTTCTCCCGGCAATCTTGATTCCAGCTTGTGTTTCTTCCAGTCCAGCATTTCTCATGATGAACTCATGATGATCTCATGATGTCATCTCATGATGTACCAGATGTTTAACAGAGAAATAAAAATTCATCACAAAATATTTCAAAAAATAGAAAAGGAAGGAACCCATTCTAAAAGGCCAATATTACCCTAATGCCAAAAGCAGACACGTGCATGTGTGCAAAGTTGCTTCAGTCATGTCTAACTCTCTGTGACCCTATGGACTATAGCCTGCCACGCTTCTTTCTCCATGGATTCTCCAGGCTTCCCTGGTGGCTCAGAGGGTAAAAGCATCTGCCTACAATGTGGGAGCCCCGGGTTTGATCCCTGGGAAGGGAAGATCCCTGGAGAAGGAAATGGCAACCCACTCCAGTACTCTTGCCTGGAAAATCCCATGAATGGAGGAGCCTGATAGGCTACAGTCCATGGGGTCGCAAAGAGTCGGACACGACTGAGCAACTTCACTTCACTTCTCTAGGCAGGATTACTGGAGTGAGTTGTCATGCCCTCCTCCAGGGGATCTTCCCAATCCAGGAATTGAACCCACATCTCTTATGACCTCCTGCATTGACAGATGGGTTCTTTACCACTAGAACCACCTGGAAAGCCCCAAACCAGACACACACACCTGAAAAAAACAAGAACAATATCCCTTATGAATATAGACACAAAAATCCTTAAAAAAAAAAATCTAAATCACAGAATATAAGAAGGATTATATACCAAGCTAGCTCAGTTGGTAAAGAACCCGCCTGCAATGCGGAAGACCCCAGGTTGATTCGTGGGTCAGGAAGATCCCCTGGAGAAGGGATAGCTACCCACTCCAGTATTCTTGGGCTTCCCTTGTGGCTCAGCTGGTAAAGAATCTGCCTGCAATACAGGAGACCAGGTTTCAATCCCTGGGTTGGGAAGATCCCCTGGAGAAGGGAAAGGCTACCTACTCCAGTATTCTGGCCTGGAGAATTCCATGGACTGTATAAGTCCATGGGGTCGCAAAGAATCAGACATGACTGAGTGACTTTCACTTTAAAGCAGGATTTATCCTAAGAATGAAGGGCTTTTGTATGATTCAACATACAAAAATCAAAAGGTTTCTCCTCAAATCTTTGTTATATTCTTTACTACCTTGAGAAATCTCCAGGAACAATGTTAGATTATGACATTTATTTCCATGCCCTGGTTTATGAATCCACAGATAGTAATTTGTTCTAAGCCAGCTGCACTCTCATAGCCTAGCCCCAATGAAGAATCTGCCCTCTGTTGATTAAGAGTCATTTACACTTGTCTTACACAGAACAACACTTACACTTTTAGAATAGCCCCTTCATAAATGGTTAAATTTTTCCAACAGGATAAAACAGGATTGCTGTTTAACATGTTTTTAATGAGTCTGTCATTTGGGGATTTACCTGAATGTAACAGATGAAAGAAAAACATTCTTTTATATGCAGATACTATAACTAAATTTTATATAAAACCAAGAGTGATTTTAAAGACAACTGACACTGCTCCCTAATTATAGCCATAACAGAATTACTGTAGATGAATTGTTCTGAAACAAAGTTTATAATTATGGAAGTCTTCCCCAGTACTCAACAAATTTAAAATAATAATCCCACACAGTTAACTTTTCAGGAACGTAGAGGTATGTTAGAGGAAGGCAATGGCACCCCACTCTAGTAAATCTTGCCTGGAAAATCCCATGGACGGAGGAGCCTGGTAGGCTGCAGTCCATGGGGTTGCTAAGAGTCGGACACGACTGAATGACTTCACCTTCACTTTTCACTTTCATGCATTGGAGAAGGAAATGGCAACCCACTCCAGTGTTCTTGCCTGGAGAATCCCAGGGACGGGGGAGCCTGGTGGGCTGCCGTCTATGGGGCTGCACAGAGTCGGACACGACTGAAGCGACTTAGCAGCAGCAGAGGTATGTTATATACACATTTACCTTGAATAGTGCTCCTAGAAGTACATAACTTTAAGAAGTTACTCTGTTTTTTAAGTGATCAATGATTTTTAATATATCTGTTTCATACCTAAAGCAGGCATCTGGTTTTACTGCCTTAAATATATTCAGACTAAAAATATCATACCCATGATATAATAAACAAAACCTGGCACCCTTTTATACCTCTTTGTAAGGAAAAGCTTGACCCTGCCTCTGGGACCCTCCCTTGCTCATTTCTATCAGGCAGGGCATTTTATTTACAGCTCTAGAACTTTTTCAGCTCCTTTGTTTCCATAAGATAGTATAGGTCTATCCTCAGTTGAATTGTTTATTATGGAAGGTGTGTTTCTGTTTAGCCAGGAATATAAAATAACAAGTCTGGGAACTCATTACGGAATGCAAATTCATTGTTGCCCAACATTAATAAAATTCCAGCTGAGAAACGCAGTATTGATGGAGAATTTCAGAAGGCTACAAAGATCCATGCATTTTTAAAACCTGTACTCTAAGATCAAGCTAGAAGGATATCAGAAAGCCAGGTACTCCTGGAGCAAGTGTGGTAGTAAAGAGCATATGCTCTGAGTTTGAACTTGGCTTTATCACTTAATTAGCTGTGAGAACATGGGCAGGTCACTTAACCTCTCTCTGGCTTAGCCTATGTAACATTTCCCATTTTGAATTTTTGCTATCCTATTATATTTCACATACTCTTAAAAGCAGCCTTCACTCCACTGAGATAAAGTGGAGGAAATGATTTCTTATAGATAAACATATATAATTTAATTGATAATACATTGTAATATAGAAGAGAAGCTTACATATCTTAGGAACTTAAAGATTGCTTAATATTTTTATATTAATATATAGCATCAGTAGCCCCACTAAGGAAGAAAAAAAATCATTTTAATTGATGCTGAAAGGCACAAAATAAAATCAAGATTAACCATGTTTTTTTTTAAATGCTGTTAATAACCCAGGACTTAAAGACTATTATTTTAATGTCTAAAAAATCTACCACAACAATATTGTAAAGTAATTAGCCTCCAAATAAAATAAATTAATTTTTTTTTAAAAGACAACAACAACATGCAGTGTTGGTTCAGACAGTCATTTCCCTTTCCTGCTGGTGGAGCCCACATATCATTGGGACAGCAATTTAGCAAGACTCAAAGACCTTTAAAACTTTGACTCAACATCTCCATTTCAAATAATTTATTCTAATGATGAATGTGGTTAGGTATTCTAACATATGCATGAAGCTATTTAAAGAAATGTTTTCCAGTTAAAATTTGTAAATAGTTTAAATATTTAAAAGAAGAGAATGTTTAGAAAGCTACGTGATAATTCCTAAGGACTTATCATGAATACCAGTATCTGGAGACACTAACATTGAATAATATAGACACGTACTAGCTGTATGTTTTTTAAGTCGTAAAACAGGTTATAAACTATGTATACAACATCCTCACTTTTATAAAATGTATATTTGTTTATTTGCATTAGCATGCTCAGAACAAGACCTGAAGAGTGAAATGCCTAAGTGTTAGTGATGGTTTTGCTGTTAATGATTTCATCTTTTTCTTCTTGCTTATTTATACTTCCAATTTTTCTCCTAATAGACATGTATTGTTTTCATAATAAATATTCTAAGGTTAAAAAAACAGGTTAATATAATTCACACACACACAAAATCTATCTGAAACCAAAAGCCACATAATTCTTCACAGAAACATATTCATTAAAATTAGAAACAAAATTCAGGTATATAACTTCTACCATTATTAATACTGAGTGCAGATTATATTCTACCATTATTATACTGAGTGGAATTATGCTAGTGCAAACCATACATGGCACAGAAATGAGATCTAAATTTTAGAAAAGAGGAAACATAATTATCATTACTTATGAATGGTATTATATACTAGAAAAGCCATGATAAATGAAATTTCTAGATTCAAAGCTCAATAAGGTGCTAGACATAAAATAAGTATGCAATTGGTTCTTTGCTACTGGAAGAAATTTTTGCTATTTCTCAACACAGCAGCAGAAATCAGTTATCAAACATAATAAAATATGGGAAAAGATTCTATTCACTGTGTATTCTAATAGACTAAGAAACATGAATGACCTATATGAAGAAACTCACAAAACTCCTGAAAGATGTAAAAGGAGAGAGATCACATTGTTTGATGGAGAAAGCACATTTTGTAAATTTATTTATCATATTTAATATATCTAACTAAATGCCAATTAAACACAATTTTCTTTATAAAATGACCATAAAGTTTGGAAAAATAAATATGACTGTTCAATGGACTAATAGCCATATCTAAAGCTATAATAATTTAACACATATATAGACATAGGAGTAGGCAGACACACCTACAAAACAGGCTCTATTGTTGATGAGAATTTAATATGTGATCAATGGAGCATTGTAAACCAATAACAACAGGAAAAATTATTCCATAAATTGCTTGGGAAACACTCATTAAATATTTTGGGGAAAATCAATTCAGATACTCATATTTTTAGATATACATAAAAACATAAATGTAAAATAAGTCAAACATTAAAAAGTCTTGACAAAAATAGAAGTGAATATTGAATTTCTCAAGTGGGGAAAATTATTTACCTTAGAAATGATTAAATAATTTGGATAAAGAACCCAGTAACAAACTTATATGCCTATGGTCAGTTAATCAAAGGAGTACAGTAAAAATATACAATGGTGAAAAGACTGTCTCTTCCATAAGTGGTGTTGGGAAAAAATGGATAGCTACATATAAAAGAATAAAATTAGAGCATTTTCTGACATCATATACAAAAATTTTTTAAATGCATTAAAGACATAAATGTAAAGACCAAAAATCCAGAAAACTCCTAGAAGAAAAACTAGGCAGTACATTCTTTGACATAAGTCTCAGCAATATTTTTTTTGAATCTATCTCCTCAGGCAAGGGAAACAAAAGCAAAATAAACATATGGGACCGAATTCAACTTAAAAGCTTTTGACCACAAAGAAAACCATTAACAAATAAAAACTTACTAAATGGAAGAAGATATTTGTAAATGATATGTCTGATAATCTCACTCATCTCATATGCTAGTAAAGTGATGCTTAAAATTCTCCAAGCCAGGCTTCAGCAATACATGAACTGTGAACTTCCAGATGTTCAAGCTGGTTTTAGAAAAGGCAGAGGAACCAGAGATCAAGTTGCCAACGTCCACTGGATTATCGAAAAAGCAAGAGAATTCCAAAAAAACATCTATTTCTGCTTTATTGACTATGCCAAAGCCTTTGACTGTGTGGATCACAATAAACTGTGGAAAATTCTGAATGAGATGGGAATACCAGACCACCTGACCTGCCTCTTGAGAAACCTATATGCAGGTCAGGAAGCAACAGTTAGAACTGGACATGAAACAACAGACTGGTTGCAAATAGGAAAAGGAGTACATCAAGGCTGTATATTGTCACCCTGCTTATTTAACCTATATGCAGAGTACATCATGAGAAACGCTGGGCTGGAGGAAGCAGAAGCTGGAATCAAGATTGCCAGGAGAAATATCGATAACCTCAGATATGCAGCTGACACCACCCTTATGGTAGAAAGTGAGGAAGAACTAAAGAGCCTCTTGATGCAAGTGAAAGAGGAGAGTGAAAAAGTTGGCTTAAAGCTCAACATTCAGAAAGCGAAGATCATGGCATCTGGTCCCATCACTTCATGGCAAATAGATGGGGAAACAGTGGCTGACTTTATTTTGGGGGGCTCCAAAATCACTGCAGATGGTGACTGCAGCCATGAAATTAAAAGACACTTACTCCTTGGAAGGAAAGTTATGACCAACCTAGATAGCATATTCAAAAGCAGAGACATTACTTGGCCAACAAAGGTCCGTCTAGTCAAGGCTATGGTTTTTCCTGTGGTCATGTATGGATGTGAGAGTTGGACTGTGAAGAAAGCTGAGTGCTGAAAAATTGATGCTTTTGAACTGTGGTGTTGGAGAAGACTCTTGAGAGTCCCCTGGACTGCAAGGAGATCCAACCAGTCCATCCTAAGGAGATCAGTCCTGGGTGTTCATTGGAGGGACTGATGTTGAAGCTGAAACTACAATACTTTGGCCACCTGATGCGAAGAGCTAACTCACTGGAAAAGACCCTGATGCTGGGAAAGACCGAGGGTAGGAGGAGAAGGGGATGACAGAGGATGAGATGGTTGAATGGCATCATCGATCGAAGGACATGCATTTGGGTGGACTCCAGGAGTTGGTGATGGAGAGGGAGGCCTGGCATGCTGCGGTTCATGGGGTCACAAAGAGTCAGACATGACTGAGTGACCGAACTGAACTGAAAACTAGTGTTGTAAATTAACTATCTTTCAATTAGAAAAAGAATTGACCAACCCCCTCCAAAATACCCAGTAAATTCAAATTTTAAATCGAAAAACAAAATCCTAACTATGGAAAGATAAACAATGGAAAAGTAATACTTGCAAGAATGTCAAAAATGAATGTTGCTCTTTACACTCTATTTGCAACTTTTTTGTAAGCTTAGGGTTATTTAAAAAAATATAAACACACTTGATATAAGAATTCCTGAAATTTGATAAGAAAAACATTAAAAGCCCAGTAGATGAATGGGTAAAGAATATAAACAGACAGTACATAAATCCACAAGCACACACACACACTCACAAAAGACAAAAAGGTAGTTAACAGATAAAGCAGAAAAATAATGTCTTTGTGGCTAAGAAATGCAGATTAAAATAAGACTTCAATACCTATCAAATTAGCAAAGGTTTTTGGTTTCGTTTGTTTTTAGTAATAACATCAGATGTTTGCAAGAATATAATAAAAGGTGCATCCTCTCTCTTTATTGTTGGGAGTGTAAATAAGAATAATAAATTTTGTCATTTGTATAAGGAATCCTGACATCCTTGAATACAGATATCCTACTTCTAGGAATCACCCTTAAGAGAAATCGTGAACAAAAGAAAAAGCCTTATATATAAAACTGTTCAATAAGTATTATTTATATTAATGAAAATTTGAAAAAACTTAAATGTCAAGCTGTATAGGGAATTACTAGATAAATAGTAAAATATCATATAGCTATATAAATGTTTACAAAAGAACTTTTAAAATAATGTGACAAAATGTGCTAAGTGAAGAAAGTAAGATGCAGAATTGTTTATACAATATGATCACATACCTGTAAAAAAGAAGACTGGGGAAAAATTATTTTAAAAAGTAGATGCTAACTATAGTAGCTTTGAGTGGAGAAGCTGTAACAAATTTTGCTCTTTCAATTCTTGTATTTACCGCATTCCCTATAAGAAGAATATACTGGGTTTCCGTGGTGGCTCAGACGGTGAAGAATCTGCCTGCCGACGCAGGGTGTGCAAGAGACGAGGCTTTGATCCCTGGGTTGGGAAGACTCCCTGGAGAAAGGAGTGGCTGCCCGCTCCAGTATTCTTGCCTGGAGAATTCCATGGTCGTAGGAGCCTGGTGGGCTACAGTCCATGGGGTCACATTTTCTTTGAGAAGAATGTATTAGCTTATATTTTATAATATATAATAGGACTCATAAACAATCACTGTTATGTCTGGGGCAGCAGGGAAATATCACAGTATGTGCTTATTATAGATTTCCAGGTTTCTGAGTTTAATGAAATTCAATACAAACTTTTGAGCCAGTGACGATGGTTTTGCCAATTTCTTCTAGAACTATTAATAAGATGTAAGACCAGAAACTATAAAACTCCTAGAGGAGAACATAGGCAAAACACTCTCCGACATAAACCACAGCAGGATCCTCTATGATCCACCTCCCAGAATTCTGGAAATAAAAGCAAAAATAAACAAATGGGACCTAATTAAAATTAAAAGCTTCTGCACAACAAAGGAAAATATAAGCAAAGTGAAAAGACAGCCTTCCGAATGGGAGAAAATAATAGCAAACAAAGCAACTGACAAACAACTAATCTCAAAAATATACAAGCAACTTATGCAGCTCAATTCCAGAAAAATAAACAACCCAATCAAAAAATGGGCCAAAGAACTAAATAGACATTTCTCCAAAGAAGACATACGGATGGCTAACAAACACATGAAAAGATGCTCAACATCACTCATTATTAGAAAAATGCAAATCAAAACCACAATGAGGTACCACTTCACACCAGTCAGAATGTCTGCGATCCAAAAATCTGCAAGCAATAAATGCTGGAGAGGGTGTGGAGAAAAGGGAACCCTCCTACACTGTTGGTGGGAATGCAAACTAGTATAGCCACTATGGAGAACAGTGTGGAGATTCCTTTAAAAATTGCAAATAGAACTGCCTTATGACCCAGCAATCCCACTGCTGGGCATACACACAGAGGAAACCAGAATAGAAAGAGACACATGTACCCCAATGTTCATCGCAGCACTGTTTATAATAGCCAGGACATGGAAACAACCTAGATGTCCATCAGCAGATGAATGGATAAGAAAGCTGTGGTACATATACACAATGAAGTATTACTCAGCTGTTAAAAAGAATACATTTGAATCAGTTCTGATGAGATGGATGAAACTGGAGCCGATTATACAGAGTGAAGTGAGCCAGAAAGAAAAACACCAATACAGTATACTAACACATATATATGGAATTTAGAAAGATGGCAAATGATGACCCTGTATGCAGGACAGCAAAAAAGACACAGATGTGTATAGCGGACTTTTGGACTCAGAGGGAGAGGGAGAGGGTGAGATGATTTGGGAGAATGGCATTGAAACATGTATAATATCATGTAAGAATCGAATCGCCAGTCTATGTCTGATGCAGGATACGGCATGCTTGGGGCTGGTACACGGGGATGACCCAGAGAGATGTTGTGAGGAAGGGGGTGGGAGGGGGGTCCATGTTTGGGAATGCATGTACACCCGTGGTGGATTCATGTCAATGTATGGCAAAACCAATACAGAATTGTAAAGTAAAATAATAAATAAATAAATAAAAATAAATAAGAGCCATCAGAAGTCGAGTATATAAAAACAGTTTGACCAGAAATTCTCTTGCTTGGTGCTTCAGTGCTATAAGACATCTGATGATGAGTTGGGGCTGAGGAGGAAAAAGCATCTTTTAGAAAAACTAAAACTCTATCAAAATTTCCTAATGGTAATTTTTTTGCTTGTTTCTTTTCTAAACTACTTGTTCTGAATATAAGAATAATAAATCCTTGTTATAAACATTTCAAGTGCTATAGGTATTTATGATAGAGTGACTAACTCTACTATACTTTGGTGTATGTTACTCCAAATTTTTATAAATATCTAACACTTAAAAAATAATAATGGGATCATTCTAAACATACTATTTTGCAACTTTGTTGCAGACAATTTCCCTTGAAAGAATTAATGGGCGCCCTCCTTTGTTTTTTGTTTTTTTTTCCCCTCCTTTGTTTTAATGATTTAAAATGTTCCATTTTTGGTATACTATAAATTATTTAACCAGTTCCCATTTGAGAGTCATTTTGGTTACCAAATCATTATTATAAACAATGCTACACTGAATATGTACATATCTTTGTACACTTGTACAATGAAAAAATATCTGAATTGTATGACTATTTTACAATAAGTATCAATGACAAGTATTTCTGTGTGATAAATTCCCAGGAATGGAATTTTAGGGTCAAAACTTATTAGCTAAGCAAGCATTTACAAATATTGTTTATACTTATACAGTAATGCTGTATAATTAAAATACCTGTTTTCTTACATTTTTAATAATGTAGTTTATTATCAAGTTTTGTTTTAGCCAATCTAATAGGTGTAAAATATTTTAATCTTTTGTATTTCTTTAATTAATACAGAACTTGAACACCTTTTCACCAATCTATTGGTCACTTGTTTTTCTTCTAGGAGTTGGCCATTATCGTCCTTTGTATTTCTATTTGTTTATCTTTTCTTATTGATTTGTGAGAGCTGATTTTATATCAGGAAGAGTAGCCCTTCATTATGTTATTGCATAATTTTCTAAGGTTTTCTTTTGATGCCTTGTTTTCAATTTTTGGTGCAGAAATTCTTTAATTTTAATGTGGTTATATTTATTGGAATGTTCTAATTCTGGGTTTGTGACATGCTTAGAAAGGTCCTTTCCACTCCAAGATTGTAAATAATATCTACTGTGTTTTCTTCAAGTATTTTAATCTTTTCATGTTTATTTTTTAAATATGTAGAATTTATTTTGATATGGGGCTTCCCTGGTGGCTCGGATGGTAAAGCGTCTGCCTGCAATGTGGAAGACCTGGGTTTGATCCCTGGGTCAGGAAGATCCCCTGGAGAAGGAAATGGCAACCCACTCCATTACTCTTGCCTGGAGAATACTATGGACGGAGGAGCCTGGTAGGCTACAGTCCATGGGGTAGCAAAGAGTCAGACATGACTGAGTGAATCCACTTTAACTTTATTTTGATATAAAGAGTGGGATAAGGACTTCCCTGGTGGTCCAATGCTTAAGACTCCACACTTTTACTGCAGGGGAATGCCTTTGGATCCCTGGTCCAGAAACTATGATCTTACAGGCCAAGTAGTACAAACAGTAGGATGGAGATTCAGTTTATTTTGTCACAAATGGCTAGTCAGCTGACCTAATAACAGTTATTAAATAATCCATCTTTCTGTACTAACTTGAAATGCCACATTTATGATGTATTAAATTCTCATATAGACCTTCTGTATCTCTGGGATCCATTTACCTTTGCTCCTGAGCCATAAAGGGGCAATTTATCTTTGAATAAACACACTTTTAATAGAAAAATAAAATACTGTTGTTCTGGAGTTGAACATCTTTAGACTGTACAGAAAATTTCCTTTTACTAATTTATCTTTCAAGACAAATCATCAGTCTTGGGCAATATGGTCAACATGGCTACAAAGGTCAAATTTGGTATGATGCCCAAGTCATCTTGGGCCTCACCCACAGTTTCTTACCCCTAGTTTGTCAAGTAAGGATCAATACAGTTCATTTCTTATCTCTAAACAGACAGTTCACTGTGGCTAAATAATAGAACCACAAATTGAAAGAACTGTATATAGTAAAGGTTGGTGATGTAAATTTAAGCTATGGAACTTGAGTATGACCAATGGGGCTGTTTATATTCATATGCATAGGTGGGAAACTAAGAATCTCCTTTTCCAGCTATTGTACCTGTGTGTATTTACACTGAACATATAAAAACAGATACAGTATTTCAGTTTAAGGAAACTCTTCTGAACAAGTAGAGTTCACAAAGAATCGATGATAGAGATTTGCCAGTCTTGCCATAGTGGGTCTCCTTTTGTTTCTTCAGTTCCCATAACATGAAGGAAAGGAGTGACCCTGTGACCCACCGTCTTAGCACCTCAGACTGAATGCCATGTTATGCCTCTCAATTCCATTGTGTGGGTTTTGTGCAGTGATTCCCTCCTATGTAGTACCTATCTCTATGGCCAACTTACCTATTAGAGCAGGTACAATGCCTAAGGCCCATAATACTTTGAGGAACCCATTAAGATGTCTTAATTTCTTTTAAAATTGGAGATGAAAAAAGAACTTTTAAGTCCAGGAAAATGTTTTTGTTATATAATATTAATATATTCATCTTTGTACAAATATAGTTATAAAGTGTATCCTTTAGTATTTTTTATGAAGGAAAGAGCCAGCAAAAGTCATAATATAGCCTTTTTTTTTAATTTATTTATTTTTAATTTTTACTTTACAATTCTGTATTGGTTTTGGCATAGACTGACATGAATCCACCACAGGTGTACATGCATTCCCAAACATGAACCCCCCTCCCACCCCCCTCCCCACAACATCTCTCTGGGTCATCCCTGCACGTCAGCCCCAAGCGTGTCATATCCTGCATCAGACATAGACTGGCATTTCGATTCTTACATGATATTATACATGTTTCAATGCCATTCTCCCAAATCATCACACCCTCTCCCTCTCCCTCTGAGTCCAAAAGTCCACTATACACATCTGTGTCTTTTTTTGCTGTCCTGCATACAGGGTCATCATTGCCATCTTCCTAAATTCCATATATATGTGTTAGTATACTGTACTGGTGTTTTTCTTTCTGGCTCACTTCACTCTGTATAATCGGCTCCAGTTTCATCCATCTCATCAGAACTGATTCAAATGTATTCTTTTTAATGGCTGAGTAATACTTCATTGTGTATATGTACCACAGCTTTCTTATCCATTCATCTGCTGATGGACATCTAGGTTGTTTCCATGTCCTGGCTATTATAAACAGTGCTGCAATGAACATTGGGGTACATGTGTCTCTTTCAATTCTGGTTTCCTTGGTGTGTATGCCCAGCAGTGGGATTGCTGGGTCATAAGGCATTTCTATTTGCAATTTTTTAAGGAATCTCCACACTGTTCTCCGTAGTGGCTGTACTAGTTTGCATTCCCACCAACAGTGTAGGAGGGTTCCCTTCTCTCCACACCCTCTCCAGCATTTATTGCTTGCTGATTTTTGGATCGCAGACATTCTGACTGGTGTGAAGTGGTACCTCATTGTGGTTTTGATTTGCATTTCTCTAATAATGAGTGATGTTAGCCAATATCACTGATGAACATAGATGCAAAAATCCTCAACAAAATTCTAGCAATCAGAATCCAACAACACATTAAAAAGATTGTACACCATGACCAAGTGGGCTTTATCCCAGGGATGCAAGGATTCTTCAACATCCGCAAATCAATCAATGTAATTCACCACATTAACAAATTGAAAAATAAAAACCATATGATTATCTCAATAGATGCAGAGAAGGCCTTTGACAAAATTCAACATCCATTTATGATAAAAACTCTCCAGAAAGCAGGAATAGAAGGAACATACCTCAATATAATAAAAGCTATATATGACAAACCCACAGCAAACATTATCCTCAATGGTGAAAAATTGAAAGCATTTCCCCTTAAGTCAGGAACAAGACAAGGGTGCCCACTTTCACCACTACTATTCAACATAGTTCTGGAAGTTTTAGCCACAGCAATCAGAGCAGAAAAAGAAATAAAAGGAATCCAAATTGGAAAAGAAGAAGTAAAACTCTCACTGTTTGCAGATGACATGATCCTCTACATAGAAAACACTAAAGACTCTACCAGAAAATTACTAGAGCTAATAAATGAATATAGTAAAGTTGCAGGATATAAAATCAACACACAGAAATCCCTTGCATTCCTATACACTAATAATGAGAAAGTAGAAGAAGAAATTAAGGAAACAATTCCATTCACCATTGCAACATAATATAGCCTTGTCTGTCTCTTAAAAGATGTCCTGCAAAGGTAATACCAAATATTTTAGATCTTTCATCTCTACTCTCCTGGAAATTTACAATTAAAGGCTTGTAGAAGTCCTGCAATAAATTAAAAAACAAAGCAACAACAAACTGTAAATTTTACTTTATTCTAGGTTCTTCAGATTTATGTGATCCTGGAACTTTTTTACTCCCACATAATAACTACTATTTTTCACTTTCACTGTATAATTGTAAGGGATTTGATTTAGGTCATCCCTGAATGGTCTAGTGGTTTTCCCTACTTTCTTCAGTTTAAGTTTGAATTTGGCAATAAGAAGTTCATGATCTGAGCCACAGTCAGCTCCAGTCTTGTTTTAGCTGACTGTATAGAGCTTCTCCATCTTTGGCTGCAAAGAATATAATCGATCTGATTTCTGCATTGACCATCTGGTGATGTCCATGTGTAGAGTTTTCTCTTGTGTAGTCATGTATAGATGTGAGAGTTGGACCATAAAGAATGCTGAGTGCCGAAGAATTGATGCTTTTGAACTGTGGTGTTGGAGAAGACTCTTGAGAGTCCCTTGGACTGCAAGGAGATCGAATCAGTCCATCCTAAAGGAAATCAGTCCTGAATATTCATTGGAAGGACTGATGCTGAAGCTGAAGCTCCAATACTTTGGCCACCTGATGTAAAGAACTGACTCATTTGAAAAGACCCTGATGCTGGGAAAGATTGAAGGCATAAGAAGGGGATGACAGAAGATGAGATGGTTGGATGGCATCACCAACTCAATGGACATGAGCTTGAGTAAACTCCAGGAGTTGGTGATGGACAGGGAGGCCTGGCATGCTGCAGTCCATGGGGTTGCAAAGAGTTGGACATGAATGAGCAACTGAACTGAACTGAATGACTACTATCTTCCCGCAGAACTAGGGATCCATAGAAGAATTTGGGAGATACTTAACTTTCTATTACATTAAGATTCAACATTGATCATGAGAGTCTGTAAATGAAATCTCTCAACTATATATGTATACATATCAGACACCTAAAGAATTACTCTATATTCTATACAAACAGAATTAAAATGTATACCTGATTCTCTTTGAGAGCATGCTAGCAACACAGCCTGCCTATTCACTTAGCAAGAGAATTTTATTGTTGCATGTTTTAGATTTATGCTACACAGCTCACTGAGACCCATTTCAATTCAGTTTTCTTGATAGGCTTGCAGTAGCATGAGGATGAAAATAATTCCCAAATGGCAAGGAAGGGTGAAAAGCTGCTTTCCTAAATTCCAGAACATGTTATTCCTTAACCCATCAGACCTTATTAAGAGTAACTTAAAATCTGTCAGCTCTCAAAAGGTTTCTCTAGTAACAGATTTCTTGGTTCCATCTCAGTTCCTGCAGTTCCCATAACCACAGCCTATTCAATTTAGCAGTGCTTGGCTGCATGAAAGCTGAAATTAAAATGTGCTTTCAAAATTCAATCCACAGCAAAACTGACCTAAGTTAGAAGCATCTCCACAGTTAGATTTAATAAAAAAGATATGAGATTGAGACGGAAGGCAGAAAAAGGATAAATTTCTCTGAGAAATAAAAGTAGAAAGTGGTTGGTTCTTTTGTTTTGTTTTGTTTTGTTTTCATTGGAAAAGACTCTGATGCTAGGAGGGATTGAGGGCAGGAGGAGAAGGGGACGACAGAGGATGAGATGACTGGATGGCATCACCCACTCGATGGACATGAGTTTGGGTGAACTCTGGGAGTTGGTGATGGACAAGGAGGCCTGGTGTGCTGCAGTTCATGGAGTCGCAGAGAGTCGGACACAACTGAGCGACTGAACTGAACTGAACTGAACTGAATGTCCTTTTTTAAGAGTCAGTTTTCTGTTTGACAGAAGAAGTCAGAGACTTTAAGTCCTTTTTTTCAGCTTTCAGAAGGTTTGTTCATTAGGGAGATGATCTCAATTATTTTTCTGGAAGCAGACACAATGGTTGGCCCATAGGTGCTTTAAAAATACATGTATTTCTCATCTTGGAGAAACTTACAAGGCTTCAGGTTTATTATAGTATTTTTTTAAATTAGGAAACAAAATTTCTTTTAAGGAAAAAAAAGTCCTGCTCATTTAATGACAGACTTGACTTCTTCAGGTCTTTAGAGAATTTATTTAATTCCCTAAACACATAGTATTTAGCAAAACAAAGTGATAATAACAAAAAAAGAAATTTGCCAGGTTCTCCTTTGCACCTTTTTTTATCACAGCCAGTACAACCCCTGAAATGATTTGTTTATAGATCTGTCTGCCTTTTTTAAGGTACAAAAGTCCTCAAGGGTAGAGAGGTTGTGGTATTTGACTTGGTCTCACAAATGCCTACCACAGTGACTAGCATATGCAGCTTGAGGAATGAAAATGCAGTATTTAGTGACTTTTTCATAGTATAACCTTCTGAAAATTGTCAGTATCGCCATAATTGTTAGTTATAGTGTTACTTGTTGTTTAGTCGCTCAGTTATGTCTGACTTTTTTGTCACTCCATGGACTGTAGCCTGTCAGCCTCCTCTGTCCATGAGATTTTCTGGGCAAGATTACTGGAGCAGGTTGCCATTTCCTCCTCCAGGGGATGTTCCTGACCCAGGGATAGAATCCACATCTCCTACATCTCCTACACTGCAGGCAGATTTTTTACTGCTGAGCCACCAGGGAAGCCCTTATATTGTTAACTGCTCATCCTGAATATGAGGAGGAGGAGGGAGTGGGAGGGAAAGAGAAGGAGAGAAAACATTACCCCTCTTGGCTGGCAAAGGGCATGAAGTTCTGATAAAATTGCTGACACTGGTTTTGTCTACTATTAAAGCCTTACCTGAGCTCTTTATTTTTGAGTCAATAGAGAGACCTACAGCCACATTTTTAGTAACCATATTTTTTCAAATTGTTAAGGCCATGTGAATTCTAATAAAAATAGTAACGAAGGAAAAGGAAATGATTTTAAAGGCAAATCACTTCAATAGTCTTCTTGAACAATCCAACTGTAGTCACTGGAATGAGAGTAGATAAAGCAACCAGCCAACAAATATGTGATGAGTACTTCCTAGATACTTTATTAATATGCTAGGTATTTGGTAGAAGGAACACAAAGGGAATATAACTGACATTTAATCACTAATCTTTAAGTGTTCAGGAACTAATTGGGGATACATCAAACCCAGAACAAAATACCTAACAGAAAATAACACTAGAACAGTGATTTTTAAATTACACTTTCATGTGTCAGTGTTATTGTAAAACCAGTACTGAGGGGATCTCCTGCCTGAAATGAATAATGGTTGCCTATTTCTTAAACTGATAAAAGGACTGGTTATCAGAATTTTCTCAATCTTATGATTAAAATTAGTAAAGTGGGAAAAAGATATAAATCTATAGCAAACACATATTAAGAAAAAGTTTTTCTGAAATTGCTGAGCACTTAATTTCCCAACTTCTTATTTTTAAGTAAATACACTCCTGATTGCAATGTTATATTTTATCTAGAACACATGGTCATATTTTCTTCCAGTAAAATTGTTCCCAGTGTGTATGATGAATTAAATATATCAATATCTTCTGCTGTTCCGACCAGATGACCATAATATTCAGCTGTCTTACTACTGAAATAACATGGGAAACAACCAAGTGCATAAGCAGATGTTAAACAGAATGAGAAAACAATTTGATCAATTTTTGTCTACTTATATCCTGACATTTCAAAGATGCTGTAAGGCTCCCAGTGCTTCAAACAAACGCTCAGACAGTAAGGTACATCAATGATAGATAGCAACACAGTCTGAAAACATTTTCTTCAAGTATGTGGTATTTGAAATAAGCCTGAAGGATAAATCAAATTTGTAAAACTGCTTTAGAAATGCAAAGTGACCCAACAGTTATTTTGGGACGTCACTAGGCATCTGGTAGTAATGTTAATTTTTACAACCACATTTTTAGTAACCTTATTTTTTCAAATCGTTAAGCTCATGTGTATAGTGTAAAAATTTTTTAAACTACTACAGCATAGAAAGAGGAAAAGAACAGTACTACTCAAGAGGACTACTGACAACATTTTGATGTACATTTTTTTTTCCTATGCACTTTTTAAAAGTTATGATCAACTCTCTACCTAATGTTGTATCCTGATTTTTAAAAACTATGATGAGAACATAAGCTTGTATTTCTTCCATATTATTAAAAAAATCTATGGATATAACATTTTAATAGCTGCATTATATAACGCTGTAAAGACATATTCACTTATGTACTAATTCCCTTATTATTGTACAGTTGGGTTAAATTTTCTTGTCTTTCTCTAGTATAAGCCTGAGATGAACAAGAGAGTTGTTTTCCTTTGCTTCTGTCCATTTTCTGCTCTTTGTAGTAGTATTTAGGTCTGTTTCTATTATTAACCATGTGGTTTGGGGAGAAATGACCCAGCTACAGGGGTGGGAGCCTTGCTGCTAGCCATGGAGGTTGGTTCAGGAATGGGCACATAACCATTTAAATAAGACAGTATGATCCCCTGACACTCTTTATTCAGAAACTTCATTTTCAGTGGTAGAATTACTATCTGTGGAACCAGAATATCGTCCAGTGCGTCAGATACACATAGCTACAGTACAAAATTCTGGTAGGAACCATTAAAGGGTACAGTGAATGTGATTCAAGGAAGAGAGAGAGGGAACCTGACCTATTTGAAGGAATAGAAAAGACAAGGATCTGGCTGAAGCCAGGACAGAATGTATATCTAGAGGAAAAGCTGGTGAAATAAGAATCAGCATGTAAAAGATTCATGGAGGTTCAGGAGATACACATTTCATAATTGTTTATTTTGTCCATATACTTAAAATTCTGTGACAAAAGTAATTATACAGTAGATTGAAAAGTTTGCTAGATTATCTAATGCTAACAAAGCTGAAATCCTCAACAAAAACCTCACTACCCGAAGGTTGCTGGTTATTTGTTCTACACACAGACTCAGCTCATAAGACTTAAACTCAAGGCCTGAGATAGAATGCACTTGATAAGGACTTGAAATCCAGGAAAAGAATCTACCATTACCAAAGTAAATGTTGCTTGAGCCTTGCAAGAAAAGCTATGACAAACCTAGACAGCATATTAAACAGCAGAGACATCACTTAGACGACAAAGGTCTGTATAATGAAAGCTATGGTTTTTCCAGTAGTCATATACAGATGTGAGAGCTGGACCATAAAGAAGCCTGAGAGCTGAAAAATTGATGCTTTCAAATTGTAGTGCTAGATAAAATTCTTGAGAGTTCTTGAGGCTACAAGGAGATCAAACCAGTCAATCCTAAAGGAAATCAACCCTGATATTCATTGGAAGGACTGATGCTGAAGCTGAAGCCCCAATAGTTTGGCCACCTGATGGGAAGAGCCAACTCAATGTAAAAGACCTGATGCTGCCAAAGGGCAGGAGGAAAGGGGGCAGCAGAGGGTGAGATGGTCGGATGCCATCACCAACTCAATGGACATGAGTTTGAGCAAACTCTGGGAGATAGTGAAGGACAGGGGAGCCTGGTGTGCTGCAGTCCATGGGGTCACAAAGAGTCGGACAGGACTTAGCGAGTGAACAACAACAAATTATCCAAAGAGATATGTCCAGTTTGGGCTGTCCAGAATCATAACAGAGGATGAAAGACATGGTCACACTCTTTTAAAATGTGAATGAATTTAGTGAATCCTAGAATCTTCAGGTCTTTGCTGACAAAAAGAAACCTAAATGAGTAACAGTTCATGGATCCCTGCCCTCTTACCAGTGACAGACAGTGTTTGTGCCACTAAGATATACTTGTAAGTACAGAGGAGGGTGATGGAGTCTGAGAACATGGAGATCACACTAAAGAAAATTATGAAATTATCTATAAGCCAGTGGGAGACAAACTTGGCTTGCTTACAACAGGAGGCTCTAGACTGGCATGCACAGAGACTTCATATCCACATGCAATCCTGGACAAGGCCTAATTTAAACTCAAGTCACTTGGCACAGTGTCTGTAGTATTGTACCTGCTACAATGGCTGGCAGGGTGCCAGTGTTTTATATACTGGCTTCTGAAACCTTGAAGTGCAGTTCTGACCCTTGTTAAAATTGGGTGGGTACATATATTTGAAATGGCTTATAAGAATACCTATAATAAAATAGAAAATACCAATAAAGCAGGCACAGGAAAACTATAGATAGACTAGAAAAACAAGATCAAAGGAAGAGCTATGACATAGATAAGGATGCCATATGAATTTACCCATTTCCTACAATGACCTGCAAATTAGGCTTGAGTTTCCTGTCAGCCAGGGCACAAAGAGTAACTTGAGCACTTCAGACAACATTTGTGCTCACCAAAAGAAAACGGGCATTTCTGTTTTTGTGGAAGGTTCAGGGGAGGAGAAGGGAGGGAGTTTCTAAGATGTGACTATTTGGTAAGTGGTTAGTTTGGAGGTCTCTAGAAAGTGAACGAAAGAAAGAAAGTGAGTCGCTCAGTCCTGTCCAATTCTTTGTAGCCTACCAGACTTCTCCAGGCAAGAATACTGGAGTGGGTTACCATTTCCTTCTCCAGGGGATCTTCCCCACCCAGGGATTGAACCCAGGTCTCCTGAATTGCAGGCAGACGCTTTAACCTCTGAGCCACCAGGGAAGCCCTCCTAGAAAGTGGAGGAACTAAAAAGCCTCTTGTTGAAAGTGAAAGAGGAGAGTGAAAAAGTTGGCTTAAAGCTCAACATTCAGAAAACTAAGAGCATGGCATCTGGTCCCATCACTTCATGGGAAATAGATGGGGAAACAGTGGAAACAGTGTCAGACTTTATTTTGGGGGGCTCCAAAATCACTGCAGATGGTGACTGCAGCCATGAAATTAAAAGACGCTTACTCCTTGGAAGGAAAGTTATGACCAACCTAGATAGCATATTCAAAAGCAGAGACATTACTTGGCCAACAAAGGTCCGTCTAGTCAAGGCTATGGTTTTTCCAGTGGTCATGTATGGATGTGAGAGTTGGACTATAAAGAAAGCTGAGCACTGAAGAATTGATGCTTTTGAACTGTGGTGTTGGAGAAGACTCTTGAGAGTCCCTTGGACTGCAAGGAGATCCAACCAATCCATCCTAAAGACATTAGTCCTGAATATTCATTGAAGGACTGATGCTGAAGCTGAAACTCCAATACTTTGGCTACCTCATGTGAAAAGTTGACTCATTGGAAAAGACTCTGATGCTGGGAGGGATTGGGGGCAGGAGAAGAAGGGGACAACAGAGGATGTGATGGCTGGATGGCATCACCAACTCAATGGACGTGAGTTCGAGTAGACTCCAGGAGTTGGTGATGGACAGGGAGGCCTGGAGTGCTGCAATTCATGGGATCCCAAAGAGTCTGACACAACTGAACGACTGAACTGAACGACTGAACTGAATTGAACTGAAGCTGCCATTACAACAATGATTACTTTTTTTATATGGCACTTAATACTTTGCAGAGTCATTTCACACTTTCTTTAATCTGCACAAAAATCCTGTGATGCAAGATTGAGGAAAATATATTACATTATTAAAGCAATAATGTATTTCTTATTCATGAATCAAGGAACTTTGCCTCAATGTAAGCACAACAGAAAAGTAGAAAATAAGCATAACAAACCAAATGACACCAAGTGTATGCACAGAAAAAGCCTCTTACTCAACCTGAAATTCTAACAAGGTTAGTTCATTTCTTTCCTAAAACACAGCAGATTAAAAGTAACAAAGTAGGCACTACTACAGAAAGACCACAAAACTAGTATGAATGGAAGCAGAGGCAGTAACTAAAAACAAACAGAACAGTCCATGTAAAACTGAAAACCCTAAATACTTACCAAATATACAGGCATGGATGTCTCTACCCTCCATGAAACACTTATTCACATAGTTCCCTCACCCATTTTTAAGAAACTAAAATGTGATCATGATCACTCACTCCCAACTCTTACAGTCTTGCAGTGACCTTCCAAGGCACACAGAATAAAATCCTTATTCAAAAAGGCCCCCAAGGTTCTGGCTGCAACTGCCCATCTCTCATTCCTTCTCACTTCAGGCACACTTGGGTGGGCTTCTGCACATTTCCTTCTGTCTGCCTGGAAGTGCCTCTCCTGGGCAAACTGAAAGGTCATTTCCCTGGAGAGCCTTACCCAGTCTTGTAGTTCATATTAGGTTTCCTTGTAAACCCCTCAGCACCTTTGCATTTGAGAACACATCACAGTTGCACTTATTCATCTGATTGTTTTAATACCTGTTTCCTCCATTGTTCTATGAGCTCTGGGAGAACAAGGACCTTGTCTGGCATAAATATCCAATAGTTGCTGGGGCAAAAAATGAATATGTAAGATTACAAGACGAATAGATATATCTTCCTAGTATGTGCTGTGCGGTGCCAAAGGGCTTCAGTCTTATCCGACTGTGTGTGGCCCTATGCGCTGCAGCCTCCCTGATTCCTCTGTCCATAGGATTCTCCAGGCAAGAATACTGGAGTGGGTTGCCATGCCCTTCTTCCCGGGATCTTCCCAACCCAGGGATGGAACCCAGGTCTCCTGCATTGCAGGCGGATTCTTCACCACTTCACCACCAGGGAAGCCCCCTTCCTGCTGCTGCTGCTGCTGCTAAGTCGCTTCAGTCGTGTCCGACTCTGTGCGACCCCATAGACGGCAGCCGACCAAGCTCCCCCGTCCCTGGGATTCTCCAGGCAAGAACACTGGAGTAGGTTGCCATTTTCTTCTCCAATGCATGAAAGTGAAAAGTGAAAGTGAAGTCACTGAGTCGTGTCCAACTCTCAGCGACCCCATGGACTGCAGCCTACCAGGCTCCTCCGTGCATGGGATTTTCCAGGCAAGAGAACTGGAGTGGGGTGCCATTGCCTTCTCCACCCTCTTCCTAGTATATAATATTTCAATTTTACTAAAAGATCTTTTTGGAGGGGGGGGAGAAGCTATTTTTTAATTTTATTAAAGCGAAAAAGATTTATGGAATAAAACGGAAACGTGAATTTTAAAGCTAAAACACAAGACTTTGACAATGCGTTTCTGGAGGCATTCGGCTTAATATGGAAACATTGTGATAAAAGAACCCTTTCCCAAGAAATCTGGATAACCAGAGTTTATCTTCATTTTACCAGATAAGAACATATGTATGAAGATGGCTGTGCAAAACTATAAGGCTTTGTGCAAATATCATTTCTTATTATTACTGAGTATTCTGTGAAAAAGGATTTCACTCATATTACACTGCCAGTTACAGGTGAGGCCGGCGCCAGAACCCAGGTCTTCTGAGGCCTGTCCATCCCACTGCTTTTCATTAACACACAGCACCTGCCACCTGGTCCCTGCTACCAAGGTCCCCGCCTTACTCCTTCCCAGGTATATCTGGGGCTGATGCCCTAAGCCAGGCTCAACTACACTCCCGGCATCATAATCCAGAGGCTTTCTTCTCTTCCCGCAGGACTGGGCAGTTCCCCTCAAGGGCTGCACGCGCGGTCAGCGCCGCTCCGGCCCGAACCCGAGTGGCTCACTCCCTAGCGGCGAAAACGTAGGCCTGCAGCCGGCTCCAGACGTACCGGCAACCCTCTCTGGGGGCCTTGTGTGCCTGCCAGGTAGTGCAGTACAGGCATCATTTTAGGGGCCGGAGGAGCGGGAAAGCTCGGCAGTAACTCAGTTAAGGGAACACCCCTCAGGAGCCGACGCGGCGGCCGGGATTCGAGGTCCGGCAGCGCGGCCTGTTTCTGCGCGCAGACGTTGGCCGCAGCTGCTGCTGAGGAAACCGGGGACCCTCTGGGCTTCCACCGAAGAGGGTGGAGATCCCTGTCAGTCCCCTCGGGGAGGCAGCCGCATTGCCGACTCCATGCGGCGACGCGAAAGCCGGAGGGATGCCCCGGGAGCTCCGACGGAGCCCGTGCACGCCAGGAGGCCCCTGCCCGAGCCGAGGCGCGACAGGCAGCGAAAGGCTGTGGAGCCCCTCACGCCCACCAGCCCTCGGGCTGGGGCGCTTCAGAGGCTGCGCGTGGAGGACGCCGCCTGGCTGCTTCGTGCTCGCGCGCCGCGCGTGCGCGCGGGTGGGCGTGGGAGGCAAGGGCGCTCCTAGCTCGCGGCGTGCGCGCGCGCTCACCCCCGGCGCCCTCCCTCGCCAGCCTGCCGGCTCGGCCCCGGCGCGCGTCACGAGGGGCGGGAGGGTGGGGAGAAGGGGGTGGGGCCGCAGGACCGGAGGGGCCTGAGCGGCTGCTGCGAAGCCCCAGCCAGAGCTGGGCGAGGGCGGCTGCGGTCGCGGCGGCGGCAGCGGCGGCGGGAGAAGATGGTGGCGCTGGAGGTAGGAGCGGCTGGAGAGGAGCTTTATTCCCAGACTTGGCACCAACGCTGTCGTTAGCGCCGCCTGCTCCTGCGGGCCCGCGGACCCAGCTGTCAGGCAAGGTACCACCTCCAGGGCGGGTTGGGTGAATGGGGGGTCCCCGGCGCTGATGTTGCCCCCGACGGGGCCCCCGTCCTCGCCGAAGGGCGCCCCCGGGCGCCTGCAAGGAACAATAGTGCGGATGAGAGGGGACAGCCGGCGACATCCAGGGAGGCAATGCCTAGAGCGATCGAGCTAACGGGGCGGGGGAAGGGGGCGATGAGGATATGGACGCCTGGTGTCCAGTGCGCGTTGACATGCCGTGCTTTCGGGGCAGCGGTGAGTCTGATGACAGTCATGGCAGGAGTGTGTGTGTGTGTGTGTGTAAAAGGTAGAGTCAAAGGGATGGGGGTGGCGGACCGAAGGTGTTGGGGGATGACATTTCCAGGAATCCCCGCTAGGATCCCTCAGCTCTCGGCGGACTCTCCGGGAGAGTGTGGGGATGACAACGGTGAAGTGAGCAGGATGCACTTGGTGTGAGAGTGTGGAGGGAGGCAGGGGCGTGGGTGCGGATTTGTAAAATCCCATGTGTGTGAATCTATGTGTGTATGTGTGTGTGTGTACTCGTGTGACTGCAAACTGCTCTCCAGACCCAGAGATCTGCGGGTGCCCTGACCCGCTGACTGTGGGACGGTGTTATTTCTTCCCTGAAACTCTGTTCACAGTCTCTGTTCTGCTCCCGCCTGGGGATGGCCGGCTGTAGGGGTTCTCACTTCCCTTCGTTTCCCTTCGTTTCCCCTTTTTCTTCACATGTCGCTTGAGATGGGGATGTGGAAGCGTGCGTGTGGCTTTGGGCACATGGCAGGGACACAGTAGAATGGTTACCGTTCCTGGGCTTGCTGGCTTTCAGGTTTTGAAGGCGGCTTCCATCCTGTGACACTTCTCCTTTCCTCATCTCCTAGTCTCTAAGGGTCTTAGATGCCCTGACTCTGCAGTTTCTATTGTTTTTCTCTTGTCTGACCTGAAGGAGAAGGGTCTTTAATGGCCACTGTCCCCACAACTTTGAATGTCAACTAAACCTTCTCCGTCCACATTTAAACCCTGGAAATCTTATGGTTGAAGAATGTGGTCTTTATCTTGGATCTTGCAGAATGAACTCTGAAGGTGTGTATGAGAGATGAGGGGGTAGTATTTTAAAAGAAAAAAAAAATCATTGAGAAATTGGTCCCCCGCCTACCCCCTGGTTAGTATCACAAGCCGGGCATTTTCCTTAGGAAAAAGGGATACTTTATTTCTAATGCTAGTGGCATCCACTCTTCCAGCTTTCACAATGGCTAGGTGGTACCATGTATTATTGGGGAACTGAAATCCCCCAAGGTTCCTAGTGATGGGGTCCCAGGTTAGTGAGTCTGCTTTCCTAGCCAATATAGCCTGCAAGTAGAAAATTTGGAGAATGTCAGGCTGGCAATAAGTCACCCGGTGGAAGCCAGGACACGGAATTGCATCCAGGGTCTATAGCTGTTTAATTGTCTCTGCGTGATAAAGATCCGCTTATGTGGGGTTGGGTAGAGAGAGACAGGAAGGGAGATATTGTATTCATATGTGCGTCCACTGCAGGTTGACTCCCCAGCTCCTATTTTTCTCCTGCAGTGTTTATAAGAATGATGCACCTTTACACTTTATATCTTGATACTTCTTTATTAAAATGTTGTGGAACTAGATTAACCTGCTTAGAACATATTTGCATAACACCTTAAATTCTACTGCATTGCTGTCAGAATCCAAACTGGCTGCCCCGGTCCTCTTGAAAAGCCTATAGCAGTCATAGCTACACAAGTAGGTATACAACATGTTGGCATCAGATGTTTCTTTCTCTTTTAAAAAAATTTTTGTTTTGTTTTGCAGAGGTTGCATTGGAAATAATAGAACCAGGGCTGTCCACATATGCTTTTTGTCTTCCCATTTGTCTTCTCTTAATTAATGATGATCTGTAGACCAGGTTTTCTTGGAGCTGTGAACATTAAAATAAATTTCCTCATGTCCTTCAAGTCAAGCCTTCTAAAATTTTAATGTGAGGTTGTTGGATTGCATCCAAAGTTTTACGAAAGATTTATAAAAATGAATTTGGCATCTTAGTTCTTAACTCTCTTATTAGTTCTGCCAATTTCTTTCTGAGAAAAGTACTTTGGAACGTAAAAGGCATTCTAAGAGGTTTTTGCTATTTTTTTAAAGAAAAATTTATATGTGCAAGTAAGATCCAGAGATATAAATGTCTTACCATAAAGTTTAAGAATATTAGGAATTATCAAGGTGAATAAACTGTTTAGAAAAAGAATAATTATACAACAGCACAATTGATGACTCAGGAATTAGTGATTTCCTTTCTAACCTGTGATAATTTTTAAAATGTAATGCCTGGCTGTCTAAAGATTGCACTATTAAGGTTAATGATACAGCTTGAATACTGTAATTCAGTCTATAAGCAGTTGTACCTTTTGCTGTAACCTGAAGTAAGTCATTTGTTTTGCATGGATGTGTTTTCTTTCTTAAAGGAGCATTAATTCTGTTCTTTTCCACTATTGGGTCTCTTAAAGAAGTTGGTTTTTTAGAAGATTTGGGAATAAAAGACATCTGAAAGTTGACCTGTGGGGGCCAAAAGGAATACACTGTGGTACTGTGGGCGAGGTTGGACTTACATCCTATAAAGAAAAAGTAATTGTTGTTAAAATTGAGAGACTTTCAACCACTAAAATCCAGAGTTAACCCTTTAGGTTACGGTCATTAATTTGCAAATATTTGTTCATTGCCTACAACATCTTAGGCAGTGTACACCTTTGGATAGAGTTTGGGAAATGTTATGACAGCTGGAAATTTGAAAACTAAGGAGACCTAGATCCTGCCCAGAGGAAGTTCATGGCCAGGAAGGAGAGACAGGTCATCCATGTAAAAATGGTGGAAAGTGATGAAGTGCTGAAAAAGCTATATGCCTGTAGAGCTGTAGGAGTTCACATAATACAACAATGACTTCAGAAGGAAGAATCAAGAAAGATTTGGAAGAATGAGCTTTTGAGCTGAGATTTACATAGGTGGGTTTTGGGCTGGCAAGGAAGGAAGGGCATATTTGGGAGAGGAACAGCATAGCAGAGGCCTGGTGGTGGGAAGTGTGTGCCCGTTCAGGGAACAGAATGAAAATGAAGTCGCTCAGTCATGTCTGACTCTTTGTGACCCCATGGATTGTAGCCTACCAGGCTCCTCCGAATGGTGTGCTTAAAATTCTTTCTCAATTAAACTGGGGGGGTAAAAAGAATGGCGTGTGCTGGAGTGTAGGAGATGCCCAGAGATGAAGTGAGAGATAAGAAAGAGACAGTCATTCAAGGTTGTGGAGCAACTTTTATGTGGATTTTATTCAGTTACTGCCAGGAAGCCTTGGAAGGTTTTTGAGGATGAAGGTTGACAGAACTATAACTGAGCTTCACAGTGACAATCTTGAATTGTGTTGGATGTAATGAAATGAGGAAAGAACGGCAGTAGGGAGACAAGATAAGCTCTGTTGTTAAATTAAGGGTCAGAGGAAATGAGAGAGTGGGAGTGAAGAGAGAGAGCAAACTCAAGAGACAGAGTACAAGAATAATCTGAACACTGATCAGGGAGATCAAAGGTCATTGTCAGGGTCAGCTGTGAGAATGATTGGGTTATTGTCAAGAAATCCTCCTTCAGAGGAGGATGAGGAAACTTCTTTATAAAGAAGAATTTTGAGGCTGACAGGTTTGTCCAAATGAAGGGACTCCAGTGCAGGTATAGGTTTCGGAGAGAGGTTAGAGCGACAAAGAGAGATTTGTAAGTCATTTATTTAGGAGCAGTTTTAATGTCTCAGGGGGGCTTCCCTGGTGGCTCAGAGGTTAAAACGTCTGTCTGCAATGCAGAAGACCCGGGTTTGATCCCTGGTCGGGAAGATCCCCTGGAGAAGGAAATGGCAACACACTCCAGTATTCTTGCCTGGAGAATCTCATGGACAGAGGAGCCTGGTGGACTACAGTCCACAGAGTCGGACATGACTGAGCGACTTCACTCACTCACTTAATGTCTCAGGAATGACTGATAAAGAGAGTGGAGCAAGAAGAGGCAAAGGCTAAGAGTAGGCTCCTTGGAGGACGTCTGGGTTGGAGGGGAAAAGAGAAAAAAGAGGTTATGAGCGTTAAACAAGGGGCGGTTGGAAGAATGCAGTGGCAGTAGTGTGGTGTCATGGAAGCTGGGGAAGGTGAGGGAGTACCACCCTCTCTACATCACGCCCCAAGCGGGTGGAGGTACAGGGGAGGAAGAGCCGGTTGGGTTTGACTTGACTTTCCTTGATTATCCTGAGGCAGGCGGAGTGCATCCAGGCTGTGAGGGATTGAGTAGGGGAGGGTAATGCATATGGAAAGCAGCGAGGACAGACTTCCTTGGTAATAAGTAGGATGAAGGAGAGAGAGAGTTTGCTACATCAAAGGTAGGGCACGGTGTAGGGAAAGTAATGTCTTAGTATAGGGACACCTGAACCTACTTTATAAGTGGAGGAGAAGAAACCAGTGAAGGATAGAGAGAGATCGACAATGTAAGGGACAGGCTAATGGGAAATAATGGGAGAGGCTAACTAATGGGGAGGCTAATGGGAGAGGCTGATGGGAACATAATCTTTAAGATAGGACTTTTCAAGGGAAGGGCTCTTTTGAGACAGAAGCATGGGAAGTTTGAGATGAAAAGAAAGGAATTTGGCCATGGTCTTCTAAGTCAAGTCAGAGAGAGCTGGGCAGGGTTGAAGCCATGGGTAGTATAATAAAGACTTGGACCAAGTGTTGTGGGAATCTAGTGGTGAGTTAGTTACTGGTAAATAGAAGATTATCACCTGACTATGAGGGCCTCCTGTGTTTGGAGAGCATAAATTTGTGGTAGAACCAATTAGTCCTATATAATTAAAGTTTGACAACCGCTTATATAATTTTTGTTATTAAAATTAATAGCATTAAATGTTGTTAAATATAGTAGCTCCTCCTTCCCATAAACTCAATGAAAAGAGAAAAATGTTTGCCTTTAAAATTAGCTGAATAAAAGACCCCACCTGAAGTATTTCCTGTGAAGATTTTCTTACAAGGATTGCTGACTTCAGTAAATAATGGAAGAAAATATAAGTGTTTTTGAAAAGATGAGATTTCCCTATCTGCAGTGCCAACATATGGCAAAAGAAAAATCAAATATAGCTCTTCACCCAACACCATGCCTATTGTAAGTGCTCGGTAAATTGTTTTTCACGAATACGTGAATAAATTGATTTTTTAGTAAAGATAGGTATAGTATCTAAGATCTAAAATTTCAGGATTTCTTTCCTATTTACATCATGGACATTGAATAAGTTGCATTCCATGGCATGTTCAAGTTCATGACAGCATTAAAACTTTTATTTATTCTTACCTGCTACATACATTGAAGCTTTACAAATTTTTTTTTTCATGAAATAATTCCTCAAAGGGGGTCTACAGGGTCATTGTGATTCCAGACAAATTTATAGAAATCTGACTGTGGTGAGTGTTGATTTTGAGGTTTTAATGTTGAAATCATTTATTCATTCCTTCAACAAATGTTCTCTGAACATCTCTCCACCACTCACTATTGTTGGTGCAAAGGATAGAGCAGGGGCAAGAAGGTCCCTACTACCACCGACCTTTTAGAGGAAGGGATTAAAAAATAAATAAGCCCATATATTTCAGGTGGCAGTGAGTGCTATGAGGAAGAAAGCAAGGAAGGAGTAGAGTGTGGAGTGTAGGGTTTGCTGTTACTTTATAGTGGGTGGTCAGGGAATGCCTTGAGCTCATAACTTAAAGAGTTGAAAGAGTGAGCCATGCAAGTATTTGGTTGGCCAAAAAGTTCATTTGAGTTTTTCTGACTGATGGGGCAGTAAGACCCGAACAAACTTTTTGACCAACCCAGTATTTGAGGGCAGGGCCTTCTAGGTAGCGAATGTCAAAGGGCCTGAGACAGGAACATGCTTAGCATAATCAAGTAAACCTTGCTGGTTGCCTTGCTTCTCCTGGCCATGTAGTGTCACACAAGATACATGGAGCCGTCACTTAGGGACCCTGCAATGTGATGCTTTGCCTTTCAGTATTGAATCAGTCACCTGTAAGGCTGTATCACACTACCATGTTCGAGCTGACCTGTGGGTAAGTCATTGCTGAGTTTTTAAAAAGAGAATATGTCCTGAATCACACATTTGAGTTAGAAAACTCGGAGGGTAGCTGTGTCTGAGTAGTGCTGAAATACTAGTCAGCTGGAAGTGGTCCCTTTCTTGAAACTGCACATTCACTCTTCTCTGGACTGAACCATCTTCAGCCATAGGGTTCCTTTTCTTCTTCCATATTTCATATCTCATTCCTAGGTCTAAGGTCTTTGAAACTAGAGCTCTGTTTTGTTCATCTGGGCATAGAAAAACCCTACAGCCCATAGAAAAACTCTTTGTCTTAGTAAGGTATCATCAAATACTCATTGCAAAGAATGGATGAGACATTTCCAGGTATAAAGAATGGGGCTAAAACTCTTTGACCTTGATCCCTGAAGACAGCTGTTTTTAAAAGAAGACAAAATTTTCCCTTGGTGCTAAGTAGTTTATGCACTCATGGCCTGAGATGAAGACTTGGGTACAAATAGTCTGTCTGGGAGATGATCCCAAGAAGCACAAATGAGGAATGGGAAAAAATGAGACAGGAAAGGAAGAAAAACAGGGAAATAAGAAAAGAGGCAAGTTAGTGAGCAGATTACCATTGTGGGCAGTGGAGATGCTATTATTTATGATTGTCTATCAAGCAGTGGGGAAGGTGGGATTTTATCCCCCATTTAATCCTGGGGGCATCAATTCCCAGGCACTTTAATGCTGCAAACTTTGTAAGCACTGGAGAAAACCCTTGTGGGTAGCTAAGCAGAGAGGCTGAGAGGGTGCGGGTAGGAAGCCGTCAATGTGTGGGGAGCTGTCCATCAGAGCCACCCGTGAACTCACAGGTGGGCTAAAGGGGCACACTGCTGCTGCTGCTAAGTCACTTCAGTCGTGTCTGACTCTGTGAGACCCCATAGACAGCAGCCCACCAGGCTCCCCCGTCCCTGGGATTTTCCAGGCAAGGACACTGGAGTGGGTTGCCATTTCCTTCTCCAATGCATGAAAGTGAAAAGTGAAGTCTTCGAAACCCCATGGACTGCAGCCTACCAGGCTCCCCCGTCCATGGGATTTTCCAGGCGAGAGTACTGGAGTGGGGTGCCATTGCTTTCTTCAAAGGGACACGGGGGCAGCGCAACAGCAGCTTCTTGTGCACATTGGCACAGGGAATTTTTAATAGTAAGAATTTGTGGGATAGCAGTTACTGTTATTTTAGGGGTTTTAATATATTTCAGCAGCTTCCTACTGTTCAAGTTCACTCACAAGCCAACTGTTGACAATCCTCAATTATCTGGGATGCACATTACCATGTATGCCCATGTATAAGGTACCCTGGATTATAAAGTAGTACCCCGTTTTCCAGCGAGGTAGTTTTAAAAAAGTCTTTACATCAACTTGAATATGCACACTGGAGTGATATAGGTAAAGGATATTTTTATATTTAATAAATAATATTTTATTGTTATATTTAATTTACTCTAAATGTTTATACTATATTTAATAATAATCTATATTTATTAATTTACTTGCATATATTTTAAATCACCTTATATAAAATTAGTCATTTTAAAATATGACATTCTTCTATACTCACATTTTACAAAATCATTTATTCAGATGTTTCACACACTGCTTTGACCAGTGTCCTTTTCATTGTTAAACACCACTTTTGGCATATTCACATCTATCTAACTTGTATGTCATAGAGTACTTTTGAATTTGCATGTGATGCTGTCCTTCCATGGGATGCCGCCCTTAATTCTAAGCCCTGCGTGCCTATTCACACAGTGTAAAGACAATTGGTTTTTTGCTATCTTCCTATAGGTATATATTCATGCCCTCTACAGCCCAGTACTTCTGCATGATTTGTGTAAAGTCATCCAATACAGGCAATTATGAAGGAGTATTTACTTAAATTGGTGTTAAAATCTTGACTCCCTTCATTCATTCACCTATTCTGTTTCAATCCCATGACCTCTATAGGCATCCCTATCTAGTTTTGATTGCAGTTGTTTCTGGCTGTCTTCTCCAAACACTTCTCAGGTGACCTCTGAAACCTACATCTTTTCATAAAAGTACATTTTTTGACATGGCTTTTCTTACCAAGTACATTTTTTGACATGGCTTTTCCCTTTAAGATCAGTGGCCATCATGTCCAATATTAATGAATTGCTTGATTTTAATTCCTGTTATCTTGGAGATAACAAGCTTTCTGGCATTCAGAAGAGAGTAACTGAGAGAATGGCTCTTAGTAAGGGAGACTTTATATGGAGTTAAACACAAGATGACTTTCTCTTTTCTGAAATCTCATTTTTTGTAGGGATTAGGAATCTCATTTTGTATATGCCATGTCATCATGGGAGGTTGTTGAGGTGTGGTGATCCTTGCCTAGTAAGTTTCCTCTCCAACCTCCTCCTCTTCTGCTCCGTGGTGGATTAATTAGTGTGAAAAATACAGTAATGATTTAGTTTCACTGAGCAGTTGATTAACTGTTGTTCTGAACAATGTGACCATTTACATTTCTGACTTTTGATAAATTTTATATCTCACATTCAATTCCATATTGATTGACAGATACACTTTATTTTCTAGAAGAGGTGTACTTGACAAGATGTGCATTAATCATTTTTCTTGTAAATGATAGCATATCTTAAATTCAGAGGAAGAGCTTATCATTGAAAGAGATTCCACTTATCAGCAATAATTACCCTCTTATGTGGCTAGTCAATGAATTAGGATTTTTATACTGGACTTACTATGTGGATCACACTCTGTTTCAGTGCCTTTAAACTTGTTTAACCAAGACCCCTCATGATAATATAGTTTAAATCATAGCCTAACAATATAGATGAGTATGTTGAAACATACACACACACACACACACACACAAACATATCACTGAAACAAAAATTTCACTTGGCAATACTGGTCCTTTATTATGTGTGAAGCACTTGGATATTTTCTGTTCTATTCCATTCTATTCTATATGATTGTCAACTCACTAAATTTCAATTCTAATGGTTCCTGACATGTAATTGAAGAAACACTGTTCTATTGTATTACATCCATCAGAAGAATGCTTGTTTGCTTATAGCATGAAATAATTTCACATCAGAGGATTTTTAAAATTTGTTTCAAATTATTAGCATATCTGTATATTTGGTAGTATGAGTGTAGGAGGTCACAAGAATACTAAAGAAAAATTTATTTTTGAGTAGATGTTGTATTTCCAAAAGAAGAAACTATTAGTGTGGAAAGTGGAGTCAGACAAGTGGATTGGTTCTTAGATCTAGCGGCTTCCTGGGCTGTACGAACCATGCTCAGCTCCTGGGTCCTGACTGTGTGGCTGGACTGGCTGGCCTTCCCAGTCTGGCTCATCTCTCCTCACAGTTCTTTCCTGCCCCCTCCTTTCCTGCTTCTTTCCCAAGCCACCGCCTCCAAATCTCAGGAGTGCTAGATATTCAGTTCAATTACTTCCTTCTCAATTTCAACCTAATATATTTCTTCCTAGATGTGAAACTACTTTTTACACCCACTTCTCTTCCAAATAACTTGAAAGTACAGGAATCGTTTTTTCCCTGAGCTCATACCTGGCATATGTGTGGGGGGCAGGGTGGGGAGGGGGTCCTAAAGAAGTGAGAATTTGTTCCACAGGTGGAATGTTTCCATAGTGTTGGGTGGTATGAAAGTCTAATCTAGTCTGGTGTTGAGGTGTGATTACACTCTTTATGGCTCTCCTGTTGTCTAGTAGAAGGACATGTCAGTTCCTATTTTCAAAGCCTAATAGGCAGGAATAGAGATGCAGACATAGAGAACAGACTTCTGTACATGGGGAGCAGGGAGGGAAGGGGAGTGTGGGACAAATTGAGAGAGTAGCATTGACATATATACACTACCACATGTAAAATAGAGAGTTAGTGGGAAGCTGCTGTATAGCCCAGGGAGCTCAGCTCAGTGCTCTGTGAAGACCTGGAGCAGTGGATGGGAGAGTGCAGTGGGAGGGAGGCTTAAGAGGGAGGGGATGTACGTAAACTTACAGCTGATTCACATTGTTGTATGGCAGAAACTAACACAACATTATACAGCATTTTTACTGCAATAATGAAGAAAAAAACCCTCAATAGTTTCCCCATCCAGTAAATGAAAGCAAGTTAACATCATAGCTACCGAGTGCCAGGTGTTGTGGTGAGCACTATACACAGGTAACTCACTTGATTCTCATACTGACCTCACCTACTCTTCATAACCATATCAGGAGACTTAAGTTACAGATGGGACTTGAGGCTCTCAGAGGTTCTATCAGTGACTAAAGGACAGGCCAGAGGGCCTCACCTTGGGTCCAGGGATGGGAGCAGGCCCTGATGTCTCCTGTCCCCTTTGTCCTGGGGCCCAGCAAAAGCCCCCCACCCCACCTGGCCAGCTGGACGCCCTTATTTGTGATGTCCTGTCCCACCTGGGATGTCTGTGTGTGGGCAGCTGTTGCACCAGCATCTCTCCAGGCTCTGCCTGCTGTGATGGAAAGGCTCAAGATGGATGGAGTGTGGTGCTGCCATTCATTAGCTGCCAACATTGATCAAGTCTCTCTTGACTGAGCTGAGCCTCAGCTTCCCCAGCAGTAAAAGGAGGGATGATGAAACCTACCCTTCCCTTCTCTTCCCACACAGGGCCACTGGGCTGTCAAGGGCTCTAGGAAAGTAAGAGAGACGTGTCACTCCCCTCATGATGACCTTGGGCATAAGTGACATCTCCCCACTCTAAACCAGGGGTCAGCACATTCTTTCTGCAAAGGGCCAGATAGTAAAAAAGGTTCCATGGGGCCATACAGTCTCTGCCGCCTGTCATAACTTCTCAGCTCTGCTGTGGTGGTACAAATGCCGTGGGCAATGTGTAAGGCAGTGAGCAGGGCAGTACTCCAATCAAACTTTATTTCTGGATGCTGAAATTTGAATTTCGTATCACTTTCACTTGTCACAAAATTTTGATTCCTCCCTTGATTTTTTTCCAGCCATCTAAAAATGTAAAACCATTCCCAACTCCCAGGCACTGGGCCAGATATGTTTCCTGGAACTGAGCTCACAGACTCCTGGTGTAAATGCTCACAGCCCTGGGTACCACTGGTTAGAGAGCAACTGCAGTTCACTTTGGACTGCAGCACTGTGTGCTTACTTTATTCCATCCCTCTCTTGTCCTTCCACATTATACACCCACCCACTGACCTTTTTCTCATCTTCTTTAGCACTGTGAGAGCTAACAGCGTATGGATACTCTGCACACACATATATGCATATATAGTATATGCTGAATACATATTTGTTGAATATATGGTATATATAATAAGAAAATATGTTGCTTTTCTGTGTATCTTATTTTTCCATCTTTAAAAGGAATTCTGTCTATTCTCTAGTGAACCTTTAGGAATGGTTGAGTTAACATTTTGTAATTAAATTTAAGGGCTTCAGCAATCACGTACCCCCCTCCCCCACTATTAACCAAAAAAGGAAAAGAATGTCTAGGAAGAAAGAAGAGAAAAGCAAACAGACAAAACAAAGCCAACATTTCAACATGAAAAGGGCTTATTAGATAATAACTGAAGTGGCTAAACGTTTAGCTTTGGTCCCTGAGGCTTTCTGTCACTGTTGGAGCTCTGGAGGCTGACGTGCTTTGAGCCTTAGCTGCCAGCAGCCCGGCTTTTTGTTGTGCTTTACCCAGAATTTAACTCAGGGGTCAGAACTCTGCATTAGGCATAAATAAAGATAAAATGATAGAATGTACTGTGTCTTTTCATCTGTATTTTCTCAACATGTATCAAGGAGTCACGTCTCTTTAAGAGCAAAGCCTTGAACACAACTCCCATTTTATTTCTTAGTAGGTATGTAGGCTCAGGAGTGGAAGCATTAGGAAATATATAAATCTAGAATTTTCTTCTCAAAATGAGATGTACAAAAACTGGATGGTGAAATTACAGTATGCATGTGTGTTATTTTTCCAAATAGTCTGTTACTCTGTGTTCTGTCATGAAGAAACTCTATATGTGTGTGTATGTGTGTGTTTAAGGGGTGAAAAGAAAGGAATGTGCCAGAAAAGTTGTAACCAAAATCATTAATAGTCTATACCCCTTATTAAAATTTGTTAAGGAAAAGAACAGTTAGGTTAGCTTTCAAAGAAGCCCTTATCTTTTTTAGTCTGCCAAAATGTGTTAACCTGGAGAAAAGATCCATGGCTGATGTAAAATAAATTATTAAGTGTGCTTTCAGCTTGGTATAAATTGGTACTGCTCTGGTAGATGCTGTCTAACCTTGAAGACAGAATGTTAAGCCAGTGTTAGAAGTGCATATTACATTTAAGTTGTGTGAGGTATTCAAAGCCTGCTTGGGGAAGAATGGAGGCTGAGGGGCTTAGGATGTTGTTTGCTATTCTGTCTGAGCTGCTCCTAGTGAGACACAACATACCACTTACTGGCAGTACAAAGACTGATTTCAAAATTGTTCTCAGTAGATGAAGGCACAGGGGTTGGGGTGGTGGGGGGCAGGCTTACCTGAGAACTGCAAGGTGTGGAGGGGGTGTAACTAACCATCTGTCTGCAGTTTCTTGTATGGAATGAGGCTCCCCTTGATGAAGTAAAGAGACTGTACTTATGAAGGTGGATGATTAAGGTTTTGTTCATTATATTATCTGCACAATGAGTCTTTTCCTGAGTTAAATTTTTTCCTCTCTTACCACCCCCTCCTTCTTTTTTCCATTCAGGGAATTACAGTGGGCTTGTTTATTTCTCGCTTATTTGGATGGCTCCCTTCCATGCCATAGGTTTTCAGCTAATGTCTGGTCATCATGGATTGTCCATTCATATTAGGGCTGTGACATGGGAGATAGCCAAGCGTCTGTATTAGTTGGCAGGGTTTGTAAAGGTCTTAGGTTGGGCCCCCCAGAGCAGAAACTAAGAAGAGGGTTGGTATGTTCAGGCACTGCTTTATTAAGGAGATGCTCCAGGAGGAGAAGCAGGGTGTGGGGGCGGGGAGGGTATCAGTCAGACAAGGGCGTGATCTCTAAGGCTTGAGGGTGGGGAAGCTCTGGTATGATGTGGTCTCAGGACTGTCCCTACCAGAGTCAGTGGCTTTGGTGGTACGCACTGCATACCTGTCAGTCACTGGGTAAGGGTCTTTTGCATTAAAAGGGTACTGCGGGGAGGGGAACATACATCCTCAGTATTTCTGGTTCTCTATATGAAAAGGCAAAGCTGGTCAATGAGTCATGGATGCTGGCTGTTGGCCAGGTGAGGATTTGGATGTGATACCAACATTGTCCACCACCAGGCCAGTAGCTTCTCTTGATAGTGGTCAACCAAGGAGCCAGTTCAGCGCTTCCCTGGAAATCCCAATATGCCACTCTTTTTCCTGAGAAGTGGCTGCTGGCTTCTGGTGATATGTGTGTATCACATGGAGCAGAGGTCTGGGATCCAACTGTCTGGTTACAGGGGATCGCCTGTTTTCCAGAACCTTCTGTACCTCCATCCCTTGCCAGGCCTGTATGCCTGGCCAGGGATTCTACAGTCTAGTCACTTCCAAAGAAATGTGTTAAAAATCTCTTGTTTGTGGCTATTCTCTCTCTGTTTCTCTTAATAAAAATGTGTGTGATCAAGTTGCCACCTTTAACCAGAGCTACTCAAAATAAAAGCTAAAGCAGAATTGTGGACTGAAAAAACGTATTTGTTTTCTCAGTGGATCTGTTTTCTCTTCCCCATTGGAATACAATCCTGCACAAGTCCTTTAGATCTCCCTCTCTTGAGTGGTGTAAAGTCAAAACCAGTTTATTAATCACATAATACAGTCCAGTGTAATAATAAAAATTCCAAACTCCTGCCTCATTCTTGACTTAAAAATTGCAGTGAAACCTGAACACAGTACAGAAATCCAAGTGTGCAGTTTGTTGAATTTTGTGTATCTGAAAACCCATATAATTGGCACCTTGATGAGATATAGAACACATCCTGCCCCTCCTCCACTTCCCCCAAGCTCCCTCATGGCCATTTCTAGTTAATATCACCTGCAGCCCAAAGGTAACCACCGCTCTGTCTGACCTCTATCACCATGGAGTATTTTGCTTGCTTTTAACTTCATACACATGGAATCCTTGAGTATGTAACCTTTTGTGTCTGACTTTTTTGTTCAATATTTAGAGATTCATCCATGTTGTTTTATGTAGTTCATTCCTTTCTGTTGTGGTTTGATAATCCATTGTGTGGGGTTTCGCGTTACTCAGCAGTAAAGAATCCTCCTGCAGTATGGGAGATGCAGTTTGATCCCTGGGTTGGGAAGATCCCTTGGAGGAGGGCATGGCAACTCACTCCTGTATCCTTGTCGGGAAAATCTCTTGGACCAAGGAGCCTGGTGGGCTGAAGTCCATGGGGTCACGAAGAGCCAGACACAACTGAGCATAAATCTGTTGTGTGAATATACTTAGTTTATTCTCTGATCTTCTATTGGACATTTAGGTTGTCTCACTGAAGATTTTTGAACATTTTGGTGCCCATAAGCATTCATTTCTGTAGGAGTGAAATAGATGAGTCATGGAATAGGTATATGTTTAGGTTTTGAGATATGGCCCAAAGGTTTTACAAAGTGGTGGACCAGTTTGTAAAGCTCCCCCAACAGCAGCTTATGAGAGCTGTGGTTGGTCCCCATTCTCATCAGCACCTGGTCTCATATCATTCATTTAGCTCTAGCCATTCTGGTAGATGTGTTGTTGTTGTTGAGTTTCTAAGATGTGTCTTAACTCTTTGCAACCCCGTGGATTATAGCATGCTAGGCCTCCCTGTCCCTCACTGTCTCCCACAGTTTGCCCAGGTTTCTGTCCCTTGAGTTGGTGATGTTATCCAACCATCTCATTCTCTGCCACCCTCTTCTCCTTTTGCCTTCAATCTTTCCCAGCATCAGGGTCTTTCCCAATGAGTCAGCTCTTCTCATCAGGTGGTCCAAGTATCGGAGCTTCAGCTTCAGCATCTTTTCTGGAATTCCCTTGCTATCTCTATGATCCAGCAAATGTTGGTTCCTCTGCCTTTTCTAACCCAAGCTTGTACATCTGGAAGTTCTCAGTTCAAGTACTGCTGAAGCCTACCTTGAAGGATTTTGAGCATAACCTTACTAGCATGGGAAATGAGTGCAATTGTCTGGCAGTTAGAACATTCTTTAGCACTGCCTTTGGGATTGGAATGAAAACTGACCTTTCAGCTGTGTAGTCGTGTTAAATATGTCTAGTGTTAAACTTCTCCTCCAGCTCAAGCAGGCTGCTTTCATGGAGCCCACAGGAAACACACACCCCTGTTCCAGTGGCAATTGATGTGCCTTTTGCTGCAAAGACAGCCCCCTCTCTCTTTGCCCTGCTGGTTTTGACTACCTTCTTGATTTCTCATAGCAAGAATCAGACAACAACATCCTGGCTCCCACAAACTCCAGAGAGCCCACATCAAGCTCCCAGAGTTTTTCCTGAAGCCTCTTTACTTGGTGCGTTAGTCTACCAGGGCTGTCATAACAGACTACCATAGAGTGAGTGGCTTGGCCAGCAGAAATTCAGTTTCTCACAGTTCTAGAGGCTGAAAGTTGAAGATCAAGGTGTCAGCAGGCCTTTCTCCTCAGCTTGCAGACAGCCACCTAGTCGCCATGTCCTCACATGGGTTTTTCTCATTAGGGCACATACTTGATATCACTTCCTCTTCTTAAAAGGACCCCAGTCATGTTCTGTATGTCTCCAGCCTTATGATGATATTTAACTTTAATTACCTTGTTAATGGTCCTGTTTCCAAATACAGTCACACTGGGGGTTGGAGCATCAACACGTGAAGGGCGAGGGGCGCACGATTCACTCTGTAACACTTAGTTTGGTGTGTACGTGGAAAGAGCTGTCCGCCAACTCTGCAGCAATGTGTGAAGAACTCAGATGGCGGTCAGTTTTCTTAAATCGGTGTACAGTTGGTCATGATTTAAACTATTAGGAAGATTTTTTTTTTTACATAATAGGAGTAAAACACATACAGTGAGGTACATAAAGTACATACATCTTTAGTGTACAGTTTGAGGAATTTTCCATATGTATAAACCTGAGTAACCACCCCCCAAATCAGGAAGTAGAACACTGCCAGCACCCCATGGATTCCCCCCAGTCTATACCTGTTCCTGTCTCCCGGAGGTAAACACTGTTGTGACTTCTATCATCATTTATCAGGTTTGACGATTCTTGAACTTCATCTAAAAAGAATCACTTATGTACTTCTTTTTTGTACAGATTATTTTACTTGGCATAATATCTATGAGATACATGCATGTTTTTATGTGTAACAGTGGTCATTCTTCTCATTGCTATATGGTATTCAGTTGTATAAATACATAATGATCTGTTAATCTCTACCTGCTGATGGACATTTGAGTTTTCAGTTTTTTGACTATATGAACAATGCTGCTATGAACATTCTTGTGTATATCTTTCTCCCTTTTTTCCTATTTTTTTGAGTATGTATTTAGGAACAGAATTCCTTGATCATAAGGATATGTGTGTGTCTAATTAGAAACATTTTAATCAATTGTTTTTGTGAATACCTTTCTGTTTGATGTAATCTTAACATATACTCTTCATAACTCAAGGATAGATATAGGTATACTACTCTGCTTTAAGGCAGAGCTACGTTTTGTTGATTCTTTTCTGATTAATTTTATTGTCTACCTCAGTTAACAGAATGTGATTTTGTTATTTTATATATCAAAGGTAAATGAGGCATATGCTTGTGAATTCACTGGATACTGAACAGGTTATTCATGCATATTTGAAGAGTGTTTTTGTCACACTCTGTTAAGAAGTCAACAACCATCCACTAACACATTTTGTTTGCTTTGTCTGAATCAACAAGGTTATATATTCAGAATACTTTCATTAAAAATAGTTTTATGTACAACAGAACAAGCCAGTGCATATTTTAGTTTTTAGCATCTTAGCTTTAAACATTAATTGAACCCTATTCTAATCAAAGTATGTTTATTTTCACTAGAATACTGTAAAACAGCTTTAAAAAAAGCAGTAATAATAAAAGGGAAAACATTTATATATTAAGTCATATAATATGTTAAGTAACCTAAAACACTGCTCAAAGCACTTGATGTACATTAATTCATTTAATTCTCACAACAACACTATGCTATTATTGTATACATTTTATAGATGAGGATACCGAAGCACAGAGAGGTCAAGTGACTTGCCCAAGATCACACAGCCAGCAGGTAGCCAGGATCCAGAGTATGTACATATATAACCACTATACCACACTGCCTTTTAACTCATTTTTTAATCTTTCTGTTTGTACATGGTAGAGGGGGCTGTGGGAAACAGCATTCCTGCTTTCTCAGTTCTTAGAAGTTTTCTCAGTTTGGATTAAAGCTGTTGCAGTTAAAATCTTTATTATTGAACAGATTCCATTAATCAGATGCCTAAAGGATGCCAACCTGCTCTCACTGTCTTGGGAAAAAAATCACATTAAAAGAATACCAACAGAAATAGAGTTGTGCATGCATGGTCAGTCACTTCAGTCGTGTCCGACTCTTTGTGACCATATGGACTGTAGCCTTTCAGGCTCCTCAGTCCGTGGGATTCCCCAGGCAAGAATACTGGAATGGGCTGCCATGACCTCCTCTAGGGGATCTTCTGACCCGGAGATTGAACCTGCATCTCGTGCATCTCCTACACTGCAGGCAGATTCTTTACCACTGAGCAGCCGGGGAAGCCCAGAAAGCAAACCTATGGTTACTAGGGTATAAGTAGGGGAGGGATAAATCGGGAGACTGGAATTGACACATCCAGACTACTACATTTAAAACAGATAACTAATAAGGACCTACTGTATAGCACAGGGAACTCTACTTAATACTCTGTAATGGTCTATATGAGAAAAGAACCTAAAAAAGAGTGGGGAAGAAAAAAAAAATATATATATATATATACACACATACCTGGAACTGACATGACACTAAATCAACTTTACTCCAATAAAAATTTTAAAAAAAGAATACCTCTCTCCCTCCTTCCCACACTCGAAGCCTTTGGGTTATATTTGGGAAATCTGTTAAGGGAAGAGCCTGGATGTTCCTGCAGATCCTCTGCAGCCCTGAAAGACTGACCTCCGTATGGCTGGAGAATGATGCTCAGCAACAGAGGTCTTAACACCCATGATCCGAGCACTAACCCCTTTCTCACGTTCACTCTTCATCACATTCATCCTACACATATTTGGTGGGCACGGACAGTGAGCCAATCCTGTGCAGGTTCCAGGGGTTTATTGGAGTGGAGCCCTACTCTTTAGGGAGCTAATTTAAAGTTGAGCACAGGAGATAGGTACTTACACAAACCATAGAAATGTCATTGCTGTTCTTATACCTGATGTGTGCTGTGAAGGACAGGTTAAGAGTGCCTGTGTGTGAACAGGGAGCCAGCCCTGCTGGGGTCTCTCAAGAAGGGCTTCTCTATGTGCAGAAATAACTGAGGTGGGGAAGTAATCACAGGCAGAAGGGAGAGGGTACATCAGAGTCCTGGGAAGGGGAAGGGACAGCTGCCTGCACACTGAGGACAAGAGGGAGTCATCTAAATGTTTCAAATAAAGGAAAGCCATGGTCAGATGTGTGCTTTTCTGAGACAGTAGATTGGGAAGAGGGCTCAAGGGAAAGCCCATTTGTAAACATTTTGCAAAACGGAAGTTGATTCCCATTAGAGCCCATCACAGACTCTAAAGGTGGTGGTTTGGGAAATGCTGGCAGAAGAACTGGGAGATGGACAGACAGGAAAGATATTGAGCAGGTAAAATCATCAGGACCTGGGGATGGAGGCAAGGGCATTACAGCCTGCTCCTAGGTTATTTTGTGCTTCTAGAGGGATGGGGTCTCCAGTTACTGAAATAAGAGATGGAAAAATGGAAAGTGACTCATTGGGAGAGTGGGCAGGGAGCCAAGAGGACACTGACTGTAAGGTGTCTGTGAGGTCTACAAGGACAGGTGAGAGATGCGTGCTTGGATATGGATGTCTAGAACCTAATGAGAGATCCAGACTAGAGATTATGCTAATCAAGCTTTAGAAATGAGATTCTTATCCATACGGATGCCTTGAGTTTGGGGAGATCGAGTGCTAGTTTAAAAAAAGTGTGGATGAGGGCTAGAGCAGAGAACCAGGAGTTAGGCTAGTTGAATTGCCCTCTCTCAAAGCTTCATTCCTCTAAACTGCATCTGGGGTCCTAAAACCATGGCACTCTATCAGAGCATGAGTGGTCCAAGCTTTTCAATTGCTCTTCAACTGAAAATTTGTTAAAGTATTTGATTGATTTGTTTTTAAAATAGATGCATGGTTTGTATAAATGTTTATAAACATATTTACATGTAAACTTGCTGATGGTAAAGTTTATAGCATCAATTGCTGATTAATTGATAAGATTACTTCTATGTCCTGGGCTTTAGGTATTTCAGAGCTGCTTTATTCAAGTGCTCCTTGTAACTTTGTTGTGAAGTTAAACCCATCTATGTTTTCTGACACAGACTCTGGTGTAGTTTTGTTCCTAACTTTGTTTTCATCTTCAAACTGTGGTGCTGAAGAAGACTCTTGAGAGTCCCTTGGACAGCAAGGAGATCAAAAAGGTCAGTCCTAAAGGAAATCAACCCTGAATATTCATTGAAAGGACTGATGCTGAAACTGAAGTTCCAATACTTTGGCCAGCTGATGCAAAGAACTGACTCATTGGAAAAAACCCTGATACTGAGAAAGATTGAGGGCAGGAGGAGAAGGGAGTGTCAGAGGATGAGATGGTCGGATGGCATCACCGACTCAACGGACATGAGTTTGTGTAAACTTCGGGAGATAGTGAAGGACAGGGAAGCCTGATGTCCTTCAGTCGATGCAGTCACAAAGAGTCGGACATGGCAGGGACTAAACAACAACCCTTTAGACTTGACCCAAGGGCATCACTCTAGGGGAGAAATGGTGAGGCCAAGGGTCTTGTGGCCAGACCCTGGGAAGCCAGCACAGACAACTTTTACCTGTGGTCTGATCTTCCTGGCAGGTTACTAGCCCTTCACCCATGAAGACACTGTAAATAAGGACATCTGAGTGCCTTTGAGCTCTGACCCAGACTCACAGAGGGCTGGGCCAGGATTGAGGCCCAAGCAATGTGGCCCAGCCTTCAAGGCCTATCTTGGTCACCCCCGTGTTCCTACTTCCAGAGAAGCCGGCACCAACACCCTGCTCAACAGTGTGCTCTTGTTATTAAAATAAACTTATCATGAGCTTCATTGGTCATTTGGCACCTTTTGCTTGATTTCCTAGAAAACAATGCTGTCAGAAACATTTTATCTAAAGATTTTTAGATATTCAATAGTATTATTTCATTTCTATGTATTTTTGTGTGCTTGGGTCTTAATATGTTAATAGTGTACATTCTGGTGCATTCAGGAAGCAACTTTTAAAGCTTGAGTGTTTTGAGGTTTGTTTTTCTGTTCTATGACATGCATATCTTAAACTGTTGCTTTCATGACCTTGAGTTATAACTGAAGAATAAATTTGAGAAAAATATTGTTAGGAAACCTGAGAAAGAAGTTATTGTCTACCCTGAAAGCTGTCAGATAGAGATTACACGTAATATTTAGAATTTGGCTGGCTCCTTTACTGTGGCTTTTAAAGCACTTGCCACATCCAGCTACTTTGCAAAATACTGATAAACTCTTGGGAAGATGGATGTGTTTTATATGGCTTGATTTTAAGGGTAATGATTTATGAAACTTAGATGTTTTATCTGAGGGAGGCGAGGAACAATAAAATAGCCAGGGTAGAACAGCAGATTTGAGATTCTATGATTTGCTTCCTTTTCATATACTTTGTGAAGGAAAAGGTTAAGATCAATGGATAAGCTTTATAGGCTTGAACAGTGCTTTCTGAACAAAAAGAGCTATAGTTCCTTTAAAATGTCTGGCTGCTAATGAAACCTCAGGGCCTGGCTTCAGATATTTTGATAGCACAGGTTATGTATTGCTGTAGCTAGGCCTTGAGTCCTAGTTGAGAGAGGGTGGTTTCTGACTATTAAGTAATGATACACTTCCCCGTGAAGCACCAGAAGAGAGGCTGGCCAGGTCGGCAGTGCATCTGGGGTGCCTGTCTTTTCCTCAGTGACGGGATTCAGTGCAACTGTCCACCACCCTGTGTTCCCTGTGTCCCTGGACTTATGCATGGAGGGCACCGAAAAGCCTAGAGAAATAGTGCTCCTCACACGCAAGCTGGAATCCAGATTGCCAGGAGAAATACCAATAACCTCAGATATGCAGACGACACCACCCTTATGGCAGAAAGCGAAGAGGAACTAAAAAGCCTCTTGATGAAAGTGAAAGTGGAGAGTGAGAAAGTTGGCTTAAAGCTCAACATTCAGAAAACGAAGATCATGGCATCCGGTCCCATCACTTCATGGGAAATAGATGGGGAAACAGTGGAAACAATGTCAGACTTAATTTTTTGGAGCTCCAAAATCACTGCAGATGGTGACTGCAGCCATGAAATTAAAAGACGCTTACTCCTTGTAAGAAAAATTATGACCAACCTAGATAGTATATTCAAAAGCAGAGACATTACTTTGCTGACTAAGGTCCGTCTAGTCAAGGCTATGGTTTTTCCTGTGGTCATGTATGGATGTGAGAGTTGGACTGTGAAGAAGGCTGAGTGCTGAAGAATTGATGCTTTTGAACTGTGGTGCTGGAGAAGACTTGAGTCCCTTGGACTGCAAGGAGATCCAACCAGTCCATTCTGAAGGAGATCAGCCCTGGGATTTCTTTGGAAGGAATGATGCTAAAGCTGAAACTCCAGTACTTTGGCCACCTCATGCAAAGAATTGACTCATTGGAAAAGACTCTGATGCTGGGAGGGATTGGGGGCAGAAGGAGAAGGGGACGACCCAGGATGAGATGGCTGGATGGCATCACGGACTCGATGGACGTGAGTCTCAGTGAACTCCGGGAGTTGGTGATGGACAGGGAGGCCTGGCAACGCTGCGATTCATGGGGTCGCAAAGAGTCGGACACGACTGAGTGACTGAACTGAACTGAACAGGTCCCTGGGTGCCTGGAACCACTTAATCACATCCCACAACTCCCCTCGCAACTGGAATCAGATAAGAACAAAAGGCAGAAGACAAATGGAGCTCTGTTACTGACAACGCCAGTTGGAAGCTGTGCCTTAGGTGTGCCGCCACCTAGGATTGACTGTCTCGTTCACTCCCTCCACTCTGCCACAGCAGGTAAACTCTCCCAACTCTCCCACCTCCCACAGGACACACCCTTTCTTGTGTCAGTTCAGTTCAGTTCAGTCGCTCAGTCATGTCCGACTCTTTGCGACCCCATGAACCACAGCACACCAGGCCTCCCTGTCCATCACCAACTCCCGGAGTTCACCCAAACCCATGTCCATCAAGTCGGTGATGCCATCCAACCATCTCATCCTCTGTCGTCCCCTTCTCCTCCTGCCCTCAATCTTTCCCAGCATCAGGGTCTTTTCCAAAGAGTCAGCTCTTCGCATCAGGTGGCCAAAGTATTGGAGTTTCCTGTGTAGGGGAATGAATGGTGAAGTGTAGGGTGGGGCCAGAGAGGCAAAGGAGGGTTACTCCCTCAAAAATTCCTTGTGGGAATATCAGACCACGGGAAGGCAGTTGCTCTTAAAATCTTGTGGGAATATCAGACCACGGGAAGGCAGTTGCTCTTAAAATGAAGAAAAGCCATGATTGGCATACCTGCAGAAAAAAATAAGACATGTTTCTAGGTGTTCTACAGTGACCATTTCTCATATGAGAGTTACACACACAAGGAAGAAAATGTGTAAACTGTTTATAAGCAAAATGAAGGAAATCAGCCTCACTCTTTATCCCACTAGCCCAAGGCAATGACTGTTCACATTATGGTGTAATCTCTTCCTGTGTGTGTAACAAAAATACAGCATGTATGCTATTTTGTATCCTGCCTCTTTTCACTTAACAATATCATAAATTTTAATAAATCTAGAAGATGATGCCTAGGAGCTGATCAAACTAAAACGTTTCCTATTTTCAGCTTGTTTATATGTTGGAGGAAGTGCTTTAACTGGTTGTAAGATTAGTGAAAGCATATATACATGTAGGATTTAGAGCAAAATATGTGACATGTATAGTGTTAATGTTTATCAGTCAGGGTTCTTAGACATGAGAAATAGACAGTGATTGGCTGACCAAGCAGTAAAGTTACAGGATAGCTTGCAAAATTGTTGGGTGACCTACAGGGGTGGGATAAAGGTTTAGTTTCCTGAACAGCTCTCAAGCCTCAGAACTGGTCTGACGAGAAAATGCTACCACTTCTGAGTTCTTCATGACACATGACTTCTTTGCCAGGACCTTAACTTTTTTTTTTAGTCTTTGGGTTTTGTTTTTTTTTTTTTTCCTTATTTTAAAACTATAATTGACCTACAACACTACGCTAGTTCCAGGTGTATCAGAAAATGATCGCGCAGGACCATCACTTTTGCGCAGCAGCTGGGCCCACAATCACTGAAGCTATCTGTGTGTCAGGTACTCAGCCAAGGGGCCGCGACCTCTGTTGCTCCCACTGAAGAGAAAGTGAGCTCCCTTCTTCCTCTTTCAAAGCACGAGCTCTGAGTCTGCCTCTGTGCCTGCTTGCCTGGTTGACAGAGCCCAGGTCATATGCCTTTTCTCAAGCTATAAGAGAAACTGGGCAAGCCAGTGTCTAGTTTTTTTCTCTCATGTTCTTCATGTAACCTGGACTCATAAAATAGTGAACTCACCAAACACAGAATGAAATCCAGGCAGGGATAGCCCAGTGAAAGAAAAATCTTTTACGTGAGTCACGTTGTTTTGAGTCCTTACTTAACTGATGTTTTCAAATAACTGACTGAATTTCTTTTTTTGATTAGAGAAATTGACTTCAGTTCTTTTGGCTCATGTGGCTTAGACAAGTTACAGTCTTTCTTACCTGCCTATGTCAAAAATAAGGTGAAAAATGCTTTGGAAACAGTAAAGAAGTAAGTTACAATTATTCAACCCTTCAACCAATTCTTATATCTCCTTTGCAGTCTAATCACCATCTGAAACTGTTAACTTTGATGATTACCGTGCATCTCCTAACAGACAATCCAATGACTCTTGACTTCACTCCTTGGCAGCAGTCTGACACCTCTCCCATCCCCACACACACTTCTAGTCACTTTCCAGTCTAGATATATTCTTCTCCCACTGTTGTTTTCTAGAGTTCCATTTCCAGAACCCTATTCAGGCCCTACTCAGAATAACGTCAGCTTCCAAGGGTCACCATTAGGACCTGGACTCTCCAGCCAGAATTATTTCACAGTATAAACAGATATCCCCAACTTCCTCTACTCAGACTGATTACTTGTCGTCTCCCAAATATGCCCACCCCCAGGTTTTGGTCACGTCATGTCCTATGCCTGGAGTGTACTCTCTCATCTCCTTCTGTTAAGACATTCTCCACTCTTTTATTTCTAAACCTCAGTTGTGTCTATTCTCATTTCTCCTTTCATATTCTGTTTTACTTGAATCTTCACTCCTTTTTTCTTAGTAGTCTTGGCATATGTCTATCTTTTTAAATAACTAGCTTTGGGTCTTACTAATTTTAAAATTTTGTTTTTGTAGTTTTCTAAGTTATTGATTTCTACCTTAAAATTTCCTTCTTTTTGTTACTTTGGGTTTGTTCTTGGATTTTTTTTCTCCAACTTTTTTTGAGTGCTTAGTGCATTTATATAAAAGCTTCCCTTGTTTCCTGATTCTTATATTTAAAAAACTATAAATTTTCCTCTGAGTACTGTTTTAGCCACAACTCCATATTTTTCACATGTAATGTTTATCTGCCTTTTAATTCAGTTCTAAATATTTCTCTTCTCCATTCTCGAAGGTTTTTTACATGCTTCCTCCTTTCTAACACCTCCCTCATCACACATCCAGAATCTGTTTTACTCTACTCTCCTTGACTTTGAGCCTTTTTCCCTTCTCAGTAGCCCCCTTATAATCGACCTTAATAGTTATTTATGTGGATGTTTTAATTCCTGCACTGAGCAGTCTGTCCCTTGGCAATGTCTAAGGACTGTGTATTGTTCATCTCTTCTGGCTCCAGCCCCCACTACAATGCAACAATAGAATGTGCTCACTATTATTAAATTGTCTAGAACAAAGGTTTTTATTTTTAGTTCTTGTGTAGTGAATGATCAATCAGTAACTCTCAGTCTACGAGCACTTGCTAAGCATATTTTGTTTACAAGTTACTGTACAAAGTCCTATGGGTGAGTCTAAAGAAGCTTCAGTTCTTGAGGTTCCACCTAAGACATGGCCAAGTTGGAAAGAAGAACAGAGTTCCTGGACCTGTGGAAACAGAACTCCGTAGTGAGAGCAGTTGAGTATTATGGATAAAGCCAAACTGAAGCTGCCAAGATGTGATAAAATGGCAAAAAGAGGAGTTGATTTGTACCTCTTATTGAGAACTAACAGCAGACTTTGGGGGAATGGACAAGAACTAGATCAACATTGAAAGAGTAGAAAATATCGGCATAGACACAGTAGGAAGTACCCCACCCCCCATGGGAGATTATCAGTGGGGATAAATGGACTGTGATGGTGGTCACTGAATTAAACTGGGTATGTAAAAATCAGTTAATACTTTGTCAAACATAGTTATAAAATGTTTACTCTGTGCCTGATGCCAGGAGTTATATTGATACAGCAGGGAACATAACAATTCTCACTCTTGTGAAGCTTACATTCTAATGGAGAAAAATAGATTAACCACCGTGTGTGTGTGTGTGTGGTTTTTACAGTGCTCTGAGGACAGATAAATCAGAGTAATGGCAAAGAATTTGGCATACAGGTTGTTGTTTTAGATATTAGATATGGCAGCCAGGGAAAACTTGAACATTTGAACAGAGTCCTGATGAAGTCAGGGACTTCACCTTTGGGAATATCTGTGGGAAGAGCCTTCTACACAAAGAGAGAATAAATGCAAAGACACTGAGGCCAGGAGCATGATGGGAGTCCTTGGGAATAACAAGAGGCTAAAGGACAATGGTGTGAAAAATGGTGGTCAGAGTGAGCTCAAGTAGGACCTCACAAATCAGAAAGCTGACCCCCTTCCCCAAGAGTTGTCTCCTAGGCCAGCCCCTGCTCACCAAACATTGAAACTTGGGGTATGAGCTCTGTGTCCTTAGCTGAATGGAACTCCAGATGAATCAACTCAGTTCTTTCTGCTAAGAATTTGGTTGTGAACCTATGTAAAGTGATAGGAAACCAGAAAGGATCAGGCTGGGCATGTTTGGCTCCTGTTTCTGGAACAAGATAGAAGAAGCATGAGGTAGATGACTGAGGAGAAACAGATATGAGAGAACCCTGGGTCTTGAGGAGAGATGTGCCAGTTCCTGGTCTCAAACCTCCCTGTACTTTCTGCATCCAAATTCCATAAAATATCCATGTCCTCATTAGTAAATTCACATGTACTTAAGCTCGCTTGAGTCAGATACTGTTTCTTTCAACCCAGTGGGCATTAAGGCAGACACCATTCTATGGCACATGTGAGGTATGGAAAGGAGGCTGTTGACATTGAAGAGGGCAAGGTCATCAGGTCTGGGCAGATGAAGAAAGACCTCGTGAGCCTCAAAAACTGAAATGTTAATAGGCACTTTTGGAGGTACTTTCAGTGTTTATGATGCTTACTGCACAGCTGACTTAGGCTTATTATAACAACTGGGGTATAATATGCATACAAATAAAATTCGTGTTTGTAAAGTATACAGTTTGACGAGTTTTCACTAGTATATGCAGTTTTGTAAACTCCACCACAACCAAGATACAGAACATTTATGCCACCTGAGAAAGTTTTCTTGTACTCCTTTGTAGTCAATCCCCTCCCCTCCCTCACAGCCCCTGGCAACCACGATCTGTTTTCTGTCCCTATTGTTTGGCTATTTTAAAAAATGTCATATAAATGGAATATTATATTAATAGTATATAATCTTTTATGTCTTCTTTCAGGTAACATAATACATTTGGGATTAATCAGTGTTGTTGCATGGGTTGGTAGTTCCTTTTTTGTCATCTTACTGCTAAGTCACTTCAGTCGTGTCTGACTCTGTGCGACCCTATAGACGGCAGCCCACCAGGCTCCCCCATCCCTGGGATTCTCCAGGCAAGAACACTGGAGTGGGTTGCCATTTCCTTCTCCAGTGCATGAAAGTGAAAAGTGAAAGTGAAGTCGCTCAGCCGTGTCCGACCCTCAGCGACCCCATGGGCTGCAGCCTTCCAGGCTCCTCTGTCCATGGGATTTTCCAGGCAAGAGGACTGGAGTGGGGTGCCATTGCCTTCTCCATTTTTGTCATCTTATTTTTGTCCTATTATTTAGACATATCAATTTATCAATTTGCCGCTTTATGTGCATTTTGGCTTTTTCCCATTTTTTACTATTGTGAATAAAACTATTAAAAATATTCACATATAAGGTCTTTGTGTAGATATTTGCATTTTGTAAGAAGGCTAAATCCTTAGGAATGGGATTGCTGGATCATATGTAAGTATATGTGTAATTTGATAAGAAACTTCTTATACTAGTGTTCTCCAGAGAAATGGAACCAACAGGATATGTATATATAGAGAGTGACAGATGTATTTTAAAGACTTCATTCATGTGACTGTGGAGTCTTAGTAAATCTAAAATCTGCAGGGTAGGCAAGCAGTCTGGAGAACTGGGGAAGAGTTTGAGTGAAAAGGCAGTCTGCTGATAAAACTTTTTCTTGCTCAGGGGAGGTCAGTTTTTGTTCTGTTAAAGGCTTTGATTGGTTGGAAAAGGCTCACCCATGTTATGGAGGGTGATCTGCTTTACTTCAAAAAAAAAAAAAAACTGAACACTAATTTAAATGTTAATCTCATCTGAAAAACATCTCTACAGAAACATTGAGAATAATATTTAACCAAATATCTGGATACTGTGGCCTAGCCAGTTTGACACATAAAATTAACCATTGTACTGCCCAACTGTTTACCAAAATGGCTATACCATAGTGATTTTTCCATCAGCAACAGATGAGAGTTTCAGTTGCTTTGCATCCTTCCTTGCCAGCACTTGGAATTTCAGCTTTTTTTTTTTTTTGCTACAAATGGCAATATTTCATTTATAGCCAAGTAATATTCCATTACACACACACATACACACACACACACACACACACACACACACATACACTATGTTGTTGTTGAGTTGCTAAGTAGTAGCTAACTTTTTGTGACCCCATGGACTGAAGCATGCCAGACTTCTCTGTGCTCCACTATCTCCTGGAGTTTGCGCAGATTCATGTCCATTGAGTCAGTGATGCTATCTAACCATCTCATCCTCTGCTGCCCCCTTCTGCTTTTTCCATATATATATATACACACACACAACCACATCTTCTTAAACCAATCATCTGTTGATGCTGCTAAGTCGCTTCAGTCGTGTCCGACTCTGTGTGACCCCACAGACAGCAGCCCACCAGGCTCCCCCATCCCTGGGATTCTCCAGGCAAGAACACTGGAGTGGGTTGCCCTTTCCTTCTCCAATGCATGAAAGTGAAAAGTGAAAGGGAAGTCGCTCAGTCGTGTCCGACTCTTAGTGACCCCATCGACTTCAGCCTACCAGGCTCCTCCATCCATGGGATTTGTTGATGGGCATTTGTAAATAGTACTCCTGTGAACATTCTTGGTCTTGGTTATTGTAAATAGTACAGCTTTGAGCACTGGGGTGCATGTATCATTTAGAATTAAGTTTTTTTTTTAATCGTTTTAGTTATATTCCTAGGAGTGGTATTGCTGGATCATATGGTAGCTCTATTTTTAGTTTTTTAAGGAACCTCCCTACTGTTTTCCACAGTGGCTGCACCAATTTACACTCCCACTAACAATGTAGAAAGGCTCCCTTTTTCCATTGTAGACTTATTGATGATAGCCATTTTGATCAATGTGAGCTGATACATCACTGTAGTTTTGACTTGCATTTCTCTAATAGCTACTGATGTGGAGCACCTTTTCATTTGCCTGTTGGCTTCCCAGGTGGTGCTAGTGGTAAAGAACCTACCCAGTGGGTAGATGTAAGAGGTGTAAGAGACACAGATGCAATCCCTGGGTCAGAAAAATACCCTGGGGGAGGGCACAGTAACCCACTCTTGCCTGGAGAATCCCATGGACAGAGGAGCCTGGCAGGCTGTAGTTTATAGGGTCACAGAGTTGGACATGACTGAAGCAACTTAACATACATGCATCTGTATATATTCTTTAGAGAAATGTCTATTTAGGTCTTCTGCCCATTTTTTAATTGGGTTGCTTGATTTTTTCGTTGTTGAGCTGTATGAACTGTTTGTATATTTTGGAAATTAATCCCTGTTGATCACATCATTTGCAAATATTTTCTCCTAGACTGTAGGTTGTCTTTTCATTTTGTTTATGGTTTCCTTTGCTGTACAAAAGATTATAAGTTTGATTAGTTCCCATTTGCTTATTTTTGCTTTTATTTATTTTGTCTTGGGAGACTGATGAAAGAAAATACTGCTGTTGCTTATGTCAGAAAATGTTTTGCTATGTCCTCTTCTAGGAATTTTATGATGTCATATCTTATATGTAGGTCTTTAAACCATTTTGAGTTTGTTTTAGTATATAGTATGAAGGAGTGTCCTAATTTCATTGATTTACATGAGGCTGTCCAGCTTTCCCAGTACCATTTGCTAAAGAGACTATCTTTTCTCCATTGTCCTCCTTTGTCAAAGATTAATTGATTGAAAAAAAAGATTAATTGACTATAGATGTCTGAATTTATTTCTAGGCTGTCTATTCTTTTCCACTGATCTATATGATGTCCATTTTTGTGCCAATATCACACTTTTTTTTTAATCACACGGTTTTGATTACTATAGCTTTGTAGGATTGTCTGAAGTTTGGTTTATGGAGGGCTGTGCCTCCAGCTTTGTACTTTTTCCTCAGGTTTGATTTTAGCAGTTCTGACTTATAGTGATTGGTCTGTTCAAATTATCTGTTTCTTCTTGACTCAGTTTCGGCAGGCTGTGTGTCTAGAAACTTGGATTTTTCTTTTATATTGTCCAATTTGTTGTCATATAACTGTTCATAGTATTTTCTTATGATTTTTTATATTTCTGCTGTATCAGTTGTTATTCTATTGCTCTTTTTAAAGAACCAACATTTGGTTTAATGGATTTTTCTGTATTCTGTTAGGCTTTAAGATACTGTTTCCTCATCTCAAATTCTGTGCCATAATATGATCAATATAAAATCTCATGTTCCCTAGGAGATTCCCAGAATGCTTCTGAAGGATTTTTTTCATCCATCAGATACTCTACATCAAATCCTGGTTAAAAGCCACATATGTTCCACATATATCTAGAATCCAAGATGAGTTGATCCAGCTTTTCTTGAAGCAGAATGGTGAGGTGGTAAAACAAAATCACAAAATTTCTGAAATGATGTACTGGACTCACCACTTACTAGCTATATAGCACTGGGGAAATTGCTCCCTTTCTTGTGAGAAATAGAGATAATAATGCTTGTTCCTATGGTTGTTATGTAATATACAAAAAATATTCAGCATAGCACCTGGCATTTGGTAAGAAATCAATAATTGCTGACTCTTAATAATAGTATTATATACATTAAATATTTTTCAGTTTTCCAAGTATAAACATATTTTAATATAATTTGCAAACTTTTGAAAATTATATAGCTCTCAACCATCCTAAACTTCCCCTGCAGGGTGCTGTGCCTTATTTGAGAATAACTGTCATAAATTTTCCAAATTTTCTTTATTTCCCAAGTGTTAGGGCTCACAGTATGTTCTATGATTTCCCAGTCAAAAATATGATATTCTAAAACTGTAATAACTTTGGGTAATTTTAAAGCAACTTTTGGCTGACATCTTTGTTTCTGTGTGTGTGTGTGTAATGGATTTAAGTTGTATATATACATACTGTGCAACAATAGACTGTATATATACATACTGTGTATGTAGGCATTGTACATACACATATACATACTGTGTTGTACATGTACATACTGTGCAAAAGTTGTACGTATATATACTGTGCAACAATAGACTGGTATGAAACCTGAATAAATTTTGTTCTCGTTCACATTTTCTGTTCTCTTTCTTCCATTTATAATTTATTTGTTGAAAAAACAAACAGGTGGATTCTCCTGTAAGTAGTCCCAGAGTTTGTATTTTGTTGACCATCCCCTGTGATGTCATTTAACATGCTGTCTGGTCTTTGCATTTTATATAAATTGGTAGCTTCATCAGATTCAGTTTTGATTTTTTTGCAAGACCATTTCACAAATGGTTTTTCTAAATCTATTAATTTATTGGGCATTACAAAATGACATTCTAATTTTATAATTTTCTCATCAATAGATGCATGTCTTCTATGAAAAGGAATTTTCCCTGTCAGCTATGTGGTTGCTATGAGATACAGTTCACACTGACAAGGCAGGCTGATTGCTTGATTCTTTTTCTTTGTTTATCAGTTTTCAAAGTAAGGTGTTGGTTTGCTTACAGCCTCCAGAGGTAGCCAGAGGAGAGATTTGTATTGGTATTGTTGATTTTGTGTGGTGCTTGTGTGCTCAGTCATATCCAACTCTTTGCAACCCCAGGGACTATAGGCTGCCAAATTCCTTTGTCCATGGAATTTTCCAAGCAAGAATGCTGGAGGGGGTTGTCATTTCCTAGTCCAGAGGATCTTCCCAACCCAGGGGTCAAACCCACATCTCCTGTGTCTTCTGCATTAGCAGGTGGATTCTTTACCACTGTGCCACCTGGGAAGCCCATTGTTGACTTTAGTGCCATGAATTTAAACACATTTGTTGTGTTTTCATTCACTACGGTTTGGCCTGTATTCTTTGGACACAGTCTTACTGTCTTTGATGGCTCCCTTTCTTCTGGTGTGATAACATATCCTAGAGTCATCTCTCTCACATTCCTCCTCCATACTGGGATTCAGCCATTTCTCCTAAGAACACTGGTTCCTTTTAGTGAGAAATGGTAAAGACCGCAGTGTGCTGGGGCTACACATTGCTACTGGGTTGCTCATTATTTCCAGGCCAGTATAATTGGCAGAGTTGGGAAGTGCATATTTTTTTAAAAAAGATGAAACTCGTCATAACTTCATGCTGATCCTTCCCATTCAGATTTAGCACTACAGGATTATAACTGCCTTTTAAAAGAAAAATTTGCATAGAACCATATAGCTTCTATGAGCTTTGGACCTCAGTTAATTATAGACGAAAATAATATTATAAAAATATCTTTCAATTACAAACTGTCCCTACAAAGTAGAGGGTGGGTTTTTTTTGCATTTATAAATAATAAGATGATTTAGTGCAAGTGGTGGGAACAGAAGATTGGATTAATATAGAAATGAAAACCTTTGTAAATCTATAGTTCTAGCACAGAGCATGGACTGTCCTGTTTGAGAAGCTCTGTCCTAGGCTAAATCTCTACATTATTCTCTTGTGACTTCATTAAAGGTTAAACATTTTATCTGTGTGTGTGTGTGTGTGTGTGTCTGTGTGTATGAACTTTCTGAATGGGCCTGGACACATCTGAAGTATAAAAGATTTTTCCATATCTTTGCTTAGAGTGACTCTAGTGCGCATGTTCTCAGTTGCTCAGTCATGTCCGACTCTGTACAGTCCTATGGACTGTAGCCCTCCAGGCTCCTCTATCCATGGGATTGATTCTCCAGGAATACTGGAGTGGGCTGCCATGCCCTCCTCCAGGGGATCTTCCCGATGCAGGGATCCAACCTGCCTCTCTTATGTCTCCTGAATTGGCAGGTAGATTCTTTACCACTAGTACCACCTGGGAAGCCCAGACTGACTCCAAGATGGTCTTTTCTTAGTAAACATTTGATGTGATTTTTAACCACTTCAGAGTCTTTTGCTGACCTGAACCAGAGATTCTTTACACTGTTTAACCCATATTCACGCATACCCACATGCATTCCCACACAAACCAACTACTGAATCTCATACACATAAATGAAGAGAGGGCTGGGGGCAAGGGCTTTATTATTCTCTTTACGGAGATTCACTTGAGTGTTTTGTCCATGAAGCTGGATCCCCTAGTGCATTTGAAATATGATTCTCTGTACAAAAATCTGATTTGTACGCAGCTCTTCAGCAGCATCTCTCTTGAGTCAATAAAATTATAGCTCATCAGCTGCGCTGTGTTTTGGAAGAAACGACACAAGTTTCAGAGGCTGCTGATGCTACTCAGTTGTGGATTTTGAAGAAAGGGATTCATGGTAACCTGATGATTTGTAAAACATGTGCCAGTCTTGGACATGTTTTAGACAATACAGTCAGACTGATTTTCCTGAATGTTCTTTATCTCATGTGTCCTGGCTCTCTTTCTCTTATGTTAAATGCTTCTTCTTTAGCTCCATTTTTAGACCCGTTATCCATTTTTCCTAATCAGATGTCATTTCAGTATTATTCATTAATCCTAATTTTTAATACAGTGTCAATATTGAAGATCTTAATATTTTATATCACCTTTGCTCTTAGGTCTATATTAAATGGATACAAAGTATTATACACAACAAACAGCTTCTCTGCATGAGAAATTCTCCATGTTAGAACTGCCTCTGCTGCTCCAGGGTATTGAAATGTACTTTACCCATTTTATTTACTTGGGCCAATGGTTTATCACTAAGCACCCCACAAACTTTTACTGAGTCATTTTCTCCTATAGAAAGTGAAAGAAAGAAAGTGAAGTCTCTCAGTCATGTCTGACTCTTTGCGACCCCATGGACTGTAGCCTACCAGGATCCTCTGTCCATGGGATTTTCCAGGCAATAGTACTGGAGTGGATTGCCATTTCCTTCTCCAGGGGATCTTCCCAACCCAGGGATTGAACCCAGGTCTCCCGCATTGTAAACAGACGCTTTACCATCTGAGCCACCAGGGAAGTCCCTATTCTCCTATAGAGTATAACCTAAAGATGCAACTAATGATTAATTCATATGGTGAAGCTGGTAACTGCTGCTGGTGTCACCTTCTAAAATTAAGCTCCTGGTTATAATTAAGAGCTGCAGCCTCGGGGCGTTCAGTATTACTGCCTCCTTGATTGTTAATAGGGAGAGCTCCAGGAAGTATTTTTCAACTCCTGTTTCTTCAAGGCCAGCATGGAAAAGGTGAGTTAGTGTTAGAGAAACTTGCATTTGAACTTGTTCTTAAGAACATGGTAGCAAATGCCTTGGTGGATTGTATGCAGATGGAGAGGAAACTTGAATCATTTGAGAGATGGTGTATCAACAAGTCCTCTTATCCTGCAGCTTGTCAGAGGGAGTAACATTTACCTGATCATAACCCTGTGTTACCTCCTTCCTGGGCTTCTCAGGTGGCACTAATGGCAAAGAACCCACCTGCCAATGCAGGCGACATAAGAGATGTGGGGTTTAATCCCTAGATCAGGAAGATCCCCTGGAGAAGGGAACAGCTACCCACTCCAACATTCTTGCCTGGAGAATCCCATGGACAGAAGAGCCTGGTGGGCTACAGTCTATAGGTTCACAAAGAGGTGGATACGACTGAAGCGACAGCGTGCACACACCTCCTTCATAGCACATTTCCTCTTCGGGTCTGTCCAGAAGCCATCATCTTATTGGTGCCCACTCTGACTGCCCCAGTCGGAATTGTGACCCACTGCCCCTCAACATACACACTTCCAATTACCTTTATTCTGTTCTTTCTCCCTCTTTAACATAGCACATATCACCTCTTAACACAGTGCCTACATTACCTGTGTTTTTCTTTCTCTCCCCTGGTAGAGTGTGATCTCCATGAGGGTGGAAGTCTATGTTTTGTTCACTGATGCATCTCTAGTGGTAGAGCACTGCCTGGCAAGAAATTGGACCTCCCTAATAAATGTTCACTTGAATTAACTTTCCACTGTATGAAATTTGATCAGCTGTTGGCCTGCTCGTTTATTATTTGTCCCACAACTGGACTAGAAGCAGGGACCTTGTCAGTCTTACTTGTTTCTATAACCCCAGCACTAGAACTGTACCAGTATATAGCAGGTGCTCAATAAATATTTGTTGAGTGATTAATGGTTGCTGCTGCTGCTACTGCTGCTTAGTCATGTCAGTCGTGTCCAACTTTGTGCGACCCCGTGGACTATAGCCCGCCAGGCTCCTCCATCCATGGGATTCTCCAGGCAAGAACACTGGAGTGGGTTGCCATTGCCTTCTCCTGATTGATGGTTACTTTCCCTAAACTGAATGAACTCCCAGACATGACTTTTGATTTGCCTTAAGTATTACTGAATCGAGATTGTCAACCTGGACTCTCATTTGCCATGCTGTGTCCCTCTGGAAATTTCTGGAACTTCAACATCTGCAGTAACACAAAATATAAATTCTGGCTCCATTTAATGCAACTTGTTGTTATCATTATATGGATGATAGTATATCTGTTTTTATTTCTTAATACCTGTATATGCTGAATAAATATGACTCAGAAAGTAAAATTCATCATGAACTATTAGCACTGGAATTATTCTTAGAGGTTATCTAAATCTATATCGTGTATAATGATTGATATCAGGAATTGGGCTACATTAACATCAGCTGTCTAATTAAAATGTGTAGTAAAAACTCAACTAAGAATTAAATATTCCAGGTGTTATATAACCTTGTCACTAACCAGATACTTGACACTGACATAAAATAAGTGAAGGAGAAAAATCCTGCTATAATTCTGAACATATAATGGATATTTAAGAGTTATAATTGGTTTCAATTCAGACTTTAGTTGTCACTTTTGCATTTATGCTCCACTTGTTACACAGGCTATATATTCTAAAGTTACCTTTTGTATGTAAGCAATCTTATGTGATTAATTTTTAAAGTTGCCTTCCTATAAGAAAAGGTATAAAAATTATTGAAAGTCTAAGAAATGTAATTAAGATTTAACATAGATAGAGATTAACACATGAAGTTTTACATCCCTGTAAAAGCACCTTCAAAGCAGAAGGCCACATTAGGTGTTCTTTTTTTATATATAGAACTTTTAATTTTATTTTATTCCAGAACTATGATACAAACTCACAGGTATAGAAATTTAATGAAAACTTATTTGCAAAACCTTGAGCTATAGGCAGATGAAGAAAAACCAGTTGTCTCACTGTTGTGCGTTTCCAGGAATTTTAAGTAAAGCTACTTAGAAGTTCCCTGTATAGTATAATAAGATTTTAGAACATGTCACTACGCCCATTATTTTTCATTGTCTGCTTAAGAAGCTCCTCTCTGGTTAATAAGCTTTCCACCGTGGGACCCAGAACATCTAAGAAGCTAATAGGCATCCTTTGGAAAGGTTGACACAGCACTCAGCTGGCTCTGTCCAGCTCTGTCTGAATGTTTCTTCCTCGGATTATCTGTACAGGAGGGGGGTTAGCAAACAGCTGTGTAGCCGGGCTTAGAACGACCTCAATTCCTTTTCAGGGTGGGCACAGAGGGACTTGTTTCATTTCTTTTCTCAGTGAATTAGATTTCTGTTTCTGCCAAACTGATTACCACAAACTTGACAGCTTGAAACAACATACGTTTCTTATCTCACAGTTTCCATGGGTCAAGAGTTAAGCAAAACTTGGCTCAATTCTCTGTTCAGAGACTCTCAAGACTTTACTCAAGGTGACCACCAGCCTAGGTTTGCATCGAGAGCCTTGACTTGGGAAGAATCCACGTCCATGCTCACTCAGGTCATTGGTAGAATTTATGTCCTTGGGGCTGTGTGACTGAGGGCCCAGCTTTTGCTAACCTTGAACAGGAGTCCACCTACAGCTCTTTACCATGTGGACTTCTCAACGTGGGAGCTGACTCTATCAGGCCAGCAAAGAAAAATCTCTCACTATATGATGGTCATAGGAGTGACATCCTCTCACCCTTGCTTTGTTCTGTTGGTTAGGAGCAAGTCAACAGGTCATGCTTGCATTCATGGGGAGAGGATCACACAGAAGTATGAACAGGAGGAGGCAGCATCACTGGGCCCATGTTAGCGTCTGTCTGCCATGCTCTGCTATCTCATTCCCACACTGATGCTTTTGCCTCAGTGAGTCATGGCTTTTGCTAAAGTGAGTGGTCGCATGAAATGGAGCAATTTGGATCTTAGTTTTTTTCTGATTGTGAAACTAATTCATGTTGTTTCCCCAGCTTCTTTCTGTGTTCCGGAGTCTCTCTTGGTTACTTTGGGGGTGAGAAAGAGTCTTTGAGGGTGAAAGTGAGAGTGGAAGTCGCTCAGTCATATCCAACTCTTTGCCGCCCCATGGACTGTATCGTTCATGGAATTCTCCAGGCCAGAATACTGCAGTGGATAGCCATTCCCTTTTCCAGGGGATCTTCCCAACCCAGGAATTGAACCTGGGTCTCCCACATTGCAGGCAGATTCTTAACCAGCTGAGCCACCAGGGAAGCCCCCTTGAGGGTAAAGGAAGAAAGTCAAGACTTTGTTCTTCAAGAAGTCTGGCTCCAGAGTGTTAGGGTAGCTGTCGTCTGTTTCACGTGGCATTAACACAGTTTCCACGTCACTGAGGAAAGAAGTCCTCTGGGTTACAACAGTGAGTTGACACCCAGATGGCACACATACTGTCAAAGGAATTCTGCAGTCAGGGTGGGAGCCAGTCCAAATGAACTCAACGAGCATATCCCACCCACAGATATTCTGCATGTGCCGTAAAATTAGAATGTCTGCCCTCCCATGCAGGCCAGTTAAAGAAGGATATATTCCCGAGAGATCTAGTTAACTGAAGAGCTGTTTTTCAGACTGACGGAAAAGGAAAAATAAAAACCCTAAGGTGACTGTTAACTGCACTGAACTATAATGAAGCTAAAAACAGTGTTATTTGATAACCAAAAAAACCTAAACCAAACCAACACAAAAAGGGACCCTTCACAGTTTAAAAAACATAGTAATTTTGAGACGTTTTAAAAATTCTGTCACATTGAAAGCATTCATATTTCTGGTAAATATGATGAAGTATATTTGTGTTTACATTCTTACTAATGACTTGCTTTTGGAGTGCTTTAAGAAATGCCCGCAGAGAGAGCTTTAGCTTTATTCAGAATAAAGAACAGATCAGCTGTGTGCACCGTTGTATGGAGGGTTTTGAATAGTGACTGGAAGGCACTTTTAAGCACTGACAACCAGAATTAGTGAGGTAGAAATCTGCAAAAGAAGCATTATTGAAAATAATACTTCTGAATTTATCCAAGTTTTCTTTTTTTCCCCTCGTAAGTGCTGCTTTTCTCCCACTGGCCTCAGGATTATAAACTTTGCAGACTTAATGGCTGGCGTTGGTAGGTAAATAAATAAGAGAAGAGATGCCATTGGCTTTTATGCATATTGGTGTGCCTTAGGACAGGAACAGAAAATCATAATATTTCTTTCTTTTCTTAGGTTTTGAAAGCTTATGTTCCTCTTCTACTCTCTCAAGGAGGTTTAGCCGAGTCTTAAAGAGAATTTATGTCAACAGCCGAAGGTCTCAGAAATCAGCTGATAGATAGAGAGCAGCACATCTCATTTTTCCTATTCCATGTTTGAGGAGATGTTGATTTATCCAGTGTAGCTTACAGCACTTTCATGCTTTCTTGTGCATTGTCATAAAATCTGTAACTCCTAGTCCTTAATGGGAAGCATGATAACATATTAATATAAAGAAATATGGATTTGAATTTGATTCATTGGACCACCACTGTTGGCTTTTATATTGTCCTTTTAAAGTACTAATAGCTCCTAATGTATGTTTGTCAAAAAATAGTTTATTCCTGTGCAGTAGGGAAACCTCTGTGGCCAAGATCTGAGCCAGTACAGATGCTCTTCACATTTTGGTAGATGCTTATGGCTGAAGCTCAGTTTGTCATCAGCATAGCCACACACATCACTGGTATGTGTGTTGCCCTTCACTGACCTTATAAGCTTGTGAACAATATTTACAATCTACCAACTGGTCCTGGAAAAATAGCAACTTCATTTAAAGGCTTGAATGGAAATTTGACATAACCTGTACTTAACAAATTGCTTTTTCTAGACCTAGAATCATATTTAAATGGTAGTTAATGTTGAGTTTCCCCCAGTATCCAAGTTAATCCCCTTACCAAATAACTCAGATAAAACCTTTTCAGATGATCAGGGTACCACTGGATATACTGCCCATATAATGTGCTTAAGAATTAAGCTGCTGAATTTATTCCGAGAGTAATTTAGGCAGTGAAACTCAAGCCCAGTGACATATGTTGCTCTCTTATATATTCAACTTCATGGCCGTGCATTGAGTCAGAACCTCTTATAATTGTTGGGATATGTTTCAGACTTTAGTAGCACTTCTCTAATAATAATATGATTAATGTTAAATTTTACAAACAAAGAACAAACAAAAAGTTCAAATTATATTTTAACTAAATTATTGCCAGCAGAGGACAGCAATTTAAACTGATTGGTCTATGGGCGACATATCTCTAAGCCCAGTTAACGTAGCCTCCCTGTTTCCCCCATTCCCATGTCCAGTAAATATTGGTGCCAAGGATGGTTCCAGGTACCAGGGGTACTGCACTGGTCAACTGAGAAAAGATCCCTGGTCTTATGCAGATTATATTCCCTCTGAGGAAGAAGACAACAGGCAAAAATAGAAATGTTCAAGAGAAGTATCAGCCAGAGAGAAGTCCTATGCAGAGAATTAAATAAGGCCTCATGATAAAGAGTGATCAGGCAGCTACTTCAAATAGGCTGGAATGGGAAGGTCTCAGTGAGAAATACAGACTTTAAATGGAGAGCTCAGTGTCACAAAGGAGCAGTCCTGGGAAAGATGAGGGGAGAAAACATTCCAAGTGGAAGGGACAGCTAGTGCAAGCCCGGGGTGTTTAAGGCCAGGGAGAAGGCCGTTGTGGGCTCTATGCACTAGGAAAGGGAAAGGTGGCCCAGAGTCAGGGCCAGATTGTACAGAACCCTGTGTGGTAGGGAAAGGGGCTTGCATTTATATTAAACGCAGAGAGAGCCCAAAGATCCCTGGAATGGAAGCTCCATGAAGGCAGGGTGGAGGCAAGGGACCTCCATGCTCCTCCTCAGACTATTGCTGTGCTTTGGTTGTCAGCAATTATATATTTCTAACAAAGGCTGGCCATGACCTATTTTTTGCTTTGAAAGGCAAAAAGAAAAACCTGGAAAAACATGTCCTTCTTTGACAATGGAGAAAGAATTTAAGACATTTTAAATTTATTGTTGACATCTGCTCCTAAGTCGCTTCAGTTGTGTCCGACTCTGTGCGACCCCATAGACGGTAGCCTATCAGGCTCCCCTGTCCCTGGGATTCTCCAGGCAAGAACACTGGAGTGGGTTGCCATTTCCTTCTCCAGTGCATGAAAGTGAAAAGTGAAAGTGAAGTCGCTCAGTCGTGTCCAACTCTTAGCGACCCCATGGACTGCAGCCTACCAGGCTCCTCCGCCCATGGGATTTTCCAGGCAAGAGTACTGAAGTGGGGTGCGATTGCCTTCTCCGTTGTTGACATCTACTTAAACTTAATTTCACATCTGGATTTCTCTGCATTTATGAAATCTTAAACTGTAAATCATGCTTTGTTTTAAAACCCTCACTCATGAACAGAGTTGTGGGCCCACCCTTTTAATTGTGTTGTGAAGATTGATGTAATTTCTTGGAAGTTTGACTTCGGTGGATTGTCTTCTAGAATTAAGAACATGTTTCACTTTCCACTGAAGGAGGAAGGTCTGGCTTAAGTGAGAGTGCAAATCCAGGTCTTTAACCTGTCAGTCACCTCACCTGAGCTCCGCAGGTTGGGATGAGGTGCTCTATTCAGCTTCCAAGAGGCCTGCAACAGGAACTGAACATGGACCCTCCTACTCTCAAAGAAGAATACCATTTTGTGGGTACTTTCATTAAGTTAATCAGGAGAATTAAAGAAATTATTAGAACTATTAAAATCATTTCAAAATTCAGTGTTTTATTTGGGTTCTTTCTCAGTCTGAGAACATTGTTTGGAACAGTAAGAATAAGCATTATTTGTCTGTAAGTGTGTAGAGTGTTTTCATCTGAAGTGTACCTTATCCATCTTTATGTTGATCTTATGCAGTATGGTTACTCTTAAAATTCACTTCATCATAAATTCATGCTCCTCTTTATTAAATTTAGAGGCTGTTTGATTTTCACCAGAAACTGGCTCAGACTATACAGTATCCTAATTTGGGCCCCCAGAACTTTATGTTTCGGATCCACAATCCCTCAGAAGCAGTTTGCCAGCATGTTCTAAATACAGGTTACAAATGAGTAAATGAAAAAAAAAAAGGATTATGATAATTTATGTTTTACATTTTATGTTGCTTTACATTCCTAAAACTACATTCACACCTACCTTATTTTCTCAAGATACCCACATGAGAGAGGTATTAGAAGCGAGACTCAGACACATTAAGGTGATCTACTCAAGGTCACAAAGCCCAAAACAACAGAACTGCCCACAAGTTATGTTTCTCACATTGTGAAGGGGGTTGGGCTATGTTCCCCAGTGTCAGGGTCAACCATGTGCCAGGGTCAACCACGTGCATTCAGATGGACGTGGAGCCTGTCTGAATGCAGGTTTGGGGCCCAAAATCAAACCTGAATCACTTTCTCTAGTGATTGGGGTTTGGAGCTAGAATCTGTATTTTTCAAGCACCATTGCCCAGCTCACTTTTGTATGTGGTAAAATTGAGAACAGTTAACAGGTCTAGTCAGTCAGCCTTTGGCAAAATCATGAACTTGAGGATGATTTTCTGTGACCCATCCACTTCCTACTCCAAATGTTGTACTTCCCTTTGAGCCATTAATCTTACTCACCAATTTTTTTATCAGACCCCATCTGAGCAGAGGATGTGCAAGAGCTAAAAGTACCACTCCTCCATAGGATTTCTGCCTTGTAACACAGAGACCTTGACCTAAGTTTAAAAGATAAGGAAAAGAAAGAAAGAAGAAAGTCTTTTGGAGAAGCGGAGAAAGCATGTAGGAATAAAGGAGAATGAGGTCCTCCCTGAACCTCCAGCATCACCTTCATGTCACCTATTCCGTTGCCATCTCCAGTCAGTTCTGTGTACAGCACTCACCCACAAGATGCACATTTCCAAACAACAGCAGATTGATAATGTAGGTTTTGGGGGTAGGGTGCCCGTGAGCCTATCTTGAACTTGCTGGTCCCCAGACTTTTCAAGTGGACTTCCCTGGTAGCGCAGATGATAAAGAATCTGCCCGCAATGCAGGAGACTTGGGTTTGATCCCTGAGTTGGGAAGATCCCCTGGAGAAGGGAACAGCTACCCACTGCAGTATTCTTGCCTAGAGACTCCCATGAAATTCTAATTTGACTTTTCAAGTGAAGCTTGACTGTTTGAGCCAAAGATCATGTCAGGCACTGGTACTTTCATAACAAAGCCTGATTCTTCTCTTTCTAGTGGGACCCCCTTAGAGACCCTCTTTGGGACTCTCCAAAGAGAGTCTTTGGAGATGACCCCTGGCTATGCCACGGGTGTGGACGCTTGAGTCATGAGGTCATTGTTGCAGATTCTATAGCTGCCTGTGTTAATCATGAAGACAACACATGCTGTTTCTGTGGGCTGTGATTGCCAAAACCACAGCTGACCATGAGCTGCTCTGCAAACATTAGAGGAGTTCGTCATGAGTGGTTGGAAAATCGTATTCCCCATCGTTACTGACACCTCCACGGAGATATCTTTAGCTTGAGCAGGAATTAAGTTCCTGAGCTCTGAATAGGCTGTTATAGGACATACAGAAGAACATGTAATTGCAAGAAGATCCCCAAAGGCTGCTTGGTATAAAGAGGTATAAAAACAGGCCTTGGTTTCATCACGCTGGTCTTAAATGCTATTGGTACTGAATGACTTCACAGGCCAGAAACATTTGTCAACAGCATTTCTCTATGCAAATGAAAGAACCCCCAAAACCTGGCCAGAACCTCCCTCTTCTTGTAATGAACTTGACACAGATGTACTCATGTCTAATCACCTTTGGAGATTAACCCCCAGTGTATGATTCATTTCTTTGTTTCACTTTCTAGAGATGGGTTTGTTGGAAAAGACATCTGTGACACATGTGAGCCTTGGTCTGTCTTTTACTGACTCTAAATCTTGGGGGAGGTGGGCTAATTCTGCTCAGTCTTAGTTTCATCATCTTTGACAGAAAGAGAATGGAGTGAGTCAGCAGATCCCAAACATGGAAGATACCCCAGATTCCTGGAACCCATCCCGGCCCTTCTGAAACAGAATCACAGAGTCTGGGACCTGGGAATCCACACTCTCCAGGTGTTTGGGGTGCGCTTCAGGCTGGGTGGTCACTGCATCAAGTGATCTTTCAGAACCCTCTGGCTCAGATGGAGTAGGCAACACCTATCCTGTTTATTGGTTTGCCATTTGGGACAGAAGGACATGGTTTGTAGCTTATCACAACCAACATAGGGTTCCAATTAATTGCTTTGTTTCTGCCAAATGCTGTGGTTTATTTGCTAGTAGAAATCTGGTTAAAGATCACAAAACATTTGCCTACAAAGCATGCTGAGCCTGACTCACTCCTATTTTCCTATCGTTTTCATAAAGCATAGTTGTAGTGATGGCCAATACCTAGTGTTGGGGGCCGGGTGTTCTTCTAAGTATTTGAGATACATACAAGTACTTGAGATACTGCAAGTACTCATTTGATCCTCATAACCACTCTATGTTGTTGTTCAGTTGCCTAATCTTATCCAGTGCTTTGCAACCCCACGGACTGCAGCATGCCAGGCCTCCCTGTCTCTGACCATCTCCCGGAGTTTGATTTACTCATGTCACCAGTGCGTCAGTATTTCTCATGATGTGCTCAGCGTGTAAGTTAAACAAACAGGGTGACAACAGACAGCCCTGTTGTACCCCTTTCTCAGTCCTAAACCAATCAGTTGTTCCATGCAGGGTCCTAATTGTTGTTTCTTGACTTGCATACAGGTTTCTCAGGAGGCAGGTAAGATAGTCTGGTATTCCCATCTCTTTAAGAGCTTTCCACAGTTGTTATCATCCACATAGTCAAAGGCTTTAGTGTAGTCGATGGAACAAAGGTAGATGTTTTTCTGGAATTCCCTTGCTTTCTCTGTGATCCAGTGAATGTTGGCAATTTGATCTCTGATTCCTCTGCCTTTTCTAAATGCATCTTAGACATGTGAAAGTTCTTGGTTCACATAGTGCTGAACCCTAGCATGTAAGATTTTGAACATAACCTTACTAGCATGAGAGATGAGTGCAATTGTCTTGATTCTTTAGTACTGCTCCTTGGGAATTGGGATGAAGATTGACCTTTTCCAGTCCTGTGGCCACTGCTGGGTCTTCCCAGATTTGCTGACATATTGAATGTCACACATCTTCTATTGTTTTGAATAGCTCAACTGGAATTCCATTGCATCCACCAGCTTTATTGGAAGCAGTGCTTCCTAAGGCCCACCTGACTTCACACTCCATAAGGTCTGGCTCTGAGTGACTGATCACACCATCATGGTTATCCAATTCATTGAGATCTTTTTTGTACGGTTCTTCTGTGTATTCTTTTCATCTCCTCTTGTTCTCTTCAGTTTCTACTAGGTCTCTACCATTTCTGTCCTTTTTGTGCCCATCTTTGGGAAAAATGTCCCCTTGATATTTCTAATTTTCCTGAAGAGATCTCTAGTCTTTCCTCTTCTGTTGTTTTCCTCTATTTTTAAATTTTTCTTCTTTGTTGAAGAAGGCCCTCTTGTCTCTCCTTGCTATTCTTTGGAACTCTGCATTTAGTTGGGTGTACCCCTCCCTTTCTCCCTTTCTTTTCACTTCTTTCTTCATCTATTTGTAATGCCTCTTCAGATGACTGCTTTGCCTTCTTGCTTTTCTTTTTCTTTGGGCTGGTTTTGTTCATTGCCTTCCGTACAGTATTATGGACCTTCATCCATAGTTCTTCAGGCACACTGTTTACTAGATCTAACCCCTTGAATCTATTTGTCACCTCAACTGTATATTCATATTCCACTCTATAATGTGGGACTTATTATGGTACCTATTTTGTAGATGTGGAAACTGAGACACAGAATATATAACTTCCTCTAGCTAATTAGTAGTGATGCCTGGAGTTGCACATGCCCTGGAAAAGGGAACGGCTACCCACTCCAGTGTTCTGGCCTGGAGAATTTCATGGACTGTATAGTCCATGGGGTCGCAAAGAGTTGGACACGACTGAGCGACTTTCACTTCCACTTGAATGTGCACCTGAGCAGCCTACTCAAGAGTGATACATTGAGCTGCTGTGCTAGTACAGGCTCTCTATGGATAAGAGTTTGTCTCTGGCTTGTCTGCTTTTACTGCGGACTACTGGGCTGGTTGAGTAGAAGGATGCTCGGGTACAACTCAAGACAAGGCAGTGGAGGGGCCATGGGTTTGCCAGGGAAAGATCCATCTGGTAAGTAGAGTTTGAGATGTATCATGGACCTTGGAAAAAGTTGACTCTGAAGTGGAGCCATGGGTGGAACAGATGAGGGCAATACTAGAAGGGACATGGGTGATGGAGGTGAGGAGAAGGATACAGACTGCTGGGGGAGCCAGAGAGAACTACCACCATGAGGATTGCCTCCCTTCTGTCTCAGATGGACAGGGAGCTGGCTAAGGGCAAGGGAACAAAGAAGAAACAGGAGAACCATGGGGCTGCAGGTTGAGAAAACCAAGAGAACACGGATTTTCTCAAATTAAGGAGAGAGAAACCATGTTGGATGGAGCAGTGTCAAACAAATAGAAAACAAGCACTTCATTGGTAACTGTTTAGAAGGGAATTTAGGGTGTTGAAGTACCAAACAGCAAGGAACCATGTTGATGTGCTGTATTTAACTTAATTACTCTACAAAGGAATACCTTCAGAGTTAGTACTTGAAGAAAATCCCACCTGCATCAAGATGACCAGCTCACAGGGCAGTCAGCACATTTTGTTTCAGCATCTGTAGTTAAGCTCACCTTGTTCGTGATAATAACTGTCATTTGGTGAATGCTTACTCCAAGCCACGGAGAAGGCAATGGCACCCCACTCCAGTACTCTTGCCTGGAAAATCCCATGGACGGAGGAGCCTGGTAGGCTGCAGTCCATGGGGTCGCTAAGAGTCGGACACGACTGAGTGACTTCACTTTCACTTTTCACGTTCATGCATTGGAGAAGAAAATGGCAACCCACTCCAGTGTTCTTGCCTGGAGAATCCCAGGGACGGGGGAGCCTGGTGGGCTGCCGTCTACTAGGTCGCACAGAGTCGGACACGACTGAAGTGACTTAGCAGCAGCAGCAGCAGCAGCAGTACACCAAGCCAAGCACTGATCTTAGCAAAAATTTCTACCCATCCCCATTTTACAGGTCAGGAGATTTTATATAACTTGCCCTGCATCTCAGTCAGAAGACTGCAGGGCTGAGACTCCAGCCCAGCCCACACATTCACCCGCAGCGCCACCACCTCCTGCTGCTGCCTTTGCCTTCTGCTGCTCCAGCTGCCTCCTCCTTTCGGGAGCACTGTTGTTCACCTGTGCACAACACAGGTGTGGCCAGACTGGCATGGCCTTCCCCCTCTCACCGGGGTCTTCCCATGCAGAGATGGAGTGAGTGGGTGTAAAGCACCAGGGCAGGGCCCTGTGGCCACTCTCTGACCTGTGGGGTTTCTCCTGATGTGTCACAGAGTGAAGAGGCAATGTATCAGACTCTTCATCTCACCCGTTTCCTCAGCTTAGCATGTCCCCTGCAGCCTCTCCTGTCCTTCCTGAGGACTTTGCAGGGGAAAGGGGGACTAGCATTTATGCCAGTCTTTGTCCTGGCTAATAGAATAATTTTTTTAGACGCCCTAGACTACCCTCAGGAGAAGTTGCAAGACACCATAGTAACTGCCAGATCTAATTCAGAGAGAGAGAGGAAGAGGCAATGCTAGTCACTGGGACCTAGTTCTCCAGAAGACAGGCAGAGCTTTGAGACCAAGACATCAGGAAAGACTGTTTTCAGTTCAGTATTTAATTGCCTGTTTTTGAGTGTGTTGGGAAACTTTTTATTTTTCCCAGTGTTTGAGAGATTTCAGGCAACTTTTTGCAGAGAAAGCCAGAATAAGAATTTATGTTTTTACCAGAGAATTTTGTTGGCCCTGCAAACAAGGAATGGAAAATTTGCTGTTTATGTCATTAAGCATATGTCTTTAGGTCAGGACACATCTATTAAAACCCAGAATTTAAGATAGGAGTGTGCGTCAGACTCAAATTTCCTCATAAAGCAGGTTTTATTTTGCTAGCAGGTAAAATTTCATCTTGGCTTTTCTGTTGTCCTAATCTAAGCACAGGGAGAGGCCTGTATTTTAATAACTGAGAGATTTTGGTGTGCCCTTCGAGGTGATGGTAATAATGATGATGATGACTTCTCTTTATATGCTCTTGGCAGTTGGCAGGGCCTGTCCCCACACATTATTTTGAGTCTCATAACACCCATGTAAGATAGACAGGAGAGAATGCAATCTGCTTTTCATGGTTGAAGGAGGAGAGCTTCAGAGAGGTTAAGCAATTTGTGTAAGGTCACCCAGCTAGTAAACAGACCTCTGTTTACTAGCTGTGAAATAGTGAATATGTTTGTGGTATTTATGACTATCCTGTTATGCGGCTCATATTTCTACATTTTCTACAGAGATCTCTCCAGTTGCTTCACTGGTCTTCCCAGCCTTCACAAATGACTATTGGGTAATCACTCAGAGAGTATGTTTCTAAAGTAATGTTCATATTATGGGTTTCTTTCCATGAATGTAACTTCTTTTCTGATGGCTCTTGAAGATATATATTTCTTTTTCTTTACCATTGGATGAATTCCTTGAGAGTAGGACCTAAGACTTCAGTCCCTTTTGAATTGCCTCAGAGCAACAAATCCTGTGCTTATTTCAGTAAATGTTGACTCATGTAGTGTTGTGGTCCAGTGCAGTCCTCAGAAGTCCCTTGGATAAAAGGGAACTGAAGTGTTTATTAAGTACCTGCCATGTGCTGAATACTTTGCTAGCTGCTGTACAAACTGCATCTCAGTTAACTTTCACACAGACCATCAAGGTAGACATTATTGTCCCTGCTTTGTAGGTGTGACATTCAGAGAGGTTGGGAGACTTACCTGAGGTCCCCCAAGTAAGTCTAATAGGTGGCAGCTTAGGGTTTGAACCCAGATTCTTCTGGGTCCAACATATTTGTACCTTTCCTCTATATATCTTTAAAAACAGCGTGTACATGTACACACAGCTATATTTGAAATGGGTAACCAACAAAAATGTATCATATAGCACATGGAACTCAATTCAATGTTATATACCAGCCTGGATGAGAGGAGGGTTTGGGGCAGAATGGATTCATGTAATATGTATGGGTGAGTCCCTTCACTGTTCACCTGAAATAGTCACAACATTATTAATTGGCTATACCCCACTACAAAATGTTTTTAGTATACAAAATGTTAAAGTATAAATAAATAAAAATAAAATTTAAGAAAATAAAAACAAAGGCTAAAAATATTTGCTAAGAATTTCTTGTGACACTTGAGCCTTCCACCTCTCTCTGTGTTAGTGAATCTGACTTCAGCCTAAGCCCCAAGCCATCAATCATACTTCTCTTTCTTCCTGGGTCCACCCCACCTCTCACCTTTGCCTGATCCTCCCCAGGTTACAACCCTCTGATTTTGTTTAGCTCAAATTGATCTCAGTTGAATGTAACAGGTGATATTGACTTGCTTTATACCTCCATTTTTTGTTTGTCTCTTTTCATAGAAAGTCCCGTATCTTTCCAAACATAATTGTTATCGTAGTACTTGCCTTTGGAGAAGGCAATGGCACCCCACTCCGGTACTCTTTTTTTTTTTTTTTTTTTTGCCTGGAAAATCCCATGGACGGAGGAGCCTGGTAGGCTGCAGTCCATGGGGTCATTAGGAGTCGGACACAACTGAGTGACTTCACTTTCACTTTTCACTTTGATGCATTGGAGAAGGAAATGGCAACCCACTCCAGTGTTCTTGCCTGGAGAATCCCAGGGACGGGAGAGTCTGGTGGGCTGCCGTCCGTGGGGTCGCACAGAGTCGGACACGACTGAAGCAACTTCGCAGCAGCAGCAGCAGTCCTTGCCTTGAGCTCCCTCCACTTTGTAAGCTGTAGGGGACTAGAACTCCTCCTACTTTCCATTGCAGCATCTGGAGCAGTGTCTCTTGCACGGAGCAAGAGTACACTAAATGCTGGGCAAATTAAATTGAATCAAAAGCAGCTGAGTGATTCCTAGAAAAGAATTGATGCCATCCCCGCTGCTTATATCTACCGTCATCAGGGAGGCTGAGAAGTGGTGGGGATGCTGCACAAAGCTATTGTCTGTGGCTGTGTGCTTGTCAGAGACTGAGCTCTGTTCCATTTTTCTGAACCTGTACTAAAATGACTAGTCCAAGGATGACAAATATGGAGCATCCATGCTGCCATTCCACCTCCCACACAGCATTCCAGCAAGTATTACCAAGCAATTAAAGTTGACATTTAAGAAAATGTAGTTGCTGCTTCTGTTTTCATCTACCTAGGGGAGTGTGTGTATGTGTGTGTCTTTGTGTGTGTGTGTGTGTCTGAATTTTATAGTAAAACACTGAGAGGCTGGAACTTTAACATGGCCTATTTTAAGTATGTCAGTAAACACTCAGATTTGATCTTCTCATTGGCAAGAAAGCAGGATTTAAAAGGAAATATTTGCTGTTGCTTTTTAGTCACTAACCCATGTCTGACTCTTTTGTGACCCATGGATGTAGCCTGCCAGGCTTCTCTGTCCATGGGATTTCCCAGGCAAGAATACTGGAGTGGGTTGCTATTTCCTTCTCCAAAAGAAAGTATAATTTCATAATACTGTGAATGTACTTAATGCTACTGAATTCTAAACCCCCCAAATGGTTAAAATGATAGATTGTATATTGTGTCTATTTTACCACAGTTGAAAAAAAAAAAAGAGGTACAAGTTCCAGATATTTGGTGTTGACAGTTGCATGTCTGAGCTCCAGGGGTGAATACAGTTTAGGGGGGTGTAGGGAGTATAATCCCTATTTCTTCTCGATCAGACTTCCAATTCTCAACAGTTTTCTAAGCCTACAGCAGATCTGCATCATGATCTGGGGTACATTCATTATTAAACCGTATTTCTGGCTCTTAAAATGGGGTTGTGTGTATAGAGAATAGATAATAAATATTTGTTGGTGATAATGACCACATGTAGGTGGAATACATACATACCCACTAGACTGGATTCTGTCACTGGTTATCCAGTATGAATACAATTGCTCAGTCAGTTTCCGCACTGTGCTGTCTTGGTACTGTGTAAGTCTTCTCCATCTGGCTTTAGGTTCTCTACAGATGGGAAATAACCACTGGAAGATGAACCCTCTAAGACCTGAATTGTCATTACTGTTATTTAATATCATTTCTCTTTCCCACTCTCCAGGATAGTGCTCAGAAGGAAATAAGTGTGAGCGTTTAAAAAAATGTTGAATGAAGGAATTGAATTGACATCTGGTTTATTTTATGTTCATTTCAATGCCTAGCATAGTCTGTCACACACACAGCACTTTACTTGTGTTATAGGTTAAACTGCTGTTTTAAATGGAAAGCCGATCCCATACCACAGTGGGTATCACCTACTAGCACATGAGAAAGGCTAACGAAATATTAGTGGTTGTTATTAGATTATGTCTGAGTGAGTGAGGGAGTGAAGTCACTCAGTCATGTCCGACTCTTTGCGACCCCATGGAATGTAGCCTACCAGGCTCCTCTGTCCATGGGATTTTCCAGGCAAGAGTACTGGAGTGGATTGCCATTTCCTTCTCCAGGGGATCTTCCTGACCCAGGGATCGAACCCGGGTCTCCTGCATTGTAGACAGACGCTTTACCATCTGAGCCACCAGGGAAGTCCCTAGATTATGTCTAGAAAATATTAAAGCTAACAAAGTGGCACAGGATGGAAAAAAGTCATCTCTTTAGAGGAGGAACATAGGATGATGGAAACATCACATAATTAGGAATCACAGTTGGTATACTTGATGGGAGTATGACCAAAACCTAGGTTCTCAGCATGGTGGTGGTGGTTTAGTTGCTAAGTTGTGTCTGACTCTTGCTACCCAATGGACTAGCTTCTCAGCATGGATACTCTTTAATTCTGTTTGCTTGAAGTAATTGCAGGCAATTACTACTGGGTCTATATCACTGCTTTTAAGGAGGAGAAAATCAAAGAGGTCCTCTTGAAGATAATGGTATTTAAACTTTACTTTGTGACCTCCCTTCCCTGTGTATATTGAAGTAGTATGTTGGAAACACTGTCTCTATGAGGGCCAGTGCCTTAAAGAAGACTTGTAGCATGTAATGGTCTGTCTTCCCTTCCCAAAGTGTCACTATTCTTTACCTGTAAGGTTTTTTTTTAGCCTTTTCGATATTTCGAAGTTAACTGTGAGTATTGTTTATAATTCCACTCTGTGATCCACCTACCCTCCTCCACTTCCTTTTGAATAATTGGATGATGGTATAGAGTTTTTATAAAACTCCTTTCAGTTAAAAAATAAAAGAGGAAATAGGATGGATTAAGATGTCCCTGATCTTGTGTGTGGGTGCGTTAATTCATCACTGTAGCAGTTTCCACCTTGGTAAAAACATTTCTATTTTTTACTACTGAGTTTGCAGCCAACAGTTTTCATCATTATAATTAAACAGATTTTGTGATTTCTTTTCCAAATAGGATGCTAAGTGTTCTTCAGGGACTGCCACTGCATATAAAAAGGGTGAATTGCAGGGTAGTTTACAGTATGATGTACTTCCAATTAAGCGATGATCTCCTGTGGTCAGAGGAATCTGAAAATAGACGTGGCTTGTTTCTACCCTGTGCTACCTTGATAGCGCTTTCAGGCATAATCTAATGATAAGCACTGATATTTGTTTAGCTGTTATTATGTTGGGCTTCCCTGGTGGCTCAGACAATAAAGAATCTGCCTGCAATGTAGGAGACTTGGGTTCAATCCCTGGGTTGGGAAGATCCCCTGGAGGAGGGAACGGCTACTCACTGCAGTATTCTGGCCTGGAGAATTCCATGGACTGCATAGTCCATGGGGTCACAAAGAGTCAGACACGACTGAGCAACTTTCACTTTTCTTATGTTACATGCAAGGCTTCTTGCAGGACTTATGTTACATGCATGGCTTTATATTATAATGTTACATGCATGACTTCAGAAAGAGCTTACAAAAGAGCCACTTAGTAATATCTCCATTTTACAGATAGAGAAATTAAGGATTAACCAACTTAAAATATTCATTCAAGGTCAGTCAGTAAGAGACAGCACCGAAATTCTAACCCACTCAGTCTGAATCTGGAGGCACAGGTCTCATCACTGGTTAGTTTCCATGCTCCATTGGTTGGCACAACCTGACCAGTTTTGGTCCCATTAATGCTTTATTTAATAAATCAAAAGTTAACGCAGAATACTTTGGGGAAACATAAGAAAAATATGTGCTTTTATTAGAGATGAGTACTACAGTGTATTATTTAAAGTACACACGATAAAGCTTAGCTTTGAAGGTCAGAGGAAGCTTGAAGTAAAAACTACAAATGTGCCCATTCGCTGGTTCCAGAGGTAAGTGTGGCTGCTGCTGCTGCTTTTCTTTTTTCACTCCAAGGGAGGTGATCACTGAGTCAACTAAAGGCAGAACTCCTCATTTTTGAAGCAAATTAACTTCTGGTTGAGACTGTGAGGGCTTCTTTTAAAGAGCTTCTACTGTGTTTCTTAGAAATAATTGTGGCAGTATCATTTTATTTTTAATCTATTCATTTACCATCATCCACATTTTTTACTTCTTGCTTTCTTGCCCCATTATTGCCACGAATCATTTCTTTTCTTAAAGATTTTTTTAAATATGAGCTATTTTAAAAGTTTTTTTTTTTTTAATTGAATTTGTTACAGTATTGCTTCTGTGTTATGTTTCAGGTTTTTGACCCCAAAGCATGTGGGACCTTAGCTTCCTGACCAGGGATCAAACCCACACCCTCTGTGTTGGAAGGTGAAGTCAACCCCTGGACCACCAGAGACGTTCCCATGTGTCACTTCTTTTAGGAAGCAACGTGGCCTGAAAATAGAGAAAGGACTGTAATTGGACAGACTTGGATTCAAAACCAACTTCCCACTCACTTGCTGTGTGAACCTTATTTAAGTTCTATGATAAAGCCTAACGGGTAGAGTTCTTATGACGTTTATATTAAGTGAAGGATAGTGAGTGCCTATTACAGGGCCTGCTGGCCTGTAGTGGGTACTGATTCAGCACACGTTAGCTCCTGCGTCTCTCCCTCTTCTCTCCCTGCTCCTTTACACCACCGTTTGCCCGTGCTGGGCTTTGTTAATCAAAAGCAATTATCTGCTAATGGATAGAGGGCAAGGAGCTCTCTTTGCTGCCCTAATACTCTAGAGGAAGACCAATCCATTTGCTTGCACACCAGTGCTTTTTATCAAGGTGTAGCTATAAACTCTGGTATGTATATGTGTGAATTCTTCTGTGTATATTTACAGTTGCGAAGTCTGTTGGCAGGATCCTTTCCCTGTATTCTTCTTTCAGATTCCAGGAGACTGAGGACCATGGGTATTTCCTATGGTTATATGAGTTCTTTTCAAGAATTTTCCATTCATTCACTCAGTCATTCATTGAATAAGTATATATTGAGTGCTAGCTATGTACGAGGGTATTCTTTTTAATTTTTAAAAAATTGAATTATAGTTGATTCACAATGTTAATTTCTGCTGTACAGCCATGCGATTCACTTGTACATATCTAAACACTCTTTTTCAAAATATTATTTTCCATCATGGTTTATCACAAGATACTGAATATAGTTCCCTCTGCTTTACAGTAGGACCTTATTTGTTGCATCTGATAACCCCAGACTCCAACTTCATCTCTCCCTCAACCCCCTCCTTTGCAATCACAGTTCTGTTCTCTATGTCTGTGAGTCGGTTTCTGTTCCAAAGATAGGTTCATTTGTGTTATATTTTAGATTCCACATGTCAGTGATATCATATGGTATTTATTTTTCTCTTTCTGACTTCACTTAGTATGATAATCTCTAGTTGTATCCATGTTGCTGCAAATGGCATTATTTCATTCTTTTTATGGCTGAGGAGTATTCCACTGTATATCGTACCACATATTTATCCATTCCTCTGTCCATGGGCTTTTAGGTTATTTCCATGTCTTGGCTGTTCTGAATAGTGCTGCTGTGAACATCGTGGGCATATGTCCTTCTGAATTATTGTTTTGCCTGGATATATGCCCAGGAGTGCAGCTGCTGGGTCATATGGCAACTCTGTTTTTAGCTTTTTAAGGAGCCTCCATACTGTTTTCCACAGTGTCTGTACCAAGTCACAGACCCACCAACAGTGCAGGAGAGTCCTATTTTTTTCACATCCTTTCTAGCATTTGTAACTTGTAGACCTTTTTAATGATGGTCACTCTGACTTGTGTGAAGGGACACCCCATTGTTGTTTTGATTTGCATTTCTCTAATAGTTTGTGCTAGGCATTCTACTAAGTGCTAGAACACCACAGTCAATAAAGCAGACCTAAATCCCTGACCTCGTGGAGCTTACGAGGGTAATGGAATTCGTTTTGATGATAATTTAAAACAGATTTAATGGCAGCATGTCCCAGACTCAGTGGATAACCACCTTGAAACTAAATGCTGCTGCAAGATCTCCATTCACAGTGACGTATGGTCCTAATGCTCTGGCATCAAGTGGTTTTTCTTTAATAGGGGCTCAAGGGGCAGAGGTGAATATGATCACAAATGATGCCTTCCAACTAAGGCAAGGCCAGATGACAATATGAGGCAGGGTTTGTGACAATGGAGGCAGCACATGGAGCCTGAACAGGAGAAAGTGGTTGGCGCCTTGACTTATTACATCATATACAATAGAAAAAGAGGTCAGACTTGAGAGAACCAGGCCGCAGTGTGGAAATCTAATTGCAACAGTGTTTTACATATCAGATTAGTTAACGTGATTCATTTGGATTTTATTGGCCTTGTGGGTTTGTTTGTATTATCAGTTACAAATTTGTTCTTATTTTATAGCTATACTAGAACTTAAAACATAAGGAATTTACAGCTTTATAATTTTTTTAGTTAGCCCAAGGATGGGGGTTGCTGAGATAATTTTTTGTTGTAAAGGAGGCCAGTACCATTATTTAAGTGTAGAAATGTTCCAGAGGAAGTGTCTCTACAGGTAAAAGTCTTTGGAAATATGGACAGTTTAGCAAGAACTAGTTATATCCTTGCTTTCACAGAAAAATAAGAAAAGGGCTATGTGGAAAGGTTGTACCTATTGTTTGTACCTCTATTGTTTTTATGTTAGTCATGACTGAGTTGTCATGATTATAAGTATTTCTCATTAATTCTTTAAGAAAAGAAAAAATTTACACCAACTTCTTTCGTTCTTGCCGTGCCTGTCCACTTATCCACATGTGTACATGTGTTTGTACTCACATGAATACATACTCACATGAATTAACTCATCACTACAAGACTTGTTTTCAAAGTATTGGTTGGTATTCAGGATGACTTGAGCCTGTCCAAGAAGCCTTAAAGAGCAATCATGAGATTATATATTCATAGTAATTAGCATTTTCTGCTGTGTAATATAGAGTATCTGATCTCCCCTTCCAGGTTCTAGGCTCCAGGGTAGGACTGGGAGGCAGTTCTGCTATGATTTGGTGTGATGCCCATACACAGAGTGACGTGTCCCCCCATTTGTCTGCCACTGTCCAGACTTATGTCTGCTATCTCAGCTTATTAAAGGTGTCCACTTTCACTCTCAGAAGTATCTTATTTGGATAATAAATTGCAAGGTATTCAAGTGACACAAGACACTTTGGCTCTATGGTCTTACTAGATCCAAATAAAGAAACTGCTTCACAGACTCAGTTTAATCACTAATTCTCTTTCTTCACTTACTCGTAAATATAGATCTACATTTGAGTTTTCACAATTGGGAAATGTTTATGAAGAAAGATATGGCGATATACATGTACTGGTTTATAGCAAATTTCCTAGGGATAACAGCAAGTTTTTCATAGAAATGGTGGGGATTGTTAAGTTTGGAACAGTGATTGTCTGAGCTTCAGCAAAACTTTGTGAAATGTGAACTGATCAGGACTTTTCACATCCAGGAAGTCAAATCCTGCAAATCCTGTTATACTGAACTTCTAGGACCTAAATACACTCCTCAAAAATTAAAAGTGAAATTGTTTCATTGTGTCTTGCCTTTAAAAAAGCATCTCATTGCCTGGGTCGGGCTGAGAAATTAAGGTTGGAATCTGCTATTTTGGATGATAACCTTACCTTTGTCAGAAGGTTTTACCATCTTAAGCCAGTTTGGGGGTTCAGTTGGTGGTTTGTGGTGTAGAGCACATGGACACGAGATGAGGAAAGACCTCTGGGTGTTCTGGAGCCAACTGTCCAATCTGACCATGGTTCAGAATGTACTTCACCTCCTGCTTCTTGCTCTTGAGCTGTTTAGTTTGATTCTTGCAACCCTCTCAGAGGACCAGGATGAAGAAAGAAGGGGAAATTTCTACACATCAGTTTTCTCAAAAAGGGCATTGATACAAAAAAATGTTTGAATCGGTTTTGCGTATTTTCATGGTATGCATGCGTGTATATGTATGTTTGGGTTCTCTTTTTTATCAGACTGAGAATATACTATTTTCTTGCCTGTATTTCCTTCTCACTAATATATGTTGCTTTTAATTTGGTGAAATGCATGTAGTCACTAAAAGCAAAGCTCCATTTAGAGGAAACTTGTGGCTTGTTTTATTCACCAGTCTGTCCCCTTGTGCCTAAAACAGCACCGAGTATTGAGAAAGTGCTCAAAAATAGTAACAAATGACCAACACAATACTGTAAAGCAACTATCCTTCAATTAAAAATAAATAAAATTTCACAAATAGTAATGAATGAATAAATGAATCATAGAAATTAGATGAACTTGCATCAGGGGCTGAGGTAGGGAGACAGAAATGAGAATGATTGCAATGAATATATGGATTTTTGGAGGGTGATGAAAAATTGTTGGAATTAGATAGTGGTGATGGTACACAACCTTGTGAATGTACTAAAAACCACTGAATTGTGCATTTTTAAGAGATTTAGTCTATGGAATGCTAACTATATTTCAGGGCTTCCCTGGTGGCTCAGTGGTGAAGAATCTACCTGCCAATGCAGGAGATGCAGATTTGATCCCTGGGCTGGGAAGATCCCCTGGAGAAGGAAATGGCAACCCACTCCAGTATTCTTGTATGGGAAAGCCCATGGATGGAGGAACCTGGTGGGCTACAGTCAATGGGGTCACAAAAGAGTTGGACACGTCTTAGTGACTAAACAACAGCAATTATATCTCGGTTTTTTTAATTGCAAAGAAAAGAGTGAATGAATGTATGAATTGCATGCTTTACTAATAGTTGGTGCTTAGTAAATGTATGTTTTGGATGAATGAATGGCTGCTTTTCTCTACCAACATAGGCTATGTAAATGTTTCTCTCTAAGCAAGTTTGTGTCACATGTCACGTGGCTTGGGAGTTATCTGGCTAAACACATTTGGGTTTAGGGCTTACTGTGGTGCCTGAGCATCATCTGGGATTAGAGGGAGTTTGGAAAACGTAGGAGAGTCTCTATGGGAAAGTAGTTTTGTTTGTGAGTCCAAGATAAGAGACTTGCCTGTCTGCAGAGACTGTTTGATTCTAGCACTACCAAACAGCACTGCAGTGTGATGCTTTCTGAATATTTTTTAATATTGGAGGAGAGAGACTTCTGTCAGAGGCAGTTTCAGTTCAAATCTTCCCAACTCTTTTATTCTGTGCTCTTGTTAAGTCAGTTTAAAGTCCCTATGAATCTGTTGCTCTTCAGAGAGCAAAATCTGTCAAAACAGATTAATGTCATCACCCAAAACATTTGACTATACGGTGACAACTAACCTGGAAGGATTTATCAGAATTCATGTAATTTAGCCACTTACTAATTGCCAACAGGTAGTTATATAGTCATCAAGTCAGCAGATGCAGTTTGTAGAGATGAGAATGGTTTTATATCTTCTTTAGCACAACATCATGTAGAATTCTTTAAAAAAAAAACAAAAACACTTTCCTATATTTCAGCTGATTTTCTTGTATTATCTTTTCTCTGAGATACTAGATATGAAATTAGTTAAGAGAGTGTTTACTGCTATAAGAATATTAAATAGTATCATTTTTATTCTGTCTAAAGAGCAATGTTCAGAGAAACTGACCTGCTGATCAAAACAGGAGTTTAAGACTCTTTGGGTTTGGAATATATTAACATTTTGTGTTTGAAAATTTTTATGCGAGGTGAATATTCTGTCTCATTCATATTAAAACAATGAGCTTAATAGCTTGCATCTCTTCCATTATTAAAATATCTGACTCTGCTATACATGTTGTTATGTTACCAATTTTTCTTTTCTCTTTTTATGCTCTGAAATTATACTAAGGATACCTGTACACTATAAGCTTTACTCCTACTGCTACTATTACTCTTCCTAAACATTTATCATTTTTTACCATGTCTAGGAAGGGTGATCTGCCCTTTATTTATACTATCTCATTCAATCCTCACAACAACACTCTTGAGATGGAAGATGAATTGATATCCCTATTTTTTTTTCATTTATTAAAAAATTGTTTTCTGTTTAGGTTCTGTACTTTGTTATATTTACTTCTAGTTATCATTTTTATGGCTGTTTTATGACTATTTACTTATTTGGCTGCACTGTTTGACCCTTGGCAGTGAGAGCATGAAATGCTAACCACTGTAGTCCACTCCAAGGAATTCCTGACACCCCTGTTTTGAAGTCATGCATAGCTGTTACGTGGTAGAACTGGGACTGCTTTCTCATGAGGGGCTTTCACTTACATCTTCTTGAACTCCTAAAGAACCCTGCCACTGCCATGTCACAGAGGAGGAAGTGACGCTCAGGGTCATGTGGTTAGTAAGAGAGAAGCAGACTTAAACTGAGGCCTTCCAGCCCTGAAACCAGGTGCCTTCTGTATAGAATCACCTTAAGCATGGTCAGTGGAAGCTGTATGTAACCACAGCCTGCCCTCTTCATATCCTTCTCTGAGCTTCTGTGAGGCTTCAGTGGGGGGTTGACAGAGGTCCTGGTCTGTGTGATAGCCGCAGTGGTGCAATATTCTCTTCCCCTGGTCCCTACCAGAAAGTCAGCAGGGGAGCACTCCATTCCTGCTACTCCCCTGACAAACCAGAAGGTCAATGTGGGGAGCTTCCATCTTGTTTCCTGGGGGACATGAGGCTGTAATCTGATGCGATGTTTGCAGAAATATAGAGTGAAACTTTGACTTGTATTGGGTCAGTCTTATGAAAAAGCTTCTGAAGCCCCAGAAAAGGAACATATTGGCCTTCTGACTGTGCTCACCCTTCTAGTGACCCTGCTGGTTTTCAACACTTTGGAGGTCATAGACCCTTTAAAGCAGTAAGTCTCACACTTCAGCATGCTTCACAATCCTCTAGAGGTTTAAGAAAATAGAGACCTAGGTGAATCTTGCTCCTAGTTCTTAGAAGAATCTGGTCATCTTGAAGGTCCCAAAGCTGAGCTGAGTCTTGGGCCCCCAACTTCATCCATCCATTTATGAATTCGGCAGACACTTATTCAGCACACACTAAGTGCCAGGCCCTGTTCGAGGTCCAGGGGCCTGGAGGGGAGCTGGATTCCCTATACTTCCTTAGGCCCCTCTCTACCCACAAAGCTTCCACTGAGGCCTGGGACACTCAGAGAGGGAGAAACGCGCATCAGGCAGATTTACTAGGTGCTGGAGCGCATGACTTTAAATGTCATTCGGAACTTTTAACCATGATGGGAATCTTTCCATAGTGTATCTGTCCTCACACGTTTTAAGCAGAATGTGTCAAACATAATTTAACCTTCCTTCTATAACCAGGTCTGTGTTTCACTGTACAGTAATTATTGGTTTGTTCCCCCACTAAGTGGCTATGAGCTGCTGCATTTAACTTAGCAGTCACTGCAGTTTCAGCTCTCACTTTTAAAGGTGTCTTCATAGCCCCTTCTAATTTGCTAGCTCTAGGAAGACCTGAAGAGAAAATCAGATATTTCAAACTTGAACCATCTAACTGAAAATAGATTGTGACAGAAGAGAGATTTTTTATCTTCAATCTCTCTTTCTACTTTAGATGTATAGAATTCCCAGTATTTAGTTGGACATGGGATTACTAAGGGCTTCCTAAGTGGCTCAGTGGGTAAAGAATCCTCCAGCAATGCAGGAGACACAGGCAGACACGAGTTCAGTCCCTGGGTTGGGAAGATCCCTTGGAGGAGGGTATGGCAACCCACTCCAATATTCTTGCCTGGAGAATCCCATGGACAGAGGACCTGGGGACCACAGTTCATAGGGTTGCACAGAGTTGGACACAGCTGAAGCGACTGAGCATGCATGCACGTGGCTACTAAAATAGGGCGGGCCACGTTTCCTAGCCTCACTCATGCAGCCGACATGATAGTGCTAGCCAACAAGATGGAGACCGAGTGCATCTTCTGTAGAGCGTTCTTAACCAAAGGCATGTAACCTTCAAACATGCTTAGTACGTGGATGTGATGGCTGAACTCCAGCTTGAGCCATGACGATCAGGAAAACCCATTTGGGAAGTGGCACACAGTCCCACATACTGGTGCTCTTGTGCCAGCCATAATCTGGATTTTTATGTGAAAGAAATAAACTTAGACCTTGTTCCTTCACTATTATTTGCACCTCAGCTACTTGTAGCTAAACCTCATTATAACTAATAGATACATTTGATGAAAAAATTTAGATGTCTGGAAAATAAAAAGTTCTGCATCAATAGTTTAAAAAATGCAGCAGAACCCCAACATGTAAATAGATAAAAAGGAAGCAGTTCTGATTGAGTGGAAGTATCCAGAGTCCCCCTAGCTCTGCTTTCCTTCCTCTCTGCTGGGACTCTGAGGCAATTTCAATGACGAACTGCTGCAACAGGACGTAGTTTAAAAATGGCATGTGTGACCTTCGGATCTCTTCCCAAGCTTAGAGGTAAACAGAGCCATCCCTCAGACCACTCTAACTGTTGAGCTCACCTTAGGCTAGCTCCTTAGGTATCCAGTGTTTATCTGGTTTTTTAAATTAGAGTTTAGTTGCTTTATAATGTTGTGTTAGTTTCTGCTGTACAGCAAATTGAATCATCCTCATGTATACATATGTCCTTTCTTTGTCACTGCAGAACATTGAGTAGTTACCTATGCTATATAGTAGGTTGATGGAAATGTAAATTGATACAGCCCTCTGGAGAACAATAGGAAAATTTCTTAAAAAACTGAAAATAGAGCTGCCATATGACCAAGCAATCCCACTCTTAGGCACAAACCCAAAGAAAACCATAATTACAAAATATACATGCACCCCAATGTTCTTTGCAGCACTGTTTACAATAGCCAAGACATGGAAGCAACCTAAATGCCCATCAACAGAGGAATGGCTAAGTGATACATATGTGCAGTTGAATATTGATCAGCCATTAGAAAAAACCAAACTGTAACCTTTGCAGAGATGTGGATGAAACTATCATACAGAAAGAAGTAAGTCAGAAAGGCATCCGTTATTATCATCATGTACCACCAGCCCAGTGCATCTGGAGTGTCTAACTTCAGTGTGGATATGGCTAGATTTAGCCATAAACTGGTGAACTTTTACCAATTTAGCCATCTGTAAATAATCTAGGAACCTATGAATAAACAAAACTATGCTTGATATTAAAAGGAAATTGTTATCATCCAGCCCATATCCTTTATTGCATGGAAAATATGGGGCTACCTTCAGACTGCCACCAGTGGACATAAAATGGCATTTGAGTTAGAGGTCCCCTTACATATTTCCTGAAAGAGTGACACAGCTCCAAGCACCGGAGAACAGGTTGGACTAGGTAATACCAGAGGTTTTTGCCATTCTAACAAAATATGATTCTATTAGTAAGCAGGAAGGCAGAAGCTGGGAACTAAGTGGATTTTCTTTAGTACGTAAGTACACCTGCCAATGCAGGAGACCATGGGTTCAATCCTTGGTCGGGAAGGATTCCACATGCTGCTGCTGCTGCTAAGTCGCTTCAGTCGTGTCCGACTCTGTGCGACCCCACAGGCGGCAGCCCACTAGGCTCCTCTGTCCCTGGGATTCTCCAGGCTAGAACACGAGTGGGTTGCCATTTCCTTCTCCAATGCATGAAAGTGAAAAGTGAAAGTGAAGTCGCTCAGTTGTGCCCAACTCTTAGCGACCCCGTAGACTACAGCCTACCAGGCTCCTCCGTCCATGGGATTTTCCAGGCAAGAGTACTGGAGTGGGGTGCCATTGCCTTCTCCGAGGAGCAGCTAAACCTGTGAGCCGCAACTACTGAGCTTGCGTGCTGCAGCTGTTGAAGCTCATGTGCCTAGAGTTCATGCTTCCTCATAAGTACAGATTTACATGGAAATCGAACTAGGAGAGAAAAGAAAGGGGATTTGAAATATTAAATATTTAGTTATTTAAGTACTTATTGAAAATATGTAATGTTTGGGAACGCACATACACCCATGGTGGATTCATGTCAATGTATGGCAAAACCAATACAGAATTGTAAAGTAAAATAAAAAATAAATAAAAATATTAAAAAATATGTTTAAAAAATTAAATATTAGATAAGTACTTCTTTGACTTACTTCTCCGGGCATATCTGATCTCTGGGTCAGGAAGATCCCCTGGAGAAGGTAATGGCTACACACTCCAGTATTCTTGCCTGGAGAATTCCATGGACAGAGGAGCCTGATGGGCTACAGTCCATGGGGTTGCAAAGAATTGAAGAGGACTGAGCAATTAATACTTTAGTATTAGACCTCAGGCCAAAAGGCAACATTGCAGACATTACCTGGATCCTCAGTGGCAGCTTTTGTACAAGGATTATTTGAGGTTCAGTTTTTCACCTCATTGTCCAGACCGTCACCTCAAGGGTGACCTCTAACAATACGTGGTTTTAGGACCTAGATTGTATCATTAATAATGTTTATAGTAGTTGTTATGAGTTGAGTACTTATTCTGTGCCGGGCTTTATGTTAAGTATATCATACCACATTTCCCATTTAATTCTTACAGTTAAATTGTAGTTGTTAATATCCCTTTTGACAGATGAGAAAAGGTAACTTGTTTAACTAATAAGAACAGAGTGTAATTCTGGCCTCTTGTCAGCCTCTGAAGCAGTGTTCTCCTTCCCCACCAGAAAGTATTTTATGATTGTTTTGAATAATTTCTGTTCATTAGAAAAGAAAAGAGATAAAAAATGTTCGGTTGGAAAGCATTTCAGATCTCTTTGGGGACTTCCCTGGTGATCCAGCGGTTAAGAATCCACCTGCCAATGCAGGAGACCATGGATTCAATCCCTGGTCGGGGAGGATTCCACATGCTGAGGGGCAACTAAACCTGTGAGCTGCAACTACTGAGCCTGCATGCTGCAACTGTTGAAGCTCATGTGCCTATAGTACATGCTGCTGAACAAGGGAAGCCACCACAAAGAGAAGCCCTTTGTTGTTTAGTCGCCCAGTCCTGCCCAACTCTTTGTGACCTTATGGACTGCAGCACCCAGGGGCCCCCTGTCCCTCTCCATCTCCCAGATTTTACCCAAGTTCACATCCATTGAATTGGTGATGCCATCCAACCATCTCATTCTCTGTTGCCCTCTTCTCCTTCTGCCTTCAATCTTTCCTGGCATCAGGGTCTTTTCCAGTGAGTCAGCTCTTCGCATCAGGTGACCAAAGTGTTGAAGCTTCAGCTTCAGCATCAGTCCTTCCAATGAATATTCATGCTTGATTTCCTTTAGGATTGACTGGTTTGATCTTCTTGCAGTCTAAAGGACTCTCCAGAGACTTCTCTTGAGAAGGCTGTACACCACAACGAATCAGTGTTTTAAAGAACACTCCCTACCCACCCCAGGTGATTTTAGGCACCTTAAAATTTGACAATCACTACTGTTGTCTATTGCTGCAGTCATGACACAGCACAGCTAATTCCAAAGGCTGTTTACAAGCGGAAGTGATGGGTAGAACCAGCAGGAAGAAGAGCCAGAGCCTGTGACCCAGCTCAGGGGAATGATAAACCAAGAGGAGGAGAGACTTCTTCTAAATAAATAAAGAACATTATGGTATCTAACAGCAAAAGAAACAACACCTCTATTTTGCACAGATACAATTAAAACAGAGTCAGCCCAACTTGGAAACTACAGAGAGTTAGATAAGAGTTGGGTAATCAAGGGCATGAAAGTCATTTAAGGGAATTCATTTAAAAGAGCTTCACTAAACAAAATTTCTTTTCCTAAGTAGTGAATTCTTCAGGGATGAAAAGAGCTGATGAAACAAAAAGTTTCCCTTTTTCAACAGTAGATTTTTATTTTATTTACTAAATATCTTTTTTTTTTTTAAGTCCTAACCCTCTTTTCTACTTTGGCTTTCAAGGGGCCAATAGGAGTGTGAAAGAATTGACCTCATTTGAAATTTCCTTTCAGCAAATGGTCAAACCTTTGTTTTCTGCTCCATTGTTTTCTAAACTGGTGCATAAAAATAATGCTTCTGCTTCAGGCGTGTGTTTGCTATGTTATCCTCCCGTAATAACCTGAAACGCATATTATATCTATTCTTTGATTACACATGAAACTCTGCTCCTCCCTCTCTTTGGGTCTCCTTTGTGTGTTTTCTCTTCTCTCACTAATGATTGATAATCCCTTGAATTTTTTTTTTTTTTTTGATGGTAATTGGTCTGAGCAAGTGAGATACCACCCACTGCATTTTTCCTACCAAAGCAATCCTATACCATATATACATGATAGCGTGGTTGCTGATTTTAAAACCAGCTCTAGAAGAAGAAATATCATGCTTCCCAGAGATTATAAATGACTAGACAAAGATAAGTGCAGGTAAAACTATAGTTTGCCATTTGACTTCAATGGATAAATTTTTTAAAATGCAATAGAAATGGAGACTCTTGGCTTTGTATTTTAAATGCATTATCTCAAGAAAATACTTTCTTGTGTGAGATAGACACTGCAATGCCAACAGTTAGGGTCTTATAACAGTATTTGAATGACTAGTAAATTTCTTATATGGCTTTTTATAACCCTTCTTCATTGCAGAAGCCTTTATCATTTTACTTCATTCAATATGGTAAACTGACCTACCGTTCCTATGTATGTAGAAGACTTCAGGCCCTGTTCATGGACTGTAGTCATATTTGCAGTTCAATTTCAGGACAATGTTAGTCTTGACAAATGAAGAAAAGCTTATATGAGAAACCGTGTTCTTTACCACAAAAATGATACATGCTTTGTGGATCCATAAGAATGAAGCTATCATGAAATATTGTGACTATAGGATGTGGAAGAACTTTAGTTTTTTGTTCAGCAGTCTAAGAGGGGTAATTTGGGTAAGTGGCTTTGTAATTATTGAAAATGATAAATGTATCTACAGAAAAGGAGACCAAGCAAAAAGATGTAACTTAGTCAGAACACAGAATGTGAAATTTCTATCAGCAGTGGAAATTAAGGTGAAGACTGGTCATTATCATTAAAAACACCTATCCCATCAAAGACAGTCAGCAAGCATGAACATGGCCTGAGGGCTAGCTTACTGAAAGTCACTGGGCTTTATATTGCTGATGGCTTGTGTGTTAGGCTTTCAAAAGTGGCATACTCGCCTTGGCTTTGAGGGGTACACTTAATTGAAGAGACTGGACATTTTATACATTAAGACATTTAAGAATATTTGTGAGCCACCTGTATTTGAAAATATAAAGTGTTATTCTACTGGCAAGTTTTTGTATTAACTGGATTCAGGAATCCATAGGAGGAAAAAATATTTAAAAGATAGAATTAAGAGAAGGAAAGAAATGATTGGGAATGTAGTATTGGGAAACATCAGGACTTCAAATGAAGCTCTGTCTTGAAAGCATTTAGGAAAATGGAGTTGAGTAGGCAGTGCATTCTGTCTGCCCAGAGCCATCCTTGGCCTCACAGAGGAAGCATCACATGCAGTTTTTCATCTCTCACAGTTTGGAAACGGGATCCAGGGACCCTCCTGGAGTCATGGCAACAGTGGGAAAGGTTTTCTTCTTGGATCTGTTCATATTTGATCTTGGCCAAAATCCTTCTGCTGAAAGCCCCCAGTATTCCCTTAGGACTTTGGTCTTAATATTGAGCTTGGAACCAGATCTAGAGATTAAAATATGCAGAATATTCTCCATGCTGTTCAGCTGTGTGCAGTGCATGCCAGAGAGCAGGAGGCTGCTTGCATTGGATATCCAGGCGTGTCTACTGCCCGTCATCACTCTAGAGAGGCAGGGGGTGTGGCTCTGGGATGGGGAGAAGCCAGGAGAAGTGCTTGAAAGAGACTGACACAATTAATAGACATTAGAACATGACTCTCTGTGTGGAAATTGAGGGTGATTATTTCTCCTTCATTGTGAGCGACATCCTTTAGGGATCATTTGGGGAGGGATTTTGTCAGACTGGAGAATTGTGATTAATGGTGAGAGCCTTGTCGAGCCAGCCTGCATGAATGCATTATCCTCAGTTGCTTTCCCATCTGTGCACACAGTTCACTCAGTGCCAGAGCACTGGGGCCTTCAGGGCTGAGCTGCTGCAGCCCCATTATTTTGGCTGATGAACAAACAGGCCCAAAGAGAGTAAGGGGCTTACTCTGCAGCACACAGAGAGTTGGCCCAAGGCCAGGACTTGCACCAGAGTCTCCTGTGTCTCCAGATTCCCATTCCCCTGACAACACAATGCCAGACTATGCAGCGTTCAATTCAACAGCTAGTTCTTGAACCTCACTCTGTCTCACTGAACTGGGCTTTATAAGATGAGTAAGATGCAGTTCATGAGGAACTTCTAGTCTGGGAAGGAGAGTGAGATTGATAGCATATCTTATAATTTTTCAGAAATTAAAACAAGAATGAGTATACGCATAGCAACACAGTGGGAGAGCCATCCTAGGTGTGCTTTAGGGGATCCCATTAGAGCTAAGGCTGCAGGGCTGGCGAGGGTGAGTCTGGTGAGGAAAGGTGAGAGGGCCATCCAGGAGAGAGACAGCATCAACCTCTCCGTTAGGTTTTCCTGCCAGACCACTCCTTGTGATCCTCTACTGAGAAGCAGTATGGATTTCACTGTGGGTTCAGTAACCTCATATCTCTTAAAATTGTAGGTGCAGGGTGTACTAATTGTATTAAATTATTTGTTTCCTATTTCATCAAGTCAAAGATTGACCTAAAGTGTTTGGCCAAGCAGAAATAAAGGAGCAATCCTAGTTTGAATTACTTGAATCTGGTTCAGTCAGGATTGCAGATCTTGCTGCTTATGATTTCAGCTTTTTTGGAAGCTACGTGAGTTTACAGAGCAATACAGAGTGAGTTTTGGCTTTAATGTACTAAAGATAGCCCCAATAACTTGAGAGGCTTGCTTGAAAACTGTGGGTTGTGTGAGCTACTGAATGGAAGCTGTGTGCTAAGAGACTCCTGCCAGCCCATGTTTGTGGTGACATCATGCTCCAAATTTCATCATGAAGTACTGTACACAGCCCTCTGTGGAGTGTTCTAAATGTTTATGAAATAGGAAGAGGGCCCAGTGGGTCAGAAGCCTGTTACAGGGAGGTGAAGGAGAAGAAAAGAGAGAACTAGAGGGGAAACTTCTTGTTTGGGCCTTGCCTTATGCCATTTGGTCTTTTCCTATGAGTGATGGAATTGAGCAACAAGTATTGACTGAGCATCTTGTAAGGGCAAAGTACTTTGGGAATGTAAAGAATGAAAAGACTGTCCTTTCCCAAGCACCTTATATTCTAGTTCAGGAGATACAGCACATTTCGTGACAAGGTCTCAGGCCACCTAAGGTAGAACTCTATTCCTGGTTTAGTTGGTAGCCATGTCACTGTTGACAAAGTATCTTACCAAGTCTGAGCTTCAGGTCCCTAATCTGTAAGATGGAAATGTTAGCTTAAAGGGATGTGGTGAGATTAGAAGAGATAGTCTATGTATCAGTTCAGTTCAGTTGCTCAGTCGTGTCTGACTCTTTGCAACCCCATGGACCACAGCACGCCAGCCCTCCCAGTCCATCACCAACTCCCGGAGTTTACTCAGACTCATGTCCATTGAGTCGGTGATGCCATACAACTATCTCATCCTCTGTTGTCCCCTTCTCCTCCTGCCCTCACTTTCCCAGCATCAGGGTCTTTTCAAATGAGTCAGCTCTTCACATCAGGTGGCTAAAGGATTGGAGTTTCAGCTTCAACATCAGTCCTTCCAGTGAACACTCAGAACTGATCTCCTTTAGGATGGACTGGTTAGATCTCCTTGCAGTCCAAGGGACTCTCAAGAGTCTTCTCCAACACCACAGTTCAAAACCATCAATTCTTCGGTGCTCAGCTTTCTTTATAGTCCAACTCTCACATCCATACATGACTACTGGAGAAACCATAGCCTTGACTAGATGGTTCTTTGTTGGCAAAGTAATATTTCTGCTTTTTAATATGCTGTCTAGGTTGGTCATAACTTTCCTTCCAAGGAGTGAGTGTCTTTTAACTTCATGGCTGCAATCACCATCTGCAGTGATTTTGGAGCCTAGAAAAATAAAGTCTGACACTGTTACCACTGTTTCCCCATCTATTTGCCACGAAGTGGTGGGACCAGATGCCATGATCTTAGTTTTCTGAATGTTGAGCTTTAAGCCAACTTTTTCACTTTCCTCTTTCACTTTCATCAAGAGGCTCTTTAGTTCTTCTTTACTTTCTGCCATAAGGGTGGTGTCATTTGCATATCTGAGGTTATTGCTGTTTCTCCTGGCAATCTTGATTCCATCTTGTGCTTCATCCAGCCCAGTATTTCTCATGATGTACTCTGCATATAAGTTAAATAAGCAGGGTGACAATATACAGCCTTGACATACTCCTTTTCCTATTTGGAACCAGGCTGTTGTTCCATGTCCAGTTATAACTGTTGCTTCCTGACCTGCATACAGATTTCTCAAGAGGCAGGTCAGGTGGTCTGGTATTCCCATCTGTTGAAGACTTTTCCACAGATTGTTGTGATCCACACAGTCAAAGGTTTTGGCATAGTCAATAAAGCAGAAATAGATGTTTTTCTGGAACTCTCTTGCTTTTTCCATGATCCAGCAGATGTTGGCAATTTGATCTCTGGTTCCTCTGCCTTTTCTAAAACCAGCTTGAACATCTGGAAGTTCACAGTTCACGTACTGTTGAAGCCTGTCTTGGAGAATTTTGAGCATTAATTTGCTAGCGTGTGAGATGAGTGTGGTTGTGCGGTAGTTTGAGCATTCTTGGAGAATGAAATGGCAACCCACTTGAGTATTCTTGCCTGGAGAATCCCATGGACAGAAGAGCCTGGCGTGGTCCACAGAGTTGCAGAGAGTCAGACGCGACTGAAGCGACTTAGCTCTTTGAGCATTCTTTGGCATTGTCTTTCTTTGGGATTAGAATGGAAACTGACCTTTTCCTGTCCTGTGACCACTGCTGAGTTTTCCAAATTTGCTGGCATATTAAGTGCAGCACTTTCACAGCATAATGTTTTAGGATTTGAAACCGCTCAACTGGAATTCCATCACCACCACTAGCTTTGTTCATAGTGATGCTTCCTAAGGCTCACTTGACTTCATGTTCCAAGATTTCTGGTCTAGGTGAGTGATCACACCATCATGATTATCTGGGTCATGAAGATCTCTTTTATATAGTCCTTCTGTGTATTCTTGCCACCTCTTCTTAACATCTTCTGCTTCTGTTAGGTCCATACCATTTCTGTCCTTTATTGAGCCCATCTTTGCATGAAATGTTCCCTTGGTATCTCTAATTTTCTTGAAGAGATCTCTAGACTTTCACATTCTATTGTTTTTCTCTATTTCTTTGCATTGATCACCGAGGAAGGCTTTCTTATCTCTCCTTGCTATTCTTTGGAACTCTGCATTCAAATGGGTATATCTTTCCTTTTCTCCTTTGCTTTTCGGTTCTCTTCCTTTCACAGCTATTTATAAGGCCTCCTCAGACAGGCATTTTGCTTTTTTGCATTTCCTGTTCTTGGGGATGGTCTAGATCCCTGTATCTTGTACAATGTCACCAACCTCAGTCCATAGTTCATCAGGCACTCTGTCTATCAGATCTTGTCCCTTAAATCTGTTTGCTTAATCTTAAATCTTAAGTCTGTTTGTTTAATGTTAAATCTTAAGTCTATGTATAGCACCTCACATAGTATATGCTTAGTAAATAGTAGCTGTCGCCATCATCATCATCAGAAGAGGACAACAGAGGATGAGATGGTTGGATGGCATCACTGACTCAATGGACATGAGTTTGAGGGGAAATGGTGAAGGACAGGGAAGCCTGGCATGCTGCAGTCCATGGGATTACAAAGAGTCAGACATGACTTTTAGCAACTGAGCAACAGCATCAAAGATCTGACATCTAAGCTCTGGTGTCTACATTAGTATCTTCGCATGACTCTTTAACAGGAAGGTTAAACTAAGCAGGTCTGAAAATGGAAATCCTAATTACTTATGCCCCAAAATAGTTCTTTTCTCATCTTACCATCTGACTATATGACATCACCATCTAATCAGTTGCACAAACCAAAAACTTAGGAGACCTCCCTTTTCCTGGTCCTTAATTTCCAACTACCCAGCAAGTTTTGTTTATGTTGCTCTCAAAAATTATCACAAATTTGCCCACTTCTTTCATTGTCTCCATTGCTACTGCTCTGGTCCAAGGGCCCACTATCTCTTGCCTCAATCACCAGGTCCTGCCTACCCCACCTAGACTGTTGGATGCTTTCATCTCTTGCTGTCACTAAGCTCCAATAACCCTAATCCCCTTTCTGTTCCTCCAGTATAGCAAGCCCTTTGTTACCTCGGAGCCTTGGCACTAGCTGTTTTACCTACTGGGAATGTTCTTTCTTCCTCTTCTCTCCCCAGTACTAGCTTCACTACTTGCTTATATTTGCATATCAGGTCTCTGTTCAAATATCATTTTCACAAAGAAGTCTTCCCTGGCCCTGCCTCCCCACTCATTCCCCATCCAGTTTCATATATCACAGTGCTTTGTTTTGTACTTCCTGGAACATCTCCAAGGGTACTACAGAATGGGAAGAAATATTGAAGAATCTCACAGGGTTTGGGGGAAAGCGCTTGGGAAAAGCTTATTTCAGTTCTATACATGTTCCTTTAACCAGAATCCAGTCTCATAGACCCTCCCTCAGCAAGGGAGGCTGAGCAATGTATCTTTCTTGTGTGCTCAGGAAAGGGAAACAGTATGGGAACACATGGTTGACTGCCACAGCTCAGCAACTGAGGGTCCAAGTGTGTCAGTTCAGTCAGACAGTCAGTTCAGTCGCTCAGTCATGTCCGACTCTTTGCGACCCCATGAATCACAGCACGCCAGGCCTCCCTGTCCATCACCAACTCCCAGAGTTCACTCAGACTCACATCCATCGAGTCAGTGATGCCATCCAGCCATCATCTCATCCTCTGTCGTCCCCTTCTCCTCCTGCCCCCAATCCCTCCCAGCATCGGAGTCTTTTCCGATGAGTCAGCTCTTTGCAAGAGGTGGCCAGAGTACTGGAGTTTCAGTTTCAGCATCATTCCTTCCAAAGAAATCCCAGGGCTGATCTCCTTCAGAATGGACTGGTTGGATCTCCTTGCAGTCCAAGGGACTCTCAAGAGTCTTCTCCAACACCACAGTTCAAAAGCATCAATTCTTCGGTGCTCAGCCTTCTTCACAGTCCAACTCTCACATTCATACATGACCACAGGAAAAACCATAACCTTGACTAGACGGACCTTTGTTGGCAAAGTAATGTCTCTGCTTTTGAATATGCTATCTAGGTTGGTCATAACTTTTCTTCCAAGGAGTAAGCATCTTTTAATTTCATGGCTGCAGTCACCATCTGCAGTGATTTAGTTTTGTCAAAATAAAAGTGACACCAGGATCCTTTTGTCCTGTCTTCATCTCTGGACTCTCTTTCACTTTGCCTCCTTTCTCAGATAGGCTTTCCTCTCACTGAAGTAAAATGGGTGCAGAAGCTTCACATCTTGCCACCTACAATGATAAAAGAGTAAGACCCTTTCCTAGAAACCTCAGCAGAAGTCTCACTGATTCTGAGTGAAGTACCTTCCCATCACATAACTAATTACTATGACCAAGGGAATGCAATCTTAGATCAATATTTTGTTCTCCATCCCTGAATTTGGGAGATGGGAGTGCAGCTGAACCACAGTGGATCAGGATTTGGGAAGAGGAGGAATTGAAACGCTTCTTAAGGGTGTAGGATAATGAAATGCCAAAGGCACACACACAAAAAAATCAAACATTCACTACAACTGCTCATAGCATTTATTGACCTACACAGTGCAATCCTAAATACTTCCCAAATTAACCTATCTCAGGATCAATAGGCCACGTTTTTAGAAAGGTGTTTCTTCTTAAATTACCTCTGACAGCAGTGGTCTCTACCAAAAGCTATATTGTTCACAGCCACAAGTATTTGTGAAAGTATGTGGAAACTCTTAGTTCTTTGATTGATCTCATTTTAGCCTGAATTTCTTATTGACCAAGGATAAACCTCAGGGGCTTCATTCCACTTAAAAAATAAGTATTTTGAGTTGTAGGTTACCATGAGCAGTAAGGATCTGCCTTTATGACCCCACCTCTGCTGAGGTTGCAGAGGGTGCAGTTATAGCTCATGGTAAGGTTGAGGGTAAGACTGCGTGGCTGGAGGTGACACCAGGATCATCAGAACAGAACAATTGGAGTCACGGTATTAGTAGGATCATCTGCTTGTATATTGAAATCACCCAGGACTGTGACGGCAAGGGCATCACAGAATCCAAGGAATGAAGCTCAGGGACTCAGACTTTTGAAGGACTGAGTTGTAGTGAGTTGTAGTGACTAATTTATTGTGTGATAGGGTGAGTTTCAAAGCTGAGGAAGTTTTAGAGAGTAAGGAGAGAATTAACTGGAAGCAGCAATGATCGAGGAAGATATCAGCTGCTCCTCCTAGCCCAAGAAAACAAGGGTTGTGGTAAAGAAAGCTAGCTACCATTTGAGAACCTTAGAGGGGCAGCTGTGCCTTTATAAGATCACCAGGTTGTGCTTAGAAAAATAATGTTCAGCAAAAAGATTGCTTTAAGATCCTTTTCCCAGAAGCCAGTTTATCAGGATTTCAGCTCAGGTATAGGCTGAATCAAGGGAGAGTGTTGTCTGTCAATCAGAGACAACTTCTCTTGGGGTGCCAAGAGAACTGTTAAGTTCAGCAGGTACAGTGTGAGCAAAGCAGGTGAGGTCCCTGTCCCCATGGGGTTTACAGTCAAGTAGAGGAGGTAGGCATTAGTCAGATAATTAGACAAATATTTAAATAGGAACTTTGATAATAGACGTGTGTAGACATTCAGAGCCTAATATGAAGAGTTCGGATTCTGGGCTGATTCTACGCAGGAGAGCAGGAAGACTCCAGGTGTCAATCTGGATACAATCTAGTGCAGTGGCCAAGTTCAGCCACTACACCTGTCTTTGTAGTGGTAGCAGGGAGAGGAGGGCCGTTTTGCAAGCTGGCCCAAAATGCTTGCCCCAGCAGAAATCCTGGTGAGCAGCCACAGTAAGGGTTCAGAAGCTCCAAGGGAACAGAGCCAATTTCATGGGCCAATCAGTCACTGTGGCAGGGTTCCATTATAAAGTGACAAGGCAGGCATAGATACCAATGGATGGTTCAGAAACAGGCCCAACTTGAAAATGCTGGGAAAGCACGGCCCACCCCAGGGCTTTATGAGAGATGTGTGATAAACAGAAGAAGATGCAGAGACTCCAGTCCAAGGAGTTCTGGAGTGCCCCGTAGGTGGCCAGAATGGGCTTTGGTACAAAACCAGGAATCCTGTCACTAGAAGTGAGTCATTGATTGTGAACCGAGGCCCACGAAGAGGGAGGAAGACCACTTTTCAGAGCATGAGTACAGATCAGAAATGGTCGAGGGGATCTGGATACTGGGCCCCTGATGTCAGACTGGAGCTCCAGCAGTCCCACTACCAGCCGGTCAGGAATAAGCTGTGGGGACTTGGTTGGGCTGAGCCTGTAGCTGAAGGTCAGATGGTATCCCTAGGACCTGGGGAGAAACGCAGAAGCTGGGAAGCTCAGTCAAGGCTGGCCTAGTCCCTGCAGTCCCTAATCTCCAGGGAGCTTTGACCTTGGCCAGCCTCCCACCCTTCTAGGGGTGGAGGAAGCCAGCACACACCCTTTCCCCCTTGGCCCAGATTCTTCTCTTCATCTCTTTCTCATTCATTCAGAAGATCCCAGCAGAGGTTTGGAGTCAAATAGCTGAGCTAGTGACCTAACAGATTATTATGGTTTAGAAACTATTTTAATCTTTAAATCTTTCCCCTCTGCTTCAAGTATTTTTAGAGAAAGATAATTTTGCAAGTGCAAATGTAATATACTAATTAGACATGGTATTATCACTCCTTACATGTTATTATGTACTTAACCTGTTTGCTGTCTACCTCACCTGAAAGAGTGCCAGCTCCTCGAGGGCAAGGACTTTGTTTTGTTCACTCCTGGGCCCCTCAGTGCCTAGATCAATATCTGTCACAGAGTAGATGCTTCACACGTTTGCTGAGTGAATGAATGAAGAAAGAACATTCCAGTCTAATAGGTATAGATAGCTCTATTCTGTCCCTAGACGCATTATACCTGAAGGAGATAATTTACAGGTTCAAGCTTGGTATCAAAAGGTTCCTCTGGATGTTGTAGGCAAATGATGACTGTTTCATCCTGGACAATAAATGAACATTCCTTTGTTTTCTTGGCTACTCTGAGCATAATCCCAGTCTTTATGTTAACTCAAACTTTGACCCTTTTTTCTCATTTTCCTGCAAGAGAAGAAAGGTAAGCTTTTCTTGTTTGTATTTATAATCATCGAGATGGATATTACTGTATAGAAGGATATTATTTCCTCTTTTGGATGGACCTGTGGTAAAGTTCGCTAAAATTTATTGAATGATTACTGTGTGTCTGGCACTAATCTAAGTCCTGTACTTCATTCTTTATCAGCAGATCTTTATAACAATTGCATGTGTGATTATTATTGTTATTCTTGTTTTATATTAGAGAAATTGAGGTACAGTGAAGTTAAGTAACTTGCCTAAAGTCATACTGCTAGTAAGTAGAGGAGCCAGGGGCATTCTTAACTAGTAGACAGTACAGCCTACAATGGTACGTTGGTAACCATCACCTTAGTCTCCATTAACTGAGTGAAGAGAGACTGAATAACACATATTGACCACTTCATAGGCTTCTTGTGAAGATCAAATAAGTTAACACATGCAAAGCAATTAAAACAGTGTCTATCCTATGGTAAATATTCAATAAATGTTATTCATTTCCATTCACCATCACCCTCCAAAAGCTTACAATATTGTAGAGGTGACAAACATGGATATCTGTGCTTTATAAATATCTATATATGGGTATATAGATATTTATAAGTATCTATGGATTTTATATTTTTATACGCCTATGGATATATATTTTATTAGATTTTTATCTGGGCTTGGTCAGTATTTCAGTGGCAGAAGGCAGGGGGAAAGAGCCAGTGATATTAAATGAAGTTTATTGAGCAAACACACAGGAAGGGGATGTGAAACACTGCTGGGGAGATTGCAAATCTTAGCCATTCTTCAACTAACCTGATAAAAAGCATTTTACAAGCAGAAAGAAAATGGCTGACATTTATTCAATGTTTACTGTGGGCTGGACACTGTGCTAAGTACTTTACATGGATTATAGCCTTGAATCCTCACCGCATGCCTTCAGATTAAATACTGTTATCCACATTTGGGAGATGAAGAGATGAATGCCTGGAGAGGCTAAGTACTGGCCTGAGGTTCCCCAGCTGGCTAGCATATACAACAGAGCCAGTGCTTTTAGTGATTCTTTAAAACCACCCAATACAGCATTCACTGGGTGAGAAGAGGTTGGGCATGAAAACTGCCACTGTCTAAGACATTTTATAAAATGTGGGGTGTAGTCAGAATGGAAACCCTGGTTATTTTTTTAAAAAACTGTGTGATTAGAAATCTCTTTTATGATGATTTTTTCCTTTAAATCCATTCATTTGCTGGATATTTTCTTGAGTTAGCTCTAGCAACACCACTTTAGTGTAATTACTTGAGATATAGAAGCTTAAGATAGGATTCTTAAGAACAGTGTCTGATTGATGACAGGTAATTTTGTAGTAATAGATTTAAAATAAATCCCAGTTGTCAAAACCATTAACAGCCAGGATTTCTGTATAGGCTGGTTGCATTTGCTTCATTCATTCATTTTTCCAGCAAATCTATATTGTGAGCCTACACAGGATCTGTTCTAAGTGAACATGACAGACTCCAGCTTGCCTGTATCTTAACTCACTTTCATAGCTGAAGGAGCCAGGCCAGTGAGTGAAGGCAGGAAATTAGAGGACTGGAGACAGGGTAAGTCCCCAATTAGAAGAAGGAGCCCTTAGTGGTGGGGCTAGTGAAGTGAAGCCAAGATGAGAACAGCCTAAGTGGGAAGAAAAAGCCGGTAGGGTAGAAGTCGAGAGGATTCTTAAGGAGACAGCAGGATACATCAGTAGTATTTCCCTCATTTTATCAGGGAGGAGAGGAGATTTGAGAGGTGGGATGGGAAGCAACATAAGCCAGAGAGAGTAACAGGCATTGTGCCTTAAATCTGTGAAAATACCCAGTGTACTTATTCCTTTATCTAAAAGTCTGTGGTTTAGCTTGATGGGCTGTTGTATCACCATCTCTGATTATTGAGGGTGGGGAGCAACTGGTCCTGACAGCGGAAGAGCTGTTTGAGCAGTACTAGAAGTCAGTTGGAAAATGCAAGATTTCACTTCTATAATGTACACTGAAAATTTTGTTAAGAGGTTAAAACTCATGTTAAATATTCTTACCACACACACACACACACAAAGATTTCACTTCTTTGTTTGGACTCCTGCAGTATCTAAAAGGGAGAGCTTAGCTATTAAAGAGCCTCTCACTATTGGTTTATCTGACTTTCTATCTGATCGTTTAAATCAGAAAACAAATTGTGCTGTTCTGTGATGGGTTGAGTGCTAGCTTAGATGCCCAGGGGCACGTAGAATAGGCATATCTGGTGGCTAAAAATGTAACTTCTCCTTTCTCTCCTGTGGAAATAAGGAGGTCACTAAAGAAAGGGCCTCAGACCCTTTATAAGAGTCACACAGAGCAGCAGCACATTTTTTTCCTGCCGTGTAAAGCTGTCTCTGTCCCATGAGGACAGTTAACACATTGCCTTCAAGCCAGGACTCCTTTTATCCACTCACTAGACCCTACTAAGCATGGTCCCTGTTTCACAGATGACCTTCACTTTTCCCAGTTTGCCCTCGCTTCACTTCTGAGAGAGAAGCCAGCCCTTTCTTTATCCTCAAATTACCCTCAAGAAAACTCAGGCTCAGTCAGTGAGGTGACTTGTTTCAGCCACGTGTCTGGGAAGTAAGACATAGGACTTCCTCAGATCTGCTGCTCTGCCGGGCAGCTGTCACCCTGCACCCTGCTCGTTCCCTCGGCCCTTGTCAGAAGGAGTAATCTTGCTGCGGAGGCTTTCTTCCACTCATTTAATGTTTGAGTACCTACTGTGTTCTGGGACTGTTCTAGGCTGGTCACGCCTCTGCCTTCTTGTTCTAAAACCAAATTGCAAAAAGCTAAATACTAGAGTCTTTGAAATGTGAAAGTCCTATGCAGTCAAGCCCCTTCTCTGGTCAAACACATTTACCTGCAGACTGTATATTTTCCTAACCCCTTATATCAGGGATCCCCAACCTCCTGGATCTAATGCCTGAAGATCTGAGATGGAGCTGATGTGATAATAATAGAAATAAAATGCACAATAAATGTCATGACCTTGAGTCATCCCAAAACCAACGCCTCTTCCAGTCTGTGAGAAAATTGTCTTTTATTAAATGGGTCCCTGAAGCCAAGAAGGTTGGAGACTGCTGCCTTATATCACTGAAGGAGTCAGAATTCTTGTTTTTGTTTTTTTTCTGACCCCAGAGAACTGTGATGAGTTAAACTTTTGGATACACTATGGGAAATGTCAGGGATGTTTTCTCAGTGACTCTTACTGGCAGATCTTATTTTTGCTTGCAGCAGGAATAATAACTGTGGCCATGCTAACATATTATCCCAAGATGAAGAAACTGCAGGCAGAGTGAGGAGAAAATGCATTTTGACACTCTTCCTTTGACTGATACTATTTATGTGGCCTGTTGCGAACCTAAATTTGATTTCAGTCAGATGGCTTAGGAAATTCCAACTCCAGGAAAGGGCACCTGGAGATGACGCCATCTGCAGGGCACTTCAGTGGTGTCTCTGATCGGGGCCTTCTTTGATCTCTGTCACCTGCTGCTAGGAAATGAGTGTCTATCAATTACATAAACTATCAGAGGCTCAGAGGCTGTCGAAGAGGGATCCAGGTCAAGATACCCATCAGGAATCTGGAAAAGCAATTCAAGTGTTCAGTTTAGGGACAACTATTCAGCTCCTAATGGGGCTTCATTTTATTTAACTGCTTGACAATAACCCCATGAAGCTGCCAAGGTGACATGAAATGTGTGAAGTTTGTGTGGTGGGGAGCTGAAGGTACTTTATATAGCCTGCAGGATTCTGTAGGCTCAGCCAGTGTGTGTCATGTGGAACGCCCATTCAGTGGACTAAAATGTATTTCACGCTTTGGGTTTTTCAAAGGACTCCTGTCAGCAGGTTTCCTAGGGCAAAAAATAACTGTGCCATAGTTGAACTTCACTAAGAGTCCTATCCAATCAGATAATGTCATACCACTAGGAGGAGGAATTTAGGGCTTTTCTGGGATAATAGGATTCTAATCACTGCCAATAGGATTTGTTAACGCAGGCCAGGAGGGTTGTCCATGAACACTGGCATCTGGATTTTTACCCTTCACACAAAGTTCATCTTCCTTTCTCAATGCCTGTTCTCTGTCCTGAAGTCAGACTGGGTGCAGAAGAGGTTGTGCTCTGGTGCTCTGGTCAATATGAAGGTTTCTAGGGCTTAATTTGAAGTAAAAGACACATTATATGTTGAGTATGGCTTCAATGTAGGCATTGTACTGGAAGCTTCCCCACTATATGCCCTTGGTAGATATTGCTAATTGACAACAATACTCGCCCATTCGCCTGGATTCAGGCCCATAATCTTTAGCAAATCTCCTGGCTGCCGCCGTCAATCAATGGGGGTTGGCAGGGAAAAGAGCAGCTGGGTGCCATCCGAGTATTTAAAGTGATTTCCTCAAGGACAGAGACCACGGTTTCCTATCTCTTCACTTATGTTTGGCTACATTCACTGCTGGGTTAAAGGTCTGATGTTAAATTAGGAATCGCATTTTAATAGTACCCACGGGCAGATGTGACTGTTTTTTTAAGAAAGTCAAGGGGAAAAAGCCCTCCATATGGAGCTACAGATAGCCACAACTCTGGGTCAAAGTCTGGCTGACACAGTCGAGTGTGCACACTCATAAAAAGCACTCTGCAGCTAATTGGCCTTTGAAAATGGGATAGAACAAGCAAGAATCAGATCAGATCTACTCCTAAATTGGCTCTTCTCTGTTCTCTCTCCTTTCCTTCCTCCTCTTCCACCCACTCATTTACCTCTCCCTTTCCCTCTTATTTCATTTATATTTATGGGAATTAGGTAACATCCATTAACTGAAATCTACAACTTTTCTGTGAGTGCCTCAATAGGTTTGACAAGATGCTTATGAGCTTTGGGTTAAAAGTCGAACTGTCTCTATTTGCTTCCCTCACTCTTTCCCCTTACTAGCTGTAGGACCTCAGCCAAATTGACTTCTCAAAACCTCAGTATCTCCGTGGTAGCACACAGCTGACACCAGCATCACTTTATTGTGAGGCCAGTAGATGATTTTACTGTCACAGAGATAAAGCATAGCCTCTGCTTATGTGCTGGTTGAGGAATTAGATTGGCAAAATATAAATAAAACAAAAATACAGACATTCCTCTTACGGTTGGACTTCCCATAAAGCAAGCTGATACACGAGTGTCCATAATCTGGGGTACACCATGTCCATCATGTGGCCTTTGTCAATGATGACCTATTCTTGATCGGGAATTAGTACCATCCCTTGGGGCTTCCCTAGTGGCTCAGATGGTAAAGTGTCTGTCTGCAATGCAGGAGACCCAGGTTTGATCCCTGGGTTGGGAAGATCCCTTGGAGAAGGAAATGGCAGCCCACTCCAGTATTCTTGCCTGGAAACTCCCATGGACCATGGAGCCTGGTAGGCTACGGTCCATGAGGTCGAAAAGAGTCGGACACGACTGAGCGACTTCACTTCACTTCACTAGGGATTAAAAAAAAATGCCACTCCAAGTGCAACCCAGTGGCACTCTTTGTGTGACTTTGTATATTATCACTCCAGTGTGTAGATAATGCTGTGCTGACTTTGGTCCCATTATGATGGGTGGGAGATAAGGGAAACCCTTAACATTGAGCTGCATATTAACAAACACTGAGTTTTCTTAGTAACACTTTGTATTTTTTTTTTTTTTGGCTTACCCTTTCATGGTGGCTCAGAGGTTAAAGCATCTGCCTGCATATGCGGGAGACCTGGGTTCGATCCCTGGGTTGGGAAGATCCCCTGGAGAAGGAAATGGCAACCCACTCCAGTATTCTTTCCTGGAGAATCCCATGGACTGAGGAGCCTGGTGGACTACAGTCCACAGGGTCGCAAAGAGTTGGACATGACTGAGTGACTTCACTTTTCACGTACAAAATGCTTATTGAAATTTTCTATAGGAAAGAGCTCAGTTATTTCTAGAACTCTAGTCCCTGATCCCATTTTACCCATTGAAAGAATGATATTCTATAAGGTAGTTTTTGATAGCCCAAGGTTTCTCATTGATTCATCCATCCTCTTCATCCATGTATCCATTTATGTATTCATCCACCTATCTGACAGAAATTTAGTGCCTAATATGTGCTAAAATGGTGCTAGGTGCTGGGTACAATGGTACACACAGAGTCCCTGTCCTCATGGAGCAATATAATATTTGCAGAGTTCTAATGAAATTCCACTTGCTAACACAGAGATTATTAGCCTGTGGTAGCAGACAGACTGCATGTGCCAAACTTGACCCTAAAGTCTAAAAGGGGAAGAGCAGAGAAGGTACCAGTTGGTGGCCAGGGGAGAGGGCTTCGTGCTCCCATAAAATCCACCATATCTTCCCCCTTCTGTGATAATATTTCCAATTATAGACAATTGATTTATCAATCTTTAAAAGTAGGAATAAGAGGATTTTTAGAAACCTTCAGTTTTTTTTTTTTAATTTAAAGCATATAAACTAAGTAAAAAACAATATACTTACTTTCAACCTGATTGCCTCCTCAAAGCCCTTTCCATCCAGAAATTCTGGGTAGAATTTAGGGAAAGGAGAAATCAGTGAAGGTGAGAAGACAGGGAATGGTCTGTGAAATGAATTCTCAAAAGATGATTAAAATCTTGACCCTAGTTGCCCTAGGCTTCTATGCACAATCAGCACAGGATCACAAAGAAAGCTGCCAGGTGCCCAGGCATGTCCTGGCTTGGAGCAGTAGCATCTGTGAGGACCTAGTGGTTGGATTCTGTGTTCCAGGCTATCAGGCTTCCTCTCTGCTTCTCATGCTGTGCTGGGCCTTGCCAGGGGCTCCCTTGACTCTGCCACTGAGATGTTCTAATTTTACTTGGTTGATTTAATTCCTCACTCTAGAGGAAGAAAGTACTATTGATGTTTTCTAATTTGCCTCTAGACTCCTTTAACGGTTACCTTCAGCACAGCAGATCTGAGGCACTTCACTTTAGATCAGCTTAGAGGCTCAGAGGAGAGTATTTACAGAGTCAGTTGGGACACGAGGATTTCTCCAGCTGGGCCAGTTCTGGTGACTGCCTGGGCTGCTGCTACCCCGGGGGTGTCATAGTGGAGAAGTCCACAGACATGGGTTCCAACTGTGTGAACTGGGTCAAGTCACTGTACCTCTCTAGACAGTATTTTTCTCATCTGAAATATAAGGAGCCTAAATTAAAATTTCCTCAACTGTGGTGAGTCTCATCATTTCAAGTTTGGCTAAAGGATAAGTGTTTTTTATTTACTAACCATATATTTTCATGGTCCATTCCACTTATGTTTAGTGATACTGGATTTTCATAATAATGATAATCATTTCTTTAAAATAATTTTATTTATTTTCCTCATGTGATTTCACTCACAAGTGGACCATGACTCCTTATTTGCCCTGGGCCTCCAGCCCTGAATTGTGAACCCTCCAATGTCCTTTCCAAAGTCTTCTTCCTGCCCATTCATTTCATGATGGTTTTGAGAGAAACTGTTTACTTTGTGTGTTGAGTGCTGGACGGGCCCTTATTAGAAAGTCAGACAGCCACTTGGGTCTCACGTGATGTGGGGTTGGCCATCCGGGGCTTCCCAACCACCATCCAGTTCCATCTGGCTTTCACAGCTGTTGCCATGTCTGTGTGCCATGTCTACTAACAACGATGTGATATTTTCTTCAGATGGGCTGGATTTACTTCCTACTCAGAATTATTTGTGAAGTTCTTGTAGATGTTTTTCACATATACCTGAAAGAGTAAAACCAGCCCACCAGCCCAAACAATGATCATGACCCTTTACACTCTTTAAACTTTACTGTTACTGTTACTGTTACTGTTAAGTCACTTCAGTCGTGTCCGACTCTGTGCGGCCCCATAGACGGCAGCCCACCAGGCTCCCCGGTCCCTGGGATTCTCCAGGCAAGAACACTGGAGTGGGTTGCCATTTCCTTCTCCAATGCAGGAAAGTGAAAAGTGAAAGTGAAGTTGCTCAGTCGTGTCCAACTCTTAGTGACCCCATGGACTGCAGCCCACCAGGCTCCTCCATCCATGGGATTTTCCAGGCAAGAGTACTGGAGTAGGGTGCCATTTTAGTTCCCTAGAAATTTCCCTAGTTCCCTAGGATCTCTTTTGCCAGAGTTTCAATATGAGATCAATAAATTCATTTGCTTTATGGATGGTTATCTATATAAATAGAGACTTAAAAATTTTTTTTTTTAATTTTGTAACCTGGACCTATTCTCCTGGACCCAAAATTTTTAACTCAACTGAAACAAGTGAAGTTGTCAGTGAAGAAAAGATGCATAGAAGAAAATGGGTTCCTTAAAAATTGAAGAAAGGGAAAGTTTGAGGATGGGGAGACAGTCACTGTATCATAGTTATGACAAAATAAGCTCTAATTAATGATTTACATACTTTAGCAAGGTCAGAATTTTTCTATGACTTAGTAGCATAAAAGAAATCCAGTTAAAAATGAGCAAAAGACTTGAATAGACATTTTTCAAAATATATACAAATAGGCAACAAGTACATGAAATTGTATTGAACATCACTAATCATAAGGAAAATGTAACTCAGAACCACAGTATTGCCTTCCACCTGGCTATTGTTAAAAAAAATAAAATAGGAGATGGTGGAATGTGGAGAAAAGGGAATGCGTATATACTGCTGATAAGAATGTAAATTGGTGGAGCCATTATGAAACCCAGTATGAGTGTTCTCAAAAAATTAAAGATAGAGCTACCATATTATCTCCCAGTCCTATATCTAGCAATATGTCTGGAGGAAATGAAATCACCTTCTCAAGAGATATCTGCACTACCCCCATGTTCATTCCAGGATTATTCACAGTAGCCAAGATGTGCAAACAACATAAATGTCTATCCATAAAGACTATGTTGTATATCTATATTTATGCTGGAATATTATTCAGCCATAAAAGAGATGGAACTCCTGCCATTTGCAATAATATGGCTGGACCTTGAAGGCATTATACAAAGTAAAATAAGTCAAACAGTGAAAAACTATTACTTTATGATCTCACTTTTATTTAAGATCATTAAAAAAGAGCTGAACTCACAGAAACAGAGTAGAACGTGATTTCCATGGGCTAAAGGGTAAGGGAAATGGGGAGATGTTGCTGAAAGGATACAAACTTCCAGTTACGAGATGAACAAGTTCCAGGAAGCTCATGTTCAGCATGGGGATAGTAGTTGACATGACTGAATTATGTCCTCGAAACTTGGCATATGAACAGAGTCCTAATGTTCTCACCATAACAAAAAAAATATAATTATGTGATGTGATGGAGTGTAAACATTTTGCAGTAGATAACACATATTAAGCCATCAGATTGTATACCTTAAATTTACACATGTTCTATAGGTCAGTTATAGCCCAATTAAATTGGGAGGGAAAAAGAGCTTTTCTGGGAGCATTTTAAAGAAAGATCCCTGTGCCCACTCCACAGGTGGGTGTGGCCCCAGGAGATCCTTACACAAGTCCAGGGACTAGACCACACTTTTAAGTTCTCTACCTGGGTATAAAAGTTTACCATTTTAAAGATATTTGGTGGGGGAGATTTTTGTTTTTATCAATAAAACATTTATTTGGAGATACATTAAATATGCACACACATATATACAGAAATTGTTATTTGTTCAGGATAAAGCTGTTTGAAGATCACCAGTTTCATATTGCCCGATAAAATAAAGTTCAAAAGAATGTGTCATCACTGGGTCAGGGGAGAGGAGATACCACTGAACTTGAAGACGGTGAAATCAAAGTGTTGCTTTCTAAGCCCCTGAACTGAGTTGCAGGAACTCCAGCTTTAATCACCTCTGTGGCCTCTGCAGGAAGAAAACTGAAGGAAACCGAGCAGCTCCTTCCCCTTACCCAGGCCTGGTGGCTGCGGGTGCCCCTCTGGGTAAAATGTGTGTGTGTCATCTGGGCCCCAGGTTCTGCATCTGGGGAATCAAGGAAACTTTGAGGTTCTTCAGCAGGAAGGCCATTTTACAGGGCAAGAAGTCAGTACAAGCAATTGAGTCAATTCATTGAAAGGACACCAGCCATAAATGTAGGACAGAGAAGCGAAGCACATGTGCTCAGTCATGTCCAACTCTTTGTGACCCCACAGACTGTGCACAGAAGTCCCCAGGCAAGAATACTGGAATGGGTTGTCATTTCCTCCCCCAGGGTCAGGGACTGAACCCGCATCTCTTGTAACTCCTGCACTGCAGGTGGATTCTTTTCCGCTGAGCCACTGGGGAGACTTTTAGGATGGACACTGGAATATAAAGATACAAATCTCTCCATTGCAAGCCAACAATTCTTTACCTTAAATCTTCTCTTTTTAAAAGAATAGGATTTATATATTAGGATGTTCCCTGTAAATTGTATATTTATGATACGCCCCCATCCTCCCACCTGCCTCCCTGACCAGAAGAGGACTATAATAGAAAGAGAATGGTTAAATAGATTGTAAAGCCTATAGCACAATTAAGTATTATGTAACCACTAAAGTCATATTTTTAAAGATGTGTGACATGGCAAAAAACCACTGAAGCATTCCCCATCTTGTAGATCTGCTGTGTGTCAAACCCTGTGCTGAAGGCTTGGGGTGGAATCCACAGCTCTGACCTGGAGGGGAGAGAGGAATAAACAAGCAAGCATAGTGTGCATGCTGTGCTCAGCTGGAAGTGCTTGCTAGGGACTCTGGGACATCTCCCCAAAGAGGGGCAACTAACCCAGACAAGGAGTCCCAGCAGGATGACAAAAGGATGGATACTTGAACTTGGTGGAGAAGCTTTCTGGAACAAGAGTAATACACACAAGGGCAGTAGATGCTCAAAAGGGGGTGTTATTCAGGCAAGCTGGAATGATTCATTCTATCTGGAGCTTCAGGTGACTGAAGAAGGGCTGGGCATGGGGAGAGAGAACCGCAGTAGCAGTAGCCTTCTCTGAGTGCCCTCCATGTTCCAGGAACTATGTTACCATGTAGAGTATCATATTGTTTCATTCCATGAACATGCTGTGAAGAACTGCCAAGGCAAAGTTTTGACCAGAACATCGAACTCCAATGCCTGTGTTCTTAGCTTGGCCCTGAGGCTGAGCAGCTGACCAAGGTCAAATTATCGAGCCTCATTTACCATGTAAAGCAGCTTGGATGTGGAGTCAGGGAGAAATTCAAAACATGATCTATAATAGCCTGGATTTCCCCACAAAGAAGAATTCAGCAAAAAAGTTATGTGCATTCAGTGGAAAAGTGTGCAAGCATTAAAATGATAGTTGTCAACACTAGAAATGTGGACAATGCTAAAAGTTTAGAACTAATATTTAGAACTTTTTCCAGTATATAATTGATAAATTTTCATTGTAGAAAGTGAAAAATTCAGAAAAACTGTAATAAAAAAATAAGCCTACCTTCCAAAAATAACTACTTTTCTTCTACATGTTTTTGTATATATGTGTGCATATACAAAAAAAAATTAGGTTTATAAGTTGTATAGTTTTATATCTTGTCCCATTATATTAAAAGCATTTTCCCATGCTTATCATTAAGTATTCTCAGAAAAACTTATATTTTAATGCATACATAATCCATTTTATAGACAAATAATTATTTAAATGGATAAAAGATGAGAATACAAAGTTGTAGGACTTTGTGATTGCAGCTATGTAAAATTGGCATAAGTAACAAATTAATAATGCTGGGGTTATGAATTTCTTCTTCTATTTTCTCTAATGTGGTTATTTTCATGACTTAATTTTAAAAACACTTTCAGCTCTTGGCATGAACTCATTCAACAATGAAAAATTTTTCATCATTTTACAGTTGCCAAAATCACCAATTAATAATAAGATTGTACTTCAGTTTGACATCCTATTCTGGTTTGGGTTTGGAAGAAATGCACATTGAGAGAGAAAGGAGGGAAGGAGATAGAAAAATTCTCCACAATGCCCTTTCAATGTTGCTGCTGTGGAAAACACAGTGTGACTATGACGATGTGGCTACAAAACAGTGGGGAATTATGCTTTCCAGTAGAAATCCCAGTGTGGAGATGAAAGACTGCCTTACAGCACCCACTCCCACCTGAGAGATGGGGAATTACTTTGTCAATATAAAAAGTAATAAAAAACAGAAGAGACTTGTTTTATTAGGTTGATATTGTCCATGCTGATTTATTGTCTGATTTTTTTTTTCCTTCTGAACATAGTCACAAACAAACCAAAGGAAAAATTGAGGATTCTAATCAGAGGCTTTGCTGATCCATGGCTCTGAGAGTGAAATGTAATTCAGTTTATAGCCTGCTCACTTTGGCATCTACAACATTTTGTAGGGAGAGAAATATAGAATCTGGCCTGTAACAGTGAGGATATAATTTGTTAGATGGGCGAGAGGTGAGGGGAAAACGTGACAGAGAACTACTCTATCAAAACATCTCCAAAAGTTCCTTGAGCTACAGAACTGTTAGGAGGTAGGTCTTTTCTATTACAAAGAATTTATTTACCCCTCTTTTAGGAAGCCAGTTCAATTCCGTTCAGTCGCTCAGTCGTGTCCAACTCTTTGTGACCTCATGAATTGCAGCACGCCAGGCCTCCCTTTCCATCACCAACTCACAGACCCTATTCAAACTCATGTCCATTGAGTCGATGATGCCATCCAACCATCTCATCCTCTGTCATCCCCTTCTCCTCCCACCTTCAATCTTTCCCAGCATCAGGGTCTTTTCAAATGAGTCAGTTCTTCGCATCAGATGGCCAAAGGATTAGTTTCAGCTTCAGCATCAGTCCTTCCAATGAAAATTCAGGACTGATTTCCTTTAGGATGGACTGGTTGGATCTCCTTGCAGTCCAAGGGACTCTCAAGAGTCTTCTCCAACACCACAGTTCAAAAGCATCAATTCTTTGGCTTTCTTTATAGTCCAACCCTCACTTCCATACATGACTACTGGAAAAACCATAGCTTTGACTAGACAGACCTTTGTTGACAAAGTAATGTCTCTGCTTTTTAATATACTGTCTAGGTTGGTCATAGCTTTTCTTCCAAGGAGCAAGCATCTTTTAATTTCATGGCTACAGTCACCATCTGCAGCCATTTTGGAGCCCCCCAAAATAAAGCCTGTCACTGTTTCCACTGTTTCCCCATCTATTTGCCATGAAGTGATAGGACCAGATGCCATGATCTTCGTTTTCTGAATGTTGAGCTTTAAGCCAACTTTTTCACTCTCCTCTTTCACTTTCATCAAGAGGCTCTTGAGTTCCTCTTCGCTTTCTGCCATAGGGTGGTGTCTTCTGCATATCTGAGGTTATTGATATTTCTCCTGGCAGTCTTGATTCCAGCTTGTGCTTCATCCAGCCCAGCATTTCTCATAATGTACTCTGCACATAAGTCAAATAAGCAGGGTGACAATATACAGCCTTGATGTACTCCTTTTCCTATTTGGAACCAGTCTGTTGTTCCATGTCCAGTTCTAACTGTTGCTTCCTGACCCTCAAACAGATTTCTCAAGGGACAGGTCAGGTGGTCTGGTATTTCCATCTCTTTAAGAATTTTCCACAGTGTTTTGTGATCCACACAGTCAAAGGCTTTGACATAGTCAATAAAGCAGAAGTAGGTGTTTTTCTGGAACTCTCTTGCTTTTTCGATGATCCAGCAGATGCTGGCAATTTGATCTCTTTTTAAAATCCAGCTTGAACATCTGGAAGTTCACAGTTCACATACTGTTGAAACCTGGCATGGAGAATTTTGAGCATTATTTTACTAGTGTGTGAAATGAGTGCAATTGTGAGGCAGTTAAGCATATCTACTTATATATCTCTAAATGTAAAAAACAAAAACGAATGCTTAGAGGGGGCCACAATATCTTTGGGAGGTTACTTTGAATTTAAGATGAAAGATAGATTATAATATTATCTCAGTAATCCTATATGACAATGAGAAAACTTAACTTTATACCATCAAAAATGTATTTGTTTGCTGGGCCTCATCCATCTTTCTGAGGATATCCAACCAGTCAATCTTAAAAGGAAATCAGTCCTGAATATTCATTTGAAGGACTGATGCTAAGCTGAAACTCCAGTCCTTTGGCCACCTGATAAGAAGAACCGACTCACTGGAAAAGACCCTGATGCTGGGAACGATTGAAGGTGGGAGGAGAAGGGGACAACAGAGGATAAGATGGTTGGATGGCATCACCAACGCAATGGACTTGAGTTTGAGTAGGCTCCGGGAGTTGGTGATGGACAGGGAAGCCTGGTGTGCTGCAGTCCATGGGGTTGCAAAGAGTCAGACACAACTGAGTGACTGAACTGAACTGATCCGTCTTTCCAGCAGCATCCCCCAGAGTATCTCCTCCCCTCATGCCAGGACACTGTTTCAGCTCCAGAAACCCAGTGTATTGAGCTTCTCGAATCTGCTGTGCCATTTGACACCTCAGTGCCTCTTCACAGCCACCCTGCCCCAGTCCATTGAATACATCTGGAAAATATTCTTCATCCTTTCGAAGCCAAGGAAGGTATGCCCTGTTCCAGCATGCCTTCCTTGAACTACTCCACACCATGACTCCTCTGCATTTTCTCTGGGATCCTGTGAACACTGAACTCTAGGTGTTGTGACACAACCCCATGGTTGTTTTGTTGTGGGCCTCTCCACCATGAGCCCCTGGAGGTTAGGGGATGGGTCTCACCTCCATGTATGTCCTCACTACCTGTCACACAGTAGGCACTTAATACATTTTATGTTGAATTAAAAGCTTCCATTTCAGAAAGCAGGTGACTCATTAAATTGTGCTAAGGAGACTTTAGGTCCTAAAATCTGGGCAAGTTCCCAGATCTGAATGACACCCACACCAGCCCCCTCTTTGCTAGAAGGAGAGGTAGTGAGTTAAGTGCTTTCTCAAGCTTCTCAGAAGCCCAATTAATATTTTCTGATTCTCTGTCTTAGAATACACTTGAACTTCTCCCTTAGTTCCGACCTATCTGGCAGGGGAACAAGAGTTTATAGCGTCGCTCACTTGCAGTGAAGATTGCATGCTTGGCAATTTGATTTAATTATTTCTGGAGCTTGATTCAAACTGTTCTTGTGTGCTTAGGAAGAAAAAGGACTCTAATAAGTTTCTTGTCCACTTTAGAATCAGTGCTATCCCAGAGGAAAGCAGGGATAATTGTTTTTCCTTTTTAAGCCTGGCATTCACCTCCACAGTAGAGTTTTATTTCACATGAAAAATGTTAAGTCTAGTGGACAAACATTGTTTTTTCCTGATAATAGCAATCTCTACTGTTACCCAGGCTTCCCAGCTGGTGCTAGTGGTAAAGAACCTGCCTGCTAATACAGGAGACGTGAGTTTGATCCCTAGGTGAGAAAGACTCCCTGGAGGAGGGCATGGCAACCCACTCCAGTATTCTTGCCTGGAGAATCCCCATGGACAGAGGAGTAGGTGGGCCATAGTCCATAGGGTTGCAAAGAGTTGGACACAACTGAAGCAACTTTGCATGCACTGTTATCCAGTCACCTTCAATAATAACAGAAATGTATGTGAATATATTTTTTCAGGATTTCTCAACCTTGGCATTGTTGGCATTTAGGACTGGTTAATTGTTTGTGGGGGAGATTCTTGTGCATTGCAGGGTATTTAGTAGCACCCCTGGATTCTGCCCACTAGATGCCAGTACCCCGCCCCCAACACACACACTTGTGACAATCAAAAATGTCTATAGATACAGACAAACATCACAAGGAGATGGGGCAGGACAAAATTGTCTCCAGTTGAGACCCATGGATACACATACACACACACTAATATATAGAAATTTGTACATAAACACATCTGCTCACAATCTCATACAGCCTTGACACTTGGCAAATCCCATTTGGCTTTCATTTCTTATATAAAAATCACTTCTTTTAGAAATACTTGTCCAGTTTACGGGTGTGACCTGGTGTGGGGTAGTGTGTGTATGCGTCTGTGTGTGTATGAAGCCACACCCAAGTGAAAAACTTAGTCTCCATAGAAAGGTGACCAAATTAACTTTCCTTTTAGGGGAAAGCACCACAGGAGGTAAATGGACACACTGCAGGTTGCCCGTTCCATGACTAAGTGACTCAACAAGGGGTTCCGTAGTTGCTCTTTCCTGTTTCCCCTCTCTTGGCATTGAGCATGCTTTTCCATAGCTGGATTTGGGGAATTTACTGGATTGTAGAGACTGAACCTTCCTGAAACATCCAAGTCTTACACACTGGCTCACATTTGCATCTGACGTACTTGGCTGGAAGTTGCAGAGCTGTTTCTGCATTGTTTATTGCATGCCAGACTCTATCCTAAGTGCTTTGCCTATAGTATTTCTTTTGGCTGTTGTTCCGTCACTCAATCATGTCCGACTTTTTGTGACCCCATGGATTGCAGCATGCCCAGGCTTGCTCACACTCATGTCCACTGAGTCGATGGTGCCGTCCAGCCATCTCATCCTCTGTCATCCCCTTCTCCTCCTGCCTTCAGTCTTTCCCAGCATCAGGTCAGTACTTGAACCAAGAACTCCCAGATGTACAGGCTGGATTTAGGAAAGGCAGAGGAACCAGAGATCAAATTGCCAGGATCTGTTGGTTCATAGAAAAAGCCAGAGAATTATTTCTTTTAGTCTTCACAATAGTTTCGTACTGTAGGCTCTGTGACTATCCCAGTTAGACATGTGAATAGACAAGCATAAAACACTGAACACAGCTAACTCCTGACCACTGCATTGTGTTACCTTCCAAAAGATCAGTAGATTTGCTTCTCAAGAACCTCAAATGACTACATCAAAAGCTACTCCAATAGGTGGCTTTTACATTTTTATGTGATCTTTTCTGTTGTTGGTTGAAATAAGATAAGGCTGGAGGAGGGGAAGATCTCTTAAAATTCTGGTAGAGGAGACCAGAAATGTGGTTGGGGAGGCAGATTTTCTTTCTGTTGCCTACATGTGATATTATGCATGCTTTCCACCTGTACTTTTATATTAATTAAGCAAAAGTTGTAAATTGAAAGTGTTAGTCACTCAGTGGCATCTGACTCTACAAGCCCATGGCCTGTAGCCTGCCAGGCTCCTCCATCCATAGAATTCTTCAGGCATGAATACTGGAGTGGGTAGCTGTTCCCTTCTCCAGTGGCTCTTCCTGACCCAGGGATTGAACTTCAGTCTCCTGCATTGCAGGCAGATTCTTTACCATCTGAGCCTTCAGGAAAAGATGTAAATGGTGGTTATGGTGGTTCAGCCGCTAAGTCATGTCTGACTCTTGTGATCCCATGGTCTGACCATGAAATTCTCCAGGCAAGAATACTGGCCATTTCCTTCTCCAGGCGATCTTCCCAACCCAGGGATCAAACCCTGGTATCCTGCACTGCAGGGAAGATTCTTTACTGACTGAGCTACCAGGGAAGCCCAAAGATGTAAATAGTTTTCTTCTAAATGAGCCCTAAAGTACAGAGTACAGGCAGAATATTTCTCCCCAAATTTAAATTTTCAAAGGAGAGAGTTATTCACCTGAGAACTAAGAGAAAGCTCTGGTTTAACCGCAGGGCTTAACCCCCACCCCCATATCCCGCTTTGTTATCACCAGCTGATGCTGGATAGGAGCTTTTGAGAAATGAGAACTTTCGCTTAGGGCATGTGAGAGCTTCTCAGGAAATCCCAGTGACTTCTGTTGCTCTTCTGTAAGTGGAAAACCTTAGACAGTTTGGTTGTTCCTCCAGGGCTGGCCACCCTTCCCAGAATTCTCAGCACAAGCCCAAGGTCTCCATTATTTCTCCTGCCTCCTTCTAGCTGGCATGCAGCACTCCCCCGACCCCGGGACACAGGTCAGAGAAGCTCAGCATGCAGGGCCCACCAATACAGAGGATGTCCAAGACCCTCCTTATCTAAAGCAACTCTGCCTCCTCTAGCCCCCTCTCATTTTCAGTCAGCAACCTGGGATTCCAAGTTAATGAAAAGTGTTGAGCACTCAAAGTTTAACAGTTCGAGTTAAGTTGGGTAGGGGTGAGGGTGGCAGGAATTTTTAGTGTTGAAAGAAGCTTTCATACCCCTGGACCTCCCTGTGCAAGTGCAGTTTTTTCTGTAGCTTTTCCTCCCCTGTCTGGGAGGTATCTTCTGTGTGGAAATGGCTGAACCCTTCTCTGTGCTTTACTGCCATGAGCAGAATCCAGAAATGTTTATCAAGTAAATGGATACTTCCACACTAGAATCTATACCTTTAAAAAAATTTTGGAAATATAACTGATTTACAATGTTGTGTTAGTTTCTGCTGTACAATGAAGTGAATCAGCTATATGTATACATATATGCCCTCCTTCTAAGGGCTTCCCTCCCCCCACCCATCCCACTCATCAGGTAATCACAGAGCTCCAAGCTGACTTCCCTGTACCATACAGCAGCTTCTCACTAGCTATCTGTTTTTCACACAGTAGTACTGTTATAATAAACAGTCTTTGTAAAAAATACTCAAGAAGTACTGATGTGTATACACCACTCAGTTTTGAGCATTTATCCATCCACTAATCATTCATCAAATATTTCCTGCATACCTACAGGGTGACAGGCATTGTTCCAACATCTGGGAAAACAGGCGGGAGCAATATGGTCAAAATCTCAGCCCCCTCAAACTTGACATTCAAGGATGATGAGGCAGATGGTAAACAAAGCAAATATATGTTAGATAATAATGCCCCATGAAGAAATACAAAGCAGGGCAGGAGAGCCCTGAGTGATGGGGAGTGCAGTAGATCTGGTGCTCTTCAAGCCAGACTGGGCAGGGAGACATCCGAGCAGAGGCCTGAATGCAGTCGTGGAGCCAGCCATAGGGATTTCTGTGAACAGCTGGCTCCACATGGAGGGAGCAGCATGTGCGAAGGCCCTGATGAGGGCTTTAGAAGATGAGGTCAGATAAGTAGCCAAGGGCAAATCATGTGGTGCTTGATTGGCCATGAAACGGACATTGGATTTTATTCTAACTGAGATGCAAAGCCATTGAGCAGGAAAGTGTCAGGCACAGACTTGTGTTTGTAAGCATCACTTTCAGAGCATTTTCATGACCTTTCCTTCGTCCAGCAATTATCAAGCACCACTAGTCTAGATACTAGGCAGTGACAGATAAAAGACACAGCGTGTGCTTTTAAGAAACGTACGGTCTGGTGTGGAAATCACTAGGCAAATGGACAGCTCCACACTGGGCTGTTGTCGTGGTCATCATGGTGGAGGGCTGTGGAGCTAGGATGAAGAAACCCAGGCCCAGGAGGAGCTTTTCCAGATGAGGTCATTGTCAATGATGGCCCTAATCTGTGTCAGAAAAGCAGGAGCCTCTGTTGCTGTGGGGATATGTAAGACGATGGCCTACCTCAGTCTGGGGAAGGAAAGGGGAGAGTCTTTGAGGAAAGGATTTTTAGGCTTGGTTCTGAAGGATGAGCAGTAGCTGGTTAAGCCAAGAGGGAGAGTTCAGATAACTGCCCAGCACAGGGCAGGGAGACCCGGATGGCAGCGGGAGCAAGAGAGATGAAACCGGGCCGATTGGGGTGGTCCAAGTATGGAGGCCTTGAGACCATGATCAGGGCTTGGGTCATTAATCAGAAAGAGCAGTGGGGGTGGGGGGGGAGCATTTTAAAGAAAGAAGGGGCATGATTGGAGTTGCATTTCAGAAAGACCAGTCTGGCTGCATGGTAGAGAATGTTCTAGAAAAGAGCAAGGACAGGGAAGAAAACAGTGAGGGGCTAACCTGTGGCCTAGATGACAGTGGACATTGTGGAAGCGGGTCAGAGTGCTGGATTTGAACAGCATGTAGGAGATGAAGCGAGAGGACTGGACAAATTATTGGATGCGTAGGGCGAGGAAGAAAGATGAACCGTTAAAACTGCCAGGTGCTGCTCTGGAAGTGGTGGGCGCCAGAACTGTTGATCAAGATAAGTGATATGATATGGAGAAGAAATATGATGGCAGAGAAGGACAATCAGTTACTCTTTGGACTTTTTAAGACAGCTGCAGGGATGTTCTGGTAGGAAGCTCCACAGAGCATCCTTGGGAGAATTAGCATGCAGGTAGTCAGGGTCATGGGAATGGATCGCTGAGGGAGAGTGTTACAGTGTGTGTATGTGTGTGTATAATTCATGAGACCACCTATTTGACACCACCCAAGGACTCTCATCAGATGTCTATTTAAGTCTCAGACCCATCACAGCTCTCACAGTAGCACTGACTCTGGGCACAGCGGAGGCTGTGCAGCAACATGCATTCTGAGACTGCGGAGCAGGGCAGGCACCTGGCGATAGGAGGGTCTTGGTAAAGGTTGCCTCAGGATGATAAATGAGCTCAGGTCTCCACCTGACAAGTGCCTCCCATCACCTTTTCATTTCAGCTGTTTGGAGGCTTTTGCGGGTGAACAATCCGTTTTGTTTTCGGTTTCTTTCTTCAGGATTAGAAAGAGAATTTTAGAGTATTTTCTTTTCTTGGCCACATCCCCGTCCTGTATGAGGAACAGCAAAGGAAGATATGCATTTTTTTTCTTTCTTACAGACTTGAGCTGTGGCTTCTCACTAAATTCACATTAGCAAGATTTCAGGATGGCTGAAGGTGGTCTAAGAATACTGACTTCCAGCTATAAAATGAATAGATTTGGGGGATGTAAGGCACAGCATAGTGACTCTAGTTAACAGTAGTGTGTATCTGAAAGCTGCTAAAAGAGTGGTTCTTAAAAGTTCCCACCACACACACACACACAGATTGTAATTTTGTGAGGTGATGGGTATGCTGACGTTATTGTGGTCTAATCACTTTATAGTATATGCATTTATCAAATCAGTATGTTGGTAAACCTTAAACTTATATAATATTATGTATCAATTATATCCCAATAAAGCTAGAGAAACATATTTCATACAACTTCAAAAGGGTTACTAAGTTTAACAGAGAGTTGAGATTTCAGAGGTATGGCCATGAAAAAGCAAACATCTAGTGAACCATATTTGGCCAAAGCAGAATTGATCATTCTTGGTAAGTCTTGATTGTGGGGATATTTTTCATTTTGATTGCTCAGAATGGGAATTGGTTCATTCCTTATTTCCACCCATAATAAAGTCAATGTGGACTTTCATGCTAGTCCATTCCAATACCAGGCACATTAATATATAGTAGGTCCTCACAAATCCTTATTCATCATTATTATTGTTGTTTGTTACTATTACATTTTTTGTACTGAATGCCTGTCTGTTGCCTCCACACAGGGCCTAAGGGAAGGTTCTAGATGATCTTGTTATGCCCTTGGGACTAGCAGAGTCCTTGGCACAGGGTAGAAATAAAGTATTTTATATTGTATGCTGATTGTTCATGTTAGTAATTTTTTCCCAATTTGAGGATAAACTCCTTGAATACAGGAATGATATCTCCTACTTTTTACTTCCAGTAATTCTAGCCTTGTTTTGACTATATGGGAGTTACTTACTTGTGTCTATCTAAAAACTGAAGATTGAAATAATGAGTTGACTTTGCCAGTTAAAAAAGAGCATGAAGATTATAGAATGACTTCATGACCTCTCACCCCAGCAGCAAAAGCAGTGTCAAGTCCACCTTATTGAAATGCACATCCATCACCTGTGAAAATAAGGGGTGCAACTTTTACAACTTAAGAGATACCGCAGTCAAAAGTGAGGACATACCTTTTGTTTTTAAATATTCCTCTTTGATCAGGGTATCAATATTCATAAAACTCTCGAAAGGAGATTGTCATTAGGTGTTAGAGCCATTAAGGTCGACACCAGGTTTCGGAGCATTGCCATGGAGATGAAATTGGCCCTGTGCCTTCGCTGCTCTTCAGAGCAAGTGTATTTGGTTTGAGTTCCCTTGTTCATTTGCAGGCCTGTGCTTCTGGAATTGGGAGGTATGATTAGAAGTGCAGAAGTCAGGAGAGAATGCTTGCAAAGAGCGTCTGGAATTCATAGTCTGTGGAATTGCATTTTTTGGGTGCACTTTATGGGGATAATGTCACTTGGAATAGAACACCACCATGAGAAGACTCTTGCTGTCACATGAATGCAGCCATACACGCTTGATTGGGAATCCCCATTGAGGATAGGCTGCACTGTGTGTTTTCAAAGACTGTAGCTTGTATTTCTTGACATTTTATCCCAGTGACTTTTACATTAACAAAAGCCAGCGGGTGCTATGGAAATGTCACAGGCATCTTGGAAAAAGCTGTCCTTCTGAGGGACAGGAACCCCAGGATCCAAAGCAGGTCATCTAGAAGGATCTAGTTTCTTCAGCATGATCTGAATCTTGATGGCTGGATGGACAGACAGGTCTCTCTAGCAACTTTTTATGAATTAAAACCCAGTAAGCAGTAAACTTGGAATACTATGAGCCAACATATTCACTATTGCAAAGCAGAAAAGGTTAATTTAGGGAGTTGCTTGGTGGCTTATTTGGTAGCCACACAACCATGTACTAATTGGTATATTTACCTTTGCTACTTTTGTACTTAAGAAATTTTTTTTATTTCAGAAAATACAATGTAGGTCTTTAAGTTGGATCTTGATGAAAATTGTGCTAATCCTGGGACAGCTTTTCCCTTGTAAGCATTTAAGAAGAGAGGTTTTGTTGGTATCTCCTTTGCTAGTGAAAGTGGAAGAGAAATTTAACGTTTAAGTCTTTTTAATTTCAAAGTCCACTTTTGAGTGGATAGAGAAAACAGTTTAAACTGGAACTTGAAAAGTTGGATAGATATATACTTTTTCTTAAATTTATTAAAAATGATGTTTAACCAAAAATATAAGCATATGTAATTCCGATTTTAAGAATTTTTCCAAATTTCGGTGACATTGTGTTATAGAGTAAGATAAACTTGAGACTTGTGGAGGGGTAGCATTCAGTTTACAAATGGACTGGCCCAGCCCAGAAGATGTCACCCAGAACAAAGATTAGCTGAAGGCTTTTATATATCATAAGATGACTTTAAATTCTGTCCAAGATTTAGAAAACAGTCATCTACAAAGTAACCAGGTAAATTTTGTGAACCATACTTCTCGGAATTGATAGTGATAGTGAGTTTTTAAATAATTTTCAATGGCATTCAAGTCTACCAAATATTGTTTTATCAGATTGTCTCTAACTTCACTATTTTAATAAATATTTTTAAAGATCACATATTTTATTTTAAAGCCCAGAATTAAAATTTTCTATTTGGGCAGATATAGAATATTCTTTTTACAACAGGCCAGGCAGATACAACATGTTATAGGTTTTGTTTTCTTCTTTTTTAGTCCATAAATTTGATCTTTAAATGTTTTAAGTAAGCAAAAATTCAAATAGAATCAACAAAATCTGCCATATTTTGAGAATGTCAGTAATAGTTACATGATAGGCTTTAATTCTCTTATGTTCTGATTATAAGACTTACAAATATTGCTTCTGAATTGGATTTCATGTGTGATTTGACCTTACAGAAGCAATCCAATACCTTCTGAATGTACATGGAAAATATTATTAGATCTTCTTTAAAAGTACAAGTCATTCCAACTGCTGCTTTTTTATTGGAAATTAAAGAAAAATGAGAAAAATTATCACCTTCTACCAAAAAAACCCCCAAAACTTGTTAGACGGCAAATAGCAGAAATGAGTACTGTGGTAATCATAGTCCCCTTAAAAGGACCGGCCACTAGACCCACAAGTGATAAATTGTAGGATTGGCAAAACCATATATGTCCCCAAATCAATTCCAGTCAAGAATCCAGTGGACCCTTGGACTCTATACAGATATTGATTTGCTTATTAAACACCAATAGTGAACTTTCTTTGAATATATAGCATAATTAATTTTGTTCTCCATCTGAGCTTATTGCTTAACTCAGATCCCAAGCATCCTTTCCTGAGAAAGGGCACCTTTCTTCCTATATAACAGTAATAACACTCTTTACAGTGGTGCTAATGTGGGCTTCCCAGGGGGTACTAGTGGTAAAGAATCCACCTTCCAGTGAAGGAGCTGCAAGAAATGCAGGTTCAGTCCCTGGGCCTGGAAGATGCCCTGGAGAAGGAAATGGCAACCCACTCCAGTATTCTTGCCTGGGAAACCCCATGGGGAGAGGAGCCCAGTGGGCTACAGCCTATGGGGTCCCAAAGAGTCTGACAACGGAGCACACAACATGTCCCTAAAGCCGTGCTGTCCAGAGTGTGATCCTTATACCCAGTCAGTGAACTGCTTATTACTGCTCTGCAGGGAGGTAAAGGAGCTCACACCCCCATGGAAACCCACTCCATCACTAAGCACACTGCTGAGTTCATCTTGCATTATGGCGACTTCCTCAGTGAAGGGAGCAAGTGCAGTGACTTGCATCCTGGGAAGCAAAGTGTCCGTGTTCTCTCGTATAATGTTCTCTCTGACTTTCAAGGGTTTTCGCCAAACTTGGAAAGTTCAACTCAGAATGTATAAATCATGAGAACATGAGGTTTTTACAGGGCAGTATTTATAAAGAGCAACATTATGTATCCCACATATACAGAGTCTATATTAGCATGTTTAGTTATTATTCAATTTATTTGTTTCATAAAAGATACATTTCTGTTTCTGTATAGCAGCAGCTTTTACATAACTTGACTCCTAAGTAGACAAATCAATTAATCAAATAATATTATGCAGTGTTTCATAATATTAATAGTTATTGATGAGTGCTTACTAAGGAACTCTGCCAACTACTTTACATGTATTAGCGTATTTTATCTCACAACAACTCTTTGCAGTAAGATTTTGATCATCTTCTTTTTGGAGATGAGAAAACGAAGGTTTAGAGAAGTTAAAGTTACCCAGTATCAAATAGCTCATCAGTCGTTACAGCAGTGATTCAAAATAAGATCTACTTGGCTTCAGGGCCCTTGCTGTTAGTTACTCAGAAGTCCATATGGGCCAGCTGGATAAATGATAAATGAGTGAATCAGATTCAGATTCTGTCAACGTGGTGGACAAACCTCATGCAAAACAAATGGAAAAATTGCTTAAGATGTACTTTCTAAAAATGTAACATTTGAGGTTGAAAGAAAGTCACCAGGTTTAAGAAAGAATGTGAGGCTCAGAGGAGCCTGATGAGAAAGCTGCCATTAGGGCCCTAGGAGTTGAGGCCCTTTGGATCTGAAAATAGACCCTTGTGTTAACTTCCAGGCATGCAGCGACTGGCCCTCTGCAAGCAGGGAGCTACAACTTAAACTCCATGTGAAGATGAACTCCTCAAGGGTCCACCTTTTTTCAAGAAGGGAACTTGAAAAATTCCATCCATCAAACTCATTCCACATACTGATGTGGAGTCCAAATCTACCCCAGTGAGGCATAAATTCGGAGAGATTGTTTATAGCCAAAGAGTCATATCCTTCAGACTGAGGAAACATTGATTTCTGCCCGTTCGTCTAGCGTTACCAAAAGCAGATCCTCATCCTGATATAATGTATGGAAATCTCAGAACAACAAGGATGAAAGGGGCATTTTAAATATAAACATAATCAAAAGAAAGAAAAGCAAATAGGAAAAAAAGATAAAGTTACTATTAAAGGAAAAACAATTCAACTGCCAGTAATACTTCTTTTTGGCAACAATAAAGTCTAAAAGACATTGAAATAACATCTAATTTTAAAAACTGCTATCACCCTGGAATTCTCTTCCTGGCAACCCATCGTTTAAGAGTGATAATGACTTGGAATACACAGTGATATGAAAAACTCCTGATAAAAACAGTAATCTCACAACCATTATGTTGAATGTTTGTTAGAAGCCAGACACAAAAGAGTACCTACTGGATGATTCCATCTATATGAAATTCAAAAAATAAACTAAATAATCAGTAGGGGAAAATGTCTGGATAGTGGGGGTGAGTATTGACAGAGAATGGGCATGAGAGTACCCTCTGGTGTAATGAAAATATTATAAATCTTGGTCTGCATGGGATTTGCTTGAGTGTGTACACATGCAACGGAGAAGGCAATGGCACCCCACTCCAGTACTCTTGTCTGGAAAATCCTGTGAACGAAGGAGCCTGGTGGGCTGCAGTCCATGGGGTCGTGAAGAGTCAGATACGACTGAGCGTCTTCCCTTTCACTTTTCACTTTCATGCATTGGAGAAGGAAATGGCAACCCACTCCAGTGTTCTTGCCTGGAGAATGCCGGAGACGGGGGAGCCTGGTGGGCTGCTGTCTGTGGGGTTGCACAGAGTTGGACACGACTGAAGCGACTTAGCAGCAGCAGCAGCAGTACACATGCAAAAATTGAGATAAGCCCTTTACATGCATGTGTATTATGTACCTCACTGTATATAGTTTGACCCTCTCCAAGAAGAATATATCTTTTAAAACAGGGAGGACATAATAAAGACTTTTAAAGTTTGCTTCTTATAGATATCACTAAAGAATTGCTAAAGATGTATTTCTGTGAGAATGAGATAGAACCCAGAGGATCAGAGTGGGTTGTAATAATGAAGTAAGAAAAGAAAGTGGTAATAAGAGGTTTCTTTTAAACAAACATTGACTCACAAAAATAATAATGACTTTGAAGAGTGGGAACTAAAAGCAAGATGGAATTAAACCCTATATAACAACCAGTGAATGTGGTGTTTGGCAGTTGGAGTTAAAGCATTGTAAGATTGTTGCTTTTTTCTGGAGGAGGGTAGAAATGTAATTAACTTTGAGTCAATGTTAGAAGTTTAAGGTAGTAACAAGAATAGTACACACAGAATATTTAACTCTCATGTTAATTGATTGTAAAATAAGAATTAAGAAGTTATTCAATTGTTAATAACCACTCCTCGGATAAACCTCACTAGTTACAATATTGATATATAGACACTGCTATGTATAAAACAGATAAGTAATGAGAACCTACTGTATAGCATAGGGAACTCTACTCAGGCTCTGTGCTAACAAAGAGGGGATATGTGTATACGTATAGCTGATTCTGGCTTCCCAGGTGGCACTAGTGGTAAAGAAAAGTGAGAGGTAAAAGTTGCTCAGTCATGTCTGATTCTTTACAACCCCATGGGCTATCCATTGAAATTCTCCAGGTCAGAATACTGGAGCCTTTCCCTGAAGGGGATCTTCCCAACCCAGGGATCGAACCCAGGTCTCCTGCATTGCAGGCAGATTCTTTACCAGCTGAGCCACAGGGGAAGCCAAAGAATACTGGAGTGGGTACTCTATCCCTTCTCTAGCAGATTTTCCTGACCTCAGGAATCGAACCAGGGTCTCCTACATTGCAGGTAGATTCATTTACCAACTGAGCTATCCCGTCTGCCAATGCAAGAGATGTAAGAAACTGGGGTTCAGTCCCTGCGTCGGGAAGATCCCCGGGAGGAAGGCATGGCAACTCTCTCTAGTATTCTTGCCTGTAGGGCTCAAAGAGTTAGTCATGACTGAAGTGACTTAGCATGCGCACATGGCTGATACTTTGCTGTACAGCAGAAACTAATACAGCATTGTAAAGCTGCTATGCTTCTGTTTAGTCACTAAGTCGTGTCCAACTCTTTGCAACCCCATACATGTAGCCCACCAGGCTCCTTTGTCCATGGAATTTCCCAGGCAAGAATACTGGAGTGGGTTGCCATTTTCTTCTTCAGGGGATCTTCCCTACTCAAGGGTTAAACCCACATCTCCTGTTTGGCAGGTGGATTCTTTACCACACAGCCCCCTGGGAAGCCCCAATAAATTTTTTTAAATAAAAAAAATTTATTCAATCTAATAGTAAGCAGGAAAAGAGAAAAATAAAGGCAAAGTAAAGGCCTAGTAATAGGAAAAAATTATAGAAGAAATAGATCCAATTAAGTTAGTAATTATAAATATAATTTATTAACAGATATAATTTTTTAACATGTGAGAAGATACAGAATCTACCATATTATTTATAAGCGAGATTCCCAAACCAAATTATGCAAAGCCACAGGGATAGAATGTGATAAATTGGGAAGATTTTTTTAAATGAATGTTGATATAGCTACATTAATATCTTGCGAAATAAGCTTTAAGGGAGAATATGTTTTTAGGAATAATTCATCAGGAAGATATAAAAACCCTAATCTTGAACCCTGAAAGTAAATCAAGCATTATTTAATAGAATGACAAGGAGAAATAGACAAATTCTTAATCATAGTAGGAGATTTTAACACACATCCCACAGAAAATGATACCTTAAGCAGAGAGAAATGACCAAATAAGTGGAAGAGTTGAACAATACTGTTAATATGCTTAATCTTTTGAATATGTAAAGATCACTGCCCCAGTATTTGGGCAATATACATTCCAAGGGACATACATCATTTATAAATCTGAGCATGTATTATTGATACAAAAGAAATATCAGTAAAGGTAAATCAGACAAAGTTTAAAACAACTGGGAATGTTGAGACTTGTTGCAAATGAGAGTGTATGCCTTCTTAACAATAAAAAAAAAAAAGAATATTCTGCAGAATATAGCCTTGGTTAGAAACTTCTAAGTGATTGCACTATTCTGGACTCATCCAAGCACAGATTTTTGCTGCTGCCTTTCCATTTTGTTGCCTACTCTGATCTTTTGACAATTCAGACAGCTGTATCCATAGAAGGGAAAGGCGTTATCGGTGAACAAGACCCCCTCCCCCACAATCAGTCATCAGAAGTCGACACTTCTGATGTGGGGTGACAGGGCATGGGGGCTGAAGAGGCTATTGTCTTAAATCAGGTTTAAAGATTCTGTGATGGATTTGGATTATTCATTGTCCCTGGTCCTCAGCAGGTCACCTCTAAAGAGACAGTGTGAAATATTTCTCTAAAGATGTTGAAGAATTATCAAATGATTTTCTTCTTGGATTCAGATAAGACTTTATTTATGTATTGTACACATTAAGTAAGGGCCTGCACTTTGTCATGGCTGAAAGAATGTTGTGACTCTGAGGAATCCTGAACATAGATTCTCTGTGAGCTGGGTGAGTGCAGAATTTGTCAGAAATACTGTGGGACTTCATTTAGACATCTAATTGTCTCACCTCCTCTTCTGTGGTTTATGAATAATGTTCAATATTGTTCAGTATCATGGCTGTAATACTCTAGAATTGGTGTGTATCCTTTTAATTTGTTAATCTATAGCAGTCTTAACCTCTTACAAATGATTCATGATAGCTTCTCATTTTGTTAGATTTCTATGTGTCTTTTTGCTGACCTAGAAATTCTACAGGCAGCTCCAATTTTAGGCTGATGAAATGCAGTGATCCCTGAAGCGATCTGAGCAGTCCCCCACAGGTAACCTCCTTCAAGCTTGAATGATTCCATTTATTACCATGAATCCCTGCCCTTGAGAACATATTAGCTGAATGTTTGCTAATTTCCTTCTCTGCTCTGCTTTTACATACTAGATATCAATCTGTCTCCTAAAATCTTTCTTAACTTTTTTAAGTTAAGGCTTTGATCACCAAATTATGTATCCCATGAGTGTTTTTGGTTGACAAAAGAGAAATAAAACAACCCATCATAGTTAATTTTACAGCATAATTGAAGAGCTAAAGCAACCGTTAATGGTTAGCATCGCGCCTACCTCTAAGGAATAAAGAATGCTCAGGTTTGTATGCTTTTCTAAGACTGCTAACCATTGATCCCTTTGCAAAGAGTAATAAACTACAACTGTACTTGGTCGCAAGCTCACATTAGGCATCAGAATTCTTGCCACAGAGGGAGTCATCGTTGACTGCACCTGTGTAAAATCTGACAGTCTGTCAGCTCAGTTGTGTTCACAAGCTTGCAGTCTTGGTATCTGCATCCAGCATCTTTCAGGTTACCCATAACTACACCTAAGATTCTAACGAGTGCACCGAACAGAGATGTAAATACTTTGGTTTGCCCTTGCTTAACACCAGACCAAAAGAGAGCTGGTGTTGTTGCAGACCCGGATATATTTGAACTGATTCAATATTTTCCACGTGATATAAAGTAGGGAACACATCAGTGTGATACAGATTTCTCTGGATCATGTGTGTGTGATTACTGTGCCTTAAGATTCCTATGAAAGACTTCATTCACCACATGTCAGTCCCTAGTTGATGAATTACTTAAATACTTTTCTGACTTAGGTTCAAATAGCAATTCATGTGGAGCTAGAAATATGAAAGTGATTTGGTTTTGATGTTTTCTTTTCTCTCTCTTTTACCACTTAGCTGCTTCCCTCATTTCAGGTTCATCAGTTTTAAGCTTAGATTAAAACAGGCACCTGAGTCATAAAACTTGACAGTTAAATGGACAGTATCCTCATTACATAAATAGCTTATATAATTTTTATGAATAACACTGAGACCACAACAGTTAAGTGAGTAGAGGACATGAACAATTCCCTAAAGTGAAAAACCAGGTGGCCAGTATGCATTTGAGAAACTGTTCAACTCACTAATAAGCATAGAAATGTCAGTTAAAACAGCCACAAAATATCCTTTCTCATCTTTAAAATTCTACTTTGGTAGGTTACTCAAGTTTTTCTAAAACTTTTAATTATAATGAGGCATTAAATATTTTTATGTACCTTGTTGAATTAATAGATTTTAATGTATGTTGCTAAAGGGTTTGCTAAAGTATTGTACCAAGTATACTCCCAGGTATACCAGTACAGGGAGGACATGCCTATCTCTCTACACTCTCGTGTACATTGAGATGATCCATTTTTAAAGTGCTGCTGATGCATTGCTGTACAGCAGAAACTAACACGTTGTAAAGCAATTATACTCCAACTGAAAAATAAGTTAAAAATGCTGCCAATGAGAAAAGAAATTATTGTATGACTATAATACTTTCATAAATAAATGAATACTTATGAAGGTTTTAAGTAACAAAGAAGAGAGGCTTACGAAAAGGACAAATGACACTTTGCTTAGCCCCAGCCGCACATCTTACGTAGTCAAGTAGGGTCTGTTGCTGCTGCTGCTGCTGTTTAACTGCTCAGTCGCGTCTGACTCTTTTGTGACCCCATGGACTGTAGCCCTCCAGGCTCCTCTGTCCATGGGATTTCCCAGGCAAGAATACTGGAAAGAGTTTCCATTTCCTTCTCCAAGGGGTCTTCCTTACCCAGGGATCAAATCCGCATCTCCTGCTTGGCAGGTGGATTCTTTAACCCTGAGCCACCTGGCTGCAAATAGGGTCTAAGGGAGGATAAAAGGTGTGTGGCATCGAGCGCCCACTAATCACCAGGGTGGTCAACCATCCCTTTTATTCTCACTTCCTATAGCCTAAGGAATGTTTAACACCTGGATGAAACAGCCTGGTGGTATAGCCCACTTCCCCCCATGCACTGGAAAATGGTTGTGCAAATACTAAAACTCATTTCCATGGTGAAATCATCAACTCCTGTTTGGAAGAGACCTGGATTATCTTCAAGCAAAATGAGTTCCTGATGTTGAAACATTCTTGCCTGCAGTGCCTGGCTTAGTTTTGAATACTTAAGTTATGGAGATATTTGCGCATTTGCAGGACATTGGAGAGCTTCCCAGGTGATGCTAGTGGTAAAGAACTCACTCACCTGCCAATGCAGGAGACATAAGAGACTCGAGTTCGATCCCTGGGTCTGGAAGATCTCTTGGAGGAGGGCACGGAAATCCACTCTGGCACTCTTGCCTGGAGAATCCCATGGACAGAGGAGCCTGGCAAGGTACATTCCATAGGGTCACAAAGAGTCGGATGCAACTGAAGTGACTTAGCACGCACGCACACAAGACATCAGAATCATCAGTCGTCCTTCAGCTCCCTTAGCTTCTCTCGGTCCTGTCATCTGTTTGCGTCTGTGACAAATTCTTTAGAAACCACCCTGTGAAGACAGCCCACCTTTCTGCAGGTGTCCTTACCACTGAAACAACATGAGTAGAGACAGCTCGCAAAGAAAGGCTTACCTTGGGAATCTGAGATACTGCCAGGTGTGTTTCTTTCAACCTAAAAATATCTGCTATTCTTTGCTATTTCTAAAGGGTGTGCCTCATTTGAGAGACGGCAGCCAAACCTCACAATCAACATAATTTTATTTTTAAGGTAGAAAAAAATTAGAGATGATGAACTGTTTTGACTGGCATGTCACTGATGCCCCAATGAAAGCTGTTCTCATAAGCACATCAGATAAGTCTTTGTTGTATATGTAAGCTCCCTGTGAAATCTCATGGAAAGAGGGATGAAAATCTGAAATCCATAGACAGACACTCTGTTTGTGTGCTGACACTTTGGGCATGGAGATGTTAGAGGTTTGGATTCCTCTCCATTAAAAACTGTGAGTGCATCTCACATGAGCCAGTTGCATCTGTGTCTCACTCCTCAAGGATGGGATTTATGGTGCCCACAGATTTTATAAAGATGTCTTAGTGTAAAGAGGTTGGGTGGACTTTGGACTGTGTCACCCAGGGGCCAAATTCTGGCTCTGCTAGAAACTAGCTGCTGCTGCTGCTAAGTCACTTCAGTCGTGTCCGACTCTGTGCGACCCCATAGACGGCAGCCCACCAGATTCCCCTGTCCCTGGGATTCTCCAGGCAAGAGTACTGGAGTGGGGTGCCATTGCCTTCTCTGAGAAACTAGCTACTTAACTTTAATTTACTTAACACAACCTTGCATAAGGTGGAGTTTGATTCTTCACCTGACATGTGGGGAATAACAACACTCACTTGGCAAAGTTGTGATGGTAATGATTATATATCTGATATGTAAGAATCAACATGTTAATTAATTAATACTTCCTTCAGTTCAGTTCAGTCGCTCAGTCGTGTCTGACTCTTTGCGACCCCATGAATCGCAGCACACCAGGCCTCCCTGTCCATCACTAACTCCCGGAGTTCACTCAGACTCACGTCCGTGGAGTCAGTGATGCCATCCAGCCATCTCATCCTCTGTCGTCCCCTTCTCCTCCTGCCCCCATTCCCTCCCAGCATCAGAGTCTTTTCCAATGAGTCAACTCTTCGCATGAGGTGGCCAAAGTACTGGAGTTTCAGCTTTGGCATCATTGCTTCCAAAGAAATCCCAGGGCTGATCTCCTTCAGAATGGACTGGTTGGATCTCCTTGCAGTCTTCCTTAGCATTTTATTAATAATGTATGAGGAAGTACATGAATAAGCTGCTTTTTTAATGAGTTTGTGATTCACCTAAATTAACCCAATGCATTTTGGGTTCAATTTCTAGTCTAGATGTGGGATTTTTCCAGGTGGTTCACAAGACCCTTTCCACCGGCTTTGTGCCCCATGGCATGCATTGGTGAGATGGTCAGGGGAGGGAGGTCCCTACTGTTTTCTGAGACCTAGGGATGGAGCTCTTCTCACCAGAAAAGCCAACAAGCTCATATAGGATACAGTCCACAATTCTGTATTCATTAGCACCATGCTGAACCAAATATATTTAATTGGATGCTTAATAATTCTGATTCAGACACTTTATAGGGTGTGAGAAAGATATATTCTATTTCTGCCAGGAACTTGTAATATAAAGTATCCAGAACACTCTGTTAAAAAAGAGTCTGTGCTTATAGCTTATGTCATTTCTTATACCTTTCTAACCCATTCTTAAACTCATGAAGATCTGTCAAAAACAGCATTCACACTAGAAACAACCCAAATACCCATCACTAAGAGAATTGATGAACTAACTGTATATTCATATGATGGAATATTACTCAATGGTTAAAAAATCTGTGCTATGAAGACATGCAACAACATGGGTGAATCTTAAATACATTATGTTGAGTCAAAGAAGCCAGACACAAAAGAGCATATACTGAAGCTTTCATTTTCGTGAAGTTTGTGAAGAGGCAAATCCAGTCTGTGAGGACAGAGGTAAGAATGGCATTTCTCTGGGGGTGAAGCAGTTATCTCTGGGATAGTGGCTAGGAAGAGGCAAAAAGAGATTTTCTAGGGTGATGGAAATGTTCTGTAGCTTATAGATAAGGTATGTATGCGCACACACACACGCACACACATATACATGTTTGTCAAGCTGCACACTTAAAATCTGTCCATATACAATAAGTAAATTATACCTGCATTAAAACAAATTGTCCAAGATAGAGTGCCATTTTGTTTGGAGAAAGTTAAGGTGAGGTAAGAAAGAAATCAACTCTTAAAATAACAAACTTCCTAGGGTTTACATTTTTATATGCTCTGTTTCTGTAAAAATGAGTCTATCATTGAATTCTGATTTTAAAACTAAAACTTATCAGGATAGCTCCCAGTAGATGAATATATTGGATCCCTTTACTTTTCAGGTAAAGTTTTAGCTGAGACTGAATAAACAGTAGCAACAGTACTCACTTTCCCAGTAAGTTCCAGCCCTGAAATGTCAGAAGTTCGACTTTGGAAGGCATATCGATTTTAAATGTCTCTTTGGATGAATTGACAGTTCAGTTCAAAGAGAAGAGCACGCGATGTTGTAGATTCATCTTCCCATCTTGGGTTTGTTAACGTCCATGGGAGAAGCAGGAGGATAAATTACTCAGAGTTGAATATGAGAGTTTTTGAACTCAAATTGATTTTCAGACAGGACACCTTCATTTTATGCAGAAAGAGTGAGTCGTTTAGCTGATTCCTCCCCTTTTGCTCTGTAGTGTGCTTTTTTTCTGAGGCTGAAGAAAGAAACACATGAATGAATGAATCAAGCAAGGGGTGGTCAGGGGACATAGCCAGGTGTCACCTATGTAAATACCCAGCTTATGAAGATCATTTGCAGGCAAACATCAGCTGTGTCACTTCACTTTTTTCCTTAAAAACATTGATTGAAAAATCTGTAAATGACTTCTTCTGTTGTACTGTTCAAAGCCTTCCATGATCTTTTCCCTCAATCTTTCTAGACATGTCCCCCCACTTTTCTGAAGGACTCCCTACCCCTAGCTTTCTATCCGCAATGAACTATGGTGATATTTCTTTAAAACTCTCCCAACAATTATGTTCTGGCCTCTTCCACGTGCTTCCCACCTCTGAATTAATCACAAACATCATACTTTACACAGAACAGGCATTGAGAGTTTACAGAATTAAGTGAAGAGAAAGCCTGCATCTATCTGAACAGTGAAGATGAAAAGAAACGATGAAATGTTTCAGATTTACCATTTCATGGTACACAGGTTTTGCACTAAAAAGGATTTCACAGAACCTTTCAAAAGCCTTGTCTTTCCCTGACTTCAGAACTTCATAATACCGAGTAATTAAGATTTTTGTTCCAGGAAAGTGAAAGATCACCCAGACTTCTTGTAACAAAATAGTTTAACAGTTGCAGGGGGAAAAAAAAAGAGATTGATTCTTAAACTCAGTATGCTAAGATGTAAACAGTAAACAGATTAAATTTAAAATATTAATTATCTTAAAATATTAATGTTAAGTTTTAAAGCCCCACACTCTGCTGTGAGCCACAGTGTGTGGCAGCGTTATAAGCCGCTGTGACCCTGTCCTCTGTAATCTGTCACCAAGGCCTAACAGCTGGTGAGAGAGCCAAAAGATGTCCATTGAATTATTTTTCCAGACATTTTTCTTTTCACAAAAATGTGTGTTTAATGAACATTATTTAAAGGTTGAATATGTAACACTACTTTTCCTCATAGCCAACGATTTAACATAACTTCTTTTAAAGTTTTTTTTTCATATATGTATTATATGTGTGTGTGTGTGTGTGTGTGTGTGTGTGTGCATGCTAAGTCACTTCAGTCATGTCTGACTCTTTACAACCCTTTGAACTGACGCCTGCCAGGCTCCTCTGTCCATGGGATTCTCCAGGCAAGAACACTGAAATGAGTTGCTATGCCCTCTTCCAGGGGATCTTCCTGACCCAGGGATCAAACCTGAGTTTCTGATGTCTCCTGCATTGGCGGGTGGGGTTCTTTACCACTAGCGCCGTCTGAGAAGCCCATTTTACTTCTGTACATATATAATATCTATACTATGTATATTATACATATTTACATATACACCTAGTGTGTACCTACACGTCTGTGAGATGATCAATAAATTACTTACACATGATCAGGGGAACAGTATAAGGCTCATCTTTGCTCCTGCCTCTTTGAACTTGCTGTTTACTCTGTCTGGAATGCTTTCCTCCCAGGTAACTATGTGCTCACTCTCTCATCTGTATCTTCATCCTTGTTTGCTCCCGTTTCAGTCCTTCTCAGAACTCACAGTATATGTATTTGGTTACTTGTAAACTTCTCAATGTGGGATCCACAAGGGCTAGGATCTTATCTGTTCTATTCATTTTGTATCCCTTGTACTTAGCACACACATACAGATGCTCATTAAATATTTGCAAAATGAATGTTGAATGAATGACTTATAAATCATCAGCCACCCTTCTACCACACACGTGAATTCCCTCTGTATCATTCCCAGTAAGAACCTACAATCACATATTAATCAAAATGCATTAATGCATTAGGAAATAATATGGAAACAGAGTCCAGAGAGGTAAAATTAAAATAAGTAACCATCCAAGTTGAGAAAGAGAAGGAGGAAAATTTCGAGAGCATTTAAAAGGGAGGAAGAAGAAATCAATCTGACCCATTATGTTATCTATATTACGTACAGAAAGATGGCTGGTGGATATAAACTGTATCATTTGTCCCAGAGTTTATATTATTTTTATTCCTTAATCCATGAGAAAATAATATGTGTATTACAAATACAGTTTATGACATTATTTATAACTGAGTGGCTAAATAAAAGCAGATCATGTGAGGAGTAATGATAAGAGTATATTATGTGCTGAAGAGTATAAGGTCCAATATAGCAAACACTTCATGATCTCACAACAACCAAATCAGTGAGACAGGGATAATTATTCTTCCCATTTTTCAGATGTGAAGTCTCAGTCTCAGAGACTTTAAATGACATGCATCTTACATCTAATGCATACCAGATTCCAAATTAGATGCCAGGCATTTAGAATCTAAGGGCTTCCCAGGTGGCTCAGTGGTTAAGAATCTGCCTGCCAATACAGGAGACTTGGGTTCAGTCCCTGGGTCGGGAAGATCCCCTGGAGAAGGAAATGGCTACCAACTCCAGACTCCAGCATTCTTTCCTGGAGAAGTCCATGGACAGAGGAGCCTGGTAGGCTACAGTCAATGGAATCACAAAGAGTTGGACACAGAACAACTTGAATTTCACGTCATTTCCCAGAAGGTACTTAACTCTGCAATTACTCCCTTTTACCACAAGAGGGCACTTACAGGCCAGTGAGGCCAAGACCACTTGAGGGGTTTATGAGAAGTGGTAAAAGAATTGGAAAACATAGAGACCATGTCATGACTCCTGGTGTGAAACTGATGACTCATTGGATCAAGGTGGCAAGAACTGAAGTATCTGTGGGTTTTGGACACTCTTGGATGAGAGAGTAGCAGAATATAAGAGGACAAATAGTGCAGAGAACTCAGTTGGCAACAATTAACCTTGACATAATTGATGTCTTAAGCAAACACTACTCTGATCACCGGTCCGTCTAGTCAAGGCTATGGTTTTTCCAGTGGTCGTGTATGGATGTGAGAATTGGACTGTGAAGAAGGCTGAGCACCGAAGAAATGATGCTTTTGAACTGTGGTGTTGGAGAAGACTCTTGAGAGTCCCTTGGACTGCAAGGAGATCCAGGCAGTGCATTCTAAAGGAGATCAGCCCTGGGATTTCTTTGGAGGGAATGATGCTAAAGCTGAAGCTCCAGTACTTTGGCCACCTCATGCGAAGAGTTGACTCATCGGAAAAGATTCTGATGCTGGGAGGGATTGGGGGCAGGAGGAGAAGGGGACGACAGAGGATGAGATGGCTGGATGGCATCACGGACTCGATGGCCGTGAGTCTGAGTGAACTCCGGGAGTTGGTGATGGACAGGGAGGCCTGGCGTGCTGAGATTCATGGGGTCGCAAAGAGTCGGACACGACTGAGCAACTGAACTGAACCGAACTGAACTGAACTCTGATCACCTACAATGTTTCAGGCTCTGTGCTGGATGTTTGAACAATGACAGCAAGGACACAGCCCCCTCTTCCCCCAAACTCACTGTCTAGCAGGGTGACTGACAGCCTGACCCACTAATCTCTGTGTTTTGCTTTAGAGATGAGATTGCAAGCAGAAAACCTGCAATGGCCTGCAGCTGGCTGTGTTTGGTGTTAGCCCGCCTGCTGCCCCATACCTGTTATAGTTTGCTTTATTGTAAACCTAGCTGGTTCCAGTCTCTTTACATTAACTGCCTGGTTCCTGTAGACATTTGAGTTTTGTCCCTGTGATTTCCCTATCTGTCCTCCTTCACCTTGTGAAAACAAGCCCTGTCTACCTCTAGGCTTTGTGTGTGTGTGTGTGTGTGTGCGTGTGAGAGAAAGAGAGAGAGAGCTTTGGTTACCACTGCCCTGGGCATTTCAGGGCTTCAGCTGCTTTGCTGCCTCAGCAGCTGCTGTAACAAAGGAGGTGTAAGCTACTTCTCCTCCAGATGAGATCTGAGGTTAAATGACCTTGTTTGCCTCAAAGAGAAGAACCAAGGGCTTTGGGGGGGGGGGGGGCAACCGATGAGCAGGATGATCTTACTGGAGCATCTTGAATGTGGCTAGCCCTGAGGGCACCCGTGGCCAAACATTGGTGGCACCAGGCAACCACCAGTGGCATATGGGACCCTGTCCTTTTGCTTCCCAGGTTTTTTTTTCTTTTTATCTTTTCCTTTTTCTTATTTCTTACCTTATTTCATTGTCTTTCCCATTTTACCTCTTTCATCCCATGTTCTCATTGCTTTCTGCTCTAATAGAAACTGATGGGGATACAGGGGTGGTGTCTCAGATGCTAAAGAATCTGCCTGCAATGCAGGAGGCCTGGGTTTGATCCCTGGGTCAGGAAGATCCCCTGGAGAAGGGAATGGCAACCCACTCCAGCATTCTTGCCTGGAGAATTCCATGGGCAGAGGAGCCTGGCAGGTTACAGTCCATGGAGTTGCAAAAGTCAGACACAAATGAGCAACTAACACTAACACAGGGGCTGAATTTGATGCTTAAGTGGATGTTGTTTGGCTGGTGGTATGTTTTGACTCAATTGCATTCAAAGGTCTTTGAACACTGTGTGCTGTTCAGTTCATGCCACAGTCCCTACCACTCAGACAGTCACATACCTACAGCTGCATTCATTTACCTGCCTAGCCCCAGCTCTGATCCCAACTTGTGCTCCAGAGGTTACTTAAATAAAACAATGTGTGTGATGCCTGTATTACTAATAAGATGGGGCTCTTCTAATACTTGGGAATTCAGGTATCACCACCTCTTTTTACCCTTTAATGCTTTCCATCTGTTAATTTGTTCAGAAGCTGTTCCTGTGCAAGTAAGGAGACATATTGCTCACAAATATGAAAGATATAGACAAGCTTGCAGCCTCTGTCTAAAAGCTGTCAACCTACTTGTGTTACGTTCCTATTGTGCTGTAACATTATCACAAACTTATCAACTTAAAACAACAAAAATTATCTTGTAGTTCTGTAAATCAGAAACAGACACGAGCCCCACAGGGCTGAATTCAGGGTGTCTTTAGGGCTCTGTTCCTTGCTGGAGGCGCCTGGGGAGGCTCTGTTTCTTTGCTCGTTCAGATTGTCAGCAGATTCAGTTCTTTGAGGTTGTCGGACTGATGTCTGCATTTCCGTGCTGACCAGCAGCTAACAGCCCTTCCAGCTTCTAGAAGCCACTTTCATTCCTTGGCTCAAGCCTGCCCCCCTTTACCATCCTCAAAGTTAGCAATGGGGCTCCAGTCCCTCCAGTTTCCAATCTCTCCTCCTTATATCTCATCTCTGTGACACAGTTGGAAAAGATTCCATGCTTTTAAGAACTCAAGTGATTAGGTTGGGTCCACTCAGATAATCCAGGATAATCTCCATCTCAGGGTCCCTCCCTTTAATCACAACTACAAGTCCCTTTATCACACAAGGTAACATCTGCACAAATTTCAGGGATCAAGGCATGGATGTCTTTCGGAGCTGTTATTCTACTGACCACACTGCTGATCCTGGCTCTTACATTGGTAGGAACCTCACATGGTAATTGTATTTGAAACCAGATGTGGGGTGGCCTGCTTAGTAAAGCACTTGGCCAGGGATGGGGAAAGCTTAGATTTCATCCCAGTCCTGTGGTCATGACCCCAGCCAAGGCTCTGAAGCTTTGTTTCTTTCAGGATGCTGCCAAGATAGCCAGCTTTAAATTGACTTAGAAATCAATGATGAATAAAATTGACATTCTAGTAACCAGCATTGTCTATTATTGGTATGACAGAGACCTACTGATTCTTCCTTTCTTAATTGCTGAGAGAAACCAGGTTTTATTTGAGGTAGCAAGGCCTACAGCCAAAAACCAAACAACAAAATCTGTGGCTTAGCGCTTTCATCGCAGCTAGAGGTGGTCAGTACGACACATTTTTGGTTGAGAAATAAATGGAAATTACTGAATAGGCATTCCAGGAAAGCTCTGTAGCAGGAACTGACTTAGCTGGTACACACCCCTTCTTGCCCTGTGCCCTGCCTCATCTACCTGCCTGGATGCAGACATGCCGACAAGCACTCAGGCTGCCATCTTGGAAGGTGTGGATGAGAGACAAGCCCTAAGAATGGCAGACTGGAAAGAGCCAAGTGCCCAGCAAGACTGCTGAATTCCCATACCAGCCCTGGACTGCCCACTTCTAGATTTCTCTCCTATGAGAGAAAAGGATGCCAATGACAGAGGAGAGAGGAAGCAAGAGGTTGTTTGTTTCTAAGTCTCTGGATCCAGTTCCTCGCTGGTCTCTGTATTCTCACAATTGGTTATTACTCTAAGAAGCATCACCAGATTCGGAAGTGTCCCCTGCCAATAGGAAATGAGCTATGAAAAATAACGATTTCTTAATATATTTAACTCTATCAAATGATTTCAAAACAAAAGTAGGTATACATGTATGTGTAACATACATTTAAAGACTTGCAGTATCATTTTCAGACACATTATCTCATTTTATTATCAGAATAAGTCCATGAGGCAAGTAGGTCAGACACTGGCATTTTCATTTGCAGTTCAAGAAACTGAAGGCTTTAGTGGCCTTCTTACGGACCCCAAGTCCTTATTTCTACCTTTAACTCTAAGCCATCTGCTGTCTCCTGCTCCTTGCTTCATATTATTTATTTCTTAATGTTATATTTTTAAAGAATCACTAACATAGGATGTGATAAAAGGACAAAAATTGTTTTCTTTGCCTGTGATGTGTATTTAACATGGAAAAACTGTAAGATTAACCTTCTCAAGACATCTCTCCCCCCAGCATTGGGCAACTTATGCATGCTGGTTCTAATGAAGGAGGAGTTGGTCAGAGCCAGAGGGACCTCTTGGAAATGAGGGTGGCCAGGCCCTGCATGTTGATCTGTGACTCCAGAAGTCGCTAGCAAGTGTCACCCCATGGTTCTCTGACTTCCTCCAACTCTCTCCACCTCCTCCTCTAATTAAACCATGGAATCTATGCCAAAGAGTACAGTGACAGCCCCCATCTGAAGGACTGAAGAATTCTCAGTCCAGATTATGAACTTTTAAAAGGTAAATGTTATCTTGTATAATTTCAAAGATCATAATGCTTTAGAAAATGTATTAACTGCAGAGGAGAAAAAGAGTGTTTCCACCAGGCAGAGCAGAGGTCACTCTTCAAAAGCCTTTCTGTTCTTTGAAAAGGTGACAACTGTGACCTCGATTTTCTATGACGTTTAAAAACCCCTATGTTGAAGGTCATTTGTTGATAAATTAATTGGCTTAAATATCTTGTTTTCAAATTCTAGGGCTGTTTTGTGTTTTTTTTCAGTATTGAAAATAATTTCACATCTGAGTCAAAATGAGAAGATTCAGGACGCTGAAAAATCATCTTGCTGCATGCAAATTTATAGAGAGCTTCCTGCACATGTACATTGTAAAAGGCACCCTGAGAGTTCCTAATTGTAGTGGAGGCTTGGTCTCTACCATGAAAGTATTTACAGTCTAAAGGGAGAGATAGACTAAACACTTGATTAAAAAAAAAAAGTGATGCAGTGCTTTATGACAATTTGCAAGCATTTTATCTGAATTAGCATATGTCTCCTGCCTAACATGGTCTTCTTTATATCGGTTAGGACTATTGATTGTAATTAATAGAAACCAAGGCAAGCTAGATTAAGGAGGGAAGAAAGTAAGATTAAGGAGAAAGCTCAATTAAGGTGAGAAAGTATACTATGTAGTGTCTTTTTATTATTATTAAAGTATAGTTGATTTACAATGTTATGTTAGTTTCTGGTGTACAGCAAAGTGATTCAGTTACACATATATTTTTCTCATATTCTTTCCCATTATGGTTTATTACAGGATATTGAATATAGTTCCCTGTGCTTATAGTAGAACCTTGGAGCTTACCTAATTTATATATAGTAGTTTGTATCTGTTATTCCCAAACTCCTAATTTATCCTTCCCCCATTCTCTTCCCCCTTCAGTAATCATAAATTTGTTTTTTATGCCTATGATTCTGTTTCTGTTTTGTAAATTAATTCATTTGTATCATTTTTTTAGATTCCACATGTAAGTTATATATGGTATTTGTCTTTCTCTGACTTCATTCAGTATGAGTCTCAAAGTCCATTCAAGTTGCTACAGATGGTATTATTTCCTTCTTCTATGTCTGAGTATTCCACTGTGTGTATGTATATGTGTGTGTGTGTACACATACATATATGCATATATATGCCACATCTTTATACATCTGTCAGTAGACATTTAGATTGCTTTCATGTCTTGACTATTGTAAACAGTGCTTCTATGAACATTGTGGTGCATGTATTTTTTGTATTATTTTCTCTGGATATATGGCCCAGGAGCGGGTTTGCAGGATCATATGACAACCCCATTTTTAGGTTTTGAAGGGACCTCTGTACTGCTTTCCATAGTGGCTGCACCGGTTTACATTCCCACCAACAATGTGGGAAGGTTCCATTTTCTCCACACCCTATCTAGCATTTGTTATTTGTAGATTTGTTAATGATGGCCATTTTGACCCGTATGATTCTGACCCATATGAGGTGATAGCTCATTATAGTTTTGATTTGCATTTCTGTGATAATTAGTGATGTTGAACATCTTTTCATATGCCTCTTGGCCATCTGCATGTCAAGAATATGTAGCATCTTATGGATCCCAATAACATGTAGCCTGACCACAGAAGGGGCTGGAAAACTAGCAAGAATCCAGGCAGGTGTCTGTTTTGTCTTTTTTTTTCTCACTCATACACCATTCCCCAGTTTCAGTCTATGACAATTAACACATCTTTTACCAAGCTCCTTTTGTCCACAATGACTAAGTTGGTTTTTTTTTTCTTCCATTCGTGCAACCAGCCCAGAGGAGAACTGAAAACTCTTGGTCCCACTTCTGAGTTTCTGCCGAAAGAGCTCTAACCTGTCGTGGGTAAGGGACTCACCCTGGTCACTTGTCAAAGTTCCAGTGAAATTAACGAGACTAACAATGGCTAACCCCTAGGAACATGTGAATGATGTAAAAGCAATTCTAGAGAAGGTAGGTTGTAATAAACTGTCTTCTAGTTTGACTGAAGAACAAAACTTTGGTTTCTAACCAGTGGGCCAAGCCCGTGGGTGGGGAATGCAGGTGAGAGTAGAGTCTCATATTTATTAATGGGTAGTTCCTTGAAACCTGAGCATATAGGTGTAGGTAGTTTTTAATTGTGTGTAGATGCCCTTATAATTAACACAATTTAAATTCTTTTACATGTGTTAGTGAAGTCATCCTGTCTTTTGGTCATCCTGTATCTTTTTCAGTAAGGCTCTTCTTGTGTGAGAGTCCCTTTTAGGGAAAAAAAGTTGAGGGCCCCTATGTATAAGGTTAGGTACGGACTGAGAGACTATATACATAATTGTAGGTGTTGGCTGTGATGATCACAGTTTATTTACAGGAAGCTTGACACATGAATTTTATTTTATTCGTCCTTCCTTTATTTTCTTGTATTGTCATGAATTTGTCTATAACCACCTTGCTGGACAGAAGTGCTTCATATCCATGATATAGTAAATTGGTAGAAAGCCCATTCTGATTAATAAGGAATATTTAAATTGATTTTGTGTTACTTACAACTCTGTTTAGTGACAGGAACTTGGCCAACAAAAGGGTTAATAAGAGAGGAACTTTGTAATGTGCCATGAGCAATATTTAAGCCCGGCATGTAACTGCACGGTGATCGTCGACACAGGAGCAAATGCTTTTAAAGTGTTTTAAAATGTCCCTTAAAGGTACCTTAAATACTGAAAGTACTATTTGAAGCATTTTATTAGAAACTCTTACTAGATATTGCAAAGGGAAAGTTCCCATTTCAGCCTAAAAATAACAGTAATAATAAAATAATAGTAGAAGCTAGTATTACTGTGGCAGTTTCTTGATACAAGAATTCCACACTTTGTAAGCATGTTTTCATCTTATTTTTGCAACAAATGTCAATACCATATCTACCCCTATTTTATAAGGAAGGAAGTTGAATTTGAGAAGCCTGCAATTTATGTCAAATTATTTGGATCCAAATGTGTTTTTACTGTTTGTAAAATACTCCTTTGAATGGAAGAAATGTTGACAGAGAGAGATCCAATTAACCCATTAGGTTAACTGGGAAAATTCAGACATTGCTGTAATGTTGAAGGGACGCATAGCTTCATCATTAAGACTGGATCCTGGAACAAACCAGACTGTGCACATTCAAATTCCAGCCCCACTGCTTACTTGCTTTGTGACCCTGGAAAATTTACTTGACCTGTCTGTTCCTTGGTTTCCTCTCTTTTAAATGAAGATGAATAGTAACTTTCATTGAGTTGCTATGATGGTTAAATCATATTTAAGTGCATAGAAGAGTTCCTGGAACACAGGAACTACCATCTGGGTGCTTCTGATTGGCCTGGAGGTGCTGTGCACTTGGGGTGTTAGCATAGCCAAGGGATCTTCCTGGGGCTACTTCTGTCAGCCCAGTAGCCAGATTAATGGGGCCGTCTGGAAAGGCAGTGTGGTACTACAGCAGGTATTCCTTCAGACTCGTGATTCTCCATGTACTAATGGTTTCCAGACCTCTTTGCACCAACACATTAGTGACAAACCCAGGCACTGGACTGTGGAGGACTGGCCAGGCGGAGCAGTCCCAGGGCGGCCCACAGTCTAGGCTCCGAGACCTGTCACGGGCCTCCCTCCAATTAGCAGCTGCTGCCCCTTTCAGGGCGGCCACACTTCCATTTTAAATCCATCGAGTGCTATCCTTAGAAACTAAGGAACCCTAACTAATTGGACAATAAAAGAAGATTTTGGTCTAGAGACGACGGCGTGCTTAATGGAGTTTGCAGAGATCCTGATTGCACTCCTGCTCTGCAGCCAGCCGGCTGGGGCTGCAAAAGCCTCTTAACCTCGTTGTGCTGATTTTCCCTCCAAGGGAAATGAGAGCCCGCTCACTTGCCCTCTCTCGTCTCCCCAGTCGTCCATGGATTAATAGCTACTTGGAATTCGTTTTGACTTGGCTCAAAAAAATACAGCTATATAGAGATACTAGAGTTGGGTGAAATACTGTTTTTCTGTAATTCATGAGAGATTATCTGTCTTAAATAGAAATGACCACTCAATTTAAATTGGATAAAACTTGGACACTTGGGAATAAAAGGAGGCCCTAAGCATAATTAAAATTATACAGATTTTCTTGGAAGACAATTTAGCAGGTTCTTGATGAAACTAAACACACTCTTTCCATATATATGATCCAACATTCATGCTCCTTGGTATTTACTCAAAGGAGTAAAAATCTTATGTCCACAAAAACATGAACATGGATGTTCATGGCAGCTTTATTCATAATTGCCCAAACTTAGAAGCAACCAAGGTGTCCTTCAATCAGTGAATAGATAAAGAAACTGTGATATATCCAGACAATGGAATATGCAGCATTAAAAAGAAATGAGCTGTCAAGCCATGAAAAGATATGGAAGAACCTTAAATGCATATTTCTTAAGTGAAAGAAGCCAGTCTGTGAAGGTTACTTACTGAATGTTTCCGATTGTATAATATTATGGAAAAAGCAAAACTATGGAGACAATGAAAAGATCAGTGGTTGCCAGGGCTTAAAGGGAAGGAAAAGATGAGAGGTGGGATACAGAGGGTTTTTAGGGCAGTGAAACTATTCTGTTTGATACTATAAATGGTGGATGTCATTATACATTTATCGAAACACGTAGTGTGAACAACACAAAAAATAAACCCTAATGTTAACTATGCACATTGGATAATAATAACATCTCAGTGTAGATTCATTGGTTGTAACAAATATTCCACACTAGTGGGAGATATTAGGCTGGGGAAGATGAGTAGGAGGGAGATATGTAGGAACTTTATACACTTTCTGCTCAATTTTGTTGGGAACCTAAAACTCTAAGAAAGTAAAGTCTATTATTTATTAATTATGTAACTTTTGGATATATGTATTAATCAGTTTTATTATAGATAGCTATATTTTTAAACTATTTTCAAAAACAAAGTTATTTTTACAAAAGTAAAATTCTTCTATAAAGAAAAAAAGGATATCAACTGGGATTATCCCAAAGAGCAGAGATGTGTGGTCATCTTTCTCAAGCAACATTCTCTGATTTGGAACTAAAACAAAAATAAAAGATAGCATGTTTACCGATAAATTGCTTTTCTATAGTGTTATTTACCTTTCTTTTGGAAACATGCTGTTAAACTTTTTCTCCTTTTTTTCCAGGTTTTCATTACTAATTTATTGAGCAACTCACACTGTGCTCATACTCTATTAAATGCTTTACATACATTACTTTAGTCTTTACTAAATAGAAGCTTGTTCATTCATTCTCTCAAAAATGTACTGGGCACTTGTTAATTATCACACTCTGTTCCAGAAAATGGGAACATAGCAGTGGAAGGGAAGAAGGACAATAAACAAACAAGTGTGTCCTATGTCAGGTGAAAAGTGCTGTGAAGAAACGAAAATACAGTGGTAAAAGTAAGAAACACAGTATAATATTAAATAATAACAAAGATAAGACAAAGAAACAAGCAAGCAAGGTAAGCAGATAGTGACAGGGGAACTGCTCTTTTAGATGGATAGTTGGGGAGAACTGCGCTTAACAGGTGACATTTGAGCAGGAACATGAGGAAATGACAGAAATGAGCTATGTAACTATTTGGGGGAAGAGCCTGCTAGACAGAGGGAACAGAGAGTGCAAAGGAACACGTTGGCATTTCATGGGATACCACAGAAGCTAGGATGGCTCAGCAAACATCTAGTTGAGGGGAGCTTAGATTGAGACCAAGGTGGCAGTGGGGACCAGATTGGATAAGGTAAGTCATTGTAAAGATTTGGGGATTTACTTGGTAGAGTGCAGGAAATCACTGGAGGAGATACACGATCTAGCTTATATTTCAGCAGGATTCTGGAAGCCTGGACACCCATTATGAAGCTGTTGAAATTGTCCAGGTAAGATTGGTGGTGGTGGCAGTGGAGGGATGAAAGTGCTTGGCTGATTCTTGATCTGTTTTGAAGGAAGGGAGTTCATGAGTTGCTGACAGATTTGAGACAGAATATGAGAAAAAGGATTTAAGGATGATGCCAAGGTTTTACCCGAGCAACTGCAAGAAGGGTCATTGAGGAAGACAGTAGAAGCCACAGGTGTAGAAGGAGAAATCAGGAGTTTGTTTATAGACATCATTTTGAGGTGGCGGTCAGATATCTATGGTGAGTTATTGAGAAGGTAGATGGTGTCAAGCGGAGTCCAGGGGTGTCAGCCTGAGCTGGAAATATAAATTTGAGAATTGTCATTGTATAGATGGTTTATAGGCTATGAGGCTGCATGAGATCCCCTGAGGGGATGGTGTATGTAGTTGGTGAAGAAAAGGATCCAAAGACGGACCTCTCTAGCAAATAGAGCCCTGGGAGACAACCCAATCGGTGTGATGGTAAAGAACAGTCAGGGAGGGAAACCAGGAGAAAATGGTGCCTGGAAGCCAGGAGAGGAGGGTGCTTAGAGAGAGAGAGGCTATGACCTGCTTTATCAAGTGCTGCCCATCAGTCACTCAGTGATGGCCAGATCGTGCAGCATGAAACTTGTAGATGACCTGGACGAAAGCTGATTGAGTGGAAGAGTAGGGAGGAGAGCCTGACTGGAGCTGGCTTACAACAGAATTAAAAAAGAGAAAGAAGAGACCAAGAGATGATGTCAAACAGATTACTAAGTAGCAGAGCCAGGATTCTAACTCACATCTTTCTTACTCCAAAGTCTGGAGACTTTACAACAGGGGAAGAGATCCTGAAACAGAAACCAGTGGGGCTTTCACACTTGCTCTGTAATCTTGAGAAACTCATTCAACAAACTTCTTTGAAGTCCTGTGTTAGGCACAGTGTAAGATATGAGGGCTACAGAGATGAACATCAGACTCCTGACCGAGACTAGGGAATTAGAAAAGGAGATAGGGATGGCTCCTAGTGACAGGAGGAACAGCCATTTTAGCTCTTCTTGTTGTTTCTTTAAAAAGAGGAGGTTGGCCGAGGAAAGCTCTAAGAGCCTTTCCCTTAAATTCTGTGGATTTGGGATATAAGCAAATCCTTTCACCTACAGACTGAGGAAGGGAAAATCAGCACAAATTTCCCACCCCCTCCAGGGTGTATCACCAAGAAATTTTAAAGATGTCAACCCTTAATTAGAATTTTAAATTGGGAGAAATGTGTGAAGGCACTTTAGGTGCAATTAGTGCAGTAGATTAAAATCATTTTGAAGTGACCTCACTCACTTCCCAAAATGTTTAAATTGATTTTACAATTTTCTGCCCATGTAAGTGGCCAGATAATATATAGATAGCTGGGGAACTACTAGAATATTTTAATGAGATTACCCTTGTCAATCGAGAAAAAAGAAAAAGATAAAAACTATTATAGCTTGTCTTTTTACTGCATCAATAAAAAAGGAGAAGGCGGCTTCATACTTTTTCAATGGGCTTTTACAGTATTTTCAATAAAACTGGAATGCCAAAATTCTGTTGTATTTCATCCCAACAAAGCAGCCCTTATCTCTGCTGAGTGGCACCACCAAATAAAATTTTTGTTTCTCTATAAAAAGAGAAACTATAAATCCAGTCAAAAGACAAATAATACATTAGGAGAAGATATTTGCAACAGTATGAGTCAAAAGGTTAATATTCTTCACTCTTTTTTAAAAATCCTCTTCCAAGTGGGTGAGAAAAGGACTCGATGGGAAAGCAGGCAGCTCACAGAAAAGGAAGTGCGATGGCCAGTAAGCCTGTGGCAAAGAGGCCACGCTCTTAGTTGTGAGGGAAACTCAAGGTGAAACAGGACGTACCAGGTTGGCAAAAGTGAAATATGCTGATGACAACTATTGCTGTGTTGTTATTCAGTCACTAAGTCGTGTCCAACTCTTTACAGCCCCATGAGCTTCAGCACGCCAGTCTCCTCTGTCCTTCACCATCTCTCGGAGCTTGCTCAAACTCATGTCCGTTGAGTCAGTGATGCCGTCCAACCATCTCATCCTCTGTTGCCCCCTTCTCCTCTCGCCCTCTATCTCTCACAGGTTCAGGATCCTTTCCAGTGAATCAAGTGGCCAAAGTATTGGAGCTTCACCTTCAGCATCAGTCCTTCCAATGAATATTCAGGACTGATTTCCTTTAGGATTGACTGGTTTGATCTCCTTGCTGTCCAAGGGACTCTCAAGAGTCTTCTCCAGCACCACAATTGGAAAACATCAATTCTTCAGTGCTCAGCCTTCTTTATTGTCAACTCTCCCATCCGTACATGTTGGAAAAACCATAGCTTTGACTATATGGACCTTTGTTGGCTGTATAAAGTGATGTTTCTGCTTTTAATGTGCTGTCTAGGTTTGTCATAGCTTTTCTTCCAAGGAGCAAGTGCCTTTTAATTCCATGGCTGCAGTCACCATCTGCAGTGATTTTGGAGCCCAAGAAGAGAACATTTATCAGTGCTTTAACTTTTTCCCCATCTGTTTGCTATGAAATGATGGGACCAGATGCCATGATCTTAGTTTTTTGAATATTGAATTTTAAGCCAGCTTGTTCATTCTCCTCTTTCACATTCATCAAGAGGCTCTTTAGTTCCTCTTCACTTTCTACCATAAGGGTGGTGTCATCTGCATATCTGAGGTTGTTAATATTTTTCCCAGAGATCTTGATTCCAGCTTGTGTTTCATCCAGCCTGCCATTTCCCATGATGTACTCTGCATTAGGTTAAATAAGCAAGGTGACAATATACAGCCTTGATGTACTCCTTTCCCAATTTTGAACCAGTCCATTGTTCCATGTCTGGTTCTAACTGTTGCTACTTGTCCTACATACAGGTTTCTCAGGAGACAGGTAAGGTGGTCTGGTATTCCCATCTCTTGAAGAATTTTCCACAGTTTATTGTGATCCACACAATGGCTTTAGCATAGTCAATGAAGCAGAAGTAAATGGTTTTTTGGGAATCCCTTGCTTTTTCTATCATCTGGTGGATGTTGGCAATTTGATCTCTAGTTCCTCTGTCTTTTCAAAATCCAGCTCGTACATCTAGAAGTTCTTGGTTCATGTCCTGCTGAAACCTAGCTTAAAGGATTTTGAACATAATCTTGCTAGCATATGAAATGAGTGCAATTATATAGTAATTTGAACATTCTTTGGCATTGCCTTTCTTTGGGATTAGAATGAAAACTGACTTTTACCAGTCCTGTGGCCACTGCTGAGTTTTCCAAATTTCCTGGCATATTGAGTACAAGACGTTAACAGCATCATCTTTTACGATGTGAAATAGCTCAGTTGAAATTCCATCACCTCCACTAGCTTTGCTCATAGTAATGCTTCTTAAGGCCCACTTGACTTCACACTCCAGGATTTCTCTGTCTCAAGATCCACTGTGGAATAACACTGGTGGCCCCTCTGCTTGGCCCCCATTCCCTTCTCCAAGAAGAGGAGGACTGTGTCGTGAATTTGAGAAAGGAAACTGTGTTGGACTGGTGCCATCTCTGTCTCTTTTCCAGCTCTGCCTGCCTGCAGTGTGTGTATTCTGATGTGCTCCAACCAATTGGTAAGCTTCCCCAGACAGGCACAGCACCTGTGAGGGACACCTGTGTTTGACTGATATCCCAGTGACTTGGTGGGGTACATTTATTTAATGCAGGGGTGAAGCATAAGACAATTTGGCTAAAACTATACAGACCAATATCCAACCCAGCTTTGCAGATGATGTTTTAAAATCTCTATTTGTGCAGCTTCTATATCTCTGCTGGCTCAGAACTTGAAAAGAAAATAGAAGAATGGTTATTGATTCCTGTATGCCCCTCCTCCCAGAAAAAAAAAGATACATATATCCATGACCACACATGAGAAGATTGAGATTCCTGGGGGTTGGAAGGGAAGAACTAAAATTTAGGGGGGAAACACCTAGCAGTGTTATCAAACCTGACTTGTATCTACTCGCCCAAGCACAGTAAAGAAATTTCAACTGGATTGTGGTGAAGGAAAGTTAAACATTTACTGCAGGTGCCAAACAAGAAGCGTGAGCAAGCAGCTCATGCTCAAAAGTCCTGAGCTTCTCAAAGACTTTCAGGGTAAGGTTTTTAAGACAAGGTGAGGGAAAGAGTTGCAGTGTATGTGATCAGCTCGAGGACGTTCTTCTGATTGGTCAGTGGTGAGGTGACCAGAAGCCAATATCATCAGCCTTCTGGTTGCAGTCAGTCTGGGGTCTACATGCTTGTGGTTAGCACACAGTTAGCTTCTTCCACCAGGTAGGGGTTTCAGTATCTGCAAAACAGCTCAAAGGACATGGCTAAGATGACTGTCTACAATCTTTGAGGAGGAACTAAAGTTACTTGACTTTGTTTAATGGCCAAACTATGATTATTTTGTCTTGCTTGACTGTTTTCCTTTGTTTCTACATTTTCTCACTCCTCTGATTAAGTTTATTCTTTGGACTTTAGGGAAAGCCTAGGAGGCTAAGGTTTTGCTACAAACAAGAAGCAGGGCGAGGGTGAGGGGCAGGGTGTCTATCACTGGAAGGCCCATAGGGTCCTGCTTGGTTACAGCAGTTTCTATTAATTGAACATGTATACGTTCGAATGGGCTTCCCTGGTGACTCAGAGGGTAAAGCATCTGCCTGCAATTCAAGAGACTTGGGTTCCATCCTTGGTTCAGGAAGATCCCCTGGAGAAGGAAATGGCAACCCACTCCAGTATTCTTGCCTGGAGAATCCCATGGATGGAGGAGTCTAGTGGGCTACAGTCCACAGGGTCACAAAGAGTCGGACACGACTGAGCAACTTCGCTTTCACTTTCACGTTTAAATGATGTAATTTGGTCTCTTTCATTTTCTTCAACATAATCCAAGAGGAGGGCACAAGTGGGTAGAGGTATGGAAGCATCGAAAGTATCCTTTTTCATGTCTGCAAGTTTTTACATCTTTTCAATCAAATTAAGAGAGTAGTTATACTACTCTCTCTAGCTTTCTATGTGTTTTACATTTTCCATAGTAAAAAAGTTGTTTTAGAATGTGTATTACTTTCAACTAGCATTCTCACTTTTAGGAATATTTTTCTTAGGAATAACTGTAGCAGTCCATATGGATATATATCTATGAGGATATTTATTAAGACACTGTATAAGAAAAATATGCAAATAAGCTAATAATCATTAATAAGAAAATGATTATGTCAACAACATATATTTTGACCTAATTATTAAACAGAGTAAATTGGGGGAAACAATCTCGTGTGGCATCAAGCAAAATTCACACCATCTACTTAATCCTTTATTCTTAAGTATGAACAGACAGGAGCCATCAAATACATAGGGAAAAAAATAGCATCGTAAAAGAGAAAGGGCTAGGATAAACAGAAAAACTGACCCCCACAGGGAGCAAAGACAGCCCAGGAGACTTCAGACAGCTCCATTAGCATGTTCAGAGTGATCCAAGAATTCATACTATCCATTTTAAAATGACATGAAATCAGACAATAGAAAAAGAAAGAGCTTTTAGAGATTAAAGATAGGCTGTCCAAAAATCTGATAGAAGATGTTGGGGAAAATAAGTGAAGCAAAAAAGAGAAAGAGATAAAGTTAGTGGAGAAAAGAGAAATCTCTTGGAGACATCTCTGTACTCTCATGTTCATTGCAGCGTTATTCACAATTGCCAAGATAGGGAAAAAGCTACATGTCCATCAGATGAGGAATGGATAAAGAAAATGTGATATAAATATATAAAGATCTATCTCTCTATCTATATATATGCATTTTTATATACATATATATAATATATATCCATATTTACATATACCCATATATACATATATGTGTGTGTGTGTGTGTATATATATATATATATATATATATATTATTGTTGTTTCTCCTAAGAAACCTGGTTTGATCTCTTTGCAGGCCAAGGGACTCTCAAGAGTCTCTCTGACACCAGTTTCAATTGTTCGACACAGCCTTTATGATCTAACTCACATCCATACACGACTCACACCCACACATGATACTGGAAGTGTCAGCTGATACTCTAGTGGTAATCATCTTGCAATATATAAGTGTAACAAATCAACATGCTGCACTCCTTAAACTTATACAATGTCATATGTCAATTACACCTCCGCATTATATGCTGGAAACTCACTATTTGAACAAGGGCCTCAGACCAGCAGCGAGATCAGCGCCTGGGGGCTTACGAGAAATGCAGGTCGCAGGTCCATCCCACACCCACCAGTCGGGATCTGCATTTTAAGAAGATGCCCAGGGGATTCATATGCTCATGGACAGGCTAGAATACACAGGATCATGACTTCATGGTAAGAAAAAAATTATTTTGAACTTATAATTCTATCCCCAACGATCAGTCGAGTGTAAGGGCAGAATCAAAGCACTTTAAGGCAAAATGTGTGCGTGCATACATTCTCAGTCGTGTCTGACTCTTTTGCAACTCCATAGACTGTAGCTTGCCAGGCTTCTCTGTCCATGGAATTTTCCAGGCAAGAATACTGCAGTGGGTTTTCATTTCCTTCTCTAGGGGATTTTCTTGATTCAGGAATCGAACCCATGTCTCCTGCATTAGAAGGTGGATTCTTTACCACTGAACCACCTGGGAGGCAAAATAAAAAAATACAAGAAATTTGCCCTTCTGGTTAGTGATATAGATAATGTGGGAGGCTGTGCATGTGTGGGGGCAGGGGGTAAATGGTAAATCTCTGTACCTCCCTCTCAATTTTCTTACAAAGCTAAAACTACTCTAAAAATACTCTTCCTTTTTTTTTTTTTTAAAAAAAGATAGTATTTAAAATTATAAATGCAACCAATAAAATATAATTATTAAACACTGGGAAACTAAAGGAAAAGGAGATTAAGTGAACTGAATTCTCATTTTTTAATCATCTTTCATGCCAAGAAGTCAATAGATGGTGCCTAAATTAAGTCAGTGAATTGTGATACATATTAATATTATGTAGAGCTAAGGAGGTAACCTGTAGAAGAACTAAAAATAGTAAAAGGATATTTTTCCCCCTGTTACTCAGTGATTCTTTTTTAAAGCTGAGAGGTAATAACTTTTTTGAGGCCTCTCTGAAATGGACCTGTGCATGGCTTGCTTAGAATAATAGAAACAAACTCCAAAATTTTACTGTTGTAACATGTTAAAAGTTAATTTACTAACAGTTGCAGTCCAGTACAGGTTATTTTTGGTCCGTAGGCAGTTTTCTTCCATGTGGTCAATTCAGGGATCCAGGCTGCTTCCTTCTTGTGATTCGGATATCCTCCAGGCCTCAGACTCTTCTGCATGTATCCATGGATGGGGAAGGACAGCATGGAAAGGGCAAACTCACTTCCTAAATGACCTGGCCCGAAATGACATCCTCACTTCCACTTTCATTCCTTTAGGGAGAACCAGTCATGGCCCCATCTAGATGTCAGGAGGGCTTGTAATGTAGTTCAAGGTGACTGTTCTGCATCATGGAGGATGAACTCCAAATTTTGATGGGAAGCAGAAACAAACCATTTCAGCCACACTCTATATCCTCATAGCTAAGTATAAATGGCGTGTACCCCTTGCACCTCCTCAGAAGGGCATGTGGATTTTGGACACTGCAGAATCAAGGGCCCTGCAGGTAGAAAGGCTGGTGTATTGATTAGATTTGCTCTGAGTTGTTTGAAAATTTTTAATTCCTTTCCTTTGCTCTGATATCATATAACCAAGCACGTTTCTATAATCATTTCCCTTAACTTAGTAGATCTGTATCTTTTAACTGGAGAGTATGTCCTCTTTGTAAATTAATAAATCAGTGTTATTAACATAATGGTACAGTGCTATAGTTCATGGGGTCATAATAACTCAGACTTGGCTTGGCCACTGAACAGTGAAAAGAGAGACTGGGCAATATGCTGCCCCCTAGTGGCAGCTTCATTAACACGGGTGTGACTTTGAACTGGTCAAGTAATCACTCCTTGGTGCCCTTATCTGTAAAATTAGGGACTTGAGTTTGGCCAGTCCTGTCTGTTCTTACTGTTTATTCCTTTATAATTCTCTCCATCAGTAAACTGATAATACTGAGTTTCTGGTGTGCAGACAGAGTGACCACAGTCTGGACTAGAAGATTAAAAGTAAAATAAAGTGAAGTCGCTCAGTCATGTCCGACTCTTTGCGACCCCATGGACTGTAGCCTACCAGGCTCTGAGGAGCCTCTCAGTCCATGGAATTTTCCAGGCAAGAGTACTGGAGTGGGTTGCCATTTCCTTCTCCAGGACTAGAAGTAGAGCAACTCTTTTTTTTTTTTTTTTTTTTTTAGAGCAACTCTTAAAGTCTTCACCATACCCACCCCTGCAACCCTTCACAGAGACTTCACTCTTGAATAGCCAGGCTCAAAGAAAAACAAGGTTGAGACACAGTGTGGTAGCAAGGAGGCAGACTCGGTGAGAAATCTCCATCAGTGCATGTGTGCATGCTAAGTCACTTCAGTCGTGTCCGACTCTTTGCAACCCCATGGACTGTAGCCACCAGGCTCCTCTGTCCATGGAATTCTGCAGGCAAGAATTCTGGAGTGGGTTGATTCCAGAAAAGAAAGGTTTTATGGGGATTCAGCTCATTATGCCCACCACAAACCCTCCTCAACAAGACCGGGTGATCAATTTTTCCAGGCACTTTACAGTTCATAAAGCCATCACCATCCCTATAGGGTAAGCAGGGCAGGTATTATTTTCATTACAGATTTAATAGTTTCATGGTTTAAACATTAAAAAGTATAGAAAGGCATGTCATGAAAAGTCCCCCATTTGTCCAGTTCTCATTCTTCATCCTCCCACCTCCCAAAGAAATAAGTACTTGTACTAGTTTTTTGTCATTTTAGAGATTGTCATGCATATATATTCTTTTCCCTCCTCTGCGTATAGCACAGTACTCATTAGACCCTGTTCTGACCTTACTTTAATTTAATATATCAGGGAGTTCTTTCTATTATCTGTACATAAAAACCACTCTGTATTTTATAGCATTCTATCTAAAATTTATTTGTTTTGTTTCTAGCCTTTTGTGAACACAGATTATGCTTTAGTAATTTAAATAGAGTTGTACATAAGTCATTTCATACACTTGCATATACATAAATGCCTCAGAGTGGTAATATTGGTAGATACTTTCAAATTACCCTTCACTGACCCATTTTATAGATGAGGAATAGTGGTAATTTATAAGTGCAAATCATAGGCTGTATCCAGCTTGCCTGCTCACAAGTGTAATTTTCCTGAGTCGGAACTAGATGGCTGTGATGGGTCTGCTATTGTGAGCTGAGGGGGGCTGCTGTGAGGTGGGTGAGCAGAACAGCTCACCAGAGTACAAACCGGAAGAATGAGGCTTGGTCACAGTGGAGCACTGGGATGCCACAAAGCAAACGTGAGCCGAGCACTGCCAATGTCAGAGCAGGCGCTTTGTGAGCCAGAGCCCAGGCTTTGCACACTGGCTTGTAGAGGCTCCAGAAATAGCAGTTCCACTCATCACAGGGTGGTCTTTGAGCCAGGTGGCCAGGGGGTGATTCTCTGTGCCAATCAGCTTCCTGCCACCCACACCCAGCTTCACTGGGCCTTAGACTTGGGACGTGGATAGCTCAGTGGCAGAGTGGTGACCAACCATATCACTTAAGCTTAGTGAGGGATAATGGGGTAATTTTGTTAAAATGGAGCAGCCTTGCTAGCATATTTTAAATAATAAAATATGTATATATATATGTGTGTGTGTATTTATTTATATATTCCTATATAATATGATGGCAGCCACTCATTATAGCTCAGATGGTAAAAAATCTGCCTACAATACAGGAGACCCCGCTTTGATCCCTGGGTCGGGATAATATGATGTTTATGTTAGGTATATTTAAATATTTTATATATTTATGTTACTTATATATGTCACATATAATATATAATTATACATCTTATTTTTACTTATATAATATATATAATATATAATATGAAGTATATTTTAATATGTATGCATATATAATTACATATACAAATAAACATATAGAATTCTTTTTTATTTGTCCACTTAATTATGTCTGACTCTGTGACCCCATGGACTACAGCATGCCAGTGTCCTCTGTCCTTCACTGTTTTCTGGAGTTTGCTGAAATTCATGTCTGTTGAATCAGTGATGCTATCTAACCATCTCATCCTCTGCCGCCCCCTTCTTCCTCCTGCCCTCAATCTTTCCCAGCATCAGTGTCTTTTCCAATGAGTCGACTCTTCCCAGCAGCTGGGCAAAGTATTGGAGCTTCACTTTCAGCATCAGTCCTTCCAATGAATATTTAGGACTGATTTTCTTTAGGATTGACTGGTTTTATCTCCTTGCAGTCCAAGGGACTCTCAAGAGTCTTCTCCAACACTTCAACTCTTCTCAACAAGAGTCTTCGAAAGTATCGACTGTTCCGTGCTTAGCCTTCTTTATAGTCCAACTCTCATATCTGTACATGACTACTGGAAAAACCATAGCTTTAACTGTATCTTTGCCATACCTTTGTTGGCAAAGTGATGTCTCTGCTTTTTAATACGCTGTCTAGGTTTATCATAGCTTTCCTTCCAAGGAGCGAGTATCTTTTAATTTCATGGCTGCAGTCACCATCCAAAGTGATTTTGGAGCCCAAGAAAATAAAACCTGTCACTGCTCCCACTTTTTCCCCTTCTGTTTCCTATGAAGTGATGGGGCCAGATGCCCGCCCAGGTGGTGCAGTGGTAAAGAATCCACCTATCCATGCAGGAGACACAAGAGACACAGGTTTGATCCCTCAGGTAGCTCCCCTGGAGCAGGTAATGGCAACCCACTCCAGTATTCTTGCCTGGAAAATTCCATGGACAGAGGAGACTGGCGGGCTACAGTCCATGGGATCACAGAGAGTTGGACATGACTGAGCATGCACAATAGAAATTATACATACATATAAAGTATACATATTTTATATAAATTACATCTTAAATACATATTCAATAAATATTTAGGTGATGGAATTTTTCACATACTTTATTTTTTAGAGCAGTTTTAAGTTCTCAGAAAAATTAGTTGGGAAGTACAGAGAGTTCCCATATACCTTGTCTCACACATACCCATAATCTCCCCCACTAACAACCTCCCCAGCAAAGCAGTCCATTTATTACAATTGATGAACCCACATTGACACGACTGTCACCCGAAGTCCACAGTGCACCTTAAGACTCACTTTTGGTGGTGTACATTCTGTGGGTCAACAAGTATATTTTTTATTCTTGTTCTTAGTGCTACATTAACACATCACCAGCAATCCTGTGAGGTAGGTGCTATTATTACATCCCTTTAGAGAAGAGGAAACTAAGGTGCATAAAGTTAAGTGGTTGGGCCAGGGTCACGTAGCTAGTGAGTGTTGGAACTGAACTTGAACCCAGCAATGTGACTTCGGGTATGTTCTTAACTGCTGTGCTGTACTACCTCTGATTTGGTTCCCTGATCCCTGGGTTCTCTTTACTCTTCCCACTCCTCCAGGTGAGCAAAAAGCGCTCTCTCTGTTCTTACTTACCTGGCTCTCCCAGAGCCTCACTGTCTGTTTGAGGAATCTTTGAGCAGCTTCTGTTATTTTCTGCAGCAGGAGCCCTGGGTGCTGAAGAGCAGGGAGCTGTGGGTTAGCTGTGGCTAGAGCCTAATGGTTGTCAGTGAGGAGGACAGAAGGGGAAAGGGAGGGTGAGGCTGCAAGTGATGGAGAGAGGAGAGGAGCAGTACAGCAACACTGGGCTCAGAGACATGGAGGTCTGATATTAAAGGACAGCATTGAAAATCAGAGGAGGAAAGAACATGGGACCAGTTCCTTTGAGAGACCAAAAACCAGACAGTGTGGGACACTCCATTCCAGGTTACAACAACAAGCAGGCTTTTTACTCATTTATTTATTTGTTCATAATCTCCTGTTATTTGGAGGGAAAATTCTGATAACTGGAAGGTCTTTTGTTTGTTGAACAGGGTGATGTTATATACTTTTGGAAGAGCTTGAACACAGTTAGATTTTCCAACAAAAGAAAAGGAGAGAGTTTAGGAAGCCTGAAAGGAAGATCCAGAATTGCACTGTACAGTATAGTGAACACACAGGGCTATTGAGATGCGTGTAAGTATAAAATTCACGTTGAATTTTGGTGACTTGGGGAAAAAAGAATGCAGACTGTCTTAGTAATAATTGTTTATATTGTGCATATGTTGAGATGATAATATTTTGGATATATTTTAGAGATTAAATATATTATTAAAATTAATGGTACATTCTTTACCTTTTAAAAAAAAATGTGACTACTGGAATTTTTTAAATTACCTATGTGATTTGCAGATGTTTCTACTGAACTGTGATGATCCAGAGGAGATGGATAAGAACCACAAAGACTCAGGACTATTAGGGGAAAATCCACGAGACAGGGAAGCCCTATAGATAACAACAGAAAATTAATCGATGAGGTTTTGGAAGGATAATGGGTGTGCTGTGCAGTGTAGAATATCACCTCAGTCTTCCCTCTGAAATCTTCAGTAAAATCTACATCAGTTAAAAAATTTATTTATCTATTTATTTTTGCTTGGGCTGGATCCTTGTTACCGCTCAGGCTTTCAGGTGCACAGGCTTCTTCTCATTGCAGTGGCTTCTCTCGTGAGCACAGGGTCTAGGTGTGCAGCTCACCAGCTCAGTAGTTGCAGCTCCCAGGGTCTAGAGCAAAGTGGTTGTGGTGCACGGGCTTAGCTGCCCAGTGGCATGTGGGATCTTCCTGGACCAGGGATTGAACCCATGTCCACTACATTACCAGGCAGATTCTTTTCCAGTGGACCACCAGGGAAGTCCCAATTTTTAAATAAAATAAATTAAAAATAATCCCTTTTGGAGAAACTCATGAATTCTCTTGACGTGACAAAAAGTCTCTGGATCCTAAAAAAAACTGTTTGAATTTCATTGGTCTATATTTGGGACCTAAATGAAATCAGTAAGTTAGAAATTCTGAGAGTTAGATACTCTACCTCTTTACATTCTAGCCAGCATGTCCAAGGAACTCTTAAGAGTTTCTAGATTATCCATGAATCATTTTTAAGAGAAAGTGGTGTTCTTCTTTCCCCACTTGATGGTTTTTTTCCCTGTTAACTTTGCTAATGTGACTCAATTGAGAGAGTTGATTGTCCAGGCTTTGAATCAATATGAGATTTCTGGCTCATCAAATTCAAATTCAAGTCATCACCAATGTTGCCACCTAATAGTTGCTTAATGGGCTTTTGTTCTTTGGGTGTTGTGAAGCTGAATTGTCAGGGAGCTATCCTTCCTGGATACAGCTGTTTTTAATCATCTGTTGCAACCCTTGCATATCAGATATGAGGCATAACAGAAAAAATGTCTGAGGACAGTGGCCAGAATACCTGATGCTGTCTTCTTGTGAATAAAAAGAACGTCAGAGACAAGAATTTGATTTGAAGCTTCATAATTAGGACTGTGGCTGACATTCTGGCATTAATTTTTGGGAAGGAAAATGTTAGAGGAAGTTACAGAAAACTTGAGGGAATAGAGAGAAGCAAGTTAACTTACTTCCTCATGAGCCAAATAATTTGTAAAAGTGATAGTAGCGGTAAATTTGAGATGATATCGTCTTAAAGGAAGGACTATATTTTAATGAATTACTGTTCAATTCATCCTGAGCCAGTATTTCCCATTTCCTGGATGAAGTAATGAGCCTCTGAAAACTAATATGGCTGAACTGATTTTAGAGATTTACTGTCTTTAACATGAAAGTGTGGTGTGTCCATGGCTTTCTGTATAATAACAGAAAAGAAATACCAGGAAAATGGTTCAAGTTGATTGTAACTGGTGATTAGCACCCTAGAAGTGAATGTCGTGTACCACGGAGATAGTAAATGCAGAGGAGGGTGAGGAAAGGAAGTTATGTATGGGCCATGAAAAAGAGGGATTATAATGGAGGGGAAAATGACAATTTTGTGTAACCCGCAGTAAATATGGATTATGTGGCTATGTCTGATTTTGTACCAGGGTCATTTCCCAAAAATTCAGATAGACTTTTAATCAGCTTTGATTTCCAGACAATGTGCCTTGAGTTTTCTATAAAATTGACAAGATTTTCCCTCTGAGTTTGCATGATTGTCTTAAGCTTATTTCATGCATTTTACTGAAACCAAAATGATAAATGAATGATTTGGTTGTTAGAGTGTTAGACAAAGAGCCAGACAATCAGGTAATCTGCATCCATTCAGAATTTTCTCTTTCATCAAAGGCTGGGTTGTGATCAGAGCTTTGAGGTTGGAGTGACTAAATTCATCCAAGTGAGTGAATTAATTTTCCTGCCTGTTTAGTGTTAGCCACAATTATACAGATTTCAAGGTGGATGAAAATAATGAACCTGATTTTGTAGCCATCACACAAGAATGTATTGCTTCAAATGGCCTCAGTTCCTCTGTTTACTCTGCAGGGATAAAAGCAGATGTGAAAAATGTGGCCATTGGCCAAAACAATATTTAAAGCCCTCTATTGGAGTAGATTTCAGAGCCCAAACAGAGTCTTTTTAATAATCTTGGCTGTCGCATATCTTCATTCTTTAGGGATGGATTTGTATTTGGAGATCATCAAACAGCATTCACAGCCAAATTTTGTAAATAAAGTGGAAGATAAATTTGGATGACACCCTCTGAGGTCAAACATCAGATGTGACTAGATATGACTATAGAATATTGAAAACAGTTTGCTGGTAGCTTCAAATACCTCAAATTAACTTTGAAACCAGTTCCAATAAAGGAGTGGCTAAAGTATTTTGAGCAAAGACAGTGCCCTTGGAACATGTAAGTATAGAGTCTGCCAAGGTGACTATTTCAAAAGGGATTATACCAATTTAGATGTTTGTTTAAAAAAAATCAATCACATCATTTTATGAGTGCAGTGCAATGTAATAGGAAGAACAGCAAAAAGCCAGAGGCATCCACCTTCACTTCTGGCTCTGAGTGACCTTGGACAAGTTATTTAAGCTACCTTAGCTTCTGCTTCAAAATTAGCAATTGGAGATAATAATTCCCACTGAGGCTGTTGTGAGGGTTAGAAATTTAGTATGTAAAACACCAGAGAAGGCGATGGCACCCCACTCCAGTACTCTTGCCTGGGAAATCCCATGGATGGAGGAGCCTGGTAGGCTACCGTCCATGGGGTCGCAAAGTTGGACACGACTGACCGACCTCACTTTCACTTTTCACTTTCATGCATTGGAGAAGGAAATGGCAACCCACTCCAGTGTTCTTGCCTGGAGAATCCCAGGGACAGAGGAGCCTGTTGGGCTGCCGTCTGTGGGGTCACACAGAGTCGGACACGACTGACGCGACTTAGCAGCAGCAGCAGCTTAATTATATGTTTTCCACCCCTATATAGCCTTATTTAGGAAAGGGTAATATTAATAAATGTAAGTAAACCATGTACCCTAGTCATTTATATTAACTTATTTTGCTTTTTAAAAATGCTGCATTGTCTGCTCAATGCTAACTATAGTGTGTAAGAAAATGCAGTAATGGATGTTAAATAACCCTTACAACATATCAGGCATTGTTCTAAGTATAATATATATATATATATAAATTTGTATTACCCAGTAACTATGAGTGGCTCAGATGATAAAGAATATGCCTACAATGCAGGAGACCCAGGTTCGATCCTTGGGTTGAAAAGATCCCCTGGAGAAGGGAATGGCAACCCACTCCAGTATTCTTGCCTGGAGAATTCCATGGACAGAGGCATCTGATGGGCTACAGTATGTAGGGTCACAAAGAGTCAGACACAACTGAGCGACTAACACTCACTCATATACTGGGCTACCTGGATGACTCAGATGGTAAAGAGTCCACCTGCAATGCAGGAGACATGGCTTGGATCCCTGGGTTGGGAAGAACCCGTGGAAGACGGCATGGCAACTCACTCCAGTGTTCTTGCCTGGAGAATCCCCATGGACAGAGGAGCCTGGGGGGCTACAATATATAGGGTCACAAAGACTCAGACACGACTGAGTGACTAAGCACACAGACTGGTTTTAGAAATGGTAAAATGAGAGCATTTTCTGTGATTAAGTCATTCAAAGTCAAAGAACTAGTAAGCTGAAAGATAAAACTAGAATGCAAATTCAGGCAGTCTTTCACCCACACCTGTCTCCTTAACCACTACCTGCCTGCCTGCCTGCTAAGTCGCTTTAGTTCTGTCTGACTCTTTGCAATCCTATAGACTGTAGCCCACCAAGCTTCTCTGTCCATGGAATTCTCCAGGCAAGAGTACTGGAGTGGGTTCCCACACCCTCCTCCAGGGGATCTTCCCAACCCAGGAATCAAACTCACATCTCTTGTGTCCCCTGCATTGGCAGGCGGGTTCTTTACCGCTAATGCCACCTAGGAAGCCCCTTAACCACTAAAATACCTCATTAAATATAGTGAGTGACAGGAAGATCTATTGGGGATAAACTTGGTATTTGAAAACTAATAAGCACCATTTATAGCCAACTCTTGTAAATAAGGTGGGGGATAATCCTTTAAAGTCAAAAGTCAATATGACTAAATATTAGAATAGAATATTGAGAACAATTTTCTGGTAACCTCAAACCCCATAAATTAGCTTCAGAAGTTGTTCCTGTAAAGGAGTGGCCAAAGTGTTTTGAGCAATGGCAGTGGCCTTGAAACATGCAAGTATCGAGTGTACCATGGCTTGTTGAGAAGGCCCAGGACCCACTAACCTGTGCTGGGCAGGTGCCAGAAGGCAAATTCAGCTAAAGTATGGTCAGACATGTAGTCCAGCAGGCAGTCCACTATCTCTAAGGGATCAACGAGTGGCCATCCAGATGTCATTGGCATTCTTAATCCAAAAAAATAATGAGTATCTAAGGTGGTGAGGCAGCCAACATTGGAGCAGTCTATCCACAGAGAAAGAACACAAGTCCCTGAATGGAAGATCAGGAAATGGGAAGATCCACCAGAGCTTTCCATTGGCCAAACCCAAACAGAAGCCAGAGGAATAGGAAGCTGTTGATGCAACCCAAAGAGGCCAGCCTTGCAGGGAACAGAGTAGGGAAGGGAAGGTGCAGAGTGAATCTGGAGAGACAAATGGAAGATGTCCAACCCCCGTGTCTTCATCAGAGCTGCACAGGGTCGAGGATACAGCCCTGAGTTCCAACCACAGAGACCTCACCCCGGTTGACATCTGGTACTCAGCTCACTCTGAAACCATTACCAATACAATCTGCCAAGCCATAGTTCACAATTTCAGGCACAAGGATATCAGAGAAAACAAAGTAATAGTTTGTTGAGGCAAGATAACTCTGTGTGAGGAGGCTTTTTCTGACCATGTGAGCTTGTTTAAACTAACAATGATTTTAGGAAGGTGAAATGTGTATTCCATATCCATCTTGGCTCCCAGTATCATTAAATTTAATTTCTGGATGATTCAAAGGAGATTAAACTTTAATGAATTCTAGTCTTTTATATTTCTGTCTTTTATGTTACTCTTTAAATAGATGTATTTTGTTTAGAAAAGCTGATGATTTGAGTGGGGTTCTTGATGTCCTTTGGATTCCATAGTAGATGTTTCATGACTGATTTCACTCATGGAAGGGAAACCCATTTATACAGTAGGGAAGGTAGATAAGAATACCTGGGTATTCCTATTCTCTTATCTTTTTTTTTCCTTGAATGAAAACCATTAATCTCCCAACCTATGCCGATTGTGTGTGTGTGTGTGTGTGTGTGTGTGTGTGTGTCTACATTACATATAGGACATAATCTTGTTTGGCAAGCTGTTTCTCTGGAAATTAGCAATAATAGTCTCAGTGTCATCGACGGCCCCTCCAATGGTTTGATGTCAGACGTCATGTTGACTGGAACGGTGTGTGTGCAGGTGGATTAGGACAGGCTGCCTGGAGAATCCCATGGACAGAGGAGCCTGACAGGCTACAGTCCATAGGGTCAAGTATTGAATCGGATACGACTGAGCAGCTGAGCACTCTTGCATGCATGCATGCAGTCCAAGATATAGGACTTGCCTTCCAACTCCAGCAGGGGAAGACCAGCAGCATTCATTAAGTCCATGAGAAGCAGTTGTACTCTTATACTTTAAATACATGCAAAAGTGTAAAAACTTATATAAATGGAATCATTTTGTTCATTCTAGCTTTTTCAGAGGAAAGAATGGCCAGTGCAGACTTTCTTCTTCTTCTCCCCTCCACCTTCGTGTGTCTTCCCTACAACTGGGTCACTGCTCCACCCCTCCCTCCACACACACAGAACTCTCCAGATTAACAAGCCTGTGTCATTCTTTTTGCTAAGGTTTACATTTCATTTTGTCTTCAGTCTGACTACTGAACTGCTAAAACTACTTCTGAATGTGTTAAAAGGGACAGTCTATTGGAAAGCCTTCTTAACAACTACATAAGGACAGATCAACCAAAGTAATTTATAGCCTCCCCTTCTTTTCATCCCAAACCAACATGAGCCTCAACTAACATTATGAGCTGCCTGGGTTTAACTGCTGAATCATGAAATGCTTTATTTCTAAATGGTGTGCTACAATGGATTCCCTCCTTTTATTCACTTTCTCCAACTCAGCTGTAGAACATTCTAGATCCAGGAGCCAGAAAGCTACCAGTGCTTCACTACAACCTGGATTCCCTGACTCCTGCAGCCAAGATGCCACAGCACCTCCTTTTCATGGTCGTGCCTGCAGAGGGGTCTGCCTTGCCTGTGTCATCCAGGTCACTCAGCCTTTTTGTAGAAGGGGAGGGATTTTCTTCAATCAGCTTTAACTCCTCCCTTCTACTCTCCCAGCCTCCGGAGGCACATGGGTCATAATCAAGGACTCTGGCTAGATAATAGCAGTCATCGCTTAAGCCTTAGTTCCTAGGACTTTACGAGCTGTGAAATTCCAGAACCTGTAAGAACAGCAGCACTTACATGATTCACAAAGGCGATGCAGTGGTGGTTGTTTTAACTCTAGCTTCCTTCTGTAGCTTGGACCTGTTTCTGCTTTGCATTCATCACCAGGTATTACAATTACTGAAGCTTGTCTGCCCTTGAAGGCTGGGACCATGGTTTAGAAACTTGCATCCCCCCACCTTGCACAGTGCCTACTACTGGATCAACACTCTCAAATGCAGGCAAATGTTGAATCACTGGAGTTCTTTGGACACTTAAAGCATCAAAAGCAGGTAGAGAAGGTTGCAGGGGTGGATGAGGGCAGCAGAGATTCAAGATGGAAAAAAGAAATGAGTTCTCAAAAGGCTGAGCATGCCAATGTCCAAAAGGCCCCTGATATTGAAAAGTGGGAAGATAATTATTTTCTTTTTAATCACTAACAATTTACTGTCTACCTACTATGTTTCCTCTGTACTTGGCACTGGGGAATCAAAGATAAATGACCTGCACACTTTTCTCAAGGATTTCATATTTATAAAGAATTGCTACTCAGAACAACAGTTGTTATGATATTTTATTTAGATAGAGTTCAGTGAGGATGATGGGAAAGGTTAATCAGATTTTATTATTTCCCTGCTTAAACCTTCCCCAGTACCATGCCCATGGACTGTAGCCCACCAGGATCCTCTGTCCATGGAATTCTCCAGGCAAGAATGCCAGAGTGGGTAGCAGTTCCCTTCTCTAGGGGATCTTCCTGACACAAGGATCAAACCTAGGTCAAACCTTGCATTGCAGGCAGATTCTTTACCATCTGAACCACCAGAGAAGCCCAGTAGCGTGCCAGCGCACTTGAAATAGCTTTGCCGTGATGTACCAGGCCGTGCCCTGCTGGCCCTTCCCATCTCTCCACCCTCATCTCCTAGCACATCATCTCTTACTCAGTTCAGAAACATTATTTCTGTCTTTGAACACAGCAAGTCCTTTCTCACCTCAAGGCCCTGCCCTTGGATCTTTACTTGGCTCTTTCTTTATCATTCAGGCCTCAGCTCCAAAATCACTTCCTCTGGCCACTATATAACCCTCTCTCCTCAGTCAGTTTCTCTGCCATTACCCTGTTTCATTTTCTTCATAAGACTTTTTGTTCTCCGATGTTATCTGATTTATTTATTAACATAATCATTGTCTCTTCCCCCTCTCCTCCCCTTCACCCCCATGCATTAGGATGGGGGCTTCCCAAGAACAGAGCAGCCTTTCTGGCTCGACCACTACTCTGCCTTTATGCCCAGAATATTGCCTGGAGGCTGGCATGTAATAGACACTCTTAGGTAGGAAGTGACTTCCCCTTGCTTTCGGGAAGATAAGACAGATTCACCAGCAAAAATTAAAGGGGAAAAAATATGCTAGGATAGGGAAGGCAGCTAGGGCCAGTGTCAGGACTCTAGGTATTAGACAGCAGGATACAGATGAAGCATGAAGATGAGGCTGGAGGAGAGATGTGGCTTCATTTGTTTGATGAAGCATCAGGAGTAGGACTCCAGCACCCAGAGCCTAGAGCCAGAGTGTGGATCAGACACCAGTTCCGCCAGGTGTAGGACTGGGCAATCACCTAATACCACTTGTCTCCATTTCCTCATTTTTAAAAGAGCTGACAATAATCTCTGTAAAGACAATAGAGTACGTTCTTCATAGGCTATTGGGAGGATTAAATAAGTCATTGTGTGGAAAATGCCTAGTAATGTGTGGTAGATAGCTAAGCACTTTCACCATGTACTATACAGAGGAGGGTCACTGAAGAGTTTAAGAAATAGGGTTATGGGATTCAGGTTTGTATTTAGAAAGATGAGCAGGTTAGCAGTGGTAAGGATGGATTGGAGGAGACTGAGAAATTAGTTAAGGAAATAATTTTGTAGGCAAGAGGGACCAAGACAATGTAGCGGCACTGAGGATGATGCGAGAGTTATTAAGACAATGGACTTGGTCCTCAGTTTGGGGAAGGAGGTGAGGGAAAGAGACAAGTCAATAATAATTCCTGGACTGGGAACTTGGTGGTGCCTTTCACCTGTACAGGAAATACGGGGTGGGGGTGGGGTGCCAGGTTTGGGAGCTGGGATGGGGAAGGAGGTTGAGGAGGCATGTTTTGTTCAGCTGTGGCAGGTAGAGGCTGGGTGCCATGGGAACTCCAGGTGGAGCTACCCAGCCAGAAGGTCCCCCCACACCTTCCTGGACTGCAATATGCTAAAGTGCTTATTAGCTCTGTACTTACTGATACTTAATGCTAGTGCTTAATATTTAATGTTTATCTTTGCCTTTTAAGCAAATAGCATGAGAAATATCTTTGTCCATATCTGCATTTTTCCTTTGAGATTTCTATAAGTAGAATTACTGGGGCAAAGGTATATTACCTTTTGAAGATTTTAATTCATCTTGCCAAATTTCTTTTCAAAAAGGTGGTACCAGTATATAATCCTACAATAACCTGGGATTCTTAACAAAAAGAAAAAGAAAACAGCTTGAGTGAGGGTTTTTAAATAAGCAAATTTGCCAAGGTATAGGGAACAGTCCTCTTGTGTGCTACCGATGGACCTGACCAGCAGTGTCAGCTCCATCTTTAAAAGTTGGTAGTTGCCTTTGTCCTAGGGAATCCCTCAAATTGATGCCTGTTATTAATTAACATGCTGCCAACACTATAACCCAAACTATATTCTTGAAACCAGGATGGTTCACTCCGTGTGTGAACATTCCCCTGAAGCTGGGGAAGGGGACCATACACCCAGTGAAAGGAAAGCTTCAGTGTATCAAAACTACCTTAGTTTAACATATTTTCCCCCAAAGAACTGTTTTTTTGGTCACTTTCTTTACATGACTTAGTGTATGGACATGCACAGAAATCGCATTGTCTGTGGATCAATCAGTGCTCTATAAGACAGCACTATTTCCTGGTCAGACATGATTTTAACCCAGAATAAACTAAAATCTCTTTTTGATACATATATCAATAGATTTTCATCAGGCTAGAAAAGAAAGTGCCATTTTCACTGAAAGTGGGGTTTTGGTCAGTTCTGCACATGGTTATTATGAATTGCTGGCCTGCTCATGTGTTTTGGATGGTGGTCATTGCATCTCTAACCACACACAGCTGACATACTGCAGGGCAACAGTACCCAGGCAAGTATCTGGCATGTTTCGTATCCCTCCGTTATGAATGCTTGCTTTGTTCTCAGCAGACTTAGATTTCAACGTGAGTGTGGTTTTCATCTGTTGTCTTTTCCAGAGAGTCCTTATGAAGGAAACTTGGATAGACTGTTCTTGTCCATGCCTTGAATGGAATTGAATATTTGTATATTTCATGCACCACTGGAGGCATGAAACCTGGGTGCTGTCAGCACCAATATTTGCCTCTTCTGTTACGTGCATTAACCATCCATCTGGTCTGAACAGAAATACGTACTTAGAAAACTTTCCTACCCTTGTCCACAGTCACCATTCTCAGGGGTTAAATAAGAGGAAGCCACAATTTTCAAAGAAGAATGGGTCTAATTTGTGTGAAGTGGGATTCTTGTCAAGGAGGAAAGCAGTAAGGATTGATCATCTCTGCTAAACCATAATTGTTTTCTAGTGAGTGTTAGTCAGGGGTGGATCCATCAAAGAAGGGGGTAAAGATGGTAACTACTGCTTTAAGATGAACTTGGCAGCTCCAAAACAGCCTCTTTACTACTGGGGCTATCATAGTGCTTGAAGGAAATTGCGATCGTTACAGTGGGAGTTGAGTAGAATATAATGCATCCTAATATTAGAGAGGCCATTAGATGTCCCTGGCCCTCCTGGAGCTTTCTGCTCTTACATTAAGGAGTTCATTTCCCAATTTTGTCCTTTTGTAAAATGAGCCCCCCAAAAGGACACTAAGGAAAGTTTACACACATTGAACCCATTTCCCACAACTGCATTAAAATCATGGGGATCCTGTTTTTGTTGCTCTTTACACCCCCTGCAATTATTTCCATACACTGTATGCAGATTATGCTCTAAAGCTATTTTGGATAAAAAGAAACCAAAATACTAAATTTACCAAATGCCAAAATACCAAATTTGAGAGTGGTTGAAACCAAAGCCACCTCTGCAGTCACAAGTCCCTCTGGAAATAGGGAAAGAGACATACCCGTATTTTAAAGAAGTTAGCATGTTATAAAGTATCAGCTATAATGCTAACTTACAGAATCAAAGAATTTTAGATCCAGGGTGTATGAGGGGAGCGACTATTAGAAATTAGAATATTAGTCAGTGTTTTAGGTGCAATTGTCAGAACTCTGGCCTCTAGAGAAAAGGTGTTTCCCAGTCAGACACGTCGGGTAACCCCTGCACCCTGTATCTTCCTCTCCTTGCATATTCACAAGGAAAGTCAACTGAAGTCAGCCTCTCCCAAACTACTTGAGCAGGGAGCCTTTTTACTCTGCGTAGTAGCTGTTAACATCCTGCCGCAGGAAATGAGTCCAGTCTCATGGTGGAGGTTCAGAAAATTAAACCCCTTAACGGTAGGTGACAGAGCCAGTAATGCCAGGATGAGAACCCATTGATGGCTGAAGCCTCCCTCAGAATGGCTGCATATTTGTACTGACAGCAATGGATTAAAAACATCCCAAGGCTTTTTTCTTCCTTGAAATACTCCTTCTCCCTGGCCCCCGCAGCATGCAGGATCCTAGATCCCCCACCAGGGATTGAACCCTTTCCCCCTGCAGTGAAAGCACGGAGTCCTAACCACGGGATCACCAGGAAAGTCCTTTTTTCCCTTGAAATTTATTTTAAAAAATAGTTTCTAAAGGATCCTAGTTTAATTTAGAGAGATTTATCCCTTAGCAGATGGAAAATGTGTCAATTGGCTCATTCAATTTGGTAGTACTCTCTATTCATATGCATCAGAAACAGAACCTGAATAGTAAGCGCGGTAGGGAACTTAAAAGGCTCAGAAGGCTGTCGGTCTGAGGGGTGGGGAAGAGAGAAAGCCAGTAAGCAATGAAACAAGGAGACGTGTAATTACAAATTACAACACGTGCTACGAAGATGATGAACTATGTGCTGTTAGCTTGAGCCTAAATTTGCAATCACTTTTTAATTGACCGCGATTCAGACGAGATCAATAACAGCTGTTTTTATGATTATCTTGGTACTCGGCTTCTGCCTACAGTTTGAACCACGTAATAGCCCCTCCCCCTTCTTGTTTTTCCAGCCGGGTGGAGCAAAATGAGAGCGCAGTGAGCCGGCCCAGCCTCTCTCCCAGCCGTCCCCGACGCCCACCATGAACCACTTGGAGGGGGCCGCGGAGGTGGAGGTGACGGACGAGGCGGCAGGCGGGGAGGTGAACGAGTCGGTGGAGGCCGACCTGGAGCACCCCGAAGTGGAGGAGGAGCAGCAGCCGCAGCACTATGCGGGTCGCCCCCGGCGCCGGCGTGCCGTCGAAGACCCTCTCGCCCAGCCTGGGCAGCAGCAGCAGCAGCAGGAAGAAGAGGAGCGTGGGGAGTGCCTGGCGCGCTCGGCCAGCACGGAGAGCGGCTTCCACAACCACACGGACACGGCCGAGGGCGACGTGATCGCCGCGGCCCGCGACGGCTACGACGCCGAGCGCGCGCAGGACGCCGACGACGAGAGCGCGTACGCTGTGCAGTACCGGCCCGAGGCCGAGGAGTACACCGAACAGGCGGAGGCCGAGCACGCCGAGGCCACGCACCGCCGCGCGCTGCCCAACCACCTGCACTTCCACTCGCTGGAGCACGAGGAGGCCATGAACGCGGCCTACTCGGGCTATGTCTACACGCACCGGCTTTTCCACCGCGGCGAGGACGAACCCTACGCCGAGCCCTACGCCGACTACGGGGGCCTCCAGGAGCACGTGTACGAGGAGATTGGGGACGCGCCCGAGCTGGACGCGCGCGACGGTCTGCGGCTGTACGAGCAGGAGCACGACGAGGCGGCTGCCTACCGCCAGGAGGCTCTGGGCGCGCGGCTGCACCACTATGACGAGCGCTCCGACGGCGAGTCCGACAGCCCGGAGAAGGAGGCCGAGTTCGCGCCCTACCCGCGCATGGACAGCTACGAGCAGGAGGAGGACATCGACCAGATCGTGGCCGAGGTCAAGCAGAGCATGAGTTCGCAAAGCCTCGACAAGGCGGCCGAGGACATGCCCGAGGCCGAGCAGGACCTGGAGCGCGCCCCGACTCCGGGCGGGGGCCGCCCCGACAGCCCCGGGCTGCAAGCGCCGGCGGGGCCGCAGCGGGCCCCCGGCGGCGAGGCGGTGCAGCGGTACAGCAAGGAGAAGAGGGATGCTATCTCGCTGGCCATCAAGGACATCAAGGAGGCCATCGAGGAGGTGAAAACCAGGACCATCCGTTCGCCTTACACCCCCGACGAGCCCAAAGAGCCCATCTGGGTCATGCGCCAGGACATTAGTCCCACCAGGGATTGTGACGACCAGAGGCCGGTGGATGGCGATGTAAGTGTGTGCGGGTTCGGGCTCGCTCAGCTCTACGCGCGGCCAGGTGGGGAGACGGGCGCTGGGTGGCGTCGATTGTCATTAGAAATGACTTGATGACGGAAATGGTCTCTGGGCATGCTCAGAAACAGCTTGCGCTTAAGAGCCGGTGAGCGAAAACCAGGTGGGAAGGAGTTAAGTGCTGAGAGATTGCGATAAATCAGTGGTTCTCAAACTGTTACTGGAGCACTTGTTCAGAATTTCCAGACGCACCTCTTTCCATCCCCTAGTTTCACACTTAGATTTGGGGCAGGGCCTGCGAATATTTATTTCTAACGTTAAATAAACAAGTCTGGATTGAGGAAGGAGAGACTTCATTGGAAAGGTACTGTTGTAACAAGAACTCTTGCAGTAGCAGAACTGTGGGATCTGCAAGTACCTCTGCTGCTGCTAAGTCGCTTCAGTCGTGTCCGACTCTGTGCGACCCCATAGACGATCTCTTACCAGGCTCCTCTGTCCCTGGGATTCTCCAGGCAAGAACACTGGAGTGGGTTGCCATTTTCTTCTCCAGTGCATGAAAGTGAAAAGTGAAAGTGAAGTCGCTCAGTCGTGTCCGACTCTTAGCGACCTCATGGACTGCAGCCTAGGGTTAGGCAAAAGAGGATTCTTTCGTAGGTAGGAGTAAGCAAGGCCTGGAAGGACAAGATGTGAGGAAGTGGGATGAAGCATGGCTTGAACGTACTGCCCTTGATAGTGTTTTAATCTGAGAACAGCGTTTTCCCAGGAGGGTTTGGTGAGAAGGGGCGGTAAACTGGCAAAAGTTCAGGCTGGAAGAAGGTGAGAAGCTTAATCAAAGGTTGGTTAATAAGCATTCTGTTTTGACTACTCAGTTCAGCTAATCATTTCTCCGGCAAAGAATGGGAATTTGAGGGGTCTGTGTCTGGCCTTGTCATAGGTAAACGAAGGGGCACCTGTGAGTTACTCAAGTCTTACGGGAAAGAGGTTCTTTGCATAAAGCATATTCACAAACGAAATGTGAGGATGGGGGTCTTTAACCTTTGCTGTTTTCTGGGATCTCAGGGCTCAGGTTAAGTTCAGCATTGTCACTTATAAGTTCCTAGGTGATGCTGATGGCTGCTGGTCCCAGGACCACAATTTGAGAACCACTGTCTTAAATCAACCCCTTAAAGGTTTAGGATGAATAGTGGCCTTTTTAGAGGAAATCAAGGAGATTCTTCTGGGCCCTTTCCAGACAGAGGATGTCTACAGTCTGTTTGCCTTTTTTTTTTTTTTTTCCTTCTTTGTGACTTAGTTTTCATTTCTGGTGGTACCAGAAGGAGCTTCTCACATCACGAAAGACATGCTTTTGAACTGAAATTACTTTCTTGTGAAGAGCTACGGAAAGCTGTTGCTGCCTCGTCGGCCTTTCACTTTCCATTTTTGAAATATCCAAGAAATTTGATAACTCAGCAAGCTTGGGTGTCACAGTCTACTCAGAAATAAATCAAGAAGGCTAACCTTTGCCCCCACTACCTGACTCTAAAAGATTCTCTTTCTCCTCCAAGTCTCACTTTTCCATTCTCTTGAATAATTTTTAAGCACTTTCATTTAAAATGGGAGCTTGGAGTAAAAGAAGGGTCAAGAGGTTAAATTTGGTTTCATTTAATTCTGCATTTTATGATTGCACCTATCTATTTCTGAGTATATCTTTTGGAGTGAGAAGCCATTATTGGAAGCTGTTTGTTCATTTTACTTATAGGTAAAAGGCTGTGCAGGTCAGAGATGTCATTTGCCTCCTCTTTTAGTAACAGTCAACATTGGCTGTTAGCTGATTAAATCACAGGCACCTTTAAATCATGGGCTTGGTGGCTCAGATGGTAAAGAATGTGCCTACCATGCATGAGACCCAGGTTCGATTCCCAGATCAGGAATATCCCCACTCTGGTGAATTCCATGGCCATAGGAGTCCATGGGTTGCAAAGAGGCAGACACGACTGAGCAACTAACACTAAAGTGAAATTTCAACAAAGGCTGTTAGCTGATTCAGTCACCTTTAAGGCAGGGTTGGAACAGGCTGGAAAAGGATCTGCATCCTCCCCAGCCAGGGGGTGGCATTGGGTCAGTTCAGCCTCCTCAGTGTTTCCCCTCTAGTCCACGCTTCACATTCACTTTAAAATAGGTTTGCTCCTATGCAGGATTCTGAGTGACCTCCAGTCTCTACGAGTTTCTCCTGGCTTGGAGGGATGGAGTGCAGCTAGCATTTTTGCAAATGTAGTAGAAATGGAGCAGGCTTTTAAAAGTAGGGAGCTGGCAGGAGAACAGGTCCTAAATCCTTTTAGAAACTTGGAAAGCTGTTGGAAAAAAGCCACAGGAGCATTCGGTACAGATGCTGGCCTCTTCCTTCAGCTTTCTCACCTGTACCAGCTCCGTGAAACGACCTGCTTCACCACCCGGTCCCTGCAACCTGATGATGAACCCACCACACACCCTCCACTAGGGCTGGGGGCTTGCTTTTATCCATTGGAACTAATAAAACAACCCTCTTACAAGTTGTGTCATTCAGAAGGTAGAATTGATTTTAGAATAGTTGGTGATGCTTCAGAATCCCATCTCGTCAGAAATTCAACTTAACACTAAGAAATTGGTGAATAGGGCTTTCTGAGTTATTAATAGTTAATACAAAGCAAACCCCAAACCCTGTGCCTTAAAGCAATCCACCAGTTGTCTTTAAACTGTCTGAATTTGTGGGTTCCATTCCATCTGTCATGCCATAGGAAAGCCCTTCACTTGCTACCTCTCTGATGTTATTATGGGGGAAATACAAGTGTATACATTCTGTTAGTTTCCACCTCAGCATCAAAAAATATTTACTGAGTGCTCATTTCATGTATGCTGTTGTAGAAAATGGAAAAGCACTATTAAAAGCACTGTGGCCTGAAGTCTTTCTGGAAGGTACTTGTTAAAAATGGCATTACTGCCTTCCCTTTCCAAACCAGAATACCCTAGGTGGGGTCCAGTGACCTGTTCTTTGGGTTTGTTTTCCTTGCTTTGTTTTGATTTGTACATTTTCCCTGTGATTCTTGAGTATGTTTAACAACAAAAAAAAAGAACCACTGATTTAAAAGACAAGTATCATGTGGGTAGTTTTTCCATGTAAGCCCCTGTGGATTAGAGACCTAGCTAAATCTCATATTAACATGGGTGTGGTTTCATGGAATGGTCTCTCCCACTCTGGTTATGGTCAACAGGCCTGGGGAAGGGGCGCTGGAATTCTTGTTACAGAAGCAGTGCATTCTCAAAATAGCATCATCCGAAACCGCAGTGATGCAAATAGAAATAAAAACCACCTGTACTGCTACCTGCCAGAGGTACCTGCTGATAGCTAAATTTATTCTTCACACTGCTTTTAATTCCCTCAGAACTTTAGCATTTTTCTCTTACTTGGAGGAAACTGACATCTGCTTGCTACTGAATCCTACAGAATGCGAAAATAGAACTGCTCATTAGCAAGGACTTACTGAATACAGACTAGATGCTCAGCAGTGAGTGGAAATAATTGTTTTCTGAAAAAAAGTACTTTATAAATGCTTGCTTCTAGTAAAGGCTCTTTTCCAGGTATATGTTTGAGAACTACCTTCCAGTCCCCTTCTTGAAAATATTGTTAATGAACGACTAGTTCTGAAAGTCCCACAGTCTACCCATCTCTCTCTTTAAAAAAAAAAATTTTTTTTAATTAGAGTATAATTGTTTTACAATGTTGTTAGTTTCCGCTTTACAACAAAGTGAATCGGCTATACATATAGCTATATCCCTTCCTGTTAAGCCTCCCTCCCACCCCCACCCCCTTCCCACCCTTCTAGGTCATCACAGAGCACCGAGCTGAGCCCCTCTCTCTTTAGGCAGCAGATTCACTCTGAGTAAAGAACAGAGTCGTGGTAGAATCAGAGACATGGGTAGGAGCAAGCACCCATCATAAATGGGAGCGTTTTGGCTACTTGGAATGGTGTGTTGTGTGGCTTGAATTGGTATTTATCTTGCCTTGCTCTTTAAGCTACGCTAAAGTGACAGTAAAAATAGTAAAAATTTGTAAACCCATAAGTACCAGGAGACAGGAAATGGCAGCAGGTGAGAACAAATTTTTGGAACACCAAAGTGGTGGCTGGTAGACATTTGTGCCCCCAACCCTGTATTGCCGGTTCTTCTCTGTGTTCTAGCCCAGGGAGGACTGCCCTGCCCCTCCTGATCCCCTCAGGGTGAGACACGGCAGTCACATGGGGGCTGCACTGTGAAGCTGCTTCTAGGCGGGAGCAGCTCAGAGCGCAGCTCAGAGCGCCGTCTTGCCCGAAGCCTCGGGCGAAAGTGCTGGTGTCACAGGATGCCAGAGCCTCCGTCCACCTGGGGCTTGAGCGACTAATGAGCAGAGCTTCCTGCTGCCCCTGCAGACGTGTAGTGTGAGAGAGGACTCGATGTTTGTTGCTTTAAACATCGGGGATTTGGGGTGTTTCATTGCCACAGCATAGCCTCATAGCCTGATGCTGCTAAGTCACTTCAGTCATGTCTGACTCTTTAGCGACCCCATGGACTGCAGCCCACCAGGCTCCTCCATCCATGGGACTTTCCAGGCAAAAGTACTGGAGTAGGGTGCCATCGCCTTCTCCACATAGCCTGATGGGTTCTCACTAATACACTGATAAGGTTTCTGTGTTCCCTACTCTGCCCAGTGTCTGTGAGGATTTGTATTGTAGGCCCCTTAAAAGGCTAAGGAATGAAACACTGGATATCTCAGATGGCAGGAGTATGGCTGAAAAAGAAGAGAGGATTGTTTGGAGTTGTGTCATGGGAGAAATAAGACTCTAAATCCCTTCTCCAGCCCATGCCACCAGATTACCGTGCCTCCCTCGCCTCCACAGAAGGTGGGAGGCTTACTGGAAAGAAATTGTGGACCAGAGAAGTGCTGGAACTGGGGACACTAGCCACGGCTGAACGTGGGTATTAGGGGTGCCTTATGGAACACAGGGCCCACTAACCATTGGGCCTGAGAAGGTCTTGCAGTTCTTAGCCATCAGGCTTAGAACTTACCCCTGCCCACCCCCCAGCCAGAGATTAGAATATTCCTCTCTGAGGAAACAGAAAGCCACAAGAATAGACACCTTCAGTTACTAATGTTTGGGGGCTTCCCAGCAAAACTCTGGGTCCACACCTGATCACCCCACAGTGAAGTTTACTGCCGCTTATGGATCTTCCAGTAGGCTTTTGGGGGACCCTCTGTTAAATATGAGTTGGATATCCAAGGATCACTGGACATTTCAAGAACATCTCTAACATGAAAGACACACAAAAAGCAAATGGAAAGGAACTTGGAGAAATAAAGGCAGTGCTTAGAGCTGGGAAAAACTATAAAACATTCACTAACATTCTCAGAGAGAGAGATCAGTTCAGTTCAGTCGCTCAGTCACGTCTACCTCTCTGCGACCCCATGGACTGCAGCATGCCAGGCCTCCCTGTCCATCACCAACTCCTGGAGTTGACGCAAACTCATGTCCATTGAGTTGATGATGCCATCCAGCCATCTTATCCTCTGTCATCCCCTTCTCCCCCTGCCTTCAATCTTTTCCAGCATCAGGGTCTTTTCCAGTGAGTCAGTTCTTCGCATCAGGTGGCCAAAGTATTGGATTTTCAGCTTCAACATCAGTCCTTCCAATGAACATTCAGGACTCATTTCCTTTAGGATGGACTGGTTGGATCTCCTTGCAGTCCAAGGGACTCTCAAGAGTCTTCTCCAACACCACAGTTCAAAAGCATCAGTTCTTCAGTGCTCAGCTTCTTTATAATCCAACTCTCACATCCATACATGACTATTGGAAAAACCACAGCCTTGACTAGATGGACCTTTGTTGGCAAAGTAATGTCTCTGTTTTTTAATATGCTGTCTAAGTTGGTCGTAACTTTTCTTCCGAGGAGTAAGTGTCTTTTAATTTCATGGCTGCAGTGACCATCTGCAGTGATTTTGGAGCCCCCCGGAATAGTCTGTCACTGTTTGCACTGTTTCCCCATCTATTTGCCATGAAGTGATGGGACCGGATAAGAAGATGGGGAGCCATAAATTAAAAAGGATGCCATTTTAAAAGAGAACATTCCAAACAAAATTTAACTTTTAAAATGGCAGGAATTTTTAAAATCCTTCAGTGGGATGATTAGAAGACCAAGTAGAAAAAAATCTTCAAAGAAGTAGAATAGTTAAGTCACTAGACGGAAAGAATTAGGAACATAGATAAAATGGAGAAATTATGAAAAGCTATTTCCTCAAGGCAAAGGACATGACAGTTTCCTGATTGGAAAATTCTACTAGGTGCCTAGAACACTAAAAGACCTACAGAAATTTCAAAACAGAGGGGAGGAGGAGGATATCCTCCAGGCTTTCAGAGAGGGAGAAACAGGTTACGAATTATTAGGAATCACAACAATGGTATACTCTTCAAAAGCAACACTGGAAACTAGGAGGCCAACACCCAGTCTCAGTGTGAGATTGGCCACTTAATTGGCCAACACCCAGTTAAGTGTGAAGGTGGAGTAAGACTTTTTCAGTTACGCAGAACCCCAGAAAATTTACCTCCCTGGCACCTTTTCTCAGGAAGCTGTTCAAGAATTGCTCCCCGCCAGAATGGGAGTGTAAATCAAACTCAAGAAAGAAGATGGGATTGGGAAACAGATTCCCACACAGGAGAGAGGCCAGACATTGCCTGTGATGATAGGGGAGGAGATGAGAGCTGTGTAGAAAGACAAGGCAGCAGCCAGGCCAGCCCAGGGTAGACTGGAGTCTGAAGGGCTCCACGTGGGAGGTTTCCAGAAAGCATGGAAATGAGAGATTTCCTAATATTTTTAAAATATTTTAAATCTATATTTCATTAGGACTTTTTATCTTTGAAGGATATACTACTTTAAAATGTTGTTTATTTTATATTGGAGTACAGTTGATTAATAGTGTTTATTTTCAGGTGTATGGCAAAGTGGTTCAGTTATACATATACATGTATCTATTCTTTCTGAAATTCTTTTCCCGTTTAGGTTATTGCAGAATATTGAACAGAGATCCCTTTGCTATATAGTAGATCCTTGTCAGTCCCAAACTCCCAATTTACCCTTTCCCTGAACCTTCCCCACACCCCACCTACCCTGGTAACTGTAAGTTAGTTCTTTAAGTCTATGAGTCTGGTTCTGTTTTGTAAATAAGCTCAAATAACCATTTGTATCATTTTTTTAAGATTCTGCATATAAGTGATATCAAATGATACTTGTCTTTCTCTGACTTCACCTAGTGTGATCATCTCCAGGTCCACCCATGTTGCTTCATGGCATTATTTCATTCTTTTTAATGGTTGAGTAATATTCCATTGTGCGTGTGTATATACATGTACACAACATCTGCTTTATCCATCCATCTGTCCATGGACATTTAGGTTGCTTCCATGTCCTGGCTATTGTGAACAGTGCTGCAGTGAAAAATGGGGTGCATATCCATTCAAACCATGGTTCTCTCCAGATATATGCCTAGGAATGGAATTGCCGAGTCATATGATAGTTCTGTTTTTAGTTTTTTAAAGAATCTCCATACTGTTCTCCATTAGAGGTTGTGCCAGTTTATACTGTCATCTATAGGAGGGTTCCTTTTTCTCTACACCCTCTCTAGCATTTGTTATTTATAGACTTTTTGATGATGGACATTCTGACCAATCTGAGGTGAATACCTCATTGCAGTTGTGATTTGCATTTCTCTAATAATTAGCAGTATTGAGCATCTTTTTATATGCCTCGTGGCCATCTGTATGTCTTCTTTGGAAAAATGTGTATTTAGATTTTCTGCTCATTTTTTGATTGGGTTGTTTGGCCTTTTGATATTAACCTTTTGATATTAGCTCATGCTCTTTGTAAATTTTGGGGATGAATCCCTGGTCAGTTAACATCCTTTACAAATATTTTTTTCCATTCTGTGGGTTGTCTTTTCATTTTGTTTATGATTTCTTTTGCTGTGCAAAATCTTTTGAGGTTAATTAGGTCTCATTTGTTTATTGTTACTATTTCTATTACTCTAGTAGATGGATCAAATAAGATATTGCTGCAATTTATGTCAAAGTGTTATGCCTGTGTTTTCCTCTAAGAGTTTATACTGTCCCATCTTACATTTAGATCTTTAATCCATTTAAAGTTTATTTTTGTGTATGGTGTTAAAGAATGTTCTAATTTTTCTTGCATGTAGCTGTCCAGTTTTTCCATCACCATTTATTGAAGAGACTGTCTTTTCTCCATTGTGTACTCTTGCCTCCTTTGTCATAGATTGGCCATAGTGAGTGGGTTATTTCTGTACTTTCTGTCCTGTTCCGTTCATCTATATTTCTGTCACTATGATACTGTTTTTTGATAACTGTAACTTTGTAATATAGTCTGAAGTTAAGGTACCTGACTTCTCCAGCTTCCATTTTTCTTTCTCAAGATTGCTTTGGTTATTCGAGGTCTTTTGTGTCTCCATACAAATTTAAAAATTTTTTGTTCTAGTTCTGGAATAATGCTGTTGGTAATTTGAAGGATTTACATCGAATCTGTAGATTGCCTTGTGTAGTATAGTCATTTTGATAATATTGATTCTTCTAATCCAGGAACAGGGTATATCTGTCCATCTATTTGTGTCGTCTTCAGTTTCTTTCATTAGCACCTTACAGTTATCAGAGTACATGTCTTTTGTCTCCTTAGGTAGGTTTTTATTCATAGAAATTTTATTATTACTGTTGGCAATGGTAAATAGGATTGTTTGCATAATTTCTCTTTCTGATCTTTCATTGTCATATAGAAATGTGAGAGATTTCCATGAACTAATTTTTTATCTTGCAACTTTACCAAATTCATTGAGTTCTAGTAGTTTTCTGGTAGCATCTTTGGATTTTATATGTATAGTATCACATCATCTGCAAATAGTGACAGTTTTACTCCTTTTCCAAATTGCATTCCTTTTATTTCTTTTTCTTCTCTGCTCTGGTTAAGACTTCCAAAACTATGTTGAATAAAGTGTAAGAGTGGGCATCCGTGCCTTGTTCTTGATCTTAGAGGAAATGCTTTTAGCTTTTCACCATTGAGTGTGATATCAGCTGTAGGTTTGTCATATATGACTTATGTTGAGGTGTTTATCACTGAACAACATGTCTAGAGAGTTTTTATTGTAAGTGGGTGATGAATTTTGTCAAAAGCTTTTTTCTGTGTCTATTGAAATGATCATATGGTTTTTATTTTTGTTTGTTGGTGTAGTGTATCACACTGATTGATTTGCAGATATTGAAATATCCTTGCATCCATGGTATAAATCCCACTTGATCATGGTGTATGATCCCTTTAATCATACACCATGTCTGTTTATGTGTCTCTGTTCATCAGTGATATTGACTTGTAATTTTCTTTTTTTGCGGTATCTTTGTCTGGTTTTGGTATCAGGGTGATAGTGACCTCATAGAATGGGTTTGGAAGTATTCCTTCCTCTGCAGTTTTTTGGAATAGTTTCAGAAAATAGGTGTTACATCTTCTCTAAATGTTTAATAGAATTTGCCCGTGAAGCCATCCAGTCCTGGACTTTTGTTTCTTTTAAGTTTTTTAATCACAGTGTCACTTTAGTACTTGTGATTGATGTTCGTATTTTCTATTTCTTCCGGGTTCGGTCTTGGAAGATCATACCTAAGAATTTGTCCGTTTCTTCTAAGTTGTCTATTTTATCGGCATGTAGTTGCTTTTAGCAGTCTCGTATGGTTGCTTGCATTTCAGTGGTGTCCATTGTAACTTCTCCTGTTTTCATTTCTAATTTTATTGATTTCACCCTCTCCCTTTTTTTCTTGGTGAGTCTGGCTAAAAGGTTTATCTGTTTCATTTATCTTTTCAAAGAATCAATTTTAGTTTCATTGATTTTTTTTTTCTGTTGTTTTCTTTTTCTATTTTTGCTGTGATCTTTATGATTTCTCTCCTTCTAACTTTGGGTTTTGTTTGTTCTTTCTCTAGTTGCTTTAGGTAATAAGGTTAGGTTGTTTATTTGAGAGTTTTCTTGTTTCATGAGGTAATATTGTATTGCTATAAACTTCCCTATTAGAACTGCTTTTGCTGTGTCCCATAGGCTTTGGATCATCATCCTTTTGTTTTCATTTGTCTCTAGGGATTTTTTTTGTTATTTCTTCCTCAATTTCTTCAGTGATCCATTGGTTGTTTAGTAGCATATTATTTAGCCTCCATGTGTTTGTGCTTGTGTTGTTTTTTACAGTCTTTTTCTTGTAGTTGATTTCTTATTTCGTAGCCCTGTAGTGGGAAAACACGATTGATATGATTTCAGTTTTCTTAAATTTACCAGCACTTATTTTATGATCCGGCATGTGATCAGTTGTGGAACACGTTCCATGTGCACTTGAAAAATGTGTATCCTGTTGCTTTGGGATGGAATGTTCTGTAAATACCAATTATGTTCATCTGGTCTAATGTATCTTTTAAGACCTGTGTTTCCTTATTGATTTTCTGTCTGGATGATTTGTCCATTGATGAAAGTGAGGTGTTAAAGTCACTACTACTATTGTATTCCTGTTGATGTCTGTTTATGGCTGTTAATATTTTCCTTACATATTGAGGTGCTGTTGCATTGGGTGCATTTTTATTTACAATTGTTATATCTTCTTCTTGGCTTGATCCCTTGATCGTTATGTTCTGTCCTTTGTCTCTTTTAACTTTCTTTAAAGTCTATTTTGTCTGAGTATTGCTCCTCCAGTTTTCTTTTGATTTCCATTTGCATTGACTACCTTTTTCCATCTCCTTAGTTTCAGCCTGTATGTTTCCCTAGACTGTAAGTGAGTCTTTTGTAGACAGCATATATATGAGCCTTGTTTTTGTATCCACTCAGTCAGTCTGTGTCTTTTGGTTGGAGCATTTAAAGTAATTTTCAATATGTACTTTTTTCTCTTTTGTGATTATTATTTTATATTCTCAAGGTATAATTGACATAAAACATAATGATGTGATATTTGTATATATTGTGAAACGATCACCACAATAAGTCTAGATAACATCTGTCATCATACAGAGTTACAGAAATTTTTCTTGGGATGAGAACTTTTACAACCTGTTCCCTTAGCAACTTCCAAATATGCAACACAGTATTATTGATAATTATTAATTAATAATTAGGGCTCAGTGGCAAAGAATCCACCTGTTAATGCAGGAGACACAGGAGACGTGGGTTCAATCCCTGGGTCAGGAAGATTCCCTGGAGAAGGAAATGGCAACCCACTCCAGTATTCTTGCCTGGAAAATTCTGTGGACAGAGGAGCCTGACGGGCTACAGTCCATAGGGTCACAAAAGAGTTGGATACCATTGAGTGACTAACACTTCACTTCATACCATCAGTATACAGACATTATGATGTGAAAAGACCCAGAGAGATGTTATGGGGAGGGAGGTAGGAAGGGGGTTCATGTTTGGGAACACATGTACACCCGTGGTGGATTCATGTCAATGTATGGCAAAACCAATACAGTATTGTAAAGTAAAATAAAGTAAAAAAATAAATAAAATCAAAATGGAAACTACAGGCCCAGATCACTCATCTCGCCAAAAACACTCATCCTATTCACAGACCTTCAGGGCCTCTTTTGATGTTGTTTTATCCTGTTGTTGCTTCTTTCTCTTACTTCCCTCCCTGGTAGTTCTGGCCTGGGGCGACCCAGCCCACAGGTCTCCGGGCTTTATGGTGGGTTATAGAGTTTATGCCAAGGGGGCCCTCCCAGAGCGCTGCAGCCAGTGCCCCCGTCCTGTGGTAAGCCCCTGGCAACCTGCACCTCCAGAGGAGACTCTTGAACACCAGCAGGCGGTTTTGGGTCAGTCTCCTGTGGGGTCACTGCTGCTTTCCTCAGTGTCTTGGTGCACCCAAGGTTCTGTTTGTGCCCTCCAGGACTGGAGGCTCTGTTTCCCCCGGTCGTGTGGAAGTCTTGTCATCAGATCCCACTGGCCTTCAAGGTCAGACTCCCTGGGGATTCCCAGTCCATTTGTCAGATCCCCAGGCTGGGAGGCCTGACGTGGGTTTAGAGCCTTCACAACAGTGGGAAGACTTCTTTAGTATTATTGTTACCCAGTTTATGGGTCACCCACTGGCTGAGTAAGGAATTTTATTTTATCACGAGTGTGCCCCTCCTACTGTCTCCCTATGGCTTCTTCTTTGTCTTTGGAAATGGGGTATCTTCTTTGGGTAGGTTCCAGCATCCTCCTGTTGACGGTCGTTCAACAGCTTGTTGTGACTTTGGTGCTGTCACAGCCCGAGATGACCATACATCCTTCTACTCTGCCAGCTTGAACTGGAAGCTTGATATCTATGTTCTTACTGCCATTTTATTGATTGTTTTTGATTTATTTGTGTAGGTCTTTTTTTTCTGCTCTGTTGTGATTTGATTACTAACTTTAGTGTTGTGTTAGGGTTCCTTTAATTTTTTTGTGTGTGTTTATCTGTTGTAGATATTTGGCTTGTGATTACCATGAGGTTTAGTCATGTCCCACTCTTTGGGACCCCATGGACTGTAGCCTACCAGTCTCCTCTGTCCTTGGAATTCTCCTGGCAAGAATATACTGGAGTGGGTTACCATTCCCTTCTCCAGGAGATCTTCCCAATCCAGGGATCAAACCTGACTCTCCTGCATTGCAGATATCTCTACCATCAGAGCCACCAGGGAAGCCCTTTTGATATAGCAGTCTATACATAAATAAGGTTGTTTTAAGTTGTAGGAGTTTTAATTTCAAATGCATTTCTGATATCCTGCATTTGTGCCCTCCCTCCTTTTCTCACAATTGCTAGTTTTGATATCATGATAGTCAGTCGCTCAGTCATGTCCAGCTCTTTGTGACCCCCTGGACTGCAGCAACCAGGCTTCTCTGTCCTTCATTGTCTCCCAGAGACTGCTCAAACTCACATCCATTGAGTTGATGATGCCATTCAGCCATCTCATCCTCTGTCTCCCCCTTCTCATCATGCCCTCAGTCTTTCCCAGAATCACGGTCTTTTCCACTGAGTTGGCTCTTCGCCTGCGGTAGCCAAAGTATTGGAGCTTCAGCATCAGTCCTTGCAATGAATATTCAGGACTTATTTCCTTTAGGATTGACTGGTTTGATGTCCTTGCAGCCCAAGGTATTCTGAAGAGTCTTCTCCAACACCACAGTTTGAAAGCATCAATTCTTCAGCGCTCAGCCTTCTTTAAATTCCAACTCTCCCATCCATACATGACTACTGGAAAAACCATAGCTTTGCCTATATGGACCTTTGCCTGCAAAGTGATGGCTGTATGTTTTAATATGCTCTCTAGGTTTTTCATAGCTTTTCTTCCAAGGAGCAAGCACCTTTTAATTTCCTGGCTGCAGTCACCATCTGCAGTGATTTTGGAGCCCAAGAAAATAAAGTCTCTAACTCTTGCCATTTTTTTCCGCATCATTTGCCATGAAGTGATGAAACCAGATACCAAGGTCTTAGTTTTTGAATGCTGAGTTTTAAGCCAGCTTCTTCAGTGTCCTCTTTTACCTTCATCAAGAGGGTCCTCTTTCACCTTTTCACCTTTATCTTTAGTTCCTCTTTTCTTTCTGCCATTAGGATGGTTTCATCTGTATATTGGAGGTTATCACTGTTTCTCCCAACAGTCTTGATTCCAGCTTGTGATTCATCCAGCCTGGCATTTCACTGCATAGAAGTTAAATAAGCAGGATGGCAATATATAGCCTTGACGTTCTCCTTTCCCAATTTTGAACCAGTCCATTGTTCCATGTCCAGTTCTCACTGTTGCTTCTTGACCTGCATACAGGTTTCTCCGGAGGCAGATGAGGTGGTCTAGTATTTCCATCTCTTTAAGAATTTTCCACAGTTTGTTGTGATCCACAGAGTCAAAGGCTTTAGCAATGAAGCAGTAGAAGATATTTTTCTGGAATTCTCTTGCTTTTTCTGTGATCCAGTGAATGTTGGCAGTTTGATCTCTGGTTCCTCTGCCTTTTCTAAATCCGGCTTGAACATTCAGAAATTCTCAGTTCACATACTGATGAAGCCTGACTTGAAGGATTTTGAGCATTACCTTGCTAGCATGTGAAATGAGCACAATTGTGCAGTAGTTTGAACATTCTTTGGCATTGTTTTTCTTTGGGATTAAAATGAAAACTGACTTTTTCCAGTCCTGTGGCCATTGCTGAGTTTTCCAAATTTGCTGGCATATTGAGTGCAGGACTTTAACAGCATCATCTTTTAGGATGTGAAATAGCTCAGCTGGAATTCCATCACCTCCACTAGCTTTGTTTGTAGCAATGCTTCCTAAGGCCCACTTGACTTCACACCCTAAGATGTCTGGCTCTAGGTGGGTGACAGCACCATGGTGCTTATCAGGGTATTTATATGTAGGTTATTTTCTACCATTACTTATGTTTACCTTTACCAGTAAGCTTTTCCATTCATAATATTCTTGTTTCTAGTTGTGATCTTTTCTGCTTAGGAAAGTTTCTTTAGCATTTGTTGCAAAGCTGGTCTGTTAGTGCTGAAATGTCTTCGTTTTGCTTATCTGTAGAACCTTGATTTCTCTGTCAAGACTGAGTCAGAGCTTCTGCTGATAAATCAGCTTGATGACATTATGGAGGTTCCCTTGTATGTTATTTGTTCCTTTTGTCTTGTTACTCTTACATTTTTCCTTTGATTTTTGTCATTTTGATTACTGTGTGTCTTGGTGTGTTCCTCCTTGGATTTATCCTGCCTGGGACTCTGTGCTTCCTGTACTCAGGTGACTGTTTCCTTTCCCATGGGAAAATTTTCAGCTATTACCTCTTAAAATATTTTTTTAAGCCCTTCCTCTGTCTGTTCTCCTCTGGGACCCCTGTAATGTGAATGTTCTTGCCTTTAATGTTCTCCCAGAGCTCTCTAAGACTGTCCTCATTTCTTTATTCTGTTACATGATTTTCACCATTCTGCCTTCAAGCTTACTTATCCATTCTTTTGCCTCAGTTCTTGTGCTATTGATTCCCTCTAGTGTATTTTTACTTTCAGTTGTTGTATTGTTCACCACTGTTCTTTAGTTCTGGTCTTTGTTAAACATCGCATGTAACTTCTCAGTGTGTGCCTCCATTCTTTTTCTGAGATTTTGAATTGTCTTTACTGCCATGTCTCTGATGTATTTTTCAGGTAGATTGCCTGTTTCCATTTCATTTAGTTGTTCTTCTAGGGCCTTATTTTGTTCTTTCATCCTGAAGATATTCCTCTGCTCTCTCATTTCATTTGACTTTCTGTGATTACGGTTTTCATTCTGCAGGCTCTAGGGTTGTAGTTCTTACTTCCGCTGTCTGCCCCCTGGTGGATGAGGCTGTCTAAGACACTTGTGCAGGCTTCCTGGTGGGAGGGACTGGTTCCTGCCCTCTGGCGGATGAAACTGGGTTTGTCCCTCTGGTGGGCAAGGCTCTGTCAAGGAGTGTGTTTGTTTAGTGGGCAGCTCTGCTGCCGTCTATGGGATCTCACAGAGTCGGACATGACTGAAGCAACTTAGCAGCAGCAGCATGTGCTCAGGATGGCTTTAAGCAGCCTGTCTGCTGTGGGAAGAGCTGTATTGCCAGCCTGGTGGTTGTTTAGCCCGAGGTGTCCCAGCACTGGAGCTACAGGCTGTTGGGTGGGGCCAGGTGTTGGTGAGAAAATAGCGACTTTCAGGAGAGCTCCTGCTAGTGAATATTCCACAGAACTGCTGCCACCAGTGTCTTTGTCTGCAGTGAGCTGCAGCCACCCCCTGCCTGTGCAAGAGACCCTCCAGTACTAGCAGATAGGTCTGGCCCAGTGTCTTATGAGGTCACTGCTTTTTTCCCCTAGTTCCTGGTGTGCACAAGACCTCGTGTGCCTTCCAAGAGTGGAGTTTGTTTCCCCGAGTCCCATGAAATTCCTGCGATCAAGCTAGATTGTCTGGGCGCTCCTCCTCCCATTGCCAGACTCCCAGGCTGGGGAGCCTAATGTGGGATTCAGAACTTTCATTCCTGTGGGAGAGCTTCTGTGGTACAGTTATTTTCCAGTTTGTGGGTCATCCACTCATCGGATATGGGATTTGATTTTACCGTAACTGTGCCCCTCCTACCGTCTCACTGTGGCATCCGCCTTTAGAACTGTGGGGTATCTTTTATTGGTACCTTTGAGCATTTTTTGCGGATGGTTTTCCAGCAGTTAGTTGTGATTTTGATGTTTTTGTAGGAAGAGATGTGCTCGTGTCCTTTTACTCCAGTATCTTGTCTGTGTCCTGGATTTCCTAATCCATTTGTACTGAGAGGAATCTTAGATTGCCTTTGAGTTTGGCATAAATTATTGTTCAGAACATAGAAAACTAAGCAAATGGAAGAACAGTTCAGCTACTTACCTCACTAAAAGCATTCATTACGCAAGAAATGCAGCAATACATTGTGTGTGTCTCAGAGAGGAGCATGTGCATGTCTTCAGAATGCAAACACCCAATATTGATTAACCAATCGGTACCATTGAGTAGATGAGGGAAGGTATAGTATAAAGGAGATGAATCCTAGTCTTTTATAGTAGAAGCCAAGAAATGATATCTGCAGTTGAAAAATGAAGATGAAAGTGTCATTCATGCAGTTGTGTCTGACTCTTTGCGACCCCTTGGCCTGTTGCCCACCAGCCTCCTCTGTCCATGGAATTCTTCAGGCAAGAATACAGGAGTGAGTTGCCATTCTCTTCCGCGGGGGATCTTCCTGACCCAGGGATCAAACCCAGGTCTCCTGCATTGCAGACAGATTCTTTACCAGGAGAGCCCTGGGAAATAATGGAAGCAGTTGAAAATCTAGGTGAGGCCGTGTAAACACAATCTCTGTGCCTGTGGAAGCAAATACACGGAGGAGTGCTGAAAGGAAACCATGGAGCACGGAGGAATACAGAAAGGGACTTTGGTTTTTGCCGTAACCCTTATAGTACCATTTGACTTTCAAAACTATGTTTCTGTATTTCTTTGCTTTATGTTGTAAAAATAAGAGTTGGAATCATTATGCAGAGATCAGTCACTGTATAAAGGGATTATTTCCACATTACTGTCCGCTTTCTTGAAAAAAATAATAAAGGCAAACATTTCTGTATATTATGTGCACAGTTTGTAGAAAATGACTGCTGTATTATCTCTGTTATATGATGAGCTAAGTGTTCTGAGTTTTTCATTTTAATTTCATGCTGTGTTTGTGTATGCACTGAGTATACACACTTACATTTGGCTTATATTACACACATAAGAGTAAAGAGGTAAAAAGTAGGTCAAGGAGTGGGCTGAACTACTTCAGGTGAAGAACCCTAATTGGTAAGTGGATTTGCATCTTGACAGTGAAAACCCTGAAGAGTTCAGGATCTGTGGGTTTGATAATGGGCTTAGAGTGTGGAAACTGCTGAACACATGTGGGAAGGATGGCAGCCAGAATATGAATAGATGCAGTGAGAATGATGTTTGCTGAGGTCAAAGTGGATGCATTGATTTCTCCTCAGGTTTATATACTTACTTAGGTTAATGGTCCATACTTTTAAAATGAAATGTTTTCAACGTGCCTACCTTTACCCAGAGTACATATAACGGCCCATTCTGCAACTTAGGGTCAGCAATAAATTGCCATATCCCTGCCAATGGCACGTATTGCTCTTAAGTAACAGAAAACTTCATTGTCAGTAACAACAACAACAAAAATAGACTTTTCTGTGAACTGTGAGGACCTGATGCGACCAGCGTCATATTTTTAAACATGTCATGATCTTGCTGTTACAACTTGGAAATGAAAAGATTTGACCTGGAAGTCCCTATCAGAGAGCAAATATATAGTTTATTTCAATCATGGAAAAGCAAAAGGAGCTAGAAGAATGTGTGCTTTTGCATTCTCCTCCTGGATTTGAAGTTTAGCCGATTCATTTATCTCACCTTTTGAGTGTTACCTGTCAGCTCAGCTCCAGGCCTGCCCTGTCTACAGGACCAAGCGGTTGTCTCCCCACTGTCATCAGATCGTCACTGTATTGGAGTGATTGGGGCAAACTGGTCTGATGGTCTGCACAGCAGAAGACAAGGTCTCCAGCTACCCTGTGCTCAATGGAATGAAGATAAGTGATGGGAAAGATTGATTTTTTTAACCCCAGGCTCCAGTTTTTTCTCTTGACCTGATCCCACTCCCAAGAGGAATCTTTCTCAACTTTGTAATGAATTGTCTCACTATTCAGTGTATCTGTGAAACTACTGTGCGGGGAAATACGGGGAAAGCAACAGGGAAGGAAATGGATGATTTCACCAGAGAGCATTTTGTTATCGCTTTCCAGATAGAATCACAGCACATGGGACCACAATTTGGGTGTCTTGACATGCTTGCTTAATAAGCTGGAACTCCAGAAACTTCCCAGGAGTCTTTAGAAAAATTGTGTCAGCTCTCCCAACTGTGCACCCTTGGTATTTTCTGTAAGTGGACTGGGGCTGTATAGGGGACGAAGAGAAGGTACAGGGAGAGGAGCAGATAGATCATAGATAATTGAATTCCATATGTAACCCAATTAAATCCTGGACCCATGTCATCCTGGGGAATTATGAAATGCACTTTATAAACGTGATCATCTTTTAAATGGGAAGTGATCCCATTACAGGTGTAACTGACGTGTTCTTAATATAGAGATGTAGCTTGTCAGTCCACTTTCTTTGAAACACAGATTTTCACTGACCACTTTGTTGAGAGCAGCCGTAGAGAGGATGTTATTTTATTTTGACAAAAGCCACCTTGCTCTCCCAGAGTTCCACTGGTCTTTGACATATTTTACAGCTTTAGAAGACAAATCATCCCGGATGCCTATGCCCTTTATCTTGGGCAAAGACAGACATTCCTCTAGGAAGTAATTTCCTCATGTAAATTTCGGGTGTGATTAAGCAGACCCCACTGGACAGAGACGACATGGCTTCTTTGGTTTGTATCCCCAGCCCACCCTGCATTGGCTTACTCATTGGACTAGTAATTACAAATCCTAAATCTGTTCTTGTTTACACAGACTTATGTCTGTACTCCACTTCTTAAACTGGCTCTCACCTCTGTCCAGATTGCATTCCTATTTAGTGCAGGCAGGGCCCTACTCTTTGAATAGATAGATTCCAGGATTCTTGATTAGAATCTCTGGAGATTTGGTCTTACTATCAGTATTTCTAAGGCCCAATCAAAATCTGTTTTTCTTGTTTAGTTGCTGAGTCGTGTCTGACTCTTTTTGTGACCCCATGAACCCAGGCGGCTCCTCTGTCCATGGGATTGCCATTTCCTTCTCCAGGAATCAAACCTATGTCTCCTGCCTGGCAGGCGAATTCTTTACCTCTGAACCACCTGGGAAGCGCCAAAACTGGTAACCACCAGCTTAAACTGTAAACCGCAGTTTAACACATGATTCTTTGCTGTCTTACTTTCTGCTTGTCTCACATACATTAGCCACTGTCAGTCTATTGAAGGTGTAGTGTTTCCTCCTCTTAACTCAGAGTAAATTGCACAGTGTTGATGATGCTCAGTAAGCACTCATTATATGTAAATCTTAGCCCTGTCGTAGACCTGCTGCAGCTCAACTGAGTTGGTCACCTGCTTTCTTTCTCGACTTCAGTTTCTTCATCAGTAAAATAAGTTATCAGATTTTTTTCCCCAGAATTACGGAGCAAAATGGTTTTGCAAATCCTAAGTCATCCATGGAAATGTGAAATCAGAATTACAACTTTGGAGTATTTTGTTGCCTTGAAAGTGAAAGTCGCTCAGTCATGTCCGACTCTTTGCCACCCCATGAATCGCAGCACGCCAGGCCTCCCTGTCCATCACCAACTCCTGGAGTTCACTCAGACTCACGTCCATTGAGTCAGTGATGCCATCCAGCCACCTCATCCTCTGTCGTCCCCTTCTCCTCCTGCAATCCCCAATCCCTCCCAGCATCAAAGTCTTTTCCGATGAGTCAACTCTTCGCATGAGGTGGCCAAAGTACTGGAGCTTCAGCTTTAGCATCATTCCTTCCAAAGAAATCCCAGGGTTGAAGCCCTTAGTAGGTCGAAATTCATTTAACATTTAGGGCTGGTCAGTGGCAAACTGAATTAGAGAACTGGCTGTTGGCGCGCTTTCCCCACTTTCTCTGGTTCTGCGAGCACGCGCGTGGTGCTGCCCCTCTGCTCAGGCACTCTGAATGACTCAGGTCTCCACTTCCAGCTCAAGCAGCGCTATGTTGTCATAGTGTAAGTGCTTCCCCTCCCCCACCCCCTCCCCCTGCACCCCCCCCATCTGATTGATTAAGTCAAACAAAACTGCTAATTAGTGATAATGGCACTTTGCACCACTCCCTTCAGATAACATTTAGCTTTTATTGATGCCCCCAATTCCAGAGACCAATTGTAAATCTTTTGAGGTAGGAAACGATTTTGGCACTAACACTTCTTAGTCAGAAACCAGCCACTCTCCTGCTGAGAGGGAGGTATTGCCAAGATCCTGGGAAGTGAGGGCTTGATGTTAACACCTGCCCTGATCATGTGTACTTTTGTGCCTAAAGTTTTTCTTTCTTTCTTTTTTTGAGAAAGATGATGTGATGAGGGTGGAGAAGCATCCTGGCTTCATCTCGGCCTTGGTTTCCTTGGTGTCATCTGCTCCCTGTCCTCTCTCCCTTCCCTCTGCCCTGAATTCAACCTACATGGACTTGATTGTTGTTCTTGTTGCTAGGAAACTGTTGACCAAGGTCAAGTGTACATGCTGATTCGTTAAGGCTTGTTAGCAACATCTTATTCTGTTGTGATTGTGTTGTCAAGTGTATGTGAGTGAGTGAAAAGAACTGTTTTTGCTGCTGAAGGATTGTTTTCATGAAGGATTCCTGTAAAAGTATCTTTCTCTGAGAGGTCCTTTTTGCCAGTTCACATCTCAGGGAGCTCTGGCCAGCCATAGATTTTCCAAGATCTGAATAGCAAAGGATGGAGTTGAAATGGGATCTGTAGTCAGGTAGACAGACATCAGAATGAATTATGTGTTCTGTTGAGGCCTGATTTCCCTAAGTGGATAAATTCTCAGCTGGAATGTGATGTATTCTTAGCAGGTAGGAGCCAGGAAGGAGAGTTTTCCTAACAGAGTCAGCTTGCTTTTGTGTCATTTTGTGGCTTGAAAAGGACTAGACCCCAAGCATCCTTAACTCAGAGTGTTCTCCTGGCTTGCTGCAGAAGAATATGCATCCCAGTATAGGTTCTAAAACCAACTTCGTTCTACCATATGGTTCATACTGTTTAGAAAAGGGGGGCTGGCAGACCCTCTAGGTTAACATCCCAGAAGCCTATCCAAAAACACAACTTTAGAACCAAAGGATCTGCTGTCAGGACAGCAAAAATGGGCCGCAGTGTACTTTGCCAAATAGACCTCAGAAACCAATAACAAACCTCTTCTTAGGTGAATGATAGCAGAGGAATAAATGTGCTGTCAACCATCTGCCATGCAAACTGCCATGAAGTGATTGAGTTGAGCTATTACTTCCTTTGCTAACACTTTTGGGTTAAATAGAGCACAAGCTACATATAAGACATTGTCTGTGAGTAAGAAATAGAACCTGGCCACAAAGCCACACTATTCTTGGCTTTGTCAGTGAACCAGAGAGAGTGGCGACTACTGTATCTCATCAGAAATTGAAGGTCTCTCTCAACTTATCATCTGCCCATATAACAAATATTTTTGAGTTCCTCCTGTATCTCAAACAGTGTACAAGACTCCAGGGATATAGCAGGCATGGAGATGCAGGTGCTGTCTAAAACAAACACAGACCCTGCCTGTGCAGAGTTTATGATCGGTTCCAGGCTAGTTCTTTGTTGAGCCCTCAGTCCAACTTCTAGGCCTCCTCTGCTCTTCAGGCTTTCCTCTGAACCCACCTTTAATGTCTTAGCTACTTAGAGCTGTGTAACAAATTGCCCCAGAACTTAGCAGCATGAACCATGCCATGGCGATTATCTCACAGTTTCTGTGGTCCAGATTCTGGCATTACTTTGCTGGTCCTCTGTTTTGGGGCCTCTCTGAGACTGCAGTCAAGGGGTCAGTGGTCTGTATTTATCTTAAGGCTCACCTGGGAAAAGCCCTGTTCCCAGTGAGCTTGTTGGCAAGATACAGCTCCTCACGGGCCTTTGGAGTGAGGACCTTGGTTCCTAGCTGACTGTTGCCCACAGGCCTCCTCGTTCTGTGCCACATGGGTACTCTCCTTGGCTGCTTGTGTTAATAAAGTATGCCAGCTGAGTCTGTTACCAAGCTGGGCTATAAAAGACTGTGACTTCTACTTACAGAATGACATCCCATCACCTTTGCCATATTTAGAGTAAATCACTAGCTCACACTCCCTCCCCAGGAAGAGAATTACACAAGGGTCTGTATACCAAGAGTTGGGGATCACAGGGCCTGTTTGAGAAGTCATTCTACTCCATTTGATGTCTTGTCATCACCTTGTGTTGGCAAAGAGCTGCTGGGCCTAAAACCAGCAGCTGCTGGCCTCATCCTCCCCAGTTGACCTCTTCAGCCATTCCCAACTCATAGGCTGTATTAATTTTGTCTTCTGGCCAGGATCTGGGCAGATCCTGCTGGCCAGCGAAGAACGAAGCCAAAGCGGTGCAAAAGAGAATAGGGGTGAGAGACAGGTGGCTACATCAGAGACAGAGGGATTCAGGAGAACCTATGGAAATGGGGAGGAAGAGGGATTGTCCTGAAGGAAAATGCACAACCACATGCATTCTTAAGTAGAAGCATTTTACCCTTATTGTCAAGGGACTTCCAGGGCCAAAAGATTTTGCCATAAAGAGTGCTTCTTAAGCTAAGGCAGAGCTTTCAACCACTGTTCTGCTGATCCCCCTGGACTTTGGGGGGCCAAATGGATATGTTGCTTTCGACTCCAGCAGCATCAGGTGGGGCTCCAGGCCCTCTCTGGGCGACCCAGAATGTTGTCTAAATGCTATCATCTCTCCACACGTCATAACACAGAAAGAGGTGGTGAGGCGCCTAGGATGAGGGGTCTTGCTGGTGCTGAGAGAACAGCCTTGGAGGCTGGCTGGCATCCTGGTGCCCTGAGTCCTCCCCCAGATGTGGGTGTGGCTCCCATTCTTTGTGTTCCCATCTCAGCCGTCATCTTGTTGTGGGGGCCGTTTTCCATCGCAGGTGTTATCCATTATGGATGAGGCATGGAGAAGGCTGTGGTGAATAATTCAGCAGATTTCGGGTGCAGATTGAACATTAAAGGGAAGGAAAGGCTGAAGAGAAAAGAGCCAGGGGAAGCATTCTGGATTCTGTTCCAACAAGAGGATGCTATGTGAAGGTGCTTTCTGTAACTTTCTAGAAGATCTGCTTTTCTTTGTAGTCTCTCTAGTGATTTTTAAGTCTTAGATGTGATGGTGGTTCTCTGGTTAATAACTGGAAAAAATTCCAACCTTTCCACAGCAACAGTGAAGATTCTGATGACTTCAGCCTGTCCTGAGTGGTTCATGAGCTCAAATCAAAGCAGTTTTTAAGAGTGATAATGGCAGATTGGTTCCACCCTTGAGCCGGGGGAGTTCAGTGGTAGGGGTTATTCAATCTGGACACTTGAGAATCAACACCCAAAGGTTTTCTGTCTTTTAAATAATTGATGGAAAGAAGACAGTATCTGGAGAAATGCCCAGTGCTATAAATGCAGAGGAATTACCTCCTGCATTGCTCACCATTTAGAAAAAGCCTCCTTGAATGGGGCTGACAGCCGCAAGTTTTGCAGCAGACTGACCCAGATTATAGTAGGTACAATCTGACTGTGAGCAGAGCGGTCAGAAACACAAGAACAGGCGAGGAGGGCAGAGAAGTGCCCGAGGACCTGCTTTCTCTGGCCTGGCCTACAGAGTTGTCCACAGCACAGGAAGCTGTCACCTAACATGGGCAGATTTTCCAGTTGTGGATCATTCAGGTCCTTTGCTTCTCTCTCTTCCACCTTTTGACTCTTACAGTTCATCAGGTAAACTAGGGGGAGAGACCTGTCATCCTGCCTCATAGAGGGATTGGTGAGAAAGAGGGCTGAAGCCATCTGTTATAGTGAGTGTCTTGCATGTTCTGTACCTTTCGTTTTTTGTGCATCCACAGCCTCCCCCATTGCCATGGCTAGTTAAGAGGTGATTGACTCTGGGAGGTCTGTCTGTCTGTCTTCAGCACCAACCTGCCCAACTCTGTTTCCATTAGTTCCTTCCAGCTCAGTTCCACCTGTATTAGTCTTGTCTTCCCTGAGAATAAGTGGACACAGTCCAGCTCTCAAAGCCAGTTTGCGTTTCCCTGCTGTTGTTCAGTTGCTCAGGAGTGTCTGACTCCATATGACCCTATGAATGGCAGCACTCCAGGCTTCCCCATCCTTCACTGTCTCCCAGAGGAACTCATGTCCATTGAGTCAGTGATGCCATCCAACCATCTCATCCTCTGTCACCCGCTTCTTCTCCTGTCTGCAATCTTTCCCAGCATCAGGGTCTTTTCCAGTGAGTCAGCGCTCTGTATCAGGTGGCCAAGGTATTGGAGCTTCAGCATCGGTATCAGTCCTTCCAGTGAATATTCAGGGTTAATTTCCTTTAGGATTGACTGTTTGCTCTCCTTGCAGTCCAAGGGACTCTCAACAGCCTTCTCCAGCACCACAGTTCGAAAGTATCCATTCTTTGGTGCTCAGCCTTCTTTATGGTCCACCTGTCACATTCATGTACAACTACTGGAAAAACTATAGCTTTGACTACCCGGGCCTTTGTTGGCAGAATCTGCTTTTTAATACGCTGTCTAGGTTGGTCATAGCTTTTCTTCCAAGGAGCAACCATCTTTTAATTTCATGGCTGCAGTCATCATCTGCAGTCATTTTGGAGCCCAAGAAGATAAAGTTTGTCACTGTTTACATTTCTTCCCCACCTATTTGCCATGAAGTGTTGGGAGCAGATGCATGATCTTAATTTTTTGAATGTTGGGTTTTAAGCCAACTTTTTTACTCTCTTCTTTCACCTTCATCAAGAAGCTCTTGAATTCTTCGCTTTCTGCCATTAGGGTGTTGTCATCTGCATATCTGATGTTACTGATATTTCTCCTTGCAATCTAGATTCCTGCTTGTGCTTCATCCAACCCAGCATTTTGCATGACACTCTGCATATGAGTTAAATATGCAGGGTGACAATATACAGCCTTGACATTCTCCTTTCCCAATTTTGAACCAGTCCATTGATCCCTGTCTGATTCTAACTGTTACTTCTTGACCTGCATACAGGTTTCTCAGGAGACAGGTAAGGTGGTCTGGTACTCCCATCTCTTTCAGAATTTTCCAGTTTGTTGTGATCCACACAGTCAAAGGCTTTAGTATAGTCAATGAAGCAGAAGTAGATATTTTTCTGGAATTCTCTTACTTTCTCTATGGATCCAGTAGATGTTGGCAGTTTGATCTCTGGTTTGTCTGCCCTTTCTAAATCCAGCTTTCACATCTGAAAGTTCTCAGTTCACATACTCTTGAAGTCTAGCTTGGAGGATTTTGAGCATGACCTTGCTAGCATGTGAAATGAGTGCAATTGTGCGGTAGTTTTGAACATTCTTTGGCATTGCACTTCTTTGGGATTGAAACGTAAACTGACCTTTTCCAGTTCTGTGGCTGCTGCTGAATATTCCGAGGGCAGAACTTTAACAGCATCATTCTTTTAGGATTTGAAATAGCTCAGCTGGAATTCTGTCACCTCCACTAGCTTTGTTTGTAGCAATGCTTCCTAAGACCCACTTGACTTCACACTTCAGGATGTCTGGCTTTACGTGAGTGAGCACACCATCATGGTTATCCAGGTCATTAAGACCTTTTTTGTGTGATTCTTCTGTGTATTCTTGTTGGTGTGTATCGAACCATGTTGACCACGGGGGCAGCTTTTTCTTGTGTTTGTGTATCTGACGTGCCATCTCCGCTTATTCAGATTTCAGTGTGAGGGTATTCAGCAAATGTGAAGAGGTGGGGAGGGTCCACTCTCCGCATCCTGTGTCCCCAGGCCCTGGCTGGCCACAAGCCCCAGGTTTGTTCTGACAGTGGCTCTGAGCGAGCCTCTTTTTCCCAACTCCCGCCCCTTCCTTCCTTATGAACTGGATGCTCTTTTCACAGGTTCTGTAAACATAGCAGCGTTCAGAGTGTGTGAAAGTTTCTGGTAGCACCTCAGAACCGAGTTTATTTTCCCCCAGAAATAGTAGGCGTTACTGCCAGAAGAGGGAGGCCAGCGCTTCCTCAGAAACATCAGGTGATGATACTCCAGCAGTGACGCACGACTGCCGGGACCATCGGGCCCGGAGGGGTTAATGCAGCTGGGTCAGACACCCTGGGAGTTGGTTACATCTCCTGTTACAAGTTACATTGTGGACTTGGCCATCTAACACCACTGGAAACAATCCACGAAACACACACTGGGGTCAGGAGTCAGCCTCAGCTCACAAGTGGATGCTCAAGAGCTGGCCCTGCTACCCAGAGAGTACCCACAAAGATGGAGAATTTCTGGATGTACCAGTTTGAGTGTCACGAAGATGAGGTAGGTGGATCCTCAGCTTCACAGCTATGTCGGCTGCTTGGCTCTTGGTTTTCTTCTAGTCCTGTCAGATTGTGCGTTTTCTGTATTTCCCTTGACAGTAGGAGTGAGTGAACAGAGCTGAAATAGGATGGGAAGAGATGTAATCAGGTTTGCCTGTTGCTGGTAAGTCCAAGACGACCTGAAAAAAGAAAAGGCTGACCACTTAGAAAGATTGCACTTTGCTTCCTCTCCATCAGCGTCACATTGTTATTTGCTGTGTTCTGATAAATGAGTTCATTTAGGCACTGTAGCCTCTAATTCCAGGCTCTTTGTTGTGTCTTTTGCTTCCATAATGCTGATGAAAATGAATGGAAATTAGTGCCTTGCACGTTAGGAACTGATTTGCTAATAAATGAGCTGATGGGCAAAGTGAACCCTGTATAGTACCTGGCACATAGTAAGCTGTCAACAAACAGTAGCTATTATTGTTTTTAGTAGATAACGTGTTATTACAGCAAATGGTTTGCTGTTAGCTGCATCTCTTAATACAAACTAAAAGCCACTTTGGTTTTCCTCTCACCGAGCTCACGTTCAGTATGGCCTGAGGATGCTCGTGCAGGAGGACCATCAGGCATATGGACCTAGATGGAAAATGAACATGATGGAGGCCTCCTCATAAATGAGTCCATCACAAGTTGTAATGCATTTCAAATAAATACAGTGAGGCTATTTCAAAGGGGGAAAGATAACATTGGTTTATAGATCAGTTTTAACAGATGATAAGTTATCAAATGTTTCAGGAATGACTTTAGTTAATAATTAATTGGGCAATTTTTTTTCCTTTGAGTCAAATTAGTCAATTTTTTTCCCCATGTTCTGAAACATGGTTTCAGAAGCGTAGAGCCCTTCAGGTAGTGATAAAATGAGTGTTCTGTGTGGTCCCCTGAAGAGGAAAGCAGCCTGTGCATAGGAGATCGCTGTAGTGCAAGGCTTTCTCCGAGCTGCTAGATAGACTGGATCCTCACACTAGCAGTCTTGCCAAGGGTTTAGCAGACTTGGGACTGGAAATGTGAGCATTTTCCCTGTGGGAAAAGAAAATGGAAGTGCTTAGAATATTCTGACAGTTTTCTCAAAATGTTCCATTGGTATTAATTGAATCCATTATAAATGTGTATATAAAACACTTCATTAGGCCCAGGCTATTATCATTTTAATGACATAATTATGCCCCTACAATGCCTATGCTAACTTTCCTGCTTCACCACATTAAGGAAATACAAATGTGCATTGATAATACAGTTTGAATGGAAAGTGAATAATTATGGGTTTCTTCAGCAGTTTTGATTTTCAGAAGCACAAACATATCTTGGAGCAAGAAAAAACTAATCATATATTTGGTATTTTTTTTAAAATAATCGTAACATAGAACAGGTTAATTTAAAACACTTTGTATCAGTGAGGAAAACAGTGTGCGTTTACTTGAGGAAAAGGATAACACTGGTTAAACTGATATACATACTGAAAAAGCTATCTGAGAACACCAGAGACACAGAAGTCACCCCCTACACCTCACCCCACCCCCAAAGTGGAAGTTTCTCAGAAAGACTAGAGCCTATACTGTGACCTGCCCTCGGTAACCCCCTGACTTTGAAAGTCCATATGCATTCTTTGGCACTCAGCCTTCTTTATGGTCCAACTCTCACACCCATACATGACTACTGAAAAAAACCATCGTGGCTCTGCTGCTAAGTCACTTCAGTCGTGTTCAACTCTGTGCGACCCCATAGACGGCAGCCCACCAAGCTCCCCCGTCCCTGGGATTCTCCAGGCAAGAACACTGGAGTGGGCTCTAGTGGTAAAGAACCCACGTGCCAATACAGGAGACATAAGAGACGCAGGTTCAGTCTCTGGGTCAGGAAGATCCCTGGAAGGGGAAATGGCAACCCACTCCAGTATTCTTACCTGGAAAATCCCATGGACAGAGGAGCCTGACAGACTACAGTCCATGGGGTCACAAAGAGTTGGACATGACTGAGCAACTAACACTTCACTCCTCACATCCACATGTGACTGGGAAAGCCATAGCTTTGACTATATGGAACTTTGTCAGCAAAGTGGTGTTTCTCCTTTTTAATATGCTAAGTTTGTCATAGCTTTCCTTCCAAGGAGCAAGTGTCTTTTAACTTCATGGCTGCAGTCACCATCCATAGTGATTTTAGAGACCAAGAAAACTAAAATAGAGTTGGACCATAAAGAAGACTGAGTGCCGAAGAATCGATGCTTTCAAACTGTAGTGCTGAAAGAGAAGACTTCAGAGTCCCTTGGGCAGCAAGGAGATCAAATCAGTCAATCCTACAGGAAATCTACCCTGAATATTCATTGGAAGGACTGATGCTGAAGCTCCAAAACTTTGGCCACCTGATGCGAAGAGCCTACTCACTGAAAAAGACCCTGGTGCTGGGAAAGAATGAGGGCAGGAGGAGAAAGGGGTGACAAAGAATGAGATGGTTGGATGAAATCATTGACTCAGTGGACATAAATTTTAGCAAACTCTGGGAGATAGTGAAGGACAAGGAAGCCTGGCATGCTGCAGTCCATGGGGTCACAAAAAGTTGGATACAACTGTGTGACTGATCAAAAACAAAAATGAAATCTGTCACTGCTTCCACTTTTTCTGTTTGCAACCAAGTGATGGGACCAGGTGCCATGATCTTAGTTTTCTGAATATTGAGTTTTAAGCCATGTTTTTACTCTCCTCTTTCACCCTCTTCAGGAGGCTCATTAGTTCCCCTTCACTTTCTGTCATTGGAGTGGTATCATCTGCATATCTGAGGTTGTTGATATTTTTCCCAGCAATCATGATTCCAGCTTAGAGTCATCCAGCCTGGCATTTCCCATGATGTACTCTGCATATATGTTAAATAAGCAGGGTGACAGTATACAGACTTGGCGTACTCTTTTCCCGGTTTTGAACTAGTCCGTTGTTCCATGTCCAGTTCTAACTGTTGCTTCTTGACCTGCATATAGGTTTCTCAGGAGGTAGATAAGGTGTTCTGGTACTCCCATCTCTTTAAGAGTTTTCCACAGTTTGTTGTGATCCACACAGTCAAAGGCTGTAGCGTAGTCAATGAAGCAGATGTTTTTCTGGTATTCCCTTGTTTTATCTATGATCCAACAGATATTGGCAGTTTGATCTCTGGTTCCTTTGCCTTTTCTAAATCCAGCTAGTACACCTGGAATTTCTTGGTTCACATACTCCTGGAGCCTAGCTTGACGGATTTTGAGCATTAATTAAGCTTGCTGGCATGTGAAATGAGCACAACTGTGCAGTAGTTTGAGCATTCTTAGGCATTGCACTTCTTTGGGATTGGAATGAAAACGGACCTTTTCCAGATCTCCTGTATTACAGGCAGATTCTTTACCATCTAAGCCACCAGGGAAGCCCTGTATATTCCATATTCTGTGATAAACTGTCATGAGAAAGAACATGAAAAAGAATGTATATATATGTACAACTAAATCACTGCTGTACAGCAGAAATTAGCACAACACTATAAATCAATAAAATAAATTACAAATAGTGACAAGAACCCTGAGCTACATGTACCCACAGACTTCCATGTGAACACACGAGTGCAATGCTACATGTGTCTAGAACATGCTTTGTATGTAAACCTTTTTCTTTTTTGTGTTTCCCTTTTTCCTCTGATATTAAAGAATTGGTGCCCATGCATCCTTCCATATATTTAAGACTTTTCTGGAACACCTTTTGTATTTTTTATGGGGAATCCTGATTAAGCACTTGAAGAAGAAAATGTAAGTTAATCATAAATTCTGCCTTCAAAGTGATTATTAAATACTGTAACTAAAATATTATCTAATAGTATTATAATTTTATGAAATATAATGGAGAAAGTGATGCACCATAAGAATGACACAGATAAAATACAAGCAGTTCTCATAGGAGAGGGATTCATTTTGCCTAAGAGAACTGGAAAGACTTCATGAAAGAACTAGTGTTTGAAGTGGGCCTTTGAAGGGTTCTGAACATGTGGAGTTCAGACAAGAGCATAAACAAAGGTTCACAGCAGAAACTCACAGGAAACAGGAGTTCAGTGGCTTGATCATAGACAATAAGAACTTGGAAGGGTGGAAAATGGTAAAGAAATTAAGGCCAAACCTTGGATGCCTTAAGTGCCAAGGTAAAAGAGTCTAGGATTTATTCTTTAAGCAAAAAGGAACCACTAACATTTTTCAATTGAGGAATGAATTCCTCAGAGCTTGTTAAAATTGTATTTAAAATAATGAGAGTAAATAGGTGCTTCATGAGAGGTCTCAATGTCTTACTCAGTTTGGCCTGATGTAACAAGATAGCATAGACCTGGTGGCTTCAGGAACAGGAATTTTTCACAATTTTGGAGCCTAGGAGGTCTGAGATGAGGGTACAAGGATGGTCAGCTTCTGGTGAGTGTTCTCTTCCTGGTTTGTGGATGGCCATCTTCTTGCTGTGTTGGGGTGGGAGGCAGTGAAAGAGGAACCCAGTTCTCTTGTGCCTCTTATAAGGGCACTAATCCTGTTCACAAGGGCTCCATCCTCATGACTAATCACCTCCCAGAGGCCCCACCTCCCCATTTCATCCTACTGCGGGGAGGGGGACAGGTTGAGGTTTTAATATATATGTTTGAGAGGGACATTATCCATAACACTGGTGAAGAATGTTCATGAGTTCTTAGTGTTTGGGTTACATGTTATATGTCAGCTGTTTGGTGACTTAAAAAAAAAACAACCCTTATTTTCAGGCTCTGTGAGTTTCTCCATATAATTGAAGTTGCTAAATAATTCATAGGCTTGGTAAAACTGTGATTTTAAAGAATTATTTCTCCTACCCTTGGTGGCAGTGAAATTGTTGTCACTGAGTTCCCTTTGAAGAAATGGATCTTTGTGTGCTGGGATTCATCAGACTTGGCTGGAGCCAGCTGGGATCTTCTAGCACGCGTCCTATACACTGCAGTGTATCAGTGTGTCATGGTCTGTGGGAGCTGTCGTCATTTACCCCTAGAGCAGTGAATGCGAACGTGGCCCTTTTTCGTAAATCAGTCACCATAATAGCATCATACTCAGTCTTCATACTCCAACATGCTATCTTGAATGGGAGATAGTGAACATGCCAGAAACTTCATGCAGTCATGGTGTGTGCCCCCTAGCCATCAGTAATGAGCTATTCTTGCCATTATACCAGTAAGAGTCTTGGGGCTTATAAAGTAATTTAAAATCTTTGTGGTATGATTTTTATAGAGCCTTCTGTGTGCTTTTTAATTTTATTCATGAATAAAATGTTAATAAGGAAGGAAGCAAGATGAGATGAAGAAAATATCCCCATGGGTATGCATTGTCCTTGTGAACACTCTCCCATAAGGGCAAAGTAATTTTTGTTATTATTGTAATCTTAAAAGATTCTCAAATATTGGTTAAGTGCTTTGTGCATGCCCAGGCACTGAGCTGATTCTGTGTGCATTGTTACCAATTAATCCTCATGTCATTCCCAGTCCTCATGTCATTCTCAAAAGAGTCAGAGAGGATGGGAACCCAGCGGTGAGTGGTGAATCCAGGATTCACATGCAGTGCAGGTCTGCCAGATGCTGCTGTTTGAGCACTTAGCCCTTTCAGTATCCTGAAACCTGAGTTGCAGTCTTACTTGTTCTGCCACAATAGAAAATTAAAACGTCAGTATTTTTCAAAGGAGATATGTAACTTGTGTTCCCTGTAATCACCTATGCTTTTGAAAACGGACTCTAATATTGGAAAGCCAGAACATGGTAGCTTTGAAAACTTGGCCAGTGTCTTAGGAATTCATTGATTTTTTTTTTTTAACTTCCCAACAACCAGGAGCCTTTCTTAGGGCCTTCCAAGTCCTGGGCACTGTGGCGCAGAAGACTTGTGTCTTTTCCACTGGAAGCTTTCTCTGGTCCAGATGGTCTTTCCTCCCACCTGCTCATATCTGTTATGGCTGCTGTCATGACATATTTTAACCAACCAGGGGAGACAGAGGGACTCTCCCAAAGGATCCTCGTGTCAGTGTACCTTCAAAGGTCTACCTAAAATTAATTCACTTACAACAAACGCCAAGGTTTCAAAGTAAGTAGGGGGAGAAAGGGATTTGATTAGAACTTTACCTTGAAAAACTGTACCAAAAATTACAAACATAAGCTTAGTTTATTTTTTGATTAACAACATGTCAGTTATAATTTCATCTATATATGAATTCTTAGAGAAGTATTTTTTCAGTTTATCTCATTGAAGTATAGTCGATTTACAATGTTGTGTTAATTTCTGCTGTGCTGAAAAGTGATTGTTATATATGTTATTTTTCATATTGTTCTCCATTATGGCTTGTTACAGGATATTGAATGTAGTTCCCTGTCCCCAGTAGGACCTTGTTGTTTATCTACCCTATATATAAGATGTAATAGTTGGCATCTGCTAACCCCAAACTCCCAATCTGTCCCTCCGTCCTTCTTCCTCCCTCCCTCTTGGCAACCACAAGTCTGTTCTCTGTGTCTGTGAGTCTGTCTCTGTTTCACAGATAAGTTCATTTATGTCATATTTTAAGACTCCGTATAGTATTTCTCTTTCTCTTTCTGACTTCTCTCAGTGTGATCTCAGTCCATCCAGGTTACTGCAGATGGCATTATTTCATTCTTATTTGTGGCAGAGTAGTATTCCGTTGGATATATGTGCTACATCTTCCTTATCCATCCTTTTGCTGACAGACATTTAGGTTGTTTCCATGTCATGGCTACTGTGAATGGTGGTGCTCTGAACATAGGGGTCAGTTCAGTCACTCAGTCGTGTCCGGCTCTCTGCGACCCCATGGACTGCAGCACGCTAGGCTTCCCTGTCCACCACCAACTCCCGGAGTTTACCCAGATTCATGTCCATCAAGTCAGTGATGCCATCGAACCATCTCATCCTCTCTGAACATAGGGGTATACTTATCTTTTTTAATATAGTTTTGTTTGGATGTATGCCCAGAGTGGGATTGCTGGATCATACTCTATTTTTAGTTTTTGCAGAACCTCCGTACTGTTTTCCATGGTGACTGCACCGATTTACATTCCCATCAACAGTATAGGAGGGTTTCCTTTTCTCCACACCCTCTCCAGCATTGTTCTTAGTGTGAGGTGATACCTCACTGTAGTTTTATTTTCATTTCTCTAATAATTTGTGGTAATGAGCATCTTTTCATGTGCCTATTGGCCATTTGTATGAATTTTTTTGAGAAATGTCTGCTTAGTTCTGCCCACATTTTTTTACTGGGTTGTTTGTTTTTTGTTATTGAGTTGTATGAGCTTAGAGAAGAGGTATTGACTTAAAGAGTCATAATTTTTCTCAGAAAAAAGTCATTGAATCATACACTAGAACAACTGCCTTCAATTCACACGTGACTCCTGCAGCATGATCAGAAACAGTCCTTTCAATCACAGAAAGGACCATTTCAGCAAAAATATTTAAAGACTGTTTTCCCAAGGGCCTCTATTATCAGATGCTCCAGTCATGCGTTTTTTGAAGCACCTCTAATATCATTATTGGCGATGGACAGGGAGGCCTTTCATGCTGCAGTCCTTGGGATCACAAAGAGTCGGACACAACTGAGCGACTGAACTGAACATCATTATCCTTCCATTTTTCTTTTTTTAATTGTTAACTGGTGTAACTCCACCAGCTTTTCGATGGCTCATAGTGGGTTTGAGCAGTTCTCCAGTTTTACCACCTTCAGTTTTGAAATTCTGCTTTTTCTTTATTTTCGCAGTATTTGCACTTCTGCCCTGCAATACAGTTGCTGTTTAGTTCTGGTTTGGTTTTGTCTGGAAACACCAGATGGTCCCAGCAGTCAACAGAGATCAGCTGACAAAGATGTGGACCAGATAGATGCTAGTGTTTGAGAGGGCAGACTGTGAAGACAGACACTAAGCCTACAAGTAGTTAGCTTCTTAGTGGTTTTTATGTTAAGGTGACTTGTTTTCTCAGGGACTCGGTGACATTCCTTACAGAGGACTTCTCGCATGTGTTCACGGGTCTGTCTGGTCCTGCCAGACCAGGAGCTCCTTGGGCACAGGCAGGGACCTGGGCTTCTCCAGACACTGCCAGCACTTCCGTGTTAGATAAGTGAGTGAGTGACCCAGGTCAAGCTCACTTTTTTGTGCCTTTTGACTAGAATTCCTCCAGAAGTCTCTCACCATCGCCGTGCACCTCCACATCACAGCCTTGCTCTCGGCGCTGCCTCAGTCTTTAGGCTTTTCTGAAAACAGCACTGTCCATTTGGAGCGAGCCAGCAGTTCTTTACCCGTGGCCTTGGATTGTTCTCAGGGTCATTCCGTCAGCTTTTCTGGGTGATAATCTGTTCTTTTTGCAGATATCCAAGGATGAAAGAGGATTAGGGGGAAGGGAAGACCAAAATGGTAACTCAACCCCTCAGTCCTTTAGATCTTCCAGTTCAATTCAGGAAATAGTTATTAAAGTGCCTAGACTGTGCTTCTCCAATGAGGACAACAGGCCAGTGACTTATAAAGAAAATAGCCTCTGGGCAGAGAGTAGGCAGTCTGTCCCCAAGTGGGGCTCCAGTGACTGGTCCCAGCCCTGCTGTTCAGCCCATTTCTCGCCTCCCTGCAGGGCTGTGCCTCGCTCCCTGCCTCTGTCTCTAGTACCTCCAACCTCTTCCCAGGCCCATCCTGCTGCATGAAGACCGTCCGGGTTTCAGGGCTCAGCTGAAGCAGTGCCTTCCCAGTGCGGTAGCGCTGCCGGTACACACTCCTTCCCTCCTGCAGAAGTGGGCCCTCCCAACTCTGTGTCTCCGTGTATGAATGCATGTCTGCGCCACCTGCCATGGCGCGGACTTCATACGTTTCCTCCTCCTACTTGGAAAGGGGTGGATGGAACAACCAAAACATCTCTTGCCTCTTTGTTTCTGGGTCCAGTGCTAGGAACACAAGGAGGTGCTGAAATATCTACTGGAGGAATAAATAAGTAATAATTAATCGTGCACTGCTTTTCACCCCTACAAGCATAGCCTGAAAGTGCCATGAACTGTTTGTCTGTCTCTCCCCCAACCATGTGCCCCTAATAGATGTCCAGTGAATGAAAATGACTGATTGGCTTTCCCTCCAGATGCTCTTGCATCCTTGGACCTAAGGACGGGATTATCCATCTCTTGTCCTGGCACTGAAGAGCCTAAGTCTGAAGACTAGGAGCTCTATTTTACCACCCCAGAGCTGTGGTGAATCAGCTAGAACATAATCTACAGAAAACAAATTGTTGAGCTTAAGGAGACCTTCTGTAATTCCAGAGCAGGGAGTTTGTCGAGTCATCTTTGAACAGTGCCTTCCTAGAGACCCGTTATGGCACTTACCTTTGTGAATCTCTAAGCCCACCTTTGCTTCCCACCCTTGGTCTCATTTGCCTGAAATTGAATATCCATCCAGTAACCCAGAAAGCATGAAACTACAGACAGAAATATGTAATGATAGTTTTTACTTTTTGCCTCATATCATTGGTTTAATTTTGCCTCCAATACATTCTTTGAAAGTAAAAACTATTTTCCAATTTCTGGTTTTCTCTCCACTCTTCAGCATATGAAGAGGCAGAAGTTGGGGTGAGGGGCAAAGGACTTTTAAAGCAGACATTTGAGATGAATTGACATTAACACCTTGGCTTGGGCTCCATGGAGTCTGTGTCTGCTCTGCAGGTGTTTGTCCATCTTGACTTTGTCAGCAGTGGTGTAGGTGGGTAGTAGGCTTCCAGGTAGGGTAATCTCTTGGGGACAGTTTTGTTCTTGAAAGGAACTTTGCTGGAGCTAAGGTCGGAGTCTTCGCTGGCAATAGGCCATTTCTCTACTTTTCTGCTTCAAAATGCAGATGTAGCATTGTAAGGGTCCCATAACAGAAAGAGGCTTATCACTGACCTCCAAAAATAATACAAGAGAGTAGTTGCTGACTGCTTTTGGCACAAGTTGGAAAACATGGTAAGGCTGAAAACCACATTGACATCATTTAGTCAGTAAACATTTACTGAGTGAGTCCCTGCTATTCACAAGTGCCCAGGGCGAGGCATTTGGATCACCAAGATGAATACAAGAGCTTTGCTAAAGAGTTCTTGGGAAAGGGGACGTACACACAGAAACAGATAATTACAAAACCTGGGACGTGCCATCAGGGGAGAATAGTAGCTTGAACAGAGTCTGAGAAGGCTTCAACAAGATGAGCAGTTTCGAAGGAGAGAACAAGGGAGAATGCTCTAGATGGAGGTCAGTAATTGCGTGTGCAAACAGAAGGAAGCTCAAGGGACCTCATTTGCACGTGGAAGGCTAGGGAAGAGAAGTAGCTCCTCATCAGGCCTGGTGTGGGTCCTGTGAGAGCCTTGGCGAGACAGTGCCCACCAGAGTCACGTGTACCCTCTTCTCTGGGGTTCCGTGGTGGGCACTGGTGCTGGTCACCAAGCCTTATTGGGGGGTCCGACCTGCCTCTTCTGTACCCCAGCCTGCTCTGCAGATAACCTGTCTTCTCACATCATCCAGAGATGACCTGGTGCTCACAGCACCGTAAAGCCTCCATTTTTAGAAGCTTTGCAACAGAAACTAATTAGAGAAATAGGCACTATGGGATACTTTGGGAGCTTTTTTTTTTTTTTTTTTTTTTAATGAAAGTGATACGTTGGCCCTCAAACCAAGCAATTAAAGAAAAAGCAGCTGTGCTTAGCTTCCCCAGGTACTAGACCTTTAAAATCTTTGTGACAGAGAAAATTACTTGGGGAAAAATAGACATAAATATCTAAGAAGTGCTTCATATTTGAAAAACTAGGAAAATTTAAAGGCATTAAATTCTCATGAAAACTACTCCATTAATTTTGAGTAGGCCAGATATAGAGCTAACTCAGCAAGTCCCCACCACCTCTCTGGGGTGCCAAATGAAAAGTTCTATGTGTTCTTTTCAGAGGCACACAGGGCACCTTTCTTGCATCCAGAGACCGAGGGGCTCAGGTACTTTGTACCTCATGTCACCCTGGTGTGTGTCCTCTTGGCTTAACTATGGAGCAGCTGATTTCTGCATGTGTGTGATGAAGAGGCTCGCTAGTCCTCACCTCTCTGCTCAGAATCAGGTACATCAGCTCATGAGAAACACATCCAGGCCTCGCAGCAACACGAGACAGCACCATGTCTGTGCATGTAGCTCTGTCTCACCACATCATCCTTCAGTTCATTGGGTATTTCCTGTAACTGAGACTTTTTGGAAAGAATTTATTGTTGTTGTGATTTCACCCAGTACTTGCTGACCACCCCCCCATGTATGAACACGCCCCCTCCCCTCCTCTGCACCATGCTCCATGGAACGTTCACCTTCCCCAAGCAGAGATACATTCCTGATGTCTCTGTACCCCCACTTCCCCTGGGGCTTGGTCTCCAGAGATCAGGAGCAGGCTCAAGCTACTGCTCGTGTGATTTTGCTTTCTTTGCCCAGCATGTACCTCTCCTCACTCATATCCCTACACTCCCTCAGAGAATAGGTCTTTACCTGGACTAGGTTTTATGCCTTCCATCAAACAAGCTGTGAAGCGGTGTGTTCTTGCTCTCAGAGGACCATGGCTACAGAATTCTTAAGCATCCCTGTGGCTCACCTGAAGATTTTCTTCATCCCCCAGATTTTGGGGCATGCAGAAATCTTTGGGGATCAGCTGGGGAGAGTTTTAAACACCTTCACTGGCCTGGAGCTTCAGATCCATTCAAGCAGGGCCTGCACAGGGAGCCTGAGCCCATCACCTGGGGGCAGTAACATGCCTGATGGAATCCCTGCTTTCCAAACGTTTTCTAAGTCTTTTTTTTTCTTTTTCTTTTATTATTAAGTAGATCAATGAGTATTTAAAAGTGTTTTTTTAAGTGGAGAAAGGAGAGGATGGGACAAATTGAGAAAGTAGCATTGAAGCATATCCATTACCATAGGTAAAATAGATAGCTCCTGGGAAGTTGCTGTGTAACACAGGGAGCTCAACCTGGTGCTCTGTGACAGCCTAGAGGGATGGGATAGGGTTGGGGGGAGGTTCAAGAGGGAGGGGAACATATGTATACTTAGGGCTAATACGTGTTGTGGTATGGAAGAAACAAACACAATGCTCTAAAGCAATTATCCTCCAATTAAAAATAGATTTTAAAAAAGATGTGTTTATTATAAAAAATAAAAGTGTTCTCATCACCTAATTTGACAAATGGAAAATTACCAGTAATTTTGAAGGCTCCTTTCTTCTCTTCCTCAAGTCTATACCCTTCTCTTCCTTCTCCTTATATAATAAATTATTTCATTTTCCTTGTTTTTGAAGGAATCAAACTGTGCTTTTGCTTCTCTGTGCCTTTAACTTTTTCTTAATATTCTTGAGATCTAGCCGTGTTGTATCTTTTATTGTAGTTTGTTCATTTTAAGTGATAAGCCTTATTTTTAAACATATTGCTTAACAAAGAGTTTAACTCTTCTAAGAGTCACCAAGGTAATGTTGTTTGGATGCTGGGTTAAATCAGACAAAATATTTTACAACTGGTTCAGTTTCCATTCATCAAAAGCAGTCCCAGCTGCCTCTTTAAAAAATTTATACTTTAATTTTTACTTTTTCATTTAGGTCATCTTGGACAGGTGATTTTTTTAAGACATTTAGCATCCAAAGTCTTTGTATCCTTCAATAAGAAAAATGTTTTAAAAACAGAAACCAACCACTCGAGTATCGCTATTAGCTTTATTCATCTATGCTTGAAGTCGGTCATCAGCTTTTGCTATGTTTCAACACTTGGCCGGAGGTGGTGGATGAGGGAGAATGGGGACTGTAAGGGCCTCTTTGAAAACAGGGCAGGAATTTAAAGAAAGCTTGACAAATCCAAGCCTTCTAGGCACTATTGGCAGCTCCGTTCCAGGAAGTTTTCTCACTACTGAAATGTTCTTCAGTCGTGTGCAACTTTCTCCTCTCTCCCCAAGGCCAAGCGGTTCCCCCTGTCCTTCTCCGTGCACTTCTCACTGTGTTTTTCTTTGCTGTCTGTTTTCCAGTCCCCATCTCCGGGCAGTTCCTCACCCCTGGGTGCAGAGTCTTTGAGCACACCCCTTCATCCTGGTGACCCCGCGGAAGCCTCCACAAATAAAGAGGTAGGATACCATTTTGTTTCAAAAGCCATCAGTCCATTACGTTTTATTCTAATTCTGGTTTATGCTTTACCCGGCTTCCCATAGAGTTGCTGACCCAGATTACTGTAGGGAGAACAATCCTCATCTCTCCAGCATGGAATTCAGTGATTAAAGCTGTGCCATCCCGTTCAATAGCCACTAGCCACTTGTGTCTATTTTAATTCATAAATAAGATGAAAAAGTCACTTCCTCAGGCACGCTAGCCACATTTGGGTGCTCAGTAGCCACTCGTGACTAGTGGCTGTTGTACTGGAAGCAGAGTTTACAGAACATTTCCTTGATTGCAGAAAATTCTCTGGAACGTGAAACATCAAAAACTGTTGAGCTGTGAAACATCAAAAACTGCTGAGCTGTGGGGTTATGAGCCTCGATGCCATGGCATTACAGTTGCTCTGTGGTTTGGGAAGTGGGCTGGTTTCTTAAATACTCACTTATTTCAGGCCCAAGTGAAATAGCTTTTTGACAACAGGGCAGCTGCTTGTCCTGTTTATCTGGGGTGGTTCTTGTTCATACTTGTCGTCCAAGCAGTACACCTGGTGAGCACCCCTTCTCACTCTGAAGCAGTGCTATCCAAGAGGACTCCCTGTGCTGCTGGGAATGTTCTGCTTCTGGACTGTCCTGTTTGGTAGACACACATTAGTCGTGTGTGCCTCACTAGCCCTTGAGATGTGGCCAGTGGCTCTGAGAAACGGAATTTTTCATTTTATTGCATTTTAATTAAATAACTACGTGTGGCTAGGGGCTGCTGGGAAGTGCAACTGTAAAGTGTCTCTTTGAACAGCAAATCATACGGTCACCCTACTGATGGAGGCCATGCTCTGCTCTGGCAGAGAATATTTGAGAGAGAAGATGCTGCTGGCTCCTACTAAGGTTTCTGAGGCTAGAAAAGGGCAGGTGTTTTTCCCTGAGGGGGAAACATTGCCTTCTTCAGCACCCATTGTCCTTTTACACCTGGCTAACTGCTCCTCCCACCTGTGTATGAACTAGCATCAGGTCAGTACTGACCTGCACGATCATCTGATGTGTGGGCTCAGCTCGCTCTAAATATAGATAATGCCTAATCAGCACTGGGGATATGCATGAAAGAGATAAACCACATAATGAATGACTCTAATTTTCCTTCCTTTTGCTGATAAAAGAAGTTAAATTCAGTGGAGAAAGTGATCTCCATTTTAACCTGAGTGGCAGATCACTTCTAAAAAGGAGTCTTAGTTAAAATTTACCCTTGACGTATCATTGAATACACATGCGTTTGCCATTAAATATTCATGCAGGGGATAAGTATTTTTTATTAATCTATTCATATTAAAGCAAACAAACACAGGGAGACAGTGTCAGAAATGACAGCAGCGTTAGAATTTAGATTTGAAATATGCTTTGTCCTCCCCTGGTCTTGATCAGGCCTCGGGAACAGGAGAAACAGGGCGGTTTCTTCTGGCCCTGCACCCCGTATATTTTACTCATAGCACACGAATAGGTGGGCAGAATGGCAAGAAGAAAAGCCACAGTGATGATAACAGTGGTGAGAGTTACCATTTCTTGAGCATTTATAGCATTCAGGCACCAGGCCAAGCAAATCACATAGTATCTCATTTAAGCATTAAATGACTTCTATGAGGTAGGAATTATTGTCTTCATTTATTAATGGAAGAAGCTGAGAGGTTAAGTAACTTACCTTACGTCCCAGATGTCACAAGTGGTAGGGCCAGGTTTAAAATCCAGAGTTCTGGAGAGCCCAGGCTCTTAACATCACAGTCTGTTGTCCCTGGGGTAAAGAGTACTTGCAGGCCATACACTGTATGAACAGGTAGCTCGTGTGTTATTATTTCATTGTTCAGGACTCCAGGCTCTACACACGATTTGTGTGACCTCTTAAACATCCCAAAGATTTGGCCTTTATCTTCTTGAATGTGTCTCTGTTAATTCTTGAATGTGAAGGATCAACTAATGTTCGTTTCTGTCCACACGTGAGAAAACAAAGGGCTCATCAGACATCTGAATATTCAGCATTTGATTATTCATCAGATATAATAAGCAAGGCAAATTTGTTAGTTTCCCAGTTCCTACAGGACCTGGCACATGTTTCTGCATATCTTTAGAAATAATGATGAAAATCCTCTTTGTGTGCAATAATTATAGATTCTTTCATTTCACAAAACTCTTAAAAAAAAAAAAAAAGTTTACTGCCCTCGAGACTAAAGAAAGCCAGTCATGAGCCCATGAATAGAGAATACACGAATGAACCACATGCCCTTTGTTGTGACTCTAAAGGAAATGGTAGCTTTTAGAGCTGTAGACTAAAGCGATTCTTTTGTAGCTTCTGCTCAAATCTGGGCACTGTCCTGGAGATTCGCATTCAGAAACATATCCAAATAGTCCAAGAAAATATAAATTGGCTTCTTAGTTGTACCTGGAAGTTAAACCATTTTGATTAGATGAAGTAAAGCCCTTATTGCCCTAAATGCTGAGGGCAAGGAGAGGGAAATGGTTGGGGAATACTAATCTAAAAGTCTTAGGCACTTGTGAAGAAGCTAGCTTTCATCTGCATACCATGAAATTATAGATTTTTTTTTCTTTAAAGCAACAGAGTTTTAAGCCAGCAGGCACTCAACTGGGCCTGTCTTCTCACTTGAGTAAATAGAAAGTAAAATTAACGTAAAGCATTTTTGAAATCGGAGTTCCCTTTTTCTCCTCTCCACATAATCTTGACGTTCAGTAGGTGTACATTTTGCCATAAATGCTTTAGCAGCCAGGAACTTTTCATTCCTGGTGAACTTGTGTCCTTAAAGGTGATTCTTTTCTGAAACCAGAAACCCTCCTTTGGTATGAGGAGCTTTTTCATCCCAGTGAGCACATCTCCAGCACGTTTACTGAGATTACCCTGCATTGTGTATTGGGTGATTAGTGTTGAATTCTTGTCCTTGACTTTAAAGTCTTAAAATTGTCTCTTTTACTCCTTCCAGTTTTTCACATAACAGTTAACATTACTGTTTTTCTTTTTGAATGTTATGCAAATTTAATTTATCATCCCTTTACCATTCCCATCTTCCAGATGAAGAGCACTGTATAAACTATATCAAGTGCTGCAATGTGAAGTTGTTCCCCATGATAACCCAGCCATCACCCAGGGCCCTTCCCTCTATCAGTCCACTAGGCACCCCAGAGGATTCCATCAATTCAAGTCACCCTACTGAGCAGCTGTGTTGTATTAGGTAGTCTTGTTCTGAAATCATCACCTAACACCTGGTAGATTATTAGCAGTGACAATCCTTAGGCTTTCTGAAGATACCTTTGGCCATGCAGACTCTGATTTTGCCCATTTTAGGGACGCTTCTACACTAGCTCTCAACCCTCCTGCAATGCTCACATCATCCTGCCCCAGACTGTCAGCTGCAAATTCTGTTACTGGTTGAATTAGAAATGAATTACTGACTCATTCCACTGAGAGTTATCTCTGGGACATTTGCTTGTGAAAGGAACCAAGGGTTAAGTGTCGGTCCTCTGAGAGCTGGCATTTAAACTGTCATCCAGTCAGGTTCTATAAACTTTCTAACTGATTATATCCACTTCAAGGATGCTGTTGGGAGACTAACCTTTGCTATGGGGTTTTACTTAATATAAAAAATTCCATTACATAAATCATTATTGTGACAGATTTTTTAACTGCTTCTTAAACGTCTTTGTTTATTGGGCTCTTATTTTAAGAATAATATATAATACATGGTAACACATAATAATGACTTATGTAATGGAATTTTTAAGCTAAAATACACCAGTAAGAGATGAAAGGAAGAGATAAAAAAAAAAAAACCCTAGCAACCATTTTTAGCACAGTGAGAGATCAGACCTAAAGTACAAATAAAATTTGCCCTGCAAAGACCTAAAGTGGAATAAAATTCTCAAAGGGAATTCTTAATTTTAACATATAATCATATTATTGGTGCCTTTACTAATCAACAGTTTCTCACTTACACACCTAGATTCTTACAAATATAAATTGAGCCTTTTATTGTTACTGCTGATTATGAATTTTGGTCCATGGATTATTTTTTAAGATAACAAACATTTCTCTGGTTGTGGGATGTAGGGTTTTTAGATTATCTAAAATACGAATGGATGGTTCTGGGCTTCAGGTAGCTTTTAATAATAAATGCATATATTTATTCACACTTCATTGTCTGTAGCCAAAAATAGTTGACATCTGGTTAATATCTGCCATTGGTGATGTATTTATTTTTCATTTTGCATGGATGGTTGTGTTAATGCATTTTTAATGATGCTTTGCCCTTTTTGAAACTTTTTGTCTTAATTACAGTCAAGAAAAAGCTTGGCTTCATTCCCAACCTACGTTGAAGGTAAGAGCTGAAAAGGAAATACTAAACACTGAGTCATTCATGAATCTTTTAGCATTTTGGGTATTGGAAGAACTGGGCTGTAAGAGACTAGTGGGAAAGGCCACAAAGTCACTTACTCAGTCTTCAGTCTTAGAATCTTAGACTAAAACAGCAATAGCCATGAACCTCTCAAAGACCCTCCTCCCTGCCCTTGCTGATTCTGTCCAGAAGACGGTGAGGCTGGGGAGTGTCTGGGGGGTTTTGCCTAGCCTAGAACTGGCCATATTGGATTCAAAACCCATGTCTCCTTATTTCTAATCCAGTATACCTCTTGCATTTATCAGGAACCATTCAATTAGAAACTGTGTTTAACTAAGGGGGAGTTACAAAAAAAAAAAAAAAAAACCTCCCAGTAATTCCTGTCTCTTGCTTGGGTGAGCTAATAATAGTAACACTTATCAAGCTCTCTTACTCTCCCAGGTACTGATAACTAATTGAATCCTCAGATTGATCTTGTGAAGTGGATTTTATCTTTATCCCCATGTTATGCATGAGAACTAAGGCATGGAGCCAGGGTGAGCAGCCTTCCCTAGATCCTGCAGTGAGAGTCACAGAGACAGGCTGGGAACCGGCCGTCTTAACTTCACCATTCTCCATGGAATCGATAATCTATGCAGGACAGCCACACGTGGTTGCGCAGGTTATTCACTGGCCAAGTGTACTCCATCAACAGGTCTGGTGGGGCCAAAACTCAGTGCAGACTAGGCACCGCAACTTGAGGTCGGACCACACAAAATGGTATGGCTACTGATCCTCTACCAGGGAGGATGGCAGACGATTTGAGGGAGCAGGGGGATTATCATATCCTTGAAGGAGGGTTTTCCGGGGGCCATAGGATACCCAGACATTGTGTCTGACCTTTAGGTTCTATGTATGTTCCACTGCCCGAGAATAAATTACCTGAATTCATAAACCTTCCTCTGAACCCTTGGGCCTGAAGCCCAGGACAAGCTTGTTTCTTTCTTGAGTAACCTGGAAATTGTATGCATTGTTTTTGCAAAAATCCAGAACTCCACAAGAGCAGTTGGGGGGGGTTTTCAGGAATTTAGAAACTATTCTTCTTCAAGATTTCCAAACTCAGCATCAACATGAATGTGAAGATACAATGTGTGTGCTTGTTTACCCATAGAGCAACACAAAGGCATCGCTGAAAAGGAAAGTCTGCAATTCTTTGACTTAGGAGAACTATAACTTTAATTTTTTTTAACTTTAAAAAAGTTACACTAGCACTAAGTGTAAAATGAAATTAGGATTATTTTTTGTGAATGTAATACAGTGACATTTGATTCTAATCAATTTCCCCAGAAATTAATTGACATAAAATTGAATCTCAAATATGTATTTGTTTAGGTCCAATATTTCTCTCTCTCAGCTTCTTGATGTTTATATAGTCGCTTAAAAATCACCTGGATTACTCTTAAACATATCTGCATATTCATACTTACTGTGGTTGAAAAGGGACCCTTTTCAGTAAAGAGAGCTAAACCCACCGATGAATGTATGATAGTGGAAGTCCCATAGAGAAGATGTTTCATTTTTTTTTCTTTTAACATTCATTATTTTCACAAAATAAATGGAAGATTTTTAAAAGTTGCTACTCCGGATGAGGTCTTTTTTTCTCTTGTTTGTCAAAAATGCTTATATTTATCTAACATTATAAATCCATCACTGGGATTTATGATGATATTTTACTTTTTACAAGACATAGTATAGATCCAAACTTGTCCATGTATTATTTACTTTGACAGTGCTTCCCTGCTATATAAAGTTATACATTGTAAATAACCTGAATTCTGCTCATATCTGTAAAACCTTCAGGGTAGGAAGCATGTGTCTTTCAAGAAGCACATAAATGACTGCTATGTGGTAGAGGCAGGTGTGGCTGTATCCCTCAGTGTTTGTCCAGAAACCTTTCTCAGAAAGATTGAGAATCAGAAAACTTAACAGATTTCCTGATTTAATTTCTACACAGATGCTTTGTGAAGACCTTTCCTAAAACAGTTAATTTCTTTTTTTCCACCAGCACCGTGGTTTTAGGAAAACAAATAGATTACGTTGTCTGTACCCTGATAAGCAGCTTATCATGGGAACCAGCTGTTTAAACTCAAGATGAGCTTGATGTGTAAGGATAAAAATAAAAATCATTCCAGATTAGCTCTTCAAGAGGAAAAAGCAAATTGTTTCCATTTCGAGTTGTCTAATTTAAGACCCTGAGTTTTTAACAGTGGGTTAAAAAGTATATTTTAGTCTTTCCAAATATGGCATTCAAGCCAAAGAAAATACATATGTTTTCACTGCAGAATTAAAATGCCTTTCTTATCACATCTGTTGTAAAGTTATGTATTAGTCTCAACATGTTTTAATTTCCAATGGGGTTTATAGGTGATCATAGTTAGAATCAAACTTCCCAGGTGACTCAGTGGTAAAGACCCTGCCTGCCAATGCAGGAGACATGTGTTCTGTCCCTGGATCAGAAAGATCCCCTGGAGAAGGATATGGCAATCCACTCCTGTATTCTTGCCTGGGAAATCCCATAGTCAGAGGAGCCTGATGGACTACAGTCCATCGGGTCACAAAAGAGTCAGACACACTGAGCAACTAAACAACAACAATGGTTAGAATCAGATGCCTCCATTTTAAATATTTAAAATCAAAGGTTTGATTTAAAAGGCTGGTGAATGAGAACAGGAAATTCCAAATTTCCTTGGAATTGGTATGTATGTGGATGCAGGCCAGGCACGTTTTAGCGGGTAAGTCAACAAGGTTATTAGCACAAGACCGCTACTCTGAGGTCATGTTACCTCTCTTGCAGACTTCAGGTTCGAGGCTCTTTGGGGAATCCAGACATTCTGCAGCAAATACTCATTTTTCTGATTTATAATATTTATTTTCCCATTATGGATACAATGGAGGGGGTAGGTGATATGAATCAGTGGCAAGCAAAGGAACTACTGTATGATGAGGTTGTCTAACAAGATGGCCTTCTGCTCATCTAACCATTTGTCCAACAAACATTTATTTGATACCCACTGTGTGACAGAAGCTGACTAGACACGGGAGGGCCAGAGACGATGGTCTAGTGCTCCTTGTCCCAAAAAACAACATCGTTTATCAGTGGATTTTATAGTTCACGTTTAAATAAATATTCACATTGTTTCTCATAGTAAATGGTCTGGGTGAAGTTGACTCTTCTAAGGAAGAATTTTCCCTTCTGTTTGAAAATGAGGGCATAGTGAAGGGAGATCAGAGAGATGCCTTAGACTCTCAGGTAGATGCACCTGCTCAGGGGTGTCGGGAGCTGACCACCTGTGTTGGAGGCATGCAGCAGAGGGGAGGGGGCGTGAAGGGGGGCACACGTGGCCTCACTCACCACCACGGTCTGTGTGTTACAGTTCCTGGACCTTGTGACCCTGAGGACTTGATTGATGGAATCATTTTTGCTGCTAATTACCTTGGCTCCACCCAGCTACTCTCAGACAAAACTCCCTCCAAAAACGTGCGAATGATGCAGGCCCAGGAAGCAGTAAGCAGGATCAAGGTGAGGGGGTGCTCTGTGCTCCGAGGGAGGGTGGTGGGCCAGTGTGGGCAGCTGAGCCATCCATAGTGGTCACCCCGCAGCACATGTCCCAAGTTTAGTGGAGAGGACTGAGCTGACATGACGGGCAGGGCTTATACCTGTACCTGCCAGAGTTCTCAACAGAAAAAAGATTTGCAAAGTGTGTTGGAGTCTTGATGCATACATGCTATATAATTTGTTTGTTCTTAATGGCCAGCCTTCAGGAAGAAGTACATACGATGATAAGCTTTGGAAAGGTGGAAAGATGAGGAAGGACAGCATTTTAAATATTATCTTTCCAATGTGTGAGCCCAATATCACTGCATTTCTGCTGACAGAGATCAGTGCCTTGAACATTCATGCTACAGTGTGGTTCAAACTAGGTGTCATTGCTTTCGAACCTGTCGATCCTGTTCAAACTAGATTGAACTGGCTTCAGTTCAGTCGTTCAGTCACGTCCGACTCTTTATGACCCCATGGATTGCAGCACACCAGGCCTCCCTGTCCATCACCAACTCCCAGAGCTTGCTCAAACTCATGTCCATTGAATCAGTGATGTCATCCAACCATCTCATCCTCTGTCATCCCCTTCTCCTCCTGCCTTCAGTCTTTCGAAGCATCAGGGTCTTTTCCAGTGAGTCAGTTCTTCACATCAGGTGACCAAAGTATTGGAGCTTCAGCTTCAGTCCTTCTAATGAATATTTAGGACTGATTTCCTTTAGGATTGACTGGTTTGACCTCCTTGCAGTCCAAGAGACTCTCAAGAGCCTTCTCCAACACCATAGTTTAAAAGCATCAATTCTTTAGCATTCAGCTTTCTTTCTGGTCCAACTCTCACATCCATACATGACTAGTGGAAAAACCGTAGCTTTGACTAGATGGACCTTTGTCGGCAAAGTAATGTCTCTGCTTCTTAGTATGCTGTCTAGGTTGGTCATAGCTTTTCTTCCAAGGAACAAGCGTCTTTTAATTTCATGTCTGCAGCCACCACCTGCAGTGATTTTGGAGCTCAAGAAAAAAAAGTCTATCACCCTTTCCACTGTTTGCCCATCTCTTTGCTGTGAAGTGATGGGACCAGATGCCATGATCATCATTTTTTGAATGTTGAGTTTTAAGCCAACTTTTTTCAATCTCCTCTTTCACTTTCACCAAGAGGCTTTTTAGTTCTTCACTTTCTGCCATAAGGGTGGTGTCATTTGCATACATGAGGTTATTGATATTTCTCCCAGAAGTTTTGATTCCAGCTTGTGTTTCATCCAGCTGAGCATTTTGCTTGATGTACTCTGTGTGTAAGTTAAATAAGCAGGGTGATGATATACAGCCTTTACATACTCCTTTCCCAATTTTGAACCAGTCCATTGCTCCATGTCTGGTTCTAACTGTTCCTTCCTGACCTGCATACAGATTTCTCAGGAGGCAGGTCAAGTGGTCTGGTATTCCCATCTCTTTCAGAATATTCCACAGGTTGTTGTGATCTACACAGTCAAAGGCTTTGATATAATCAATAAAGCGGAAGTAGATGCTTTTCTGGGATTCTCTTGCTTTTTCTATGATCCAGTGGATGTTGGCAATTTGATCTCTTGTTCCTCTGCCTTTTCTAAATCCAGCTTAAACATCTGCAAGTTTTCAGTAGATGTACTGTTAAAACCTGGCCTGGAGAATTTTGAGCATTACTTTGCTAGCATGTGAGATGAGTGTAATTGTGTGGTGGTTTGAACATTCTTCAGCATTGCCTTTCTTTGGGATTGGAATGAAAACTGACCTTTTCCAGTCCTGTGGCCACTGCTGAGTTTTCCAAATTTGTTGGCATATTGAGTCCTGTACTTTCACAGCATCATCTTTTAGGGCTTGAAATAGCTTAGCTGGAATTCTATCACCTCCAGTATCTTTCTTCATAATGATGCTTCCTAAGGCCCACTTGACTTTGCACTCCAGGATGTCTGGCTCTAGGTGAATGATTACACCATTGTGATTATCTGGGTCATGAAGAACTTTTTTGTACAGTTCTTCTGTGTATCCCTGCCACGTCTTCTTAATATCTTCTGCTTCTGTTAGGTCCATACCATTTCTGTCCTTTATTGTGCCATCTTTGCATGAAATGTTCCCTTGGTATCTCTAATCTTCTTGAAGAGATCTCTAGTCTTTCCCATTCTGTTCTGTTCCTCTATTTCTTTACATTGATCACTGAGGAAGGCTTTCTTACCTCTCCTTGCTATTCTTTGGAACTCTGCATTCAGATAGATATCTTTCCTTTTCTCCTTTGCCTTTCGCGTCTCTTCTTCACTCAGCCATTTGTAAGATCTCCTCAGACAACCATTTTGCCTTTTGCATTTCTTTTCCTTGGGGATGATTTTGATCACTGCCTCCTATACAATGTTACAAACCTCTGTCCATAGTTTTTCAAGGACTTTATCAGATCTAATCCCTTGAATCTATTAGTCACTTCCACTGTATAATCATAAGGGATTTGTTTTAGGTCATACATGAATGGTTTAGAGGTTTCCCTACTTTCTTCAATTTAAATCTGAATTTGGCCATAAGGAGGTCATGATCTGAGCCACAGTCAGCTGAACTGGCTTGCTTCACCTAAAAGTAAGCATTTGATCAGATCTACTCTGGCTAATCTGAACCAAGTCAGTGCAAGGCTAACTCGGTTCAAACCAGTCATAACCTGTTTGCATCTGTTTTGTCAAGATTTAAAAGGAGCGAGCTTGTTTGATCCCTGAAACCACTTTTAGTGGTTAGTTTTAAGTCATTCACAGCTAGTTTGATCCAGCCAAACTAGCTTGAACTGGTTTGAACTGGTCTGACCCCACGGAAATGCAGCCTCTCGAATACCCACCACGACGCTAGTGCCCCTAGAACCGTGGCCAAGCCGGTGGTGACAGGGACCCTGATGGTGCCATCGTGTCATTCGGGCGCGAGCCCCTGAGGCTGTTTTCAGCTAGAGCCACAGGCATTTCATCACCACTGAAATCAGAGCTGGGGACTTCGAGTGAGTTGAAATAGCTTAGGACTTGCCAGATTTGGTTCTGTCAAGTTTCCGTTGGTCAGAATCAACTCCCTTCTCAAGGGACTGTTCCCTTTACGTGTCTTCTCTCTCACACATCCCCAGGCTTCATCCTGAGCTTTGTATGGCAGTGTGGAACGAGAAGCAAGAGTCCTTAACTCTCTTCATCAAGGGAAGAATACTTGTTGAGCATCTATGTGTGCAAGGCTGTGCAGGGTCCTGGGAGGGAGGAAAAATAGTGATTTATAAGGTGAGATCCTTACCCTCAAGTTCAGCAGCACAAATGAGAAGTGAATTAAGCCAGCAAATGTACAAGGGGGTGCCAGAGGAGGAGAGAGGGATGTCAGGATCAAAAGGCCACAGGAGTACGGGGCACCCTTGTGAGGTGAGACACTGCCTGGAAGCCTGAGGGAGGAGAGAGCAGCAACCATGGAGGTCGTGGAGGTCACACGGAGCAGGGGTGGTACTTCACGTCCTTCTACCCCTGCTCCCACACCCCTCCTCCAGGGCTGGTGCTCGTCTCACGAACTTGCCCAGGCTCTGCTATGCCCTGAATAGTAGACAAGGTCAGCACTGGCCCTGCCCTTCATTACCCATCACTGCACAGGAAGCCCATGCTGCAACTTTTGATAGCATTATTGACAATTTATTGGCTTCCCTAGTGGCTTAGATGGTAAAGAATCTGCCTGCAACTGCAGGAGACCCAGGTTCAATCCCTGGGTCAGGAAGATTGCCTGGCGAAGTGAATGGCAACCCACTCCAATATTCTTGCCTGGAGAGTTCCATGGACAGAGGAGCCTTGTGGGCTACAGTCCATGGGGTTGTAAAGAGTCAGATACGACTGAGGGACCAACACTACTATTACTATTTTTACTACTACTACTGACATTTTAGGATTTAGGATGTATGATCCAGAGAGTAATTTACAACTATATCAAGTCCCACCCCTACCTCCAGAGGTGCATCTTACCCTGTGACTCCCAACTAGACCACTTCCTGACTATGTATCAGACCGACCCTCTTACCCTCTGGGTCCTTCAGACGCAATAATGCTGCTGGTAGAATCTCAGGTTTCTGTTGAGCTGTCTGTCAGAGCTTGCTTGATCTTTTACCCTCTCCCTGAACATAAAGAGGTGACATTAATACCTGGAGATGTCCCCACGGTGTTTTCCATGTTAATTTAGGATCTCCCAGGTGTAGAGTTCAAGAATGCACAAAACTCCCTGAGAACAAGCTGCTTTTCAGGCTTTATCCTGCCTTATCTCATACAGGAGAACTTTAAAAGCGCAATCTTTAAGGACAGAGTTCTGGCTCCTCCTGTCCCCATGGTTACCAGATATGTTATGATTATAATTTTGTTACATCAGCATTTGTTAAGTAAACCCCCCAGGTGAGCAGAAGACTACAAGAGAAATTGAGACGGAGAAGTTTAAGACTCAGCAGTCCTGGAGGAAGCACCTGCACACCCAGAGAGGCCACGTGGGGAGGTCAGGCAGGACCTGGGCACATGCCTTTACTGGGGTCCATGAGTGGAATGCTTTGAGGTTCCCAGATGAAGGCCAGATTGGTCAGTGCAAACCAAAATGGGGTTTTTCTGGGCTCAGTGGAGGTATTAGCTAAGGGGCACCTTGGGGAAGGCCCTGGGCAGCCGGGGAAGACAAGGGCTGATGAGTGGGGGTTAGGTCCCAAAGGAGCCGACATGTGCGTGTGACTCTGCGGGCTGCTTTCCACAGCATTTGCGTGCATGAAGGGAATAATGTCAGTTTAAGGTTCAGGCAGTCTGCTTGGCCAAACAGAATGGATACTGAGGCAGTAATACCATGGAGTAACTTAGCTGAATTCTTGACCCAGCACTTAGTTTCCTGGGTTAATAATGGTACCGTTAGCTCTCCCTGGGCCAGTGGGAGTACAGAGACCCTGGATGGTTCTCTGATAGACAGGGACCACCACTAAAGGGGGTGTTTGGAAAAGAGGCAGTGCTTTTGGTTGTTGCAGTGTCATCTGGGACATTTTTATTGGCATGAGAGTCTAGAACCAGAGATCTTTGCCTCCCTGTTAGGTCCAAGACAGAGCCACGTGACAAAGATATATCTCCTCCAGATTGCCAGAGCACCTGTCCCTGTCAAGGCACACTACCAGGGTCCATTCAGGTGAATCCTCCAGAACAAAGCAATAGTCCACTCCCGAAAGAGTACTGAGGAGCCCTGAGACCAAGTATTGCGTGTTGCTTTGAGATGAGTTTTTCCTGGTTTCTGTTTATTGACTTCCTGATGGGTCGTCCTTGACTCCCACAGCTAGAGTAGTCTGTCCTTCTGCTGCCCTGAGACACATGTGTGTTCAGTGACCTTAAGGGGACAGCAGGCACAGCCACATCACCCGAATGTAGGGCAGGTCTTGGGAGAGCATCCCCATGCCAGACCCCTCCAAGCACCAAGTGCTCTGCACGTTATACTTTCTGATTTCCCCAGTGGTTTCTGAGAGTGTTCTTTTCCATTTTTAAAGTCCAGCTCCCTGATGAGAAACCAGAAAGTTTACTTTTGAATCTTCAAAAAGGATTAGTATCCAGAAGTTCCACAAATCATTTGAACAAAAAATTAGAAGGCTTTGTCAGTCAGAACAGGCAAGACAGGCTCTTTGATTATAAATCCATTTTAGACCTGCCTAGAGCAGAGTAAGCAGCTGGAAAATGTATATTTATTTTTACAGCAAATTGCTCTAGTGTGAGGAATTCATTATAGAGTGGTGAGATTAAACAGTCGCATTTCATGTATAAGTATCATTTCACAATGTGCTTCTTGCCTCTGAAAGGAATGTTGCCTATCATTAACTATTTTCTGCCTTGTGTTCCTTTTACATCCATTTAAAGGCCTGTCAGATTGTTTGCCTTTACACCCAGCCTGCCACTTTTTCAAATTATAAGTGGAGAAGGCCGTGTTCAGAACCCGTGGTTTATTTCCTAGCCCCCAAGAAAGTTACTGTGGGGATGGTTTAGAGACTTCACCACGTGCACGGGGAACCAGGGGCTGAGAGCAGGTCTCCAGATGAACTCGGGTGGTCCAGGGAAGCCTGCACTGGGGTGCCCACAGGCACTCCCTTCTCTGAGGAAGGTGCTGCATGCTTCTTCCTAAAGAGGCTGGCCTTTCAGGAATGAGTTACTCTGGGCCACCTCTAGGGAGATGCAGAGCAAGCAGAATGAGGCTACCGATTTTCTAGCCATGTCCATCCAGGAAGGAAGTGGGAAGGGACGCTCTGTGGATTTATTTGGAAATCCATTTAGTGATATCCTCACCACAAACTGGAGTAATTCCTGGCTTGGTGCTCTCACCTACACACAGAGGAGCTTCCTTTCTTTCTCTGATTCCTTCTGCCTCCCTCCCTCCCTCAGGGACCCCAGCTAGACCCTCTCCTTCCTCTGCCTGCATTGTTTATTTGACACGATGGATGCCAGGGAGGCCTTCCTCTCAGGAGCCCCGCTGTGGCCCTGTGTGTGAGGTGCTTTTGCTCTGAGCCAGCTCTGCCCCTGATGTTTGGGTTTCCATTTCAAAGTAGGCTTTAATTCCTGGTCTGTCCGTCAATTATATGGTGTCTGTCACTCACGTAGCACCAACTGTGGGCTGACATTTAATAGTGATACTGGCTTTACACTTGGAGTCTGAAGAATTGCAGTTTTCTTAACTTACAAATAATGTGTAGGTTTATTTGCCAAAATGGGGGGAAGATTTGGAGTTGTGGTTTTTCTAGATATGAATCTGGCTCAAAAAGCAAACTGTCCCTATGCAGGATCCCTGTGACAAGGCCTCTTAGCAGATAAAAATCAACCACGTCCTTGACCCTGAGAAACCTGCAGTCTCGTGAGGGAGCCAGGGAGAGTGTTTAGGTAACCAAAATACAGGGCAGGCTGAGGAATATGTAATTAAGACATTTCCATCTACCAAAATGTAAGATACAAGGTACATCTGAGTGCAGCAGCAGAGCTAGAGGATAGCTGCCATTTTTTTGCAGTTTTTTTTTTTTTTTTGCACCCTCCCTAATCTATTCTTTCTGCCTTAGTTCATCTTTCTTTGAGAAGTAAGAATAACCTTCCAGAAAGCTTCCCATATGATTTCGAAATGCATTAGAGCAATGGTCCTCAAAGTGGGACCAGCAACAGCAGCATCAGCTGGGAATTTGTTAGAAGTGCAGACTCTCAGGCCCCAACCCAGTCAGAAACTCAGGGAGGTAGAGCCCAGGAACCTGTTTTCATACGCCCTCCAGGAGGTGGTAATGTATGCTGCAGGTCGGGAACCGGCCCCTTAGAGAAGTGTGGACCATCCGTCCAGTGTGAAGGAGCCTCTGTTCTCCAGCTGTGCTCCCACATTCTGGGCAAGTGCAGTGCTTCTCGCTGATGGGGTCCCATTGGCAGATAAGCACAAGAAATGCCGCCAAATAGATATTTTTGGTATCTGTCACATGTATTTTCCTAGTAAAGGCTCTGAGAAGTCCTGTACTAAGGAGATTTAATTCAGTTTGTTTAACCAGAAGCTTCCACAATTACTTGAAAGCAGAATACATTATCCCTATGGTGATACCTGACCGTCTTGTTGCTGGGATTCTTTTAAATATGTTTTAGGAAAAACTTCTAGAGGGAGCTTTGCCCTGCCCTCAGTCAGTATCTAGAGCAGGCAGAGACATCCCCTGTACAGCCAGCTCGCTCGCCCCTTCCTCTCACTGCATCTCCATGCTTCGTCTCACCCTCATTCCCACGCCATTCTCTGCTCCTCCACTGAAGACAGGGCGAGGTGCTGAAACTGCCTGAGCTGTGGAAACTGCTTCGTGTGCACGCAGTGTGGTGTGTTTGTCTCCATGGCATTTTGGTATTGTTTTGGTCCACACATTTTTGTAAGGCGTGTTCATTATCAAATATTCTTACATCTGTCTTTACTAGCCTGCCCCAAAAGATCGGATTTTTTTCCCATTCTTTTATGGAGAGATTTTATTTAGGTGTTTCAAAATTATGATTGAATTGTAAAATGAGAATTTCTGTTAGTGTAACCTTGTCTAAGCCAGCTGACTTCCCATCTGACCCAAAGAAGTCTATGGTTGATAAGATGTTGACATGGATAGCAGCCCCTTTACGTACATTATCTCATTTACTCCTCCAAATGGCGAGGGTGGGGAATCCTGTGAGGTAGGTATCATTAACCCCATTTTACAGACGGACTGAGAAGTTTATAGATGAGAAACATGTCCAGCTGGCACCATAGAAATTTGGAATATAGAATTAGGTTTGCAGTTTAATTATCTGTTCTGCCACTTAATAGCTGTGTGACCATGGGCAAGTTAATGAGCCTCTCTGTGCCTCAGTTTTCTCTTCTGAAAGGTGAGGATGACGCACTGCCTGCCTCACAGGGTTATTGTAAGCTTCTATACTGATACGTGGGAAGTGCTTGGGCGTGTGCTAAGTGCTCAGCCAGGGTTAGCTGGGGAAAGAAAAGCTAGAATAGTCAGAGGATCCCGGGCATAACTAGCCTTAGAGGGTCTTAGCAACAGCAGGTACTCAGTGCACGTTGTGGATGGAGTGACTGGATGGACTGTGCTGCACGTGTCCTTTGGTGACCACCAGCCTGCTGGTGGTGAGCCCCAAGTTTCATGAAAGCCAGGGCTTTAAATGGATGTTGTCAGCCCCTGCTTCAAGATGCATGTGGGCCTTAAGGCTCTAAGACCTTTCTCTGCTGCTCCAGCTTCTCATTCTGGCCCTGACCCCCATCATGATTGCCAAACTTATGCCTAAATTTTTTATTCTAATTTGTTTCAGGGCACTTGGACATCATAAGTGATTTAAAGGCGGTGTTACTCTAAGTGTACACAATATTTTTGACTTCATAAAAAAATTCTCAAAATGCCTTTCATGGAGCTCGGTTTGCCATATGGATCCTCTTCCTCATCACCCATCCCAGTAAAAACAGAAAGTGGGCGCTTCATTGGTGGCAGGCTTGCTTTCCTTTGAGAGGGGCCCTTCAGATTAGATTTCTCATCCAGCAGGCGAAGAATTTTGACCAAAGGCCATTAAGTTTTGGTATCAAAAATAATGGAATTCACATATTACTGCTGTATCATTTCAGGAGAGGTAAGAAGACAGAGGTTAGGCTCTTACAGCAGTTGTTTATCTTGAGGATTATAACTGGTACAGATCAGGAATCTGTGTGGCACAGCATCAGCCTAGGGCCACTCCTCAGATGCACAGATATTTCCACTGTCGTTGTAGCAGTTAGGATAACACTTGCAGTTGCTGCCTCCAGACTTTCCCAGAGCAGACTGTTTCATCACGAAGTCTTGACCATCAGTATGAGTTGTGGGGCAGGGGCTGCCCTGGTCTCCTGGGTGTACCAGATCAGCTGTTCAGTGTTTGGGTGGCTGGCTCATCCAGTTTCTCCATCATGAGGTAGCACAGACAACACAATTAGTTGCTTATGAGTAGTGGCGTGTGGCTGAGAGCAAGAGCTCTGGCGCCAGGTGAGTACCAAGGGGGTGAGGGAGCTGCTCTTCCCGCACCCCACCCCCATCACCGCAGCAGTGCCCGTGGTTCGGTGATGCACCATCGTTCAGGTAATGTCTGCATGTATATAGCAGGCCTTACCAAAGCCAAGAGATTGCATCCTGACCCAGGCAAATTATAATCGTCTAACATCATAATCTTTTAAGAGCAAACACAAATAGAGTGCTTACACCACACCAGGCACTATTTTGAGAGCATTGTGTATACAGTTGACCCTTGAACAACACAGGTCCACTTATACCTGGATATTTTCCAGGAGTAAATAGTACAGTATTATGTGGTCCAAGATCAGTTGACTCTGTGATTGGTAGACTCTAAGGACGCAGAACAGTGGGTGCAGGGGAGCCGAGCTGTGTATACAGAGGGCCAACTGTAAGTGATACCCGGATGACCCCGTGGTTGTTGGTACCCCTAACCCCACATTGTTCAAGGGTCAGCTGTACTCATTTTAACCTCACAACAGCCCTATGAAGTAAATTCTGGTTTTACCTTCATTTTACATTTGAGGAAACTGAAGCACAGAGATGTTAAGTGTCTCATCCCAAGTCACATGACTAGTACGTAGCAGAGCCAGAATTCAGTTTTGGACAGTCTGGCCTCAGAGTTTCTACTCTTACAGAACTCTGCTATCTTGAATAAATCTTATATCCATTTCTAGTTAGAAATAGGCTTTATTGAAGCCCTGGTGGCTCAAATAGTAAATAATCTGCCTGTACTGCAGGAGATGAGAGTTCGATCCCTGGGTCAGGAAGGTCCCTGGAGAAGGGAATGACTACCCACTCCAGTATTCCTGCCTGGAGAATTCCATGGACAGAGGACCCTGGCGGGCTATAGTCCATGGGGTTGCAAAGAATTGGACACAACTGAGCGACTAACACACACAAGTTTTATTAATATTATACAAACTTAAGGCAAGAAGTATTACTGGAGTTAATAAAGAGGAAGAACAGTTGATTCAGAAGTCTATAACAAAAAGATAACTAGGAAATCTTCAAATGTGTTTAAATTAAGAACACAAGGTTTCAAAGAGGAAATCACAGTGGAAATTAGAAAGTGTTTTGAATGAAACGATAATTAAATTGCAACATATCAAAATTTGTGGGATATAGCTAAAGTGGAGATTAGAGGGAGATTCATAGCTTTAAATATTATCAGGAAAGAAAAAAGTTTGAAAATCCATGATTTAAGTTTTCATCTTAAGCTAGAAAAAAATTGGCAAATTAAACCCAGAGAAAGTAGAAACAAATAAAGATATAGGCTGAAATCCATGAAACAGAATATAGGCATACAATAAAGGAAATCAGCAGAACCAAAAGTAGGTTCTTTGAAAGCATCAATTGCAGTTAAGTATAAGGCACCTCAGTATATGTCCTTCCTCCTATTGCCCCCGCCAACTACCAAATTCTGATTTAGGAAATCAGTAGTCAAGTGGGATTTTTTTTAAAGCCAGTCTACCTCCCACAGAAATGCGTTATACCACTGTCGATATTAGATTGTCAATTCCCTTTTCAACTTTGAGTCTCTGCAAATTCTTTTCTAACTGTTCTCCTGTCTCTGTTTGTTCCATGCTAAGCAGATGGCCCAGAAATTAGCCAAAAGCAGGAAGAAGGTGCAGTACAAACAACTTCATCAGCTTGATGTTATGCCTGGTTTTTTTTTATTTTTCATTTATTTATGTTTTGCCTTTTTTCTTGTTTCGTGTTTTTGTTTTCTGCATCCAGCAAGTTTTTGTTCAGATTTCTTTTTGAACCGCCCCATAAGCCAACGTTTCTCAAAGCTCAGTTGCCCAAAGTGGCTGTTTTCTGTTGCTCATTAGTCATCTCACTCCAGAGGAAGGCCAGGGGGCAGACTGGGAATGCTGAAGGGATCCTGCAGTACTGTGCAAGTGCCCACCATTCAGGAGCATTCACATGGCAGGGACCTGGGTCTGCTCAATTCTAGTCACGTTTGATTTGTGGATTTGTCAGATTGCTGGATGCAAAAAAGAAAACTCGCTGATAACCACATGTGTGCAGAGCCCAGCCCTAAATGAACCAGACTGGTGCGCTGTTTTTGGTTGTGGAGCTTCCAGGTGCTTGAGAGCTACCCGTGGGACATTGAGGCATTGGGGCTCGCTCTTAATGGGGTGGCTTCCAGAGTGGGTACTGCTTCTGCGTTGCTGTGGTATGTGGGAACATGAAGACCCTCTTACCAGAACTGCCTCCAGCTGCCTTGTCTGCACCTGCTGTAAACAGCGACACCCCCCACCCCAATCACTTGAGCAGGAGCAAACTCTGACTTCTCCAAGGTCCTGGGGGTATGAGTCAGTCACCCTGATTCCTTCAATCTGTTGGGCTCTGAGACCCTTGCAGAAAGTGCCATTCACGTCATTTTTCAGAGAGTTAGATCTGCTGCAGTGAGCTATTGCTTCCATGGCGGAAGAGGCAAAGGGCGTCCACATTTCCCCGGTAGCCTGGAGGTGCTCACTGCTGTCCCTGTGTCCATCCTTTGTGTGGTCCCTCTGGCTTTGGCAGCCTCATTCTGGAGTCTGAAGCGCTGTTCTGGTGACTGTGTCTCGAAGCCTCTGTGTGTGTTAAGCTTGCTCCCACGCACCTGGGTCAGAGCAAGATATTAAGCTTTCCCTTGGTGCGTTTTCCTTCTCAGGCTCCTGAAGGTGAATCTCAGCCAATGACCGAGGTGGATCTCTTCATTTCTACCCAGAGAATCAAAGTATTGAACGCCGACACGCAGGTATTAATTCGCCGGCTCCCACCTTCCTAGGGGGTGAAGCTTAGCATGGCAACCAGGAGATTGTGCCCTTGTCTGTCAGGCAGCTGTGCCCAGATGCTGGCTGACTTCCACACAAGCTCGGAGGCCGTGTCTGCAGTGCCTGCTGCTGATGTGAGGGGTGGGGGTTAGGGAGGGACTTGGTAAGGAAGGTTGGGGCTGTTAAAGATCAAAGGGAAAAACAAGCCACAGATATTGTTTGTTAATAATTCTCACAAACCTTTGTCAGAAGATTCATGAATTTAAACAAATTAGCCTTTGAAGAAATTTTGTTTAAAGCCACACATACACATGTAAACAAAACACAGTAATTGCATGCAGATTTTTTATTTTTTTAGCTTCCCCACCAGGGATTTCCCAGGTGGCCCTAGTGCTAAAGAACCCACCTGCCAGTGAAGGAAATGCAAGAGATGCGGGTCCAATCCCTGGGTCAGGAAGACCCCCTGGAGGAGGGCATGGCAACCCACTCCAGTATTCTTGCCTAGAAAATCCCATGGACAGAGGATCCTGGTGGGCACTATAGTCCAAAGGGTTGCGAAGAGTCAAGCGTGACTGAAGCGACTTAGCACGCACCCACAGAGATTCTGCTGGTTGTAAAATGATTTAAATTCCTTTTCACATACCACAGACCACTTCCTGCTCTGGGTTATCACCAGTCAAGGGAATTGCCCCCAGGCCTGGGTGGGTACATGTAAATTTGCCAACACAATGTCTGCAGTGAGCCCCAGAGCACCGCCACCCACTCTCATACCCACAGCATGTGTGGACTGTACTAGGCTACGCTATGGGTGGCAGACTCTCTCTTGGGTCTTAGATGATGCTCTGGACTCACCAGCCTCTCCCATCTCCCCTCCAGGAAACGATGATGGACCACCCTCTGAGGACCATTTCCTACATCGCAGATATCGGGAACATTGTTGTGCTGATGGCCCGCAGGCGGATGCCCCGCTCCAACTCCCAGGAGAACGTGGAAGCCTCCCACCCATCCCAGGATGGAAAAAGGCAGTACAAGATGATCTGCCATGTCTTCGAGTCTGAAGATGTAAGGGTGGCCTCCTCTCATCTCCCTCCCCGTGATCTGATCTGAGCTGCCCTTGGGTAAATGGGTTCCCTCTAGTTCTCAGAACCTTAATCATAAGTGAGACAAATGCTTATTCAGCACTTACTATGTGTCAAGCCCTGTTTTAGTGCTGGGGATATGAGGCTGAGTAAAACAGACAAGGTACTCCTCGTGAAGGTTGTAAAGAGACAGAAAATGAATAGATAAATATACTTAATGTAAAGTTAGGCAGAGGAATGTTTAATCAGGAAAAACTAGGTCAAGGGATAGAGGGGCAGGGGCTGTTTCAGGTAGAGCAATGATCAGAGTCCTTTCAGAAGTCACATTGGAGCCGAACCTGAGTAGAGTTGAGAGTGAGGAAAGAACAGGTGCAGAGGCCCTGAGACAGAGGCCTGCTGACGGAGTATGGGGAAAGGCAAGGAGACCAGCTGCTAGAGGGCTGTGCAGGACTGCCCTTTCCTAACAGGAAAGTTGGCATCCCTGCCCCTCCCCACCACATGGCATGAGCACCAGCCACCCACTCGTTCGCAAACCGAACTGCTCCTCCAGTCACAAAGCCAGGGATTCCTGACATCCATCTCTACACATGATAAAGTCAGCAGAGGAACCTAATTTAAAACAGAGGTGGGGCTCCTCCTTCCCTTCAGCCTTCTTCTCTAATTGTCCCTAGAATTGCTGGCAAGGCCACCGGGCTTCAAGCTATTTCAGCACCATCCTTTTCCCAAAGCTCAACAGGCCTTGGCAGCTCCCTCCAGGCCAGGGCCACAGCCCCACGATGGTTTCGAACTGTAGAGCCTGCCCGGAGATGGCCAGGTCAGTGCCATTGACAGATAAATTTTCCTCCTGCCACAGTGAAACAAGCTATCTTTCTCATATTGAGCAGAGAGACCTTATCTACTTAAGGAAAATTGCCGCTGGTAGCCTTGGCTCCTTAAAAGGGGCTGTTTTTCTGCCAGAGAGTATTCATTGAGCCACAGTAATGGCCTGCCTCTAAGAAGTTAGGAGTCAGAGGCAATTCTCCAGGGAAGCAGAGCCCTCATGGCTGTAGCCTCAGACAGGAGGAGACGCATACATGTTTGTACTTTCACTAGTCTGGTTCTCAGCTCCAGAGACAGGTTGCTGAGAAGACAGAGAGCTTGAAGCACCTGTCCTGGCCATTCTCTCCACTTTTCCTGTGAAACTGAGACCAGACTTGCAAACTGGGAGAAGGTTCTTGTAAAGCTCCAACAGAGTAACATTTAGAACATTGTTTCATGTGTCCTGCAGGCCTGCGAAAAGATGGCATTAGCTCTGCCCACCAGACATGAGGTGCCGGTTCAGCCCTCAGCCACCTCTCCCAGGCTTGCTGCTCCTAAAGGAGGACTTTGTCTCCCTTGGGGCTCCTTTGGGTCTGTAGGGGAGACAATGAAGGGGAAGAAGGAAGAAGCAAGAGTGGACCTGGAAATCTTTGCTTCCAAGACCCAGGATAGAAGAGGAGAGCATGGGCTCCAGAGCTGGGAGACCCGCATGTGAATCCCACCTCCATGTACGGTCTGTGCAGCTGCTCAGCTTCTATAGAACAGGCTGCCGTGTGGCTCAGGTAGACCCAGCAGAGATGAGAGTAGTCTGAGCTGTTGGCCCGGTGCCTCTTCTCATGATGGTTGGGAAGTCCACTGACTGTGTTCTCAGACACTTTTTTCAGTTTGTCTGTTCGCACGAGCCTCTGATGCCCACAGCAATGCCTCGGCAGGAGGCAGTGTGGTGGTCCTTGGCATGACATGTGATGTCACCAGACTCTCAGAGTGAGAAATGTTAAGCAGCATTTCTTTCCCGCAGGCCAACCATGCAGAAAGTTCTGATATCACTGTTAGTTAACTGCTTTCAGCAAAAATGACTAAAGATAGGGAAAGGAGGAATGGAGATGAGAGTTGTGTGTTTGAAACATTGCCCTAGAGCATGTTGTTGTTTTGTGGGTTTTCATCCCACTGGAATTTGAGAGAGCAGCAGTACCAGGGGTGGGCAGGAGGTCGGCTCTGGAATTAAGCTGCCAGGATTCTCAGCCTCCAACCCCACCCCAACTTAAGCTTTCAACCTCCTTTTCCTCATCTCCCCAATGCGAACAAGGAAACAATACGTAAAATAGATCTGCAGTTTTAAAGTCTAAGAGCTCTGAGAAACAAAAGAGATTTTTGTACTCATTTGGCTGATAAGCTTGCTCTGAGCTGCGATGAGACACTTTATAGGATTTGTCCAGCTTACTATGAATCTCACACATTTTGTTGCAGGAATATTACTGAGTATGTTTAGGCACTTCTCCAAGCTCTAGTGGGGTTTTTACACAGTGTATGATGTATGCACTCTGTTACCTTTCTAAAATTTGAACATTTCTGAATTCTTAAACACTGCCCTCAGAGCTTAGGATGAAGGCTTGTGGACCAGTCATACTTTCATCAAAGACTTGACGTGAATTTATGTGATGCTGTGTATATGGGATGTGATATGGCACAGGCTTGGTTGCTGCTGGCTCTCCCAAGTTGTGATGTTGATTAATTAATGCAGGGAAAGGTAATCAAATTCCAGTGCAGGAAAAAGATCAATGGAAGCAGAGTTCCCATCCTGTGATCTCTGTGACCCTGAACAGGTTCCTTTGTATCTCTGGGCCTCTCAGCCTCCTCACCTAGAAAATGCGGGGTTGGACTTGATCAGGGTTCTCAATTCTGTTGGACCCAACAGTCCTTTCACATAGCAAATATTTCATAATGCCCCGCTCATAGACAATATGAATGAAATTCATAGATCATTTAATCTCCTTTCCTGAAAAAGTTTTCACAAGATAACCAAATTATTGCCATAAATGTAATACAAAGGAGAAATAAAAGGAAAGCTAAAATAAGATTGTTGATAGCTATAATAAAATAGTTGATAGACACATTCATGCGCACACACACATGCACACATGAAGAACCTCTACACTCCATAGCCAGTGTGCAGAATGATGGAGATAATTTATTGGCAACCCACATCTCACAAACAGCATTGATGCTGATGATTTTCTAAAGTCATGAAGCTTACTCGTGGTAAAGTGTTGGATAAAACATCTTTTCTCAATTCACATAATAGTTATATTCTTAAAACATTCACTGTGTTTTAGAGCCACGCAATGAGTCTTGTGGTTTTATATAAATTAGAGTTGAGTCCTAGACTCCGGTAATTGAGCACAGGTGTTATATGTACATGAATATCTGGGGGGCAGATCTTAAAATTGTGCAGGATGTGAAACAGCTCATCCTGGGCAAGACTGTCCTTTGCACAGCAGTAAGTCCAGCATCTCTGACTCCTGTCCACTGAATGCCTGGAGCTCCCTGTGATCATTGTCATAGCAAAAAGTGTTCCCACTAATTTTGGAAATGCCCTCTAGAAGGCACCGCTGCGCTATGGAGACCCGCTGGGCTAGCCAGTGCCTCGGGCCCGGCAGTCTTCAGGGACCCGGTCATCTACCGGCAGCACTGGCCTACTGACCCTGTCTCTCCTCTCCAGGCCCAGCTGATCGCACAGTCCATCGGGCAGGCCTTCAGCGTGGCCTACCAGGAGTTCCTCAGGGCCAATGGCATTAACCCCGAAGATCTCAGCCAGAAGGAGTACAGCGACCTGCTCAACACCCAGGACATGTACAACGACGACCTCATCCACTTCTCCAAGTCGGAAAACTGCAAAGATGCAAGTACCTCCCCGAACCTGTTCCCCAGGCTGGGCCGGCTGGGCCTGCCCACCGAGGAGGGGAAGGCAGGGTGCTGGAGTGGAGCGCGGTATCCGCAGGACGTTGCAGAGCGCTCAGGCCCGTCTCTGGCTCCCTGCATGTGTGGCCCAGGTTCTTAAAGACTTCAGCTGAGGGCTGTGGCCAGTGAGGCAGGGTGTCCTCTGCCCTCTGTGACCCACAGCTGACTTTGAGGATGGGTTCCAGAAGCAGATAGGACCTAAACCCTGTCTTTACAAGCTCCCGGTCTAGAAAAGGGCACATTTATAACAGTTCAGTTCAGTCGCTCAGTTGTGTCCGACTCTTTGCGACCCCATGAATCGCCACACACCAGGCTTCCCTGTCCATCACCAACTCCCAGAGTTCACTCAGACTCACGGCCATCGAGTCCGTGATGCCATCCAGCCATCTCATCCTCTGTCGTCCCCTTCTCCTCCTGCCCCCAATCCCTCCCAGCATCAGAGTCTTTTCCAATGAGTCAACTCTTTACATGAGGTGGCCAAAGTGCTGGAGTTTCAACTTTAGCATCATTCCTTCCAAAGAAATCCCAGGGCTGATCTCCTTCAGAATAGACTGGTTGGATCTCCTTGCAGTCCAAGGGACTCTCAAGAGTCTTCTCCAACACCACAGTTCAAAAACATCAATTCTTCTGCACTCAGCCTTCTTCACAGCCCAACTCACATCCATACATGACCACAGGAAAAACCATAGCCTTGACTAGATGGACCTTAGTCGGCAAAATAATGTCTCTGCTTTTTAATGTGCTACCTAGGTTGGTCATAACTTTTCTTCCAAGGAGTAAGCGTCTTTTAATTTCATGGCTGCAATCACCATCTGCAGTGATTTTGGAGCCCCCAAAAATAAAATCTGACACTGTTTCCAGTTTCCCCATCTATTTCCCATGAAGTGATGGGACGGGATACCATGATCTTCATTTTCTGAATGGTGAGCTTTAAGTCAACTTTTTCACTGTCTACTTTCACTTTCATCAAGAGGCTTTTTAGTTCCTCTTCACTTTCTGCCATAAGGGTGGTGTCATCTGCATATCTGAGGTTATTGATATTTCTCCCAGCAATCTTGATTCAAGCTTGTGTTTCTTCCAGTCCAGCGTTTCTCATGATTTATAACAGGGAGGATCTTAAATGATGATGCTAGATGGGCACTATTCAGAGACAGCTGTGCCCGGCAGAGTGGAGCTAGTCCCGGCTCTCTGGGGTCAGATGAGGGGCACTGAGCTCCCCTTGGGACCGAGCTCTGCAGGAACAGCTAGACGAAAGCAGGGCCATCTGACCTGCTCTGGGGTCTGGGTATTCTGAGAAGTGTAGAAGAGCGCAGGGGGCTGGGCCCCAGTAACAGAAGCATGAGGTTTCACACACTCAGAAGTCATCTGGGGAGCCACAGATGAGGCATTGAGGCTGGACTGTATGAGAGGTTGCAGGGCCTGGGTCAGAACTGGCAGGCTTGAGAGTCCAGCCAAGGTGAGGGGCCTGGACTTTATGCTCAAGATGTGGGCCAGTGATCTTTTAATTCACTCATGGATGCTAGGTGTCCTAGGTTCCCTGGAAGCAAAGCCTGAGATGGGAATTCAAGGGATCTGTGGGGAGGTGGGGGCAGGGTGCACTCAGGAAACAGTGAGTGTGGGCACGAGGGTGGTAGGGATGCCACGGAGGACTGTGGCCTCGCTGGGGATGAGCATCCTCTGATCCAAATGGAAGCACTGGGTCACACATCACAGGACTGTCCTGTCCCACCTGGAGCCAAAAGAGCTGGCAGGCCTGTGCCCAGTGCTCATTAGTCATTGGCAGTGAGGTCAGACAGAGGTAGGTGAGTGTGCTTGTGCTCAGAGTTCCCCACACTGGGGGCTTCCACAGCAGAAATGCGTTGTCTTCCAGTTCTGGAGGCTGGAGGCCTGAGATCAAGGTGTCTGCAGGGTTGGTTCTTCTGCGGGACTGTGAGGGGGAAGACCTGTCCCAGGCCTGTCATTTGCTCCCCGCTCTGTCTTCACTCTGTGCATGTCTCTGTGGCCACATTTCCCCTTTTTATAAAGATACTAATCATATTGAGCTAGGACCCACCCTAATCATTTTTATTTTAACTTGATTGCCTATGAAAAGGCCCGATCTCCAAGTTCATATTTGGAGGTACTAGGAGTTAGGACTCCAACGTATGAATTTGGGGGGTGGAGGGGTCCACGATTCAACTCCTAGGAGGTGGTGACTGCCATGTGGCTTAGGGCAGTTTTCCAGGAAAATGGCCAGTTGTGAGCGACAGCAACAGCGAGAAGGAGGACACCAGCCCATGAAGGGACTTTGTCAGGCCCCAGCAGCCCCGACTCCAGTATGTGTTTGAGCATGTGTGGATCTGTAAATGTGAAGAAATAAATACACACATACTCTGTTGGTTGCTTCCAAGAAGCATCTTACCTGTCTATAGTGTGTCTGCCTTATCAAACTAAACATATCTGAAATCAGCTCCTGGCTTCTCTGCCCAGCTGGGGAAAGCCACAGTAATGACGCATATCTAGGGCCAGTGTTTTTGCACTTCCAATCTTTTTCTTTTTTCTTAACTTTCTTGTTGCAGAGAAAAGTTTCTATAATGCATGTTTATTTTTAACTCAAAAATCTTAAATGTTGGAGGGAATTTATGAACTGTGAAACAGGGGATCTGTGGTAGAATCCAAAAGCTATTCTGGAAACCATAAGAACCCACCAAAGCCCCCACCTACAGTCTCTTTTGCCCTTCCCTGGGGACTACAGGAAAAACAAACAAAATATGACAACCCTTGTGGTTGTAGCACCAAGGCAGGTACAAGTGCTGAGTCTGACTTGCACAAGTCCGACTCTTTGTGACCCTGTGGACTGTGTCCTGCCAGGATCCTTTGTCCATAGGATTTTCCAGGCAAGAATACTGGAGTGGGTGGCCGTTCCTACTCCAGAGGGCCTTCCTGACTCAGGGATTGAACCTGTATCTCTTCCATCTCCTGCATTGGCAGGTGGATTCTTTACCACTGAGCCACTGGGAAGCCCCAAGGCAGGATGGCTTTTGCGGAGTAAGAATTACAAAAAAGGGGTATGTGCCTGCATGACATCATTTCTTACCAGCCCCAGATGCCATGGAATACAGAGGACAGCATTCGTCTGGGTTGGAGTCATCAGGGAAGTGTCTGTCGTGTTTCATCAGGACAGGAATGGGGGAAATGCCTTGACTTCTCTCTCTACCCTGGATGGTTGCTGATTCAGCCTTTCTAAGTGTTGTGTTTCTCCTTTCAGGTTTTCATAGAGAAGCAGAAAGGGGAAATCCTAGGTGTGGTGATCGTGGAGTCTGGCTGGGGATCCATCTTGCCAACTGTGATCATAGCCAACATGATGCACGGAGGCCCAGCAGAGAAGTCAGGGAAGCTGAATATTGGGGACCAGATCATGTCCATCAACGGCACCAGCCTGGTGGGCCTGCCTCTGTCGACCTGCCAGAGCATCATTAAGGTAACCAGAGATGGGAAAAGTCCAATGCCGTTGTAGACCCAAAATGACATGAAGTCATTGAACATATTCTGAGTACCATACACTAAGAAAGACACAAATACAAAAGGCATGGACTTGCACCTGGGCTGTTTTTCCTCTGTACAGATTCCTCCCTGAAACTGTTTTTTCAGTGATGGTATATTTGGCTCATGTAACACCACTGACTAACACCATGCCCATTGCAGACATCACTAATCAATCACAGCACTATCTCCTACTAAGACTCAGCCTCAACAGAATTTTCCTCAGCTCAGTAATCAAGACACCACATAGAGTCAGCTAGGTGTGCCTGAGGTGACTTGCCATCCCTATCACAAGTCAATGACGTGCTTCAGATGCCAGAGCACTGTCCTCCACCGTGATCCAGGTGAGTGTGTGCTCCCCAGAGCCTGCACAACATGCTTCTCATGTGCCAAGTGGAAGGAAGGAAACTGGTACCATCTGTGTGTACCTTCTGCAACCTGAACATAATTATTTCTTGTTCAACCTGAATTTATGCTGTTTCATAAGACTGAGAAGAGCTACTTAAAGGAAAATTGAATATGAGTATTTAAGGGGAAGAAATTAGATTTTCTTAGAAACAAGGCATGCAAGTATAGTCTCTTGAGCACACTGGAATTTTCTGATTGCATGGCCAATAGGAACAAGAATATTTCCCTCCACTACAGTATCTGGAGACCCTACTAGCTCTGTAGCAAGCACTGAGGTACAGGCACATTGGGATCCTATGACTTTCTTTGGTTCCTTGGAGTTTCCTGAAAGAGTGTAAACTAGAACATAGCTCTGGGTGTGAGTATGAGAGAGAATAAATATGAGTTCATGTAATAGTTATTCTAAGCAGGAGAAAATCACAAGAGACAATATCCTTGGCCAAGGGGCCTCGGGTGGAGGAAAGGTCAAGGTAAGTGTATAGGACAGCTTGTTTTTTCCTTTTTTTATGTTATACAGGAATTTTTCTCTTTTTGTCTGCTTTTTACTCAATATTTTTATTGAAGTATAGTTGATTTACAATGTGTTAATTTCTGCTGTACAGTAAAGTGATTCAGTTATACATACATATACATTTTTATTGTATATTCTTTTCCATTATGGTTTATCATAGGATACTGAATTATAGTTCTCTCTGCTAGACAGTAGGACCTGCTGTTTATCCATTCTATGTCTAAAAGCTTCCATCTACTAACGCCAGCCTCCCACTTCATCCCTCTCCCAGCTCCCTCCACCTTGGCAACCACCAGTCTAGTCTGTTTTCATGTTTCTGTTTCATAGATAGGCTTATTTCTGTCATATTTTAGAGGTACATATAAGTGATGCCATATGGTATTTGTTTCTCCCTTGGCCTTACTTCACTTAGTGTGATAATCTCCAGTTGCCTCCATGTTGCTGCAGATGGCATTATTGCGTTCTCTATGATGGCTGAGTGGTGTGCTATTGTATATGTGAGTGGTGTGCTGTTGTATATGTGAACCACACCTTCTTCATCCACTCATCTGCGCACAGACATTTAGGTTGCTTCCATGCCTTGTCTACTGTGAAGAGTGCTGCTGTGAGCACAGGGATGCATGTGTCTTTTTGAATTATAGTTTTGTCTGGATATGTGCCCAGGAGTAGGATTGCTGGATCATATGGTAATTTTATTTTTAGTGTTCTGAGGAACCTCCATACTGTTCTCCATGGTGGCTGCACCAACTTATATTTTCACCAGCAGCGTAGAAGGGTTCCATTTTCTCTAAACCTTCTCAGCATTTGTTTTTTACAGACTTCTTAATGAGGTTCATCCTGACTGGAGTGAGGTGGTACCTCATTGTAGTTTTGATTTGCCTTTCTCTAAAGGAGATCCAACCAGTCCATTCTGAAGGAGATCAGCCCTGGGATTTCTTTGGAAGGAATGATGCTAAAGCTGAAACTCCAGTACTTTGGCCACCTCATGCGGAGAGTTGACTCATTGGAAATGACTCTGATGCTGGGAGGGATTGGGGGCAGGAGGAGAAGGGGACAGCAGAGGATGAGATAGCTGGATGGCATCACTGACTCGATGGACGTGAGTCTGAGTGAACTCCGGGAGTTGGTGATGGACAGGGAGGCCTGGTGTGCTGCAATTCATGGGGTTCCAAAGAGTTGGACACGACTGAGCGACTGAACTGAACTGAATAATTAGCGATGCTGAGCATCTTTTCATGTGCCTATTGACCATCTGTATTTCTTCTTTGGAGAAATGTCTGTCTAGGTTTTCTGCCCATTTTTCAATTGGGGTTTTTTGTTGTTGTTGTTGAGTTGTATGAGCTGTTTGTATAGTTTGGATTTTAAGCCCTTCTTGGTTGCCTTGTCTGCGAATATCTTCTCCCAGTCTGATGGTTGTCTTTTCATTTTGTTTTGCCTGTTTGTTTTTAATGAAACAAACTCATAATCACACCCAAAAAGAAATAGCCCTCTTTGGCCTCATTTCTTTTTGTTATATCTTACACTTAAATTTTACCTCTTGCTTAACATACATTAAAGATAAGATTGAAGAACTTACTTTAAAACATGCATATTCATTCAAACATGTTTAACTGGGCTTCTGTTAGGCTGAGCTGAACTGTGGAGGAGCCAGAAGGACAGTATGCATCTGAGGGATAATTATCATTGAAAGGATTCTGTGAACCCTCGTGGCAACATAGACCTGAGATGCTAAGAGCATTTAGAGTAGATTGGTAGTGGTGGGATCTTGGTGGATATTGAAGGAGGGGTAAGACCCAGGTGGATACCAGAAGGAAACTGGCCTTTGGGAGTTTCTCCTGGAATTGACGGACAGTGGACTAGGTTTGTGGTGGGGAGAGAGAGGTTTGAGCCAGCCTGGGAAGGCTGACCTGTTGGTGTGATCATGTGGAAAAGCCAGGGAGGGCCAGGAATAGAAAGAGAAGACCCACCTCTGGCTTCTCACTCACCACATGTAAAGGTTCACACATGCACTTTCATACCAGAAGCAAGTTACTTATTGAACACCTGTGCATGTGTGTGAACCGCTGAGGGGCCCTGCGAATCAGAGATGTATTAGACACCGTCTGCATCCCAGGGAGCTTGGCCTCGTTGGGGAGGAGTGAATGAAAGGACTGATTCTAGCAGTGACTGAGTGCTATGCACCTAGACCATTCTAGAATGTGTATGTTCACTTGAAAACCCTACAGCGGCCTCCTGGAGGGTAGGTACCATTGTGCAAGCTAGGAAACAGGCATAGAAGATGATATAATCATTCAAGGTCATACAGCGTGTCAGTACTGAAGCCAGGTTGCTCGGCCACCCTGACATGATTCCAGCAGCATCTATGATCAGACCCTAAGGAAGTTGTTCTCAGCTCGGGGGATCTTGACCTCTGTGGGGGACATTGGGCAGTGTCTGAAGACAGTTTGGGTCATCACCACTAGGGAGGAGGAGATGCTGGTATCCAGTGGGTAGAGGTCAGTTGTTCAGTTGCTCAGTCATGTCCGACTCTTTGCAACCCCATGGACTGCGGCACACCAGGCCTCCCTGTCCATCACCAACTCCCAGAGCTTGCTCAAACCCATGTCCATTGAGTTGGTGATGCCATCCAACCATCTCACCCTCTGTCGTCCCCTTCTCCTCCTGCCCTCAGTCTTTCCCAGCATCAGGGTCTTTTCCGATGAGTCTTCTCTTTGCATCAGGTGGTCAAAGTATTGGAGCTTCAGCCTCAGTCCTTGCAATGAATAGTCAGGGTTGACTTCCTTTAGGATGGACTGGTTTGATCTCCTTGCTGTCCAAGGGACTCTCCTAAGGTCAGGGATGCTACCAAATGTCCTGAAATACACAGGATGAACCGCCCAACTAAGGAACACCCAGCCCAGTGTCTGTAGGTTGAGAAAGCCTGCCTTGGGAGATAGTTCAGTGTGGGAGAGAAAGGGAGGTTGGTGAGGGAAGGGGGAGGTTGATCTGTACTTGGTTTGGGGAGAGGTTTGGGGAGGAGGAGCCAGAAAAGAGGATAACTTGAGTTGGGGCCAGGGCCTGGGTGGTAAGAAGCCAGGCTTCCTAAGGACTGTGGGGCTGTATACTCGAGCCTGTTACACACCAGCTGGGCAGCGCCCAGCCCTTGGCACTGGCGACCTTCCTTTCTCTTCATAAAAGGTAGCCCACGAGGGAGGGCAATGGCAGACATCCAATTCACAGATAAGTCATCAGCTATTCAGAAGGTGCAGACATGTCCGGGACCCCCTCCACCGCCCGCTGCCTCTGCACAAAGGAGGCAGACAGGGTGAGGCTGTGAGACCCATGAGGCCTGCGCTGCCTTCCTGTGGTGCCACCCGGCGACTGGCCTGCTGTCCGGTGCCTCACACAGCAAGGTGGAGACCGACTGGCGCAGGATTCAGCACATTGTCTGGGCAGTTTCCTAAGGGGAAAAGGTTTGTTTGCACACGTAGCTGACCTTTGATGTCTATAAATGGAGTCTCTCTGGAATTGGAAAATTAAAAGGCCATGTGGTGATGAAAACAGATGTAACTGATGAAGATGGAAAGGAGGAAAGATAGCACCTTTTTGGCCACCCTTGGCAGGGAAGTACTTAGCAGGCAGGCCCCAGCTAGGATGGCACTGCGGGGTGCACGACCTTGTCAAGTGGAAAAATGTGATTGGCCCAACCACATCCCCCTCCCCACTTCCACCCTGAGGATTTTCCCACTGGTTTCAGCTAGAATTACCAGTATGGGATGAAGATGTTTAATGGCTTATATTCTTGTTTTTATCTAAAAACATCTCTCTCTTGCCTGTACCTGAGCAGATGCTCACACTGCCCCACCCCACCCTCTAGGCCACTGCAGGGGACCATTCTGGGCTTCTTCAAGGCTTCACGTTAGTATTACTTGCTTCAGCGCTGTGTCTGTGTTCCTTGCGATGAATTTAATGAGCAGCTCTCATCCTGGTAAATCAGTGCTTTGCAAACTCTGATTTGAATCACTCAGGGATCTTGTTAAACTACAGGTTCTGAAACAGTGGGTCTGGGATAGAATTCTGCATTTTCAATAAACTCCTGGATGATGACTTGGCCAGCCTTGGACTTTGAGAAACAAGAGCCTAAAGCCGAGTGTTCTGCATCTTGTCCCTGTAATGCGTGTTGGCCTTTTCTCTCCCTGGTTACAGCGAACAGAGTACATTTCTAGACTAGATTACAGGTATTGAATTGTTTTAATTACTGTCTTCCCTAGCTCTTATTCTTCCTGTCATAATTCCTAAAGCATAATTAGTGGTAGGAAAGCGTGGTAGCATACCACCTGTTCACACCCTCACCTCCACGGCCCTGCCCTTCAGGTTTGTTTTCTTTTTGACAGTAGAGCACCACTTTCTTACCTTCAACAGGATCGTCACAGGTCTGCCTTCCTGTTGCTATGGAGACCATTCTGCCTTCGCTTTTCCCATCCCCTCTTCCCTACTCTTAGCCTCCCACCATATTCCTTAATTTGCTGCACCGTTCCGCTGTTGTCATGGGGATGAAATGACCATTTATTTAAATTAGCACCTCCAATAAAAGGGCAGCTGAGAAATCCACATTTGTGGAACCCAACTTGGAGCATAGATGAAGAACAGCAGAGCACGTGCATGTGTGGTCTGCCTGTTTCAATTGCTATCTCTCTGAGCTTCATCTTGCAGCAAGTATCCCAAGTCTAGATCAAGGGACACATCAGCATCTTGAAATCAGTTCACAGAAAAGGAAAGAGCCTACCGGACCTATGTGAACTTTTTAGGTAACATGGAGAACCCAGAGTCCTTCTCTTGCTTTTCAGGAGCTCTCCAAGGTTTCCCTGTACCTCACAGGCACACCTGAGCCACCCCAGTGATTCGCAGGGTTAAACACTTAAAGCAGGCAGCTTTTTCTGGAGGGTTGTTTCTGACAGTGCTCTGGTCCCTGGGAGGTGTGATGAGGAGACAGAGGGAGGGGACTCTGGCTGCCCTGTTTTCAGCATTCTTTGCTCTTGTTTTCCACACCCTCCTGGTCTCAGGGTCGGGGTTGGGGGGTTGTGATGAGGAGACAGAGGGAAGGGACTCTGGCTGCCCTGGCTATGCCCACAGCCCTCCCCTGAGCTCACCGTGGCCCAGCTCCACCAACTCCTAGCACCTCGTGTCTTGGCACATTGCAGGTGATCCGTAAATATTTACTGATTGGATGAGAAAGAAGAAGCATTCAAAGGGGAGAGAATACATGTACAAATGGTATCTGAGCAGCACCTCCAGAAGAGAAGCTGATTTGTAATGTTAGAAATAGCTGTTTCTAAGCATGATGGTTGAGATGTGGTGTTGTCAGCAGATGCATTTAGGAAAGAATAAAAATGCATGACAAGAGCCGAAATTGTCACAACTAGAGATGGAAGAGCCCTTAGTGGGTGTCAGCCTTTGTTTTGAAGACATGGAGACTGAGATAGAAGGAGGTAGAACAGGGCCTAAGACCCCCTGGGCTCTGGTGGGGAAAACACAGTTGGAGCCCAGGTCTGCTGCCAGCAGAGGCCTCTTCAGCAGGTCCCTCTGGTCACACTGTCGGGCAGAATTCCAGCACATGTCCCCCTGGGCACAGGTGACGGGAACGGCTGTTGTGCGGGAGGGCGGCCTGGATCTGCACAGGTTCCCCTTACTCCAGCAGAATCACCTCAGCTCATTTTGTTGCTCCTGATTGAAAACCTTTGTGGAACCAGAGAAGCCTCCTAGAGCTGTTCTAGAAACCACAGAGAGATGCTGGTGACAGCCCCTGCAATGTACACACACCACCGCAAGCCAAATCCCAGCCATAGGGAGCTCCAGTCCCACAGAAAATGGCAACTCAGGACCCTGAGGGTGCAGCTGGAGGTGGGGAGTTCAGCTGAATGCCTCACAGTGCACAAGTTGAGAGGACAGCCTGGAACCCCCAATGGAAGTGGGCAGCCAGGGAGCAGGAGCCCTGAGGAACTCTCACCCCAGGTAGGAGAGTAAAATCATGGCCCCATGCAAGGCTGGGGGCACAAGTTCGTTCTTCAGTCACTCTCCCTGGCTTCTCTGTTGAGCAGACCTTATTCATGAGTAGCGCACATCATCCAGTTGTCTAAGTGGTGGATCATTGAGTAGGATATGTTCTGAGTTTAAATACAAACACGCATGGGATGTTGTCTTGCTGTGGGTGAACTTGGGTGAGTTGTGGAGCCTCAGTTTCCTCTTCTATAAAATGGGCATAATCAGAGCTGCTGGTTTGTCAAGGAGATTAAAGGAGACAGCTCCTGTGACTCTCCAGGTTGGTGCCTGGCAGGAGTCAGCTTGCAGTGACAGGTGGTTCGGCTGGTTTCGTCATCGGGATGGGTTTTGATGGTCACTGACCTTGGGGTGCTCACGCACAGGGTGGCTGCATCTGGGCCCCAGGCCAACCGGTTGTCACCCTCCCCCTGGTGTGGCTAGTCCATGCTCTCACAGAGCACACTGGCCACCAGTCTGAGTAGAAAACTGACGTCTTAGATCATCCCTGAGTGCAGGGGAGTTTGTTGTTCTGCAGTGGCGATTTATAGCTCTTGTTCTCAAAATTGAGTGTATCCCCAGGAAATGTGGGTCCTGTCACTGGGAAGAGTTGTTAACACATAGGCTGTTGGGTCCCACCCCTGGAGTTTCTGATTCTGTAGTTCTGGCTGGAGGCCAGACTCGGCGGGTTTTTTATTGAGGTAGGACTGATTTGCAATACTGCGTTAGTTTTAGGGGTACAGCACGGTGATGCAGTTCCCCAGGTATATTATTTATATACATATATATTCCTTTTTGTGTTCTTTTCCCTTGGAGCTCGTTAAAAAATACTGGGTTTGGTTGCCTGTGCTATACAGTGAGCCCTTGTTGATTATCTGCTTTCTGTATAGTAGTGTATACATGTTAATCCCAGCCTCCTTATTCATCCCTCCCCAATCCTGCATTTCTTAACAATAGTAGCTGATGATCCTGGGGCTGCCGTGTGGGGTCCCCACTTTGAGAACCTGTTGGCCCAGCATAAAGCCAGACAACTAGAGGCCAAAAAACCCCCCTATCCATCCCTTAGTCTAAAGCATATCTTCATTACTTAGAAGCAAAAGGAGTGTGGATCACTCCTGCCACTCAGAGAGGCAGGTCACACTCTTGCCACAAATTCTGTTGGCACTGAAGTCATCTAACACCAGTTTCACCTCTCAGCTTGGCAGGACACTTGTGAGGAAGGCAGAGACCTGAGCAGAGGCTCCGTCACCCCAATGCTGACCCCACTGAGCTTTGGACAAGGCAGGTGTAATGTCCATGTTTGTGTCCTCATCCATAAAAACCTGAAGTAGGAGTCCTGACCTCCCGCAGAGAGTGTCTGCAGACCGCTTGGAGAGTGACAGCGGGCGCCAGCGACCGGGCGATTTACAGATTTCTATTGATAGGTCACCCTGCAGGCTGAAACGGATTTGTCGTTGTCCTCTGGGCCCTCTCTTTCTGCTTTGCCTGTAAGGGGCACACACTGGACCCATCTGTGAAATGATGGGGGTGGTGGTGGGATGTGCGGGGAGGGGCGTCCCCAGGGGATGCTCCAGACTGGGTGGCACAGAGCCCTCCTTTCCCTGCCCTTCCTCTGTTGGCTGCTCCCTCCTGGAGGACAGGATGTCCACTTCCCCTGATCTCGGGTGCCCTTGGCCTTCAGCGCCCTGAGGCAGGGTTTTGGTTCTCAGCCAGATATCGAGGGCAGGCACTAGACCACCCGGGACCAGTGGCAAGATCCTAACCCATCAGCTGTGCAGAAACAAATTTCCACGTACAGCTGGAAAGTAGTGAAACAAGTAAAGTGTTGATTAAGAGGAAAAAGAATACGGTGTATGTGGATAGACTGACACGCGGGCCCAGAGTTGTGCCTTTCTGGTAGTCTGAATCACCTTTATGGGTCATTTCTTGTGAGTTTCCTTTGCTCAGTCATCTTGCTTTGCCTGGTCCTGAGTGTACTAGGTATCTCAGGATCCTCCCATGTGTGCATGTATCTCTTAGCCAAGATGGATTCTAGCGAAGAGGCCTGTGGGTAGGTTGCCATCACTTACTATGGGATGACACCCTCTCTCTTTTGACCCCCAAGGAGACTTTCTGCACAGGTGTCGTCGGGGAGGTCTCCCTAACTTCAGGAATGAGGAATATATGGTTTTTTGTCTTTTATCTGGACAGGGCCCAGCCTCCTACATCATCCTGCTTATATGGAGTTTCTGTCCACAGAGGAGAAACTGTTCAACCTGGGGTCCATCCATCTCCTGCCTCAACCCTGCAGTACCATCTTTTAGGAAGAGCTTCTCCCCTTTGGAGGAGAGGAGCTGTGGCAGGCCTGAAACCTTTCCTGAACAGCTACGCTCACTTGCTGGGAGTCCAGTGAAGCAGGTGTCTGACAGGCGTACTGACTTCTCCCCATCTCACCTCTCAGAGCAGGGCCTCTGGCCACAAGCCTGGCAGTCTGTGTACCCAGCCTTTCTTCCTGCATGCTGCGATTGAAGCAGGCTGGAAAGCACCTGCTGTAGCCATTCGGTCTGGACCAGAGGACAGGTAGGAGGTCCCTGAGGCAGAGCACACGGCCTTGCAGACATGAGAGAGGGAAGTTCATTTCAGGACTGAATGACTTTTGTCTGGCCCCTTCCTCTCGGGTGAGGCGCACAAGCTGGTGGTGGGACCAGCAGGGGCAGAATCTTCCCATTGCCTGAGTGAGGGAAAGAGGGGCTTTGTGGTGATTTTCTAGGAGTGTCTCTGCATAGACCCAGGCCCTGGTCCCTGCTGAGCAAATGTTCAGAGGGCAGGAAGACAAGCCTGAACTCAGCTGAAGTCAGACCAGGTGCAGGAGGTCTAGGCTCAGAAACCAGCTGAAGTCCCTCTTTATCTTTAAAAGACCGACATGCTTCTACACTCCATTCCAATTTAGAGGGAGGAGTAAGTTACCAGGGAGCATGAAATCAGAAGATGATTTCCAAGACCTTTTTCCGTCTACTTCCTGCTCTACCAGCGCTGGTCCTAACACCCCCTTCAGTCTCCCAAGGAGGTCGTCCCTGCTTCTCCCCACGTGCATCTGGAAATGGTCACTAACTGTAAGATCCCTAACAGGCAGAGAGGGAAGTAGGACCCTCAGGGGTGAGAGAGAACAAACCCGATGAATTGGGCCTTGCTGTGAGTTAGATGTCCTTTGTTAGAAAAGGAGGAATTGCTACGACTGTGACTTTCAGAGTAAAGTTCCTTTCGAAAGCCTGTCTCTCACCTGTCCGGAAGAGAGATTGTACATCCTTCATCCTTAAAGCCAGAAACCACACTTGGCAGTTTTTCTTTTAACTGTACAGATGACTGCTTTTTTTCAGATGCCTTACACACAGCCCGTTTCTCTGCTCACAGAAAGTAGTCTCTTCACAAGCTGAGCGGGACAGAAGGGCTGCATGTAAGCCCAGCAGTTTTCTCCCCTAGGTTAACAGTTTCGCCTGGACTGTCCAGCTCGGGCGCCGTCCAGCTGGATGAGGGGCACTGCGCGGGCTGACCAAGTACCGAGGCTCCGTGCAGCATCTTCTGCCTTCGGTGCTGTCTGCTCTTCCCTTGTGTCAGCCTCCATGGTCATCAGTTTCCCTTTTATTCACACTGCAGGGCTTGAAGAATCAGGCCCGGGTGAAGCTGAATATCGTGAGGTGTCCTCCAGTAACCACCGTGCTGATCAGGAGACCAGACCTTCGCTACCAGCTGGGGTTCAGCGTCCAGAACGGAATTGTAAGTTCAGCCCCATACCTCTTCCCAGAAGTCTGACCCACGAAACCAAGGCCCAGGGTTTGGGTCTTTGGGGGGTATTTTTTAAAGCTGGTCAGTTCTCAGAAAGAATCTGGCAAGAGAGGGGCGGATGGGTGAGGCAGACGCCCTTTCTCCATGGGCAGAGAATTCGGTGCCTCCCCTGGGAGGAGAATGGTCCTCCCAGCTGCCAACTTAAGACAGTTTGGGAGGTGCCCACCTTCCCCACAGCCTTGGCTGAGAACCCAGCCCTGTGGGGCTTATGCGTGAATGGTTTCCTCCTTGCCTTCTTGACCTGAATTTGGCACTTTGGGGATAAAGTGTATTTTCATCACTTGGATGTCTGCTTTCAAATACTGGGTTAGCCAAAAAGTTCATTTGGGTTTTTCCACAAGATGTTACGGGATGAACACAGAAGTTTTTGGTCAACTCAGTACTTTGCTTTTTTTCCCCTTTATTGTGATAAAACATACACAGTAGTAAGCTTGCCATTTAAACCATTTTTAAACATACAGTTCAGTGCCTTTATAGGACATTCATGAAGTGGTTGTAACCATGCTTCCAAAACTTTTCTTCATCCCAGACAGAAACCTCATATTCGGTACCACTCCCCCTTCATCCTGGTTTGCCTTGTTCTAGACTCATACTAATTCCGGGCTTTGGTGACAAATCTGTAACCTTCTGGATATTATAGACTTTGCACGTGCCCTCCTTCTCTTTGCATTCATCTTTTCAGAGAGAAAAACCTATACTTTTTCCTCCCTTAAATTTTAATTGACTTGTAGGTAATTAAAATTTTATTCCAAGTGTGTCTTAAGAAATGCCTTTGAAGTTCCCAGTTGGGGTTGAAATACCTAACCCACTTTATTTTTTGTACCCATGTAGCCTCGTTTCCTTCTTAAGAGAAGAGCCAAGGTTACTCCTTATAGTTTTGATCTGACAACCTGTTTTTATCAGTTTAAACTTCCTTGGGTATGTTTTTCCAAAGTTGAATAATATTAGAAGTTGTTCATCTGTTAACAGAGGACTGTGCTATAAGAGATGCAGAGCCCTCAGTTTTATCTCAAGTGTGGGGATCACCTACGGGCCTGGCTCCCAGAGTACCTGACAGGCTGAAGGGTCCCCACGCACACAGACACAGAAAGCGTGCTGTCCTGAGCTGAGGCAGCGTCATCTGCACAGGCTTTTAGGGAAAGGCGCACAGTCAGGAGTGAGAAGTCAGCCCTGTTCCTCTGGGACAATTCCACTTGCTTTGTGGGTGAGGTGGGGTGCTTGCGGCTGCCGTGTGCAGGACAGAGCCCTCCTGCAGCCTCCAGCCTCTGCCCACCCACCGTGCCTGGCTGCACTGAGACAGAAAGCAGCCACGTTAGCATTTCTGCCAGCGGGGAGTGGAACAAGGGCCACTGAGTGGGGAAGGCTGATGAGCTTCTGCCCTCCAGCTGGCCAAACTGTGCACACACAGTGGGGTTCTAGCAGGTTCTAGCCCCAGCGTAAGTCAGGGAACTGACCCTAAAAAGCCAGCTGCTAGCATCACACAGTTCAGTGTTTGAGTCCCAGATAATACTAACCTGCATCTGACAGTTTGAAAACACTGGCAGCTCTGTGACAGGCCCAGACAGCTCTTTTTACCAAAGCTGAGCTTGGATGAAAAGTAGTCTGAATTCACGGTGCCGTGAAATCCAGTGATGTGCTGTATTCCCTGTGCAGAGTGCGTGAACACAAGGGGGCCATATGGGGCTCCAGAGTCCTCTTGCTTGTAGAAACAAAGATGTAAACATCCAAAGCCTGACCACGGCAGCTTTTCAGAGATGAGAGCACTGGGGGTGGAAAATTCCAGAAAAAGACAGTCTCCTGCCCCAGTGGGTTTCCTAGCAGGTGGTGGCCCCCCAGGATGGGTCACTGGGCCTCTGACTAAATTTGGCCTTCGACCCTGACAGATCTGCAGCCTCATGCGAGGCGGAATAGCAGAGAGAGGAGGCGTCCGCGTGGGACACCGCATCATTGAAATCAACGGGCAGAGTGTGGTGGCCACCCCACATGAGAGAATCGTCCACATCCTCTCCAACGCCGTGGGGGAGGTAGGGGGGAGCCCTGGGTGGGAGTCCCCTGGCTCCCCTCGTCCCAGCCAGGAAGCCCTCCTGAGAGTTCTTCCATATCCTGAACACGTCTCCACAACCAAACTGTCTTGGACCAGAACTGAAACCCAGTAACAAGTGGTTGTCTGAGAGCTGTTCCTCAAAAACATCATCACATCACCTCAGCCTTCTCCTCCAGCAGCATCTACCCACCTTCTCTTCTAGTTCTCTAATCTGGGCATATTCTCTCTGTGGCTGCCCAGTTTTCTCCATTTTTCCCAGCTAATCCCAGCAAATGAGCCTGCAAGATTAAAGTCTCAGATTCAAGTCTAATCCGCAGCTCCCTGGTACGGCCAGGCTGAACAGGGGTCTGAACAGCTTGGGGAGGGAGGGAGGCAGGAGCAGCCAAAACCCCACAGTTGTACTCCTCCTGTTTTAAGGGGGTTTCTCCTAAAAAAAAAAAAAAAAAAAAGCCAAAACCTGGTGAGAGCCAGAGCTTTGAGGAAAGTAGAGCATTACTGGCTTTCAGTCTTCACTATCACCCCTAATGTTTTAGAAAGCCCATGGATTCTGCTCTTCCTGGAGGCTGCCTGGGTCAGATTAGAAATGGGGTGAGGGGGAGAGGGGTGTACCTTGAAAGGCGCCCCAGCCGTGCGGCGGCCCCACCCAGCGCCGGAGCCCCCGCCCGACGCTGACGTGCCTTTCTGCCTGCAGATCCACATGAAGACGATGCCGGCTGCCATGTACAGACTGCTGACAGCCCAGGAGCAGCCCGTCTACATCTGAGGCCGCACCACGCGGCGGCATGCATGGAGGCCTCTCCTCACTTGTGGTTGTGTTTCTCGTGCTGCATCTGTGTGCCCACCAAGACCTTCCCCTCTCACGCCCAGCACCCGGTTTGAAGCGGAGGAAGAGAATCCGCAGCGACCTCCCTCTCTCTCTCTCCGGTTTGCTTTGTTTGTTTTAAATGCCAGGGAAGGTTTGTATACACTCCTTTGAGGCTGGAGAGCAGGTCAAAGCCACCCAGAATCTGCCGAGGACCTTCCTAAAGGGCCCTTGCGGGAGGGGGCCTGAGGAGGGTTGTCACCACCCTGCACCCTCCCTTTCCAAGAGGTGCAGACCTCTTCGGAGGAGCCCCTAGGGACAGTGAAGAAGCCGATTCCGCAGTGCCTACGATCCAATGGCTGATCTCTGCTCTCTTCCAGTCAGTTCATGGGAATATGGTAGTAATGGGGGGCCGGCCCACCGTGTACTTGGGGCATCATACGCTATTTCCTCCCAGAATTTCTGAGCCAACCTTATGCCTCTTCTACAGCCAGTTTTAGTTTCAACATAATTGTATTTTCTAATGTAAACCTTTTCACCCCGGGATAGAAGGGGAACTGCTGGGACGCAGATACCTGTGCAGAGAACTGGGCAATTCCCACGGTTACCAACCGTTAGATAAACACAGGCAGGTACTTCTGCCGCCTTCTACACCACACGTACGTACACACATCTCACTTGCATATATTCCACACTGCCCTCCTACCCACCACCAGTGAGGCACCCAGAGCCCCTGGAAAACCCACATGGCCTCTCGGTGAGGCCCCTTCCCCCACAGGTGAGGGCCACGGGCTGGTGAGCCCTGCCCGGAGAGAGACAGCCCTCTGAGGCTGAGGTCCGGCCCTGCCAGCAGCTCCTTGGCTCAGGGGGTTCTGATGGACTCCCATGTACCCCCCACCCCAACACACACACCACACACACTGGGAGTCTGGACAGGATGGACTGCTCCCCTTGAAGATGAGGAACCCGGTGTGATCGTGTTAGGCTTCCTGGTCCAAGGTGGGACCAGCCTCCTCTTCTCAGGACCACGAGGCAGGATGTGACATTTGAGAGGCCAGCACAGTACATCGACTAAGGGGACAGTCATGACCTCAAGCGATGCCTAAGAATCCCCAGATGAATTCCAAAAACATCTTGCTGCCTCGGGGACCTGAAAAAGCTTTTACTTAGTGTGGGATGTTCCGTGTTCTCATCAGGCGCCTCACGTCCGTGGGTTTCGTTCGTCGCAGTTCAGTGCAGATGTTTTTGTAATACCATGATTCTGAGCCAGTCTTCACTTACTCTTGGTCCAAAGAGCACTTTTGTTTCCATGTGGGTGGGGTGTGGCTTCGTTTGGTTTTCGTTTTTGTTCCGTTTGTGACCTCCACAGAGACAGGGTAAGAGAAACTATTTTGTGATATTATTATAGTCCCTGTTCTCAACATCTGGGCTATTTATGTTGTGTCTGTGGAAATAGCAACCTGGTGAGCACATGTTGGGTAGTATGGATTTTATACCTCGAGCAGAGGGATTTCAGGGAGGGAGAAGTGAATGAGAAAAGACTGGGAGCGAGAGACTTCTGCCAGAGAGGTTGTGCAGTCTGGGATCTCTGTGCTGAGCTTTCTGCTTCAGCAGGAAAGCCAGGTGCTTCAGTGGCGTTAGTGGCTGGACTCCCACTGTGACCATGGGTCAGACCCTACCCAAAGAGGGGCTATGCTGCTCACACATCCCCCCTGGGAAGGGGCTGCCCCTTCTCCAAGGGTCCAAGGTGGGCAGTATGGGACCCCTGGAAAACTTTTGAGGACAATTAGCTCAATGTTGCTAAGCAGGAGACCAGCCCCAAGGCTAACCCACTGCGAACATGAGGAGCCACGAACCTCAGTACCATTTACCAAACTGTAGTATCTGATGACATACAATTAAATACTAAAGAGTCCTGAGTTCACCTTACCTTTGCCAGAGAGAGTGGGTAAAACAGGAATGCAGCATTCTGGGTGGTATTGGAATATAACCGGGAGAGGCTCGTGTCATTTTCTCCCAAGTGAACTCTCGAGCCACCTGCCCCCACGCCCATTCAGAGGCGTCGGTGATCAGCCACTGGACAGGAACCCCGCCAGCACATCCCTGTGCAGCCCCCCAAGTCATTACAATGCAGTGTCTTCACCCAAAGGAGAGGAGGCAGCAGGCTACACTTCTATTGCTACTGCACAAAAATCTAGAAAGTCTGATGGGTGTTTTTGCCAGTTTGGTAAACTGTCCTAGGAGACTAACGTTTTAGTATAAGATTATCTCAGCACATAGCTTTGTGTCAATAAGAGTGGCTCCTCATGCCCGGAGAGCCAGATCTCTAACTTGGTGGAGGTTCAGTCAGCTGTAGCGTATTCTTACCTGCCTGGCTGCCTGAGGGGAGTCAGCCCATCTTCAGAAGTTAACCAAGAGGCAGGATCTTAACAGTAACTCTGTTTGGGAAGTCTCATGGGAAGTGACAGCCTGTTTCCCTCTGACATCCCAGTATATATAGTTACATATGTAAATAGCTGAAAACCCTGTGTAATGGTGAAGACTATGTACAGAGCAGCCTTCCCAAACGTGGCCCTAGGCAAAAAGCCACTCTTGCCACTTGGCTTGGATGTGCTGGTGACTCAGCTTTGGGGATAGATTCCCAGATCCATCTACTCTTCCTGGTCCAGCCAGGATGTGGCCAGAACCTGCCCTGCCTCTGCCTTCTCAAATGTGACCATTTTAGGGAGCCACCCTCAACCTTGGGTTCACAAGAGGATGAAGCCCCCAGAGACCAGTGCCTGGAGCCTGCTCCCCTAGGCCTGGAGCCCATCACGGGGCGCTGGACTCTGAGTCCCTGCATCCGGGTCTGCATTCCCAACATTGCCCATCAGCCCCGGCCTCAGAGAGTCCCAGAGTAACCTACTACCTCCCCATCGCTCCCGCTATCCCGGTCACACCCGCCACCCCATCTGCACGCAGATGAGACCCACCCCCGAGCCCAGCAGTGAGGCTGTTACCAATGTTTACAATTAGGGGCACCTCCTCTGAGGCGTGTTTACTCTCCCACTCCCAAGGCCACTTGCTGGTTTGAGTTTCATGTCCGTCTGCCCCTTCCCTGGTTGAGGCCGACTTGAACACACAACTCTGAGCTTACGTCCTGACCCTCCGTCAAGGCCATGGTGAGGACTGTGTGGGAAGGATATTCCTTGTACATACTCAGCACAGCCCCTGGAGTTTGGACTTGTACTATTGTTCTGTAAAGAGGGTGAGATAGAGCTTATTGTAAAGCGTTGGGAGAAGTATAGTATTGTATTTGTAACAATATGGTTCTTTGTATACACAAAACTCAATGATCTCTATATATAATTATAAATATATATAAATAAGATATATATACACGTGAGCCTGGAATGTTGATGCCGCACACCCACTGAATGTATTTCCCCTGACAGTCTGGTCACTGGGCTGGCCCGCCCTCCCCTCCTCCATACTGTTTTGGGGGTTGTGATGTATTTAATGTGTTCTCTTCCTTTATTTAACTGAACGCTAATGTCTGTAAGAGTTGCTGCAACAATAAACAAGAACGTCACCTCTTGGCCCTGGCTGAGCGTCTTCGTGTTTCAGGGGAGGGACAAGACTGAAAGTGGGGGAAAGATGTCATCATCCCAAAGGCCACCTCCTACTCATCCCGTGGGGCCTGCTCAGTGCTCAGAGCCCATTGCCTAAACGGGCAGGTTCTGTGGATCAACTCGGCTAGAAAACACAAGCGGCTGCGTCAGCTGTTAGAAAATCCACTGGCTCGTCGATCTCCTGGAAGCACACTGAATGCGACATAGGAACCCTCAGGGCTTCTCAGTGAGGGAAGGGAGGTAGAAGTGAATTACCTCCCCCAAGAAATCTCCAGGGCGGGGAGGTAGCCCTGGAGTGGACTACAGGAAGGAAAAGTTCCCTGTCCCATCCCCCGCCCCATCACAGAGGACAGAGGAGCCTGGCAGGCTGCAGTCCTTGGAGTGGCAAGAGTCGGACATGACTTAGCGATGGAACAATAACTGAATCATTGCTGCACAGCAAAAATTAACATCGTAAGTTATAACAACAAAAATCTGACTCATACAAATATAGAGTGAACATGTATCAAAGATTTATTAACTCACTAATTGATAACATCCGCTGGATCATTGAAAAAGCAAGAGAGTTCCAGAAAAACATCTATTTCTGCTTTATTGACTATGCCAAAGCCTTTGACTGTGTGGATCACAATAAACTGGAAAATTCTGAAAGAGATGGGAATAACAGACCACCTGACCTGCCTCTTGAGAAACCTATATGTAGGTTAGGAAACAATAGTTAGAACTGGACATTGAACAACACACTGGTTCCAAACAGGAAAAGGAGTACGTCAAGGCTGTATATTGTCACCCTGCTTATTTAACTTCTATGCAGAGTACATCATGAGAAACGCTGGGCTGGAGGAAGCACAATCTGGAATCAAGATTGCCAGGAGAAATCTCAATAACCTCAGATATGCAGATGACACCCCCGTTATGGCAGAAAGTGAAGAGGAACTAAAAAGCCTCTTGATGAAAGTGACGGAGGAGAGTGAAAAAGTTGGCTTAAAGCTCAACATTCAGAAAACGAAGATCATGGCATCTGGTCCCATCACGTCATGGGAAATAGATGGGGAAACAGTGGAAACAGTGTCAGACTTTATTTTTTGGGGCTCCAAAATCACTGCAGATGGTGATTGCAGCCATGAAATTAAAAGACGCTTATTCCTTGGAAGGAGAGTTATGACCAACCTAGATAGTATATTCAAAAGCAGAGACATTACTTTGCCGACTATGGTCCGTCTAGCCAAGGCTATGGTTTTTCCAGTGGTCATGGTATGGATGTGAGAGTTGGACTGTGAAGAAAGCTGAGTGCCGAAGAATTGATGCTTTTGAACTGTGGTGTTGGAGAAGACTCTTGAGAGTCCCTTGGACTGCAAGAAGATCCAACCAATCCATCCTAAAGGAGATCAGTCCTGGGTGTTCATTGGAAGGACTAATGCTAAAGCTGAAACTCCAATACTTTGGCCACCTCATGTAAAGAGTTGACTCATTGAAAAAGACTGATGCTGGGAGGGATTGGGGGCAGGAGGAGAAGGGGACGACAGAGGATGAGATGGCTGGATGGCATCACTGACTCGATGGATATGAGTTTGAGTGAACTCCGGGTGTTGGTGATGGACAGGGAGGCCTGGCATGCTGCAATTCATGGGGTCGCAGAGTCAAACACGACTGAGCGACTGAACTGAATTGATGAAACAGGTAAGATGGGAAGAGTATTTTGAAGAGCTAAGTATTAAATTTTTTAAAAGGACTTAGAATGAAACCTCTAGGTTAAATTAGTTGGTTAATGTCCTTTAAGGCCCTATAACTGTCACCTTTGGAATCCTCTTTTCTAAGCAGAAATCATTTGCATCTCTAGTTGGGGGTACAGGGAGGACTGTTCGATGATAATAAAAGCCATGCAGAAGAATAAAGCATGAATAAAGAATCAAAAGCAGGGGCTCCAACAGATATTTGTGCACCCACGTTCATAGCAACTTAATACACAGTAGTCATACTGGAAGCAACCAAATCAATCAAGGGATGAATGAATACCCAAGATGTATGCATATAAAATGGACAATTATACAGCCTTAATAAGCAAATTCTGACACATTGATGTTTGAAGACAAACATGCTAAGTAAAATAAGCTAGTCAAAAAGGAACAAATATTGTATGATTCAACTTACATGAGCTATCTAGAGTAGACACATTCATAGACACAGGAAGAATGGTGGTTGCTAAGGGCTGGAGGAGGGCAGAATGGGGAGCTATTGTTTAATGGATATAGTTTCCATTTAGGAAGATGGAGAATATTCTGGACATGGGTGGCAGTTATAGTTGCACAACAGTGAGAATTTACTTAATGCCTCAGAATTTTAACCTTAAAAATACTTGAAAAGGTAAATTACGTATTATATTTTACCAAATTTTTCTAAAGAAAACTGCACATACATGGAATGAGTTTAAAGGTACTATTTTACATGGGATAGTTAGAGAAGTCCTCACTGAAAGGAAGAGGGGCCCTGTGGATGTCTAGGGATGAGGGTTGCGAGCTGCAGCAACAGCACAGAGGCCTGAGGGAGAGCCAGAGGCCAATGCTGCTGGAGCAGAGAGGGAGGCAGCAAGCGGCTGGAGATGAAGGCGGGGTGGGGTGTGACGGTGGTAAATGTAGGTGGTGGAAGAACTCTGGTGATGCACACATGCACACATACACACACAGACCCCCCTTGAGTTGTTTTGCTTCCACTCAAACCCACACTCTCCATCACACTCCTCATCAGCTCCTCTGAGCTCTCATCACTAGTAAGAGCTAGGATTTGGCACCCTCTTGTGTCCATTCCAAAGGAGATCAACCCAGGGATTTCTTTGGAAGGAATGATGCTAAAGCTGAAACTCCAGTACTTTGGCCACCTCATGCGAAGAGTTGACTCATTGGAGAAGACTTTGATGCTGGGAGGGATTGGGGGCAGGAGGAGAAGGGGACAGCAGAGGATGAGATGGCTGGATGTCATCACGGACTCGATGGATGTGAGTCTGAGTGAACTCCGGGAGTTGGTGATGGACAGGGAGGCCTGGCATGCTGCGATTCATGGGGTCGCAAAGAGTCAGACACGACTGAGCGACTGAACTGAACTGAACTGTGCCCGATAACCTTGGAAATACCAAATCCAGACAAGCTAGAATCTCAGATAGTGATTGAGGGAATGAAGAATCTTGGCCACCCATTACAGGCCCCCTGTTTTCCAAATAAGGAAACAAATGTCCTAAACAAGAATAGGACTCACAGAAAGCCATACAGTGAGTAGTCAGCTAGATCCGCACTCCCTGGCTCCCAGGCTCCCGCTCCTTGGTCTAATCCCAGCTGCTGACCCTTGGGGTGAGGGGAGCATCCTCTCCCTACTGGCCAGGCTGGGGGCAGCCTGGAGACAGGCTCAGCACTGCTGTGACCTCAGCCTTGGGCCACCTCCAGAGCCTTTGTGAGAGCGAGACAGAAAAGCACAGCAAACTGCTGGTTCGCCACCCCTCCTGCTAGGCTGGGAGAAGCCACGCCTGGAGGGCTGAGGGTGCCATCGTGAGAAAGAGAGAAGGGAGAAGGCGAGAAGCACAGCCTCGTCACTACTCTGCACCCCTTTCCCAGAGCCCACTGCACGCTCTGCTCCTACTGGCCATCTCATCAGCTGTCCAGCTACACGACAGCTCTCTTCCCCTGCACTACATAGTTGCTTATGGGTAGGGACCTAATTTTTCTCAACTTTCTAGTCATGACAGGTTATAATTAGAAGAGTCACAGACAGGGATGTAAACTACAGCTCAGCTGTTATATTATTTATATTCTCCCTATGTGACCCTGGGCAAGTTACTTAACTACTCTGAGCTACTATTTCATTTATAAAATAGGCACAGCTTGGCTCAGTTCTTAAAGATTAGAGATCCTGTCCATGAGGCTCAGGAAGTGCAATACAGGCAGTCATTTACAAAGTACAGAACTGGTCCTGGAGAGAAACTGTCAGGGAGCTCTTCTGGGAGGAGGTATACTTCTGCAGAGATTTAAGGCACAATGCGAGTTTGCCAGATACCATGGTTGGTGAGAATGTTCTGTGCAGAGGTATGGAGTGCTGGAGGCCTGGAAGAACGTGGTAAGAGGATCCCAAAGCACGTGAGGGACCTCCCTGGTGATTCAGTGGCTAAGTCTCCACATTCCCAATGCAGGCCGCCCGGACCCAGGCTCAAACCTGGGCCCCCTGCACTGGGAGTGTAGAAGGAAATGTTTCCCGTAGCATCTCCAGCACATCATCTGGCTGAGTGTTCTTCAGATCTCTTTGTAATTTTGCTTTCTGAAGCTCACTGTGTGTAACCCTTCTGCTGCCAGTGGTGGGTTGGGGGCATCCAGTTCCCCAGTATAGAGTATCTAGTCCTGTTTCTAAAGCAAAATGCCCTTCAGGCTTTTTCTCTGTGGACACACTGCCCAGTCTTCCTGCAAAGCCCAGTCCAGTCCGTGAGGGTCTGTGAGTCAGGGCTGCTGCAAGCCTTTTGGGATGGAACTGTGCCTTGTACCAGGGGTCCTGTGGTAGCCTCCTGCAGCCTGGCCCTAGGGGCCCTCTCCCCACCATTGTCCCCTCTCACCAAAGGCAGATCTCATCACACAGAGATGTCTGCTTCAAGGAAAGTGGAGAGAAAACACATCTCACTGATGTGTGTGGAAGTCACAACTTGGAGAATGAGAAATAGCCCATCTTTTAGCACCTTCTATGTGGACCGGGCAATGTTCCAACACTTTCCACAGATTAACACAATCCCCACAGCGCCTCCAAGAGGTAGATTCAGCTAGTGTGCCCATTATGTAGGTGAGGAAACTGAGACACAGAAATCAAGGACTTACATTTATTTTTCCAGCTGCTCCCAACTGTGCTAGGACTTCCTGTTCTGTCACAAATGATGAACTCAGCATTATATTTTTTGGTCTTTTGGTCCTTACAATTTTCTTTCCAGGTTCCTATCTTTTGCAAACCTCAATGGCTATTTTGTTAAAGCTGTCCCACCTCTTAAACACTTAAGACATGAGACCATAAAACTCATGAAGAACGTAGACAGAACATTCTCTGAAATCAGTTGTACCAGTATGCTCTTAGGTTAGTTTCCCAAGACAAAAGAAATAAAGCAAAAATTAACAAATGGGGCCTAATACACTTACAAGCTCTTGTACGTCAAAGGAAACCTTAAACAAAATGAAAAGACAACCTACGGAATGGGAGAAAATATTGGTAAATAATGCGACCAACAAGGGTTTAACTTCCAAAATATATAAACAGCTCATACAACTCAACAAAAACAAACAAAAAAGCACCTAACAACCATAACCAAAAATGGGCAAAAGACCTAAACTTCCAAAGAAGAAATGTAAATAACTAATAGGCATATAAAATGATACTCAACATTACTAATTGTTAGAGAGATACAAGTCAAAACTACAGTAAGGTACGACCTCACACCAAGCAGAATGGCTATCATTAAAAAGTCTATAAATAACAAAAGCTGGAGAGGGTAGAGAGAAAAGGGAACCCTCCTACACTGTTGGTGGGAATATAAGTCGGTACAGCCACTGTGGAGAAATGTATGGAGGTGCCTCAGAAAACTAAATAGAATTACCATTATGATCCAGCAATCCCACTCCTGGGCACATATCCAGACAAAACTAAAATTCAAAAAGATACATGCACCCCTGTGTTCATACCAGCACTACTCACAATAGCCAAGAAGTGGAAGCAACCTAAACGTCCTTGGACAGATAAATGAATAAAGATGTGGCTCATATATACAATGGAATACTACTCAGCCATAGAGAAGATCAAATAATACCATTTGCAGCAACACAGATGCAACCCAAGCTTATCATGTTAAGTGGAGTAAGTCAGAAAGAAATACCATATGATATTATCTATACACGGAATCCAAAATATGACACAATGAACCTATCTATAAAACAGAAACAGAATCACGGACATAGAGAACAACTGCTGGTTGCCAAGGTGGGGGGTGGGGGCAGGGATGGAGTGTGAGGTTGGGGCTAGCAGATGTAAGCTTTTATATACAGAATGGATAAACAACAAGGCCCTACTGTATAGCACAGAGGACTATATTCAGCATCCTGTGATAAACCATAATGGAAAAGACCGAAAAAAAGAATGTACATGTATGTACACTTGATTCACTTTGTTGTACAGTAGTAATTAACACAACATTGCAAACCAATTATACTTCAATCTTAAATAAAAAGCTGCCCTACCTGCAGGCTAGACTTGGGCTCCAGGTGCTGGGGCTTAGCTTCCCCCTCTCCCTCCCTCTCTGCACAGACCCTTTAAGGAAGGGCATGGGTGGGAGCTAGACAGAGATTTCCCCACTTCAGATGTTGCTCTTGGCAAGGTCACCTGCCTCTCCCTGTCTGGGTCCTTCTGCTGATCCAGTTCACTGTCTAGGGGCTGAATGGAGACAAATGATGAGCAGCCCCCTCCAGCCCTCGGCTCCATCCTCTGCACTGGCCCCTCAAACCACAGTTTTCCAAAGTGTACCCATCTTCAACCCAAGCTTTGTCCTGAGCAAGTCTGCAGGCCCTAGTCCCAACAGCCAACAAGCTCAGTGACATCCATTCCCCTCACCCCTCAGAGGGCGCAAGGCCAGGCAACCTTGACCTCTCACGTGGCCATCCCATGAACCCTGTCTCCACCAACAATGCCTCCCATCAGCCAGTCCCTCAGATAAGATGGTCACCAATGTGAGGGGTGGGTTCAAGCACCCCAACTTCACAAGTGGTTCTTTTGGGGCCCCCTCCCTTGGCATGGGGCAGGAGAAATCATTCTTGCCTAGATCCCATGGGAAGGCGGCGGGTAAAGAGCTTCTTTCTTGCATTTCTCTCCCCGACAAGGTGGCACGCCCACCCCCTGGCAGTCCTCACGTCACCAGATGATGAGGGACAGCAGCTGCTGAAGGCTCCTATCCTTTCGCTCCTCTCACAGGAGCTCTGGAGGTGCACCTCGCCCTGCGGGTGGTGTCTGCCCCCATGGGTGAAGCTGCCTCTACCACACACAGGACCTTACACTTTTCCCTCTCAGTTCTATCTCCACTGTAACTGTGGAACCCAGAAAAAAATCCACCCACCATTGCATCACACACAGAACCGCTCATGTGAGAACCATCACAGAACCTTCATCTCAGTCTGTCCTCACTCATTTCCCCTCACACCACCATGACCTCAGTTCCTTAACCCCTCAAAGCTTGTTTCCTCCTCTGCAAAATGGTGTCTGCCTTGTGCAGACTGTGTGAGGGTCAGGGGGCTCATTCTCTCCTGGCCCCACAGATCCGGGTCCTCATAAGCTCCCTGGGATTTGCATATCCTCAGACTGTACAAGCAAGGGCGCCACCTCAGGCGGGCCCCGACCCTGTAGGCATATGTGCTGATGGTGGCTCTACTTAGAGAGAGGACTCCAGCACACCTGCAGCCCCCGCCTGGTTGGGAAGCACTATGCACTAAAGCATTTCATTTCCCACAATGCAGATTTTAGTTCCTAGTAGAAGCTTCTGGAATGTCAATGCATCAATTTTTAAAAGTCAAAAATCTCACTCTCAAATGCAATCAACACTACAACGAAGTACCACTCACATCAGTCTGAGTAAAAAGTGTGTTAGTCGTTCACACTTTTAGTGAGTGTGTTAGTTGTGTCAGCTAGTTAGTTGTTTAGTAACTCGTGTGTTAGTCTGTACCCCACCAGACTCCTCTGTCCAAGGAATTTCCGGGTAAGAATATCGGAGTGGGTAGCCATTCCCTTCTCCAGGATAGCTTCCCAACTCAGGGATCAGATCTGGGTCTCCTGCATTGCAGGCAGATTCTTTACCGTCTGAGCCACCAGGCAGAATGGCCATCGTTAAAAACTGTTCAAGGAACAAACACTGGAGAGGGTGGGGTGAGAAGGGAATCTTCCTACGCCGTGGGTGGTCGGTGCATAATTGGTACAGCCACTATGAAGAATACTATGGAAGTTCCTTGGAAAACTCAAAATAGAATTGCTGCATGATCCAGCAAGCCCTGTGCTGGGCATATATCCAGACAAAACTCGAATCCAAAGAGAGAACACGCATTCCTCTGTGTTCACAACAGCTCTATTCACAGGAGCCAAGGCATGAAAGCAACCTAAATGTCCATGGACACGTTGATGGATAAAGATGTGGTTCATATATACAGTGGAATATTGGCCATAAAAAGGAATGAGATTGGGTCATTTGGAGAGACACAGATAGACCTAGAGACTGTCAAGCAGTGAAGTTAGAAAAACAAATACTGCATGTTAATGCGTATATGTGGAATCGGAAAAAATTGGTATAGACGTTCTTATCTATGAAGAAAGAGAGACACAGATGTAGATGGAGACCAAGGGGGAAAGGGAGAGTGGGATGAATTTTGAGAATGGGATTGACATATATACACTGTTAATGCTATGCATAAAATAGACAACTAGTGTTGGCCTACTGTTTAGCACAGAGAACTCTCCTCAATGCTCTATGTTGACCTAAATGGGAAAGGACTCCAAAAAAGAAGGGGATATATGTATATGTATAGCTGATTCAGTTTTCTGTGTAGCAGAAACTAACACAACATTGTAAAGCAAATACATTGCAATAAAAAAAATTTTTAATGAAATAATGCCATTTGTAGAAACATGGAGGCAAAGTTAGATTATACTAAATGACATATTTAGTCAGAAAAAGAAACACAAATGTCGTACTTGTATGTGGAATCTGAACTATGCCACAAATGAACCTATGCAACAGAAACAGAACCATGGCCTGAGAGAGCACTGGGGTTGCCAAGGGGGAGGAGATGGCGGAGGGATGGAGCGGGGAGCTGGGACTAGCAGATGCAAACTATTACATGTTGAACAGATAAACGAGGTCTACCATATAGCACAGAGAACCATGTTCAACATCCTGTGATAAACCAAAGTGTAAAGAATATATATACATATATCAACTTATCTGGTGGCTCAGATAATAAAGAACCTGCCTGCAATGCAGGAGACCTGGGTTTGGTCCCTGGGTCAGGAAGATCCCCTGGAGAAGGAAATGGCAACGTGTGTGTGTGTGTGTGTGTGTGTGTGTATTATGTTATATATGTGTTATATAATATATATAACTGAATATTCCATGGTTAGGAAGATACCCTGGAGGAGGAAAATGGCAGCCTACTCCAGTATTCTTGCCTGGAAAATCCCATGGAGAGAGGAGCCTGGTGGGCTACAGTTCATGAGGTTGCAAACAAGTTGGATATGACTTAGAGACTAAACTACATCTGAATCTCATACAAATACAGAATGAACACGTATCAAATATAGAACGAACATGTATCAAATGTTTATCAACTCATTAATAATGAAACAAGTAAGATGGTAAAGCTGATTTAAAGAGTACCTTGAAGAACTAAATATTTATAGTTTTTTTTAAAAAGGAATTAGAATGAAACTGCTAGGTTAGATAAAGTTGGTTAATGTCCTTTAAGGCCCTATAACTATCACCTTTGGAATCCTCTTTTCTAAGCAGAAATCATTTGCATCTCTAGTTGGGGTGAGAAGGAGGACTGTTAGATGATAATAAAAGCCATGCAGAAGAATAAAGCACGAAAAAGAATCAAAAGCAGGGGCTCCAATAGATATTTGTGCACCCATGTTGGTAGTAGCTGTATACCCAGAAATCAGAGTGAAAACCACCCAAGTATCTATCAAGGGATGAATGAATAAACGTGTCATATACATATAAAATGGAATATTATACAGCCTTACTAAGGAAGCAAATTCTGACCCCTGCTACAATATGGATGACGCTTGAAGACAATCATGCTAAGTAAAATAAGCTAGTCAAAGGGAGAAAATATTGTATGACTCCACTCAGATAAGCTATCTACAGTAGATAAATTCATAGCACAGGAAGAAGAATGGTGGTTGCTAAGAGCTGAGGGAGGGCAGAATGGGGAGTTATTGTTTAATGGATATGCAATTTCCATTTAGGAAGATAGGGAAAATTATGGACAAGGTGGGAAGTTATGGTTGCAAAACAATGGCAATATACTTAATGCTACAGAACTTTACATGTAAAAATAGTTAAAGAGGTAAATTTCATGTTATGTATCAGTGCAGCTCAGTTCAGTTCAGTCGCTCAGTCGTGTCCGACTCTGAGACCCCATGAATCACAGCACGCCAGGCCTCTCTGTCCATCACCAACTCCCAGAGTTCACTCAGACTCACATCCATTGAGTCAGTGATGCCATCCAGCCATCTCATCCTCTGTCGTCCCCTTCTCCTCCTGCCCCCAATCCCTCCCCAGCATCAGAGTCTTTTCCAATGAGTCAACTCTTCGCATGAGGTGGCCAAAGTACTGGAGTTTCAGCTTTAGCATCAGTCCTTCCAAAGAAATCCCAGGGCTGATCTCCTTCAGAATGGACTGGTGATATCCTTGCAGTCCAAGGGACTCTCAAGAGTCTTCTCCAACACCACAGTTCAAAAGCATCAATTCTTTGGAACTCTGCCTTCTTCACAGTCCAACTCTCACATCCATACATGACTACTGGAAAAACCATAGCCTTGACTAGACAGACCTTAGTCAGCAAAGTAATATCTCTGCTTTTGAATATACTATCTAGGTTGGTCCTAACTTTTCTTCCAAGGAGTAAGCGTCTTTTAATTTCATGGCTGCAATCACCATCTGCAGTGATTTTGGAGCCGCAAAAAATAAAGTCTGACACTGTTTCCACTGTTTCCCCATCTATTTGCCATGAAGTGATGGGACCAGATGCCATGATCTTCGTTTTCTGAATGTTGAGCTTTAAGCCAACTTTTTCACTCTCCACTTTCACTTTCATCAAGAGGCTTTTTAGTTCCTCTTCACTTTCTGCCATAAGGGTGGTGTCATCTGCATATCTGAGGTTATTGATATTTCACCCAGCAATCTTGATTCCAGCTTGTGTTTCTTCCAGTCCAGCGTTTCTCATGATGTACTCTGCATATTTTACCAAATTTTTCTAAATAAAAATACACAAACATGGACTGAGTTTGGAGGTATCATTTTATATGCATTAGTTAGAGAAGGCCTCACTGAGGGAAAGTAAGGGGGGCCCTGTGGATGTCTAGGGATGAGGGTTCCGAGCTGCAGCGACAGCACACAGAGGCCTGAGGGAGAGCCGGAGGCCAGCGCTGCTGGAGCAGAGAGGGAGGCAACAAGCGGCTGGAGATGAACGCAGGGGGTGGGGTGTGATGGTGGTAAATGTAGGTGATGGAAGAACTCTGGTGATGCACACATGCATACACACACCCCTTGAGTTGTTTTGCTTCCACTCAAACCCACACACTGCATCACACTCAGCTCACACTCCTCATCAGCTCCTCTGATCTCTCATCACTAGTAAGAGCTAGGATTTGGCGCCCTCTTGTGCCCAATAACCTTGGAAATGCCAAATCCAGACAAGCTAGAATCTCAGATAGTGATTGAGGGAATGAAGAATCTTGGCCACCCATTACAGGCCCCCTGTTTTCCAAATAAGGAAACAAATATCCTAAACAAGAATAGGACTCACAGAAAGCCATACAGTGAGTAGTCAGCTAGATCCGCACTCCCTGGCTCCCAGGCTCCCGCTCCTTGGTCTAATCCCAGCTGCTGACCCTTGGGGTGAGGGGAACATCCTCTCCCTACTGGCCAGGCTGGGGGCAGCCTGGAGACAGGCTCAGCACTGCTGTGACCTCAACCTTGGGCCACCTCCAGAGCCTTTGTGAGAGCGAAACAGAAAAGCACAGCAAACTGCTGGTTCGCCACCCCTCCTGCTAGGCTGGGAGAAGCCACGCCTGGAGAGCTGAGGGTGCCATCGTGAGAAAGAGAGAAGGGAGGCGAGAAGCACAGCCTCGTCACTACTCTGCACCCCTTTCCCAGAGCCCACTGCACGCTCTGCTCCTACTGGCCATCTCATCAGCTGTCCAGCTACACGACAGCTCTCTTCCCCTGCACTACATAGTTGCTTCTGGGTAGGGACCTAATTTTTCTCAACTTCCTAGTCATGACAGGTTATAATTAGAAGAGTCATAGACAGGGATGTAAACTACAGCTCAGCTGTTATATTACTTATATTCTCCCTGTGTGACCCTGGGCAAGTTACTTAACTACTCTGAGCTACTATTTCATTTATAAAATAGGCACAGCTTGGCTCAGTTCTTAAGATTAGAGATTCTGCTCGTGAAGCTTTAGCAAGTGCAATATAGGCAGCCATCCTGTACAAAGTACAGATGGTCCTGGAGGGAAAAGCATCAGGGAATTCTTCTCAGGGGAGGTAATATTTCTGACGATAGGAGTTTGCCAGGTGCCATGGTTGGGAAGAACATTCCATGAAGAGGCATAGAGGCCTGGAAGAATGTGGTAAGAGGGTCCGAAAGCACTTGGGGTTTTCCCCTGGCAGTCCAGTGGCTAAGACTCCATGCTCCCAATCAGGGGCCCAGGGTTTGATCCTCGGTCAGGAAATTAGATACCCACCTGCCCTAATTAAGAGTTCACATGCTATAATTAAAAGATTCTGCATGCCACAATTCAGACCGAGTACAGCCAAAGAAATAAACATATTTTTTTAAAAAAACAGAAGCACTTGGTACTATGGAAGGGTGGTGGTTGCCCTTACACTGAGTTAATTTAGCTAAGACTTAATGTAGTCTTGCTTTTCAAGACTTCCCTTCCCTGTGTGATTCCAGGAAAAGTTGGTTGACCACAAGAGAAGTCAGAATGAGATCTGGAGGGCAGATAGGAAGCATCAGCCAAAATACCCTGAGAGTAGGCAGAGAGCTGAATGCTGCCACAGTGCACACACAGGGTCACTGGGCTCTGAGTCCACTGTCAGCTCAGGGTGGGACCCTTCAACAGCTCCTCCAGACCCTCCTCCAGTCTGAGTCCTGAGCAAGGTCTACATAAGTAAGTCCTCTACATACGAACTTGCAAAGATGCAAACATACCTTTGCTTCCAGCAACGCCGAACCAGAACCTGTGCCATCAGGGCTGGCATTGGTGAAACTGCAGCTTGCCATCCATCTCCTATTGCTGACAGCCCTTCAGCTCCACCATCTCCCACCTCCTCACTCTCCTCCAGTCAGTAACTCTTCTTGCCTGTTCACTCGCTTAGCCCCTGTATGCCAGCTGGTGTACTGTACTATTGTAATTTTCAAGGGACTATACTGTAAGATTTTAAATGTCTATTTTTATGTTTGTTTTTTAATGTATTATTTCTGTGAAAAGTATTATAAACCTATTACAGTATAGTACTATATAGCTGATTCTGTTAGTTGGGTACCTAGGCTAACGTCATTGGACTTCTGAGCAAATTGGACTTATGAATGTGCTCTTGGAATGTAATTCATTTGCGTGTAGGGGATTTACTGAATTTACAATACATATGTGCACATATGTATATGTATGTGTGTGGTTATGCACACATTCATATGTTTCCACCAGAGAGCCGGTTGTTAAGCCCTTACCAGCACACCTGCTCCAATCCAGCTTCTCCAGTTGGCTTGGGTCATTTCCAAGCTTACTCGTGGAGAGTTAGCCTGCAAATCTTTATTTGCAATACAAAACACTCACCACTCACCAGGGTTTGATAAATTCCAACCAGCCCCACTAACCAGTCACAGTGAAAACTTGCATCCTTTGACCACCTCGAAGATGCAGGCAGAGGAGTTACATGTATGTTAGTTACATCATTTCATCACACAGCAGTATCCCAAAGCAGCTATGAGGAAAGATTTGAACTCAAGGAAGTTGCCCAAAGTACCAGAGTGATGACTTCATGTCAGTCCTGGCTATGCATAACCGTCCACTCTCCCTGCAGGAGGGTGTGGTCAGGGGCATGGCCTCCATGTACACAGGTATGTGGACTGCCAAGCAGGATGCTCAAGCTTGGCGGCAGGGGATGTGGTTGGGGGTGAGGACAGAGGGTTGAGGAGATAGATGTGCAGCCACATTAGAGGAAGGGGTTAGGATCAGGAAGTGTGGGGAACAGTCAAGTCACAGCGCATCTGGAAAGGCTGACTAGACTCAAATTTTGAGGCCCACTCACTGCAGCCGGGAGCAAGGCCATTTGCAACTTCATGGGATTTCCCTCTTCACTACGGAAGAGCTCTATGCGAGGGCACACAGAAATTTTACCTGTACTGATACTTGCCAGTTTCCATTCTCACCCTTGAGACTTCCTTGGTTCATTTCTTCAACTTCTGAGCACAGCTTGGTGCCACCACTGTGCTGGGAACTGAGGGAACAGGAGAACTGGACCCGAGGGGCCATAGGTGCTGGGGGCTCAGTCGGGACCTGGACCCAGCTGTGTGGTGGGATGTAAGTGCGTGGTGAGTTCTAGTTCCCTCACTACCTGGGCCCTTAACAGCAGGGAAGCGTTTGGTAAGTTACTTCATCTCCTCTTCAGGCTTCTACAGTGGGTGAAGACAGAGCATGGAGTACACACTTTCCATTCAATTGCTTTGCTCGTGTTCAGTTCAGTTCAGTCGCTCAGTCATGTCCGACTCTTTGTAACCCCATGAATCACAGCACACCAGGCCTCCCTGTCCATCACCAACTCCCGGAGTTCACTCAGACTCACGGCCATCGAGTCAGTGATGCCATCCAGCCATCTCATCCTCTGTCGTCCCCTTCTCCTCCTGCCCCCAATCCCTCCACCATCAGAGTCTTTTCCAATGAGTCAACTCTTCGCATGAGGTGGCCAAAGTACTGGAGTTTCAGCTTTAGCATCATTCCTTCCAAAGAAATCCCAGGGCTGATCTCCTTTAGAATGGACTGGTTGGATCTCCTTGCAGTCCAAGGGACTCTCAAGAGTCTTCTCTAACACCGTAGTTCAAAAGCATCAATTCTTTGGCGCTCAGCCTTCTTCACAATCCAACTCTCACATCCATACATGACCACAGGAAAAACCATAGCCTTGACTAGACAGACCTTAGTTGGCAAAGTAATGTCTCTGCTTTTGAATATACTATCTAGGTTGGTCATAACTTTTCTTCCAAGGAGTAAGCGTTTTTTAATTTCATGGCTGCAGTCACCATCTGCAGTGATTTACTTCCATACAAAAATAGATTAGGTGCATATAGAATGAAGTCAGAAAGAGAAAAACGAATATTGTATATTAACATATATATGTGGAATCTAGAAAAATGGCATAGATGATCTTATTTGCAAAGCAGAAATAGAGACACAGATGTAGAGAACAAGAGTATGGACATCAAGTGGGGAAGAGAGGACTGAACTGGGAGAAGGGATTGACATGTATGTGCTACTGATACTATGCATAAATAGATAAATAATGGGAAGCTACTGTATCGCACAGGAAACGCTACTCAGTGTTCTGTAGTGACCAAGTGAAGTGAAGTCGCTCAGTCGTGTCCGACTCTGTGACCCCATGGACTGTAGCCCACCAGGCAGTTCTGTCCATGGGATTCTCCAGGCAAGAACACTGGAGTGGGGTGCCATTTCCTTCTCCAGGGGAATCTTCCCGACCTAGGGATCGAACCAGGTCTCCCACATTGCAGGCAGATGCTTTAACCTCTGAGCCACCAGGGAAGCCCAAAATGGGACGGAAATTCAAAAAAGAGGGGATACATGTATACATGCACACAGACAGCTGATTCACCTTGCTGTAGAACAGAAATTAACACAACACTGTAAAGCAACTATGCTGGCTGTTTAGTCGCTAAGTCATGTCCAGCCCTTTTGCAATCCCCTGGACTATAGCCCATCAGGCTTCTCTGTCCATGAGACTTCCCAGGCAAAAATACTGGAATGGATTGCCATTTCCTTTTGCAGGGGATCTTCCCAACCCAGGAATCGAACCCATGTCTCCTGAATTGGCAGGTGGATTCTTAACCACTGAGCCAGCAGGGAAGCCCAAGAACAACTATACTCCAGTGAAAATTAACTTAAAAAAAAAAAAAAGTAGAGAGGAAATATCTGGCTCCAAGTGGGAGGCGGGGGTGAGGTCTCCAAGAACCCCACCCTGAGTTCCAGAACCCTCCATCCAGCTCAGTGGCTCCTATTGGCCAAGGTTGTCTGGGCCACTTCAGCTGGGGCATGGGTGTTTTTCCTGGGCTGGGACTCTGCAGCTTTTGACACTAAAAGCAAGGGACACCACCTCGGATGCCACAAGCACAGTGCAACCCGGGTATGTTTTAACATCGGCCTGGAGTCGGTTTCTCAGTGGAGGCTGGGTATTGATGCCAGGAAGCCCCAAGGGAAAACCACCGATCACCCTTAGACTAGCACTTCTTCAACCCAGAACCAGTCCCAAAGTTGCTACCAAAGACCAGGGTGTGGGGGGAATGGATACAAGTACATGTATGGCTGAGTCCCTCGGCCATTCACCTGAAACCATCACAACATTGTTAATTGGCCATACCCCAGTACAAGATGTTTTGGTGTTAAAAAAAAAAAAAAAATGTAAATTAAGTTTTTTTTAAAAGTGCTACCAGAGCATCCAGCACACCGTGCTGGATCACGCACACCAAAGATGGCGCTTTAATTTGCTCTTGGCAATCCTGGGCTCCCCAACTCAGCCTCCTACCTCCAACCCTAATTTCTAAGCCACAAATCGAGTTAGGTTATTCCTTTAAAAAAAGAAAGAAAGAAAGAAAGAAACCAGCAAACAAAATCATGTGGGAATAAAATTCTTTTTCATGGACTCTAAATGCACCGAGAAATCTAACCATCTAATAGCCTTTCCTAGACAATGGTAAATCTGATGGTGTTTTGGGGGTAGATGGAATGTTTTGGGTTCTTTAGATTATGGGCATTCATTCAGTCAAATAGCACTTATTTATGGTTAATTCTGTGCCCCAGAAACTGGGGAGAGCATAGCGAACAATACAGATAAAATTCCTGCTCTCCTGCAATTCACATTCCAGTGAAAGAGACAAAAATGTAAATAAAATATATAGTTAATTTAAAATCATGATGTACGATAGGAGAAAAATTAAGCAGAGAAAACATCGGAATGCCAGAGAGTTACAGTTTGGCAGTGGGGAGGTGGGTGTGGGGGAGGCAGAAAGGCTTCACTGATAAGCAGATGTTTAAAACATGATGGAGGTGAGGGGGCAAGTGATGGGAAACCGTTCCCAGCAGGGAGAGGGCAGGTACCAAAGCTCAGGGGTAGGAACACGTGGATATGTTTAGAAATATGGAGGGAGTCAAAGCAGCCTGAGCAGAGGGAGGAAGGGATTGGGGGAGAGCATAAGAGAGGACCAAGCCACAGATAACCCCAGGGTGGGTGTTATCTGTGGTTTGGTGGAGCCCTATTAGTGACTCTAGGATTCTGGCTTTTATTCTCAGCCAGGTGGGAACCAGTAGAGGGTTACGCCCAGAGGAATGTTTTCACAGGATTACTCTGGCTGCTGCATGGAGCAGGACTGAAAATGCAATGCCTTTACTGTTTACAGTAGCCAAGTCATGGAAGAAATCTAAACGTTAATCAACAGAGGAACGGATAAAGAAGATGTGGTGCACATATACAATGGACAAAAAGAAGGAGATAACACCGTTTGCAGCAAAATAGATGGACCTAGAGATTGTCATACTGAGTGAAGTAAGTCAGACAGAGAAGGAGCAATATTGTGTGACATCTCTTATGTGTGGAACCTAAAAAGAAATGATACAAATGAATTTACCTACAAGAGAGACTCGCAGACTTAGAGAATGAGCTTATGGTTGCCAGGGGAAAGGATGGGTAGAAGGAATAGTAAAGGAGTTTGGGGTGGACATGTACACACTGCTATATTTAGAAGAGATAACCAACAGAACTTACTGTATAGCACAGGGGACTCTGATCAATGTTATGTGGCAGACTGGATGGGAGGGGAGTTTGGGGGAGAACGGATACATATATGGCTGAGTCCCTTTGCTGTTTACCTGAAACTATCACAACATTGTTAATCGGTTATACTCTAATATAAAATAAAAAGTTAAAAAAAAGAAAGAAAACCATGATGCTTTAGTCATCTTATAGTCTCTCCCCCCAACATTATATCAGCCAGCAAGTTCTCCCAGTTCTGCTTCCAGAGTATATAGTCCCCCAAATCAGGTTTTTAAGGCCATGCTTTTCATTTTTTTAAATATGAATTTATTTAATTGGAGGTTAATTACTTTACAATATTGTATTGGTTTTTCCATATATCAACATGACATTAAGTCATTATTTATTTTTAAATTTTTATTTATTACCAGTTCTTCTGATTATAAAACTGATGCATATTCATGTGAAATTTTTCAAAAATGTCGAAAAGGGGAAAAAATGGCAATCACATGTAGTCTCAGTACCCAGAGAGAATCACTGGGGAATTTTCCTTTCCGACTGTGTATTGTGCATTGCACTGTATTCCTAGATCCTACTTCTTTCATTTAACACATCATAAACTCTTTCCCAGGCTGGTAAGAATTCACTGAAAATATATTTAATGGCAATATACTATTTTATCACATATATAGTTTTTTTCATTTTAATGCAAAATATTTTAACTAGTCTTCTTGCTGAACAGAAGGCCTATTTTAATTTTTTCTTGGTATTTCAAATCGTGCTGCAATTATTATCTTTGCTCTGAAATTCTAAACCTATCCTGAAGAATTAACAATAACATTTCCTTTTTTTTTTTTTTTAAGCAATAACATTTCAAAAGGAATTCGTATTTCCAATTTTTCCACGCTCATCTATACTCCCTGCTGCCTGTGGGCTCTGTTCGGGGCTCCTATGTGCCCCCAGGATAAAGTCCAATGGCCATAGCGAGGCGTTCCAGGGCCTTTACAAGCCTGGTTCTGCATTCTGCCTCACCTTCTGCAGCTCCTCATTGCTTCTGCATACTGGCTTTTCTCCACATACAGCTTTTCCCATTGCCACTTTATTCTCTGCCTGTAACACCCTTCCTGCCTGAGGGAACACTCTTCAACCATCTGTGCCTCCAGAATGACTTGCTTGCTGCGGTGTGATGCCTTGAGTACCTTTTACCACCCTTATCTCAATGTTCTGTATTGTAACTCTAATCCATCACTCTTCTTCGCTCCTGAATGCCTTGTGGGTGGGGACTGTGTCCGTCTTGCTCACTTCTTTACCCGTCACACCTAACAGAGTGCCTAGCACATGATACAGAACACAGGTGTTTGTTCAAATAATGGCCACCGATTGGCTAGAAATTTACTCAAGTGGCTGAAACTTGATTGTCTTAGGTCAGTGGTACCACTTCCTGGACAGAAATAGCTGTGGCAGGAGCCACATCTGAGTTCAACCACGTTAGACATGACCTCCACTGTGTCCTCCTTAGAACAAGCCACCACCATCCTTACCTCGATTAACACAGCAACCTGCTAACTGGTCCCCTGTTTTCATTCCTCTCCACTTCCCCCTCCAATCAGTAGGCAGAATAAAGCTATTAACATGGCAAAATCTTGTTAACTCCCCGTTTAAATCCTTCCAACTGGGTCTCATCACATGTGGACTAAAACCCAGGGCATTCGATCCCTCCTACACTGTCAGTAAACCACAGTGGAAAGCAGTATGGAAGCTTCTCAAAAAACTAAAAAATAGAACTACCACGAGACCCAACAAGTCCACTCCAGCATAAATATCTGAAAAAGAAAACCACTAATTCAAAAAGACGTCCACCCCAATGTTCATAGCAGTTTATTTACAACTGCTAAGATTTGAAGGCAACCTAAGTTTCCATTAACAGATGAATGAATAAGGAAAAATAAGGAAGATATGGAATATATACATATACACACATATGCATACAATGGACTACTACTCAGCCATGAAGAAAGAACAAAATTTTGCATTAGCAGCAGTATGGACGGACTTGGAAGGTATTATACTAAGTGACATAATTCAGACAAATAAAATATATGATATCACTTACATGTGGAATCTAAAAAATACAAGAAACTAGTGAACGTAACAGAAAAAGAAGCTCATTCATACACAGAGAACAAATTAGTAGTTGCCAGAGGGGAGAGAAGGGGGAGGGGCAAAATAGGGGTAGACCATTAAGAGGTACAGATTATTATGTGCAAAGTAAACTACAAAGATATACTGTACAACAGAGGGAATGTAGCCAATCTATTATAATAACTAATAACAATCAATGGATCACTGAAGAAATTTTTTAAAAAAACAAAACCTAGAGACAAAAGCACACTGACCCAAAACCTATGGGATGCTGCGAATGTAGTCCTAAGCTGAAGGTTAAAGACAGTATTACATTAGGAAACAAGAAAACTCTCATACAGACAACCTAACTTTACACCTAGGGCAACTAGAAAAAGAAGAACAACCCACCCAGTTAGAAGAAGAAAAGAGATCGTAAAGATCAGAGAAGAAATAAATGAAATACAGATGAAGAAAACAATAGAAAAGATGAATGAAACTAAAAACTGGTTCTTTGAAAAGAAACAAAGTTGATAAACCTTTAGCCAGACTCATCAAGAAAGAAGGGGAGAGGACACAAATCAATAAAATTAGAAAAGAAAAAGAAGTTCTAACAGATACCACAGACATACAAAGGATCATTAGACTACTACAAGCAACTATATGTCAATAAAATGGACAGCCAAGAAGAAATAGACAAATTCTTACAAAAGTATAACCTTTCAAGACTGAACTGGGAAGAAACAGAAAATATGAACAGACTAGTCACAAGCACTGAAATCAGAACTGTGGTTTAAAAACTTCCAATAGGGACTTCGATGGTGGTACAGTAGATAAGAATCCACTTGCCAATGCAGGGGATGGGTGTGATCCCTGGTCCAGGAAGATTCCATGTCCCAGGGAACAGCTAAGCCCCTGCACCACAACTACTGAACCTGCATTCTAGAGCCTGAGAACAAAAGGAACTGAAGCCCGCTAGCCTAGAGCCTGTGTCCCCCGACAAGAGAAGCCACTGAAGTACCACAATGAAGAATAGCCCCCGCTTACCACCAGTATAGAAAGTCTGCCTGCAGCAGTGCACCCAGCATAACCAATAAATGTTAATTTGAAAAAAAAAAAGTCTGTTTGGGAATAAGCCAGCCAATGCAGGGGACACGAGCTTGATCCCTGGTCCAGGAAGATTCCACACGCCACGGAGCAACTAAGTCTGTGCATCACCACTACTGAGCTCGTGTGCTGCAACTACTGAAGCCCAGGCACCTAAGCCTGTGCTCTGCAGCCAGAGAAGCCACCACCACGAGAAGCCTGTGAGCCGCAACTAGAGAAGACCCACAGCCAGCAACCAAGACCTAGTGCAACCGAAGAAAGAAAAACTCCCAACAAACGAAAGTCCAGGAACAGATGGCTTCACAGGCAAGTTCTAGCAAACACCTAGAGAAGAGTTAGCACCTATTCTTCTGAAACCATTCCAAAGAACTGCAAAGGCAGGACACTCCCTGACTCATTCTATGAGGTTACACTGATACCAAAAATAACACACAAATAAGAAAATTATAGGCCAATATCTCTGATGAACATAGATGCAAAAATCTTCAACAAAACAATGGCAAATTGAATCCAACAATACCTTAACTGATTTTTGACCAGGGGATTTTTGCAGAAATGTATGCCTCAGGCTGGAAATTTTTATTTTGGCCAGCCAAAAATTAATTGTTATTTCACTAACACTGTTCAGGTTATCACCTTCAATGGTTACACTTTGACACACCTGTAAAGTCTTAATTTTCATGAAACATTGCCCTCAATTCACTGTTTTGCAGAAGCAAAGAAATATTCTCTAGCACCATGAGTTTCATTTTCACTTCCCATATCAGAATCAATCACGAAGGCTTTTTGTCTTTTTGTTGGTCTAATAGTCACATTGTCTGAATCAGAACTATATTCTGAACATCTATCATCTTCAGCTTTTATTTTTTAAATAAGTTTAATATAGGGAACAACTATCATCTTTTGAGACACTAGTATATATGATGCTTCGACAATCAGAAAATATCTGCATAAAATTCACTGAAAATTTTTCTTTACTCATTATTTCATGACGCATCATTTTTGAAAATTTTACATTTATAATATACACAAAATTGGAACAAAAACCTAATGCAACAAAATGTGAATGATAATGACAATCACAAGTTGCATAACAAACCCTCGATCGATTTTAAACTCTTCACAAATTTGCATGGTGATGTTAATTGTATCGCGCTCTAAAAACATATTGATACGTCTCCAGTCAATAATGTTCAGGTAAGAAAAGATGTATTAATACATCTGCAGTCAATAATGTGTTAAAAGGAACATACATCAAGATAAAGGGGGATTTATCCCAAGGATGCAAGGATTCTTCAATATCCACAAATCAATCAGTGTGATTCACCACATTAGTAAACTGAAGAATAAAAACTATGGTTATTTCAATGGATGCTGTAAAAGCTTTTGACAAAATTCAGCACCCATTTATGATAAAAGCTCTCCAGAAAGTGGAAACAGAGGAAATGGACCTGAACATAATATAGGTCATGTATGAAAAACCCGCAACCAACATTCTCAAGACTGAAAAATTGAAAACATTCCCTCTAAGATGAGGAATGAGAGACAAAGGTCTCCACTGTTTGGGGGTTGTGAAGTACTTAATGTGGCCTCTTCCTTTATTTAACTGAACGCTAATGTCTGTAAGCGTTGCCGCAACAATAAACAAGAACGTCACCTCTTGGCCCTGGCTCAGCGTCTTCGTGTTTCAGGGGAGGGACAAGACAAAGTGGGGGGAAAGATGTCATCACCCCAAAAGGCCACCTCCTACCCATCCCGTGGGGCCTGTGCGGTGCCCAGAGCCCATTGCCTAAACGGGCAGGTTCTGTGAAGCAACTCAGCTAGAAAACACAAGCGGCTGCATCAGCTGGTGAAGCAGAAAGTCCACTGTCTTGTCGATCTCCTGGGAGCACACTGAATGCGACATAGGAACCCTCTGGGCTTCTCAGTGAGGGAAGGGAAGTGGTGGTGAATTTCCTTCCCCAAGAAATCTCCAGGGAGGGGAGGTGGCCCTGCTTCAGCGGACTGCAGAGGAAAAGTTCCCTGTCCCATCTCCCCCACATCCGCTGGCTCGGGGTTCTCCTGAGCTCTTGGCAAGTCTGCTTTTTGAAGTGTGCTGGGCATGACACGCCTTCTGCCAGTGGTGGGTTGGGGGCACCCAGTGCACTAACGCAGGAGTATCTAGCCCTGTTTCTAAAGTAAAAAATGCCCGTGACATTTTTTCTCTGTGGACACCACTTGCTGCAGAGCCCAGTCCCAGCCCCTGATGGTCTGTTAGTTGGGGCTGCTGCAAGCCTTTGGGGATGGAACTGTGCCTTGTACCAGAGGTCCTGGGGTAGCCTCCTGCAACCTGGCCCCAGGGGCCTCCTCCCAACCTTTGTCCCCTCTCACAAAGGCAGATCTCATCACACAGAGATGTCCACTGTACAGGAAAGTGGAAAGAAAGCACATCTCACTGGTGTGTGAAGAAGTCACAACTTGGAGAATAAGAAATAGCCCATCTTTCAGCACCTTCTATGTGCCAGGCACTGTTTCAGATTAATTCTGTTTACAGATTAATTCCGTTAATCCCCACAGCGCCCTCAGGAGGTAGATTCCACTCGGTGCCCATCTTCTAGACAAGGAAACAGGCACAGAGGATTTGAGGACTTGTGTTTATTTTTCCAGCGGCTCCAACTGTGTTAGGACTCCCCGTGCTGTCACAGCTGATGAACTCAGCTTTATACTTTTTTCACTGTTAGTTCTTACAGTTTTCTTTCCAGGTTCCTATCTTTTGTAAACCTCAATGGCTATTCAGTCAAAGCTTCCCCACCTCTTAAAGACTTAAACATAAGATATGACACCATAAAATCCAGAGAACATAAGCAGAACATTCTCTGAACTCAATGGTACTAGTATGTTCTTAGGTCAGTTTCCCAAGGCAACAGAAATTAAAGCAAAAATAAACAGGACCTAATACACTTACAAGCTTAAAACGAAAACACAACCTACAGAATGGGGGAAAATATTTGCAAATAATGCAACAAACAAGGGCTTAATTTCCAAAATATACAAACAGCTCATACAAGTCAACAAGAAAAACAACAAAAAATAAAACCCCTAAAACTGTATTCAAAAATGGGCAGAAGACCTAAACCTCACAAGAAAAAATATAGATGTCCAATAGGCATATAAAAAGATGCTCAATATCACTAACTATTAGAGAACTACAAATCAAAACTACAGTGAGGTACAACCTCACACCAGTCAGAATGGCCATCATTAAGAAGTCTACAAATAACAAAGTCTGGAAAAGGTGTATAGAAAAGGGAACCCTCCTACACTGTTGGTGGGAATATAAGTTGATGCAGCCACTGTGGAGAACCATATGGAAGTTACTCAGAAACCTAAAAATAGAATTACCATATGATACAGATATCCTATTCCTGGGCATATATACAGACAAAACTATAATTCAAAAAGAGACATGCACCCCTATGTTCCTGGCAGCAACAGTCACAATAGCCAAGAAATGGAAGCAATCTAAATGCCCATGAACAGATGGATGAATAAAGACGATATGGTATATATACACTATGGAATGCTACGTAGCCATGAAAAGACCAAGTAATGCCATCTGCAGCAACATGGATGCAGCCAGAGATCATTGTACTAAGTGAAGTAAGTTAGAAAGAAATACCATATGATATCATTTATACATGGAATCCAAAATACGACACAAATGAACCTATCTATGAAACAGACACAGAATCACTGGCATAGAGAACAACTGCAGGTTGCCAAGGGGGATGGGGTTGGGGGAGGAATGGAGTGCGAGGTTGGGGCTAGCAGATATAGTTTCTATTTACAGAATGGATAAACAACAAGGCCCTACTATATAGCACAGAGTACTATATTCAGCATCCTGTGATAAACCATAATGGAAACGACGAAAAAAAAGAATGTACATGTATATATACCTGATTCACTTTGCCATACAGTAGTAATTGACACAACATTGCAAACAGAATACGCTTCAAATAAAAAAAAAAAAGCTGCCCCACCTGCAGGCTAGACTCTGCTCCAGGTGCTGGGGGCAAGGCTTAGCATCCCCTTCTCCCTCCCTCTCTGCACAGACCCTTTAAAAAGGAATTAGAACGAAACTGCTAGGTTATATATAATTGGTTAATGTCCTTTAAAGCCCTATAATTATCACCTTTAGAATTCTCTTTTCTAAGCAGAAATCATTTGCATCTCTAGCTGGGGTGAGAAGGAGGACTGTTCAGTTCAGTTCAGTTGCTCAGTCGTGTCCGACTCTTTGCGACTCCATGAATAGCAGCACGCCAGGCCTCCCTGTCCATCACCAACTCCCGGAGTTCACTCAGACTCACGTCCATTGAGTCAGTGATGCCATCCAGCCATCTCATCCTCTGTCGTCCCCTTCTCCTCCTGCCCCCAATCCCTCCCAGCATTGGAGTTTTTTCCAGAGTCTTTTCACTCTTTGCATAAGGTGGCCAAAGTACTGGAGCTTCAGCTTTAGCATCATTCCTTCCAAAGAAATCCCAGGGCTGATCTCCTTCAGAATGGACTGGGTAAATCTCCTTGCAGTCCAAGGGACTCTCAAGAGTCTTCTCCAGCACCACAGTTCAAAATCATCAATTCTTCGGCGCTCAGCCTTCTTCACAGTCCAACTCTCACATCCATACATGACCACAGGAAAAACCATAGGACTGTTGGATGATAACAAAAGCCAGGCAGAAAAATAAAGCACAGAAAAAAACAAAAAGCAGGGACTCCAGCAGATATTTGTGCACCCAGCTTCATAGCAGGTTTATACACAGTAGGTAGAGTGGAAGCAACTCAAGTATCTATCAAGGGATGAATGAATAAACAAAATGTGATATACATATAAAATGGAATATTATACAGCCTTACTAAGGAAGCAAATTCTGACACATGTACAACATGGACAAAGCTTAAAGACAAGCAAGTGATAAATATTATATGAATCCACTTTAGTGAGCTACCTAGACTAGATAAATTCATAGACACAGGAAGAATGGTAGTTGCTAAGGGATGAGGGAAGGCAGATTGGGGAGTTATTAGTTAATGGATATGGAATTTCAGTTTAGAAGATGAAGAATCCTCTAGACATGGGTGGTAGTTACAGTTGCACATTAATGGGAACATACTTAATGCTAAAAAACTTCACACTTAAAAAATAGTTATAGGTAAATTTCATATTATGTATATTTTACCAAATTTTTCTAAATAAAAATACACAAACATGGACTGAGTTTGGAGGTGTCATGTTATATGAGATAAAATTAGTTAGATAATTTTAGTTAGACAAAATTCAGTTCAGTTGCGTCCGACTCTTTGCGACCCCATGAATCGCAGCACGCCAGGCCTCCCTGTCCATCACCAACTCCTGGAGTTCACTCACACTCACGTCCATCAAGTCAGTGATGCCATCCAGCCATCTCATCCTCTGTTGTCCCCTTCTCCTCCTGCCCCCAATCCCTCCCAGCATCAGAGTCTTTTCCAATGAGTCAACTCTTCACATGAGGTGGCCAAAGTACTGGAGTTTCAGCTTTAGCATCATTCCTTCCAAAGAAATTCCAGGGCTGATCTCCTTCAGAATGGACTGGTTGGATCTCCTTGCAGTCCAAGGGACTCTGAAGAGTCTTCTCCAACACCACAGTTCAAAAGCATCAATTCTTCAGTGCTCAGTCTTCTTCACAGTCCAACTCTCACATCCATACATGACTACTGGAAAAACCATAGCCTTGACTAGACAGACCTTAGTCGGCAAAGTAATGTCTCTGCTTTTGAATATGCTATCTAGGTTGGTCATAACTTTTCTTCCAAGGAGTAAGTGTCTTTTAATTTCATGGTTGCAGTCACCATCTGCAGTGATTTTGGAGCCCAAAAAAATAAAGTCTGACACTGTTTCCACTGTTTCCCCATCTATTTGCCATGAAGTGATGGGACCAGATGCCATGATCTTCGTTTTCTGAATGTTGAGCTTTAAGCCAACTTTTTCACTCTCTACTTTCACTTTCATCAAGAGGCTTTTTAGTTCCTCTTCACTTTCTGCCATAAGGGTGGTGTCATCTGCATATCTGAGGTTATTTATATTTCTCCCAGCAATCTTGATTCCAGCTTGTGTTTCTTCCAGCCCAGCGTTTCTCATGATGTACTCTGCATAGAAGTTAAATAAGCAGGGTGACAATATACAGCCTTGATGTACTCCTTTTCCTATTTGGAACCAGTCTGTTGTTCCATGTCCAGTTCTAACTGTTGCTTCCTGACCTGCATACAGATTTCTCAAGAGGCAGGTCAGATGGTCTGGTATTCCCATCTCTTTCAGAATTTTCCACAGTTTATTGTGATCCACACAGTCAAAGGCTTTGGCATAGTCAATAAAACAGAAATAGATGTTTTTCTGGAACTCTCTTGCTTTTTCCATGATCCAGTGGATGTTGGCCATTTGATCTCTGGTTCCTCTGCCTTTTCTAAAACCAGCTTGAACATCAGGAAGTTCACAGTTCACGTATTGCTGAAGCCTGGCTTGGAGAATTTTGAGCATTACTTTACTAGCGTGTGAGATGAGTGCAATTGTGCGGTAGTTTGAGCATTCTTTGGCATTACCTTTCTTTGGAATTGGAATGAAAACTGACCTTTTCCAGTCCTGTGGCCACTGCTGAGTTTTCCAAATCTGATAATAGACAAAATTAGTTGAATAAAATTCTTTAGTTAGAGAAGGCTTCACTGAGGAAAAGTAAGGGAGGCCCTGTGGATGTCTAGGGATGAGGGTTCTGAGCTGCAGGGGACAGCACACAGAGGCCTGAGGGAGAGTCGGAGGCCAGTGCTGCTGGAGCAGAGAGGGAGGCAGCAAGCGGCTTGAGATGAAGGCAGGGGGTGGGGTGTGATAGTGGTAAATGTCAGTGGTGGTGAGAACTCCAGTGATGCACACATGCATACACACACACACACACACACACACACACACCCCTTGAGTGGTTTTGTTTCCACTCAAACACACACTTCCATCACGCTCAGCTCACACATCAGCTCCTCTGAGCGCTCATCACTAGCAAGAGCTAGGATTTGGCACCCTCTGGTGACACCACTTTGGAAATGCCAAATCCAGACTGGTTAAAATCTCAGATAGTGTTTGAGCAAATGAGGAATCTTAGAACACTTTGCAGGCCCCTTGTTTCCAAGTGAAGTCGCTCAGTCGTGTCCGACTCTTTGCGACCCCATGGACTGTAGCCTACCAGGCTCCTCCATCCATGGGATTTTCTAGGTAAGAATACTGGAGTGGGTTGCCATTTCCTTCTCCAAATAAGGAAACAAATGTCCTAAACAGGAATAGGACTCAGTGAAAGCCATACAGTGAGTAGTCAGCTAGAATCTCACTCCCTGGCTTCCAGGCTACCACTCCTCGGTCTAATCCTAGCTGCTGACCCATGGGGGTAAGGGGAGTCTCATCTCCCTACTGGCCAGGCTGGCAAAAGTAGTCCTAAGCAAGAAGGTTAGACATCAATTATTAGCTCAGGAAACAAGAAAAGTTTCATGTAGACAGCTTAAGGTTACACCTAAAGCAACTTGAGAAAGAAGAACAAACAGAACCCAGTTAGTAGAAGGAAAGAAATCAAAGATCAAACCAGAAATAAATGAAATACAGATGAAGAAAGTAGTACAACAGATCAACGAAATAAAAGTTGATTCTTTGAAAAGATAAAATTGATCCAAGTTTAGCCAGACTCATCAAGAAAAAAAGGGACAGAGCACAAATCAATAAAATTAGAACTGAAAAAAAGCTACCTTGGACTCCACAGAAATACAAAGGCTCCTAAGAGATTACTTCAAGCAACTACATGTCAATAAAATGGACAACCTAGAAAAAATGGACAATTTCTTAGAAAGGTACACTCTCCCAAGACTGAACCAGGAAGATATAGAAAATATGAACAGACCAAACAGAAGTACTGATATGGAAATTGTGATTTAAAACCTCCATAAGGGACTTTGCTGGTGGTCCAGTGGGTAAGAATCCATCTGCCAATGCAGGGGACACAGGTTATATTCCTGGCCTGGGAAGATTCCACATGCCAGGGGACAGCTAAGCCCATGCGCCACAACTACTGCACCTGAACTCCAGCCCAGGTGTCTAGGGCCTGCACTCTGCAACAAGAGAAAACACTGAAGCCTGCGCACGGCAATGAAGAGAAGCCCCCGTTCACCGCAACTAGAAAAAGCCCCTGCACAGCAACGAAGACCCAGTGCAACCAAAAACAAATAAAGAAAATCAAATTTTAAAAAACTTGCAACAAACAGAAGTCCAGGAGCAGATAGCTTCATAGGCAAATTCTATCAAGCATCCAGAGTTAATACCTATCCTTCTGAAGAATTGCGAGGAAGGAACACTCCCAAACTCATTCTATGAGGCTACCCTGATACCAAAACCAGTCACAGATAACACAAAAAAAGAAAATTACAGGCCAATATCACTGATGAACATAGATGCAAAAATCTTCAACAAAATATTAGCGAATCGAATCCAACAATACATTAACTCATTGACTGGGGGGATTTTTTGCAGAAACTAATGCCTGTGGCTGGCAACTTTTATTTTGACCAGCCAAAAATTAATTGCTATTTCACTAACACTGTGCAGGTTATTACATTCAATGGTTACAGCTGACACACCTGTAAAGTTTTTTAATTTTCATGAAATATCTCAATTCAGGCATCTGCAGAAACAAAAGAACATTCTCCAGTATCATCAGTTTCACTTTCTGTATCAGAATCAATCACTAAGGTTTTTTGTCTTTTTGTTGGTCTAATATTCACATTGTTTGAATCAGGACTATATTCTGAAGAACTATCATGCTCTGAAACACTAGTATATACGTTGCTCAGACAATCAGAGACAGTATTTGCATAAAATTCACCAAAAAATTCTTCACTCATAATTTCATGATGCATCATATTTTGAAAATTTACATTTATTATATATACAAGATTGAATCAACAACCTAATGGAGCAAAATGTGAATGATAATGACAATCATAAGTTGTATAATAAATCCTTGATCAATTTTAAACTCAACAACTTTGCTGCTGCTACTGCTAAGTCACTTCAGTCATGTCTGACTCTGTGCGATGCCATAGACGGCAGCCCACCAGGCTCCCCCGTCCCTGGGATTCTCCAGGCAAGAACACTGGAGTGGGTTGCCATTTCCTTCTCCAATGCATGAAAGTGAAAGGTGAAAGTGAAGTTGCTCAGTTGTGTCCGACTCTTAGCAACCCCAAGGACTGCAGCCTACCAGACTCCTCCGTCCATAGGATTTTCCAGGCAAGAGTACTGGAGTGGGGTGCCATACTTAGCTCAACATAATGAAGGCCACATACAACAGACCCACAGTCAACACCATTCTCAACAGTGAAAAGCTGAAAGTGTTCAGATGTCCACTTTGGCCACTTTTATTCAACATAGTTTTGGAAGTCCTAGTTATAGCAATCAGAGAAGAAAAATAATAATAATATAATAATAATAAAAGGAATCCAAACTGGAAAAGAAGTAAAACTGTCATTGTTTGCAAACGTGCCCGACTCTTTGCAACCCCATGGACAGTAGCCTGCACCAAGCTCCTCCATCCATGGGATTTTCAAGGCAGGAGTACTGGAGTGGGTTGCCATTTCCTTCTCCAGGGAATCTTTCCCAACCCAGGGATCAAACCCAGGTCCCTGGCATTGTAGACAGACAATTTACCATCTGAGCCACCAGGGAAGGCCGATACTATACCTAAGAAATCCTAAAGATACTACCAGAAATCTACCAGAACTCATCAATGAATTCAGTAAAGTTGCAGGGTGCAAAATTAATACACAGAAATCTCTTGCATTCCTATACACTGACAATGAAAGATCAGAAAAAGAAATGAAGGAAACAACCTCATTTACCATTGCATCAAAAAGAATAAAATACCTTTAGGAATAAACCTATCTAACACAAAATACTGTACTCCAAAAACTACAAGACTCTGAGGAAAGAAATCATAGATGACCCAGATGGAAAGATATACCATGTTCTTAGACTGGAATAAACAATATTGTCAAAATGACTATAATACCCAAGGCAATCTACAGATTCAAGGCAATCCATGTCAAATTACCAAGGGCATCTTTCACAGAACTAGAATTTAGTCTTTCTTATTTTGTATGGAGACACAAAAGACTTCAAATAGCCAAAGTAATCTTGAGAAAGAAAAACAGAGCTGGAGGAATCAGGCTCCCTGACTTTAAACCATACTGCAAAGCTACAGTCACCAAAACAGTATGGTACTGGCACAGAAACAGAAATATAGATCAATGGAACAGGCTAGAAAGCCCAGAAATAAACCCATGTGCCCATGATTGATTAATCTATGACAAAGGAGGCAAGAATATATAACAGAGAAATGACAGTCTTTTCAATAAGTGGTTCTGGGAAAACTGGACAGCTACATGTAAAAAAGTGAAATCATAACATTCTCTAACCTAAATATAAGGCCAGACACTATAAAATTCTTAGAGGAAAACACAGGCAGAACACTCTCTGACATAAATTGCAGCAGTATCTTTTCCACCTCTGAGAGTAATGAAAATAAAAACAAAAATAAACAAATGGGACCTAATTAAACTTAAAAGCTTCTACATAGCAAAGGAAACCATAAACAAAACAGAAATACAACCCACAGAATGGTAGAAAATATTTGTAAATGATGCAACCAATAAGGGATTAATCTGCAAAATTTATAAACAGCTCACTCAGCTCTATGACCAAAAAAAAAATCAAAAAATGGGCATATCTAAACAGACATTTCTCCAAAGAAGACATACAGATGGCCAAAAAGCACATGAAAAGATATTCAACATCACTAATTATTAAAGAAATGCAAATCAAAACTACAATGAGGTATCACCTCATACCTCAATTCATTGATGAGCTCTGGTAGATTAGTTAGAATGGTCATCATCAAAATGTCTACAAATAATAAATGCTGGAGATCAAATGGGGCAGGAGCCTATGTTTCTTGCCCCTCACCCACCCCATGTCCTCTGCCTGCCTTTTGCCTGTTAACAACTTTAGTCAAATAATAAGTTTAATCTGAGAGATAAGAACACACAAAAACAAAGGAAAACAGTCAGAGGAGACCAAATAATAATAATGTAGTCATGACTCAATGGACATGAGTTTGAGTAAACTCCGGGAGTTGCTGATGGACAGGGAGGCCTGGCGTGCTACAGTCCATGGGGTCACAAAGAGTCAAGACACGATTGAGGCACTGAACTGAACTGAACTAAGCATAGTCAAGGACCTTTAGTTCCTTCTCAAGGGCTTTAGATAATATTCTGAGCCATATCCTGTGAGCTGTCTTTTATAGATTCTGAAACCCCAGGTGGAGAAGTTAACTACATAATGACCAGACTGTACCCATGTGATGTGAGCTGCCACAATTCCAAGAACTGGCCTCAAAGAAATGGAAACAAACCAAACCTGGAACTGAAGATTAACTGTATCTAAAACAACCAAGATGGCACTGGTCAGACCACCGAAGACAAATTTGAAGATCATTGTCAGAGAAGATTGTGCTGTTTCGGCATGTAGCCTCCTCTTTCTATCTATTAAAGCTCTTGCCCCCTGGTTGCCAGTCAGGGGGAGACAGCCTTTGGACAGATGTCTGCCCTCCCCCTTAGTTGCTGGCATCTGAAATAAAGCACACTTTCCTTTCCACCAACCTGGCCTGTTTATTGGCTTTTGAGCAGCGAGCAGCCAGACCCCTCACCTTTCAGTAACAGAAAAGGCATGGAGAAAAGAGAATTCTCCTGCACTGCTGGCAGGAATGTAAACTGGTGCAGCCATTATGGACAACAGTATGGAGATTCCTTCAAGAACTAAAAACAGAGCTACCATATGACCCAGCAATCCCACTCCTGGGCATATATCTGGAGAAAACCATAATCTGAAAGGGCACGTGCACCCCCGTGTTCCTTGAAGCACAATCTGTGCTCTGCTCAGTTGCTCCAGTCGTGTCCAACTCTTTGTGACCCCATGGACTGTAGCCCTTCAGGCTCCTCCATCCATGGAATTCTCCAGGCAAGAATACTGGAGGGGCTTGCCATTTCCTCCTCCAGAGGATCATCCTGACCCAGGGATCAAACCCATGTCTCTTGCTTCTCCTACATTAGCAGGCAGATTCTTTACCACTAGAACTACCTGGGAAGCCCTTCTTTGTCACAATAGCCAATATATGGAAGCAACCTAAATATTCATCAACAGAGAAATGGATGAAGAATATGTGGTACATATATACAATGGAGTATTGCTCAGCTATTAAAAGAACAAAATCATGTTATCTGCAGCAACGTGGATGGACCTAGAGATCATCACACTAAGTCAGGTGGAGAAAGACAAATATCATATGATATACCTCATGTGAAATTTTTAAAAAAACTGATATAAATGAATTATTTATAAAACAGAAACAGACTTACAGATATCGAAAACAAACATGGTTACCAAAGGGGAAACATGGAGGGGAGGGATGAATCAGTAACTTGCAGTGAACACACACAACTACACACAGAGCTACTATGTACAAGGTAGATAACCAGCAAGGACCTATGGTACAGCACAGGGAGCTCTACTCAATACTCTGCAATGACCTATAAAAGCATCTAAAAAAACGAATATATGTATATGTATAACTGAATCACTTTGCTATACATCTGAAACTAACACAACATTGCAAATCAATTACTTTATCAATTTATACATCAATTAAAAAACAGATTAAAAAATATGTATAATTGAATCACTTTGCTTCATACCTGAAACTAGCACAACACTTCAAATCAATTTATCAATTTACATATCAGTTAAAAAACAAAGACAAAAAACTTAGTTTACTTTCAAGTTTCTGAAATCTGGAGAAATTAGACAGACATTCCCAAAACATAATTATTCTTACAGAGCTCACCTTAAAAGTTCTCCCCCTCCCCCATGCCCTCACTCTTAGAAATCACTCATGGTTAAACTTCCTGGGAGTCCAGGTATATCAGTTACATCACAGAGGCACAAGAGGATAAATACCAGTTTCTTCTAGAGAGCTAGCTTAACCAATTACAAAGCCTGGCATGCTGCTGTTTATAGGGTCTCAGAGTCAGACACGACTGAGCGACTGCGATAACAACCCTTTGATACAATATCAGAGCCCATACAGACCATTGTTCCCCAGATCTCTTGTCTCTTGGCAGTCCCCATTCATCAGGGACGGCCACCACAGGGCCCCACATACTAGTGGATGGCCACCCGGGGATTTCGCCAACTTTCAGGGTCACCCTTGGAACTTTTAGAACCCACATGTTACTGGACACGTGGTTCTAATCCTGGCTACCCCAGGATTACACCTGCAACTCTTGTAACCAAGCAGGACCCTGTGGGGCCTTCCTAGGACAGGCCTTCCCCCATATCCTCTGCTTCAGCTCCTCTCTGAAGTACCTAGATGATATTTGGTACACATTTCCTGAGTCATTTTGCTGATGTAAAAAAACCTCTCCCTCTCCAACAAATGGAAGATGTTAAATACTTGAGGAAAGGAGCACAGACCCCCAGACCCCCTAGAGCCTAAGGACTGATAATGTTAACCCCTATGACACCACCAGTCAATCAGAGAATTGTGCACAAGCTGACCACAGACCCTGCAACACCCCCTCCATCACCTGGCTTTTAAAATTGCTTTGCTGAAAACCTTCAGGAGGCTCAAGGCTTTTTAGGACAGGAGTCACCTCTCTCCTTGAATGGGCCTTGCAATAAACCTTTCTCTGCTTCAAACTCTGACTTTTCAAACTTGTGTTAACACTTCCGGGCCCCACATCCTGGTGGACATTCCCGGCCCTGCCCCACAACATTTCAGTCCCTGTCCTGTACTCCCCGACATCTCGGCGCTGGTAGGAGTCTTCTCGGTCATCTGCTGGCTGCTTCTCCAATTGCTGGGATGCGCCCAGCAAGCCTACAACCTGTACTAGCCCAGCCTCAAGACGGTAGAAAAGAGTCCAGAGTCAGTGACAGAGACATCAATGGCGGGGAGCTTACTTTTCTGAAGCAATAGCCTGGAGCAACACCCCAACGTGTGTGGCCAGTGGTGGTCAGGACATGGCGGCAGGCTTCACTCCCAAGTGGGAGAAGCTTTTCAATTTATAGGAGAATTGAAATCAGGTTGGCTCATTGGTTACCAGGGAAACCAGCAGAGGGGTCTGCCCCTCACTGCCCCCTTGATAAGAACAATCACCAGCTGGGGCCTCGGGGGAATAGCTGAAAAAGGTCAGTCATGTGAGCAGGGTGTAGGTAAAGCAGCCACTGGTCATGCAGGGGGTGTACAGAGAGCAAAAAAACAGCCATCTTGGGTGGCTGACCATGCGCTGAATTATGAAGGTTATCATGAAAACTACCATAGTTAGTAAGGGAAGGGCTCACAATAAATGTTAGTTACGATTACTACTTTGAAGTCATGTATTGGTGTTAATGTTTCAATTCCTATGAGTTCCAGTAGTATATTTCCTTTACCTTTCCATAGCTCTGCAGACAAAAGAATGTTACCTGCAATTCAGAAAACAAAGAATACTGCCTGCTATTCCAGTAAACAAGGGATAATACCTGCCATCAGCCACTGCACTGCAGCTGTCCTTAATTTTGTGCACAGAGGCGAACTCAGAGTGGAGAAAAACAGGATATCAGGCCGAGATAGTTAAGATGCATGTCTAAAGAACAATGTCAAGGAGCCCAAATTCTTACATCCTCTTACACACTGAAAAACACCAAAACCATTACCTTGAGATATCTGTTTTTTGTAATCAGTCAGTAGTAATCTTTTGATATCATACTAGCTTTTTTTTTCCCCAACAAATACTCCTATACATCCTGGCATACAGTCCCTCAGAACTATCAGCAGCAGTCAAGAGAAATGTTAACTTTGCAATTATTATTATTTGTGGTGTTAGTTGCTCAGTCATGTCCAACTCTTTGCGACCCCATGGACTGTAGCCTGCCAGGCTCCTCTGTCCATGGGATTTCCCAGGCAAGAATACTGGAGTGGGTTGCCATGCCCTTCTCCAGGGGATCTTCCCAATGCAGGGATGGAATCCAGGTGTCCTGCACTGCAGGCAGATTCTTTACCGCCTGAGTCACCAGGGAATGTCTGTCCTTCTCCCCCTGCTCAGCATTCTCTCCTCAGTACCTGGCTCACTCCCTGCTACTCAGGAGCTCAATTAATACCTGCTGAAAGAGTGGGAAGATGAAGGCTCTGCAGAAAGAAATGCAAGACATGGCCCCAGACTTGGAGAGTCATAGGGAGGAAACTGACGTAAACAAAGATGCCCTTGTCCAGACCCCTAATCTTACCCACTTCGCCTGGGGAGGTGGAGATGTGCTCCTTTGTTCTGCTTCCCCAGCTCCTCTCCTGCTGGGTGGAGGCCACAGCTGCCTTTTTCCTCTGCCAGTTCTTCCTGGTCCTAAAGGACTCGCCAGCGTGTAGGACCATGGCACTGTGGGCTTCTCTATGAGGGGAGCCTCAGCTGGCAGGCACCCTTGGAGACTCGTGAACCCTGAGGCTGTCTGCCTGCCCTTCTTCTCCCAGTCCATCAGTTCCTCCCACTCCCTCAATTTCCACACAGAACCACACAGAACTGGCAAACTCAGGCTAGAGGGAGAACCCTGACCAGCACCATGCAAAGCATGGGCTGCAGATCAGCCAAGAACTCTTTGTTCCTGATCCCTGACAAGAGCAAGTCCGGAAAATGAAGGTGTTTTGAAATGTTAACTGGATAGAGTTCTATTATGACTGTTGAATCTAATAATTTAATAAGGAGTCGAAGGAGCCATTAAGCCATGGAAAGATATGGAGGAAAGTTGCATGCATAATACTAAGTGAAAGAAGCTAATCTGAAGCAGCTTTCTATTCTGTGCTCCAACTACATGACATTTTGGAAAAAGCAAAACCATGGAGGCAGTAAAGGGACCATTGGGTGCCAGGGGTTGCAGAGAAGAGCGCTAAGGATATTTAGGGCAGACAAAGTGTTCTGTATGATATTATAATGATAGCTGGGTTTTCCCTGGTGGCTCAGTGCTAAAGAATCTGGCTGCCAAACCAGATGTGGGTTTGATCCCTGGGTAGGGAGGAGCCCCTAGAGTAGGAAATGCCAACCCACTCTAGAATTCTTGCTGAGATAATCCCGTGGACAGAGGAGCCTGACAGGCTACAGTCCATGGGGACACAGCTGAATGACTGAGCACATTATAATGGTAGATACATGTCATTCATCTGTTAAAACTCATAGACTATACAACACCAACAGTGAACCCCTGTATAAACTGTGGACTTTGGGTGAGAATCACACCAATATCGGTTTGATTATGATGCATATACAACTCTGGTGTATGTTGATTGTGGGTGTCTGTGCATGCGTTGGGGCACGAAGTTTATGAGAATACTCGTTTTGCTGTGAACCCACAATTGCTCTTAAAAATAGAACCTAATAAAGGGGGCAGTTACATTTCATATACCTTTTTATAAATCACTATTATTTCAGTTTCCTGGTAAATCACTATGTCCTCAGTCGGTCAGCTGTGTCTGACACTTTGGGACCCCATGAACTGTAGCCAGCCAGGCTCCTCTGTCCAAGAAATTTTCCGGACAAGAATACTGGAGTGGGTTGCCATTTCCTATTCCAGGGGATCTTCCTGACCCAGGGGTCGAACCTGAGTCTCTTGCACTGACAGGCAGATTCTTTGCCACTGTGCCACCTGGGAAGCCTGTGGTAAATCACTATGTACACTGAACGTTTATGTCCCCTCAAAATCCATATGTTGAAGTCCTAATTCCGTGTCGTGGTAATTGGACGTGGGACCTTTGGCAGAGGACTGAGTTTAGATGAGGTCATGAGGGTGAAGCTGCCATGATGAGATCAGTGCCCTCACAAGAAGATGAAGAGACCAGAGCTCACTCTCCACCACGAGAGGACACAGCAGGAGGCGGCTGTCTGTAAGCCAGGAAGGGGGCTTTCTCACCAGATGCTCAATCACCTGGCACTTTGACCTTGGCCTTCCTGGCCTCTAGAACTGTGAGAAATAAATGTCTCCATTGCGTAAGCCACCCACTCTGCGGTAGGCTGTTTTGGCAGCCTGAGCTGCCATGACAGTTTACAGTCAGTTTGTTATAATTTACAAACGTTCTTGGTCTGAGGCAGGTTGGAAGGGAAAAAACTGGTCCTTCACCCCAGCTTGAGAAGCTCTGACCCACACCAGCAGCCCTGGCCCGGGAGCCAGAAGCCCTGGCCTCCTGCCACTGCTCTGCATTTAGCTCTCTGCCTCAGTTTCTCCGTCTGCCAACTGAAGAAGTAGTGTGACTGGATCTAGTAAGCGTGGCTGTTCAGCAAGCGCTGCTTCTTCCACTAAGTACGTGCAACCTCAGGCAGTTAGGGGCCGTGGACCCCTTCCTTATTTAACCACTAGTTGGAACTCTGAAGAGAAAGCAAGTCTTGGGGAAATTCTGCCAGCCAGACACAAATACTCACTAGCAAGCCTGCACGGAACAGCTCATAAGCTTGGGAAAATCTTGCTCTGTCCTCAGACACTCGGACACACAACTTGCATGAAAGGCTGAGGCAAAGACAGCATTCTGAAGCAGCAGCCTGTGACCTGATCCATCTGTGACCTGATCCTGTGACTTGATCCATGTGACAGTCTCATGAAGTGGAGACTAGGCTCTCATACCACGCTGGTGCAGAACTGACTGTCCTGTGCGTTGAGTCAGCCAAGATCCTGAACATCATTTATTTCACCAGTGAAAAGACCCCTCGTGCCAATTAATCAATCTCTGGTATAATTTTGATAACTACTTTTGAGATGTTTTGTTACCACGTCTGGACTGGATTCTTAAGGTACACTAAGTACAAAAGGGCTGCCTTCCCTGGTACATTTAATTACGCATGCACATGAATGCCAATGTACTTCAAAGTATACTACAGGGAACTATACTACTTCATAATAACCTACAAGAGAAAAGGATCTGAAAAAGAATATATATACATGTATATACATATATGTGCTAAGTCACTTCAGTTGTGTCCAACTCTTTGCAACCCTATGGACTGTAGCCTGCCAGGCTCCTCTGTCCATGGGATTCTCCAGGCAAGAATACTGGAGTGGGTTGCCATTTCCTTCTCCAGGGGTTCTTTCTGACCCAGGGATCAATACCGCATCTCTTACATCTCCTGCATTGGCAGGTGGGTTCTTCATCACTAGCACCACCTGAGAAGCCCATATGTGTGTGTGTGTGTGTGTGTGTGTGTGTATGTGTGTGTGTGTGTATGTGTGTGTATATATATACATATAGCTGAATCACTTTGCCATACACCTGAAATCAACATTGTAAATCAACTATGGAAAAGAAAGTGAAAGTATTAGTTGCTCAGTTGTGTCCAGCTCTTTGCATAACTATTAAAATTTTTTAAATTAAAAATAAATAATTTTTGAAAGTATATCACACTTAGCAACCTCACAGGGAGATGAATTGCATGGCCTCTAAGTTCCCTCCCAGGGCAAATATATATTGTAACATACATTTTTTACTTTCACATTCTTTCAAGCCTGAGAAGCAAGGCAGAAGTCAGTTATCTGAGTTCACTAATACCCTGGAAATACATGGGACAGTCCCCAGGCTGCGGGTCAACTCTCCAAAGCTGAGACAGGTCTCCACTTCCTCCCGATGCGCATCGGGTGATGCCCTCAGTCTCTATGCTCCCCTTTCCCTTTCTGGTTGTTTCTGACTCTCTCCTTTTCTTCAGGATGGCTGCGACCACTCTGTGACTGTTCCCTGAAGGCTATAGGCAGACACTGTCCACACCTGCAGTCCCCACCTACCTTCATGGAGCCTTCAAGGTACATGGTGAGGTCCGCAGTGGCAGGTGGAAGTGAGTGGGAAGGACTTCAGAAGGAAGATGGAAAGGGATGCTCTCCCATAAGCCTAGAAAGGTGAGAAAGGCCAGCCACGGCTGAGAGGGCCACGGCGGTCCTTCTCTCCCCAGCCATGGAGTGGGGCCTAAGAGCTTGTGGACCTCACCTGGAGCCACAAGGTTGGGGAAGATAAACTGCAGTAAAGGAAAACAACCAGACGGGGCTACACAGGCAGTCTGTGGAGATGGCGAGCTGGAGCGGGGGCTTGTACCACAGTGGAGACCCTTGAAGAGGGCAGGGGTTTGCCCCAGAGAAGTGGACCAAGCCCCAGCTACGATGCTGACAGCGAGGGCTTCCAGGAAAGACTGCTCACTTGCATGGGGAATTCAGTGCCTGGGCACAAGCAGATGAGAAGGGAGAAACCATCATTCTGGGAAGCCCCTAGAAACCACTATAAACACAGCCCGCCCCAGGAGAGTAGGCCAGATCCCACCCTGGCTAGAGCCCCCCATCTCTCCCTCTTCTCCAGGTCTGCTGCTACAGCCCGCTTTCCACCCCAGCTCCATGCCTCCAGTCTCTTCCCTCTTTTTAACTCAGTCCCATGACCTCATCTCAGTTTCCACTCTGGCCTGGTTTGTTGCGTTGCCACAGGGGGAGTCTGTGCTTTCACAAACCAGGCTAGAAGTCTCAGCAACCACTCTCTCACAGAAACATGAAATGGCAGACTGCTCCTACTTGGGCGGTCGAGGAACGGAGCGCTTCCTAGAGATGATGGGCTTGGGTGGCATCTCTAGCACTTAACTTCTGAATTACTGAGCCTCATTTTCCTCATCTGTAAAATGGGGACAATCACAGCTTCCATCTCTTAGGCTGCTGTGAGGGTGACATGACCCTGTAAAGGCCCCAGCACAGTACCTAGAGCCCAGGCGGTGCCCAGAAAGGCCAGCCAGCCTCAGTGCACAGCCTCTGTGTTTAGCTCCTCACTGCCATTTTATTCCATATCCTGCCCTAATCTAGTCTCCACATGGCATGGTGATCATCTGAAATATAACTAAATCTGTACTCTTCTGCTGCTAACTCTTCCATCATACCTCACTGTTAGCAAAAAATCCAGCCTGAAGCTCTTCCTGCCTCTCCCCTTGCTACGGGCTGTAGTCACCATGGTCTCTAGCACTGGGGGTCCTTCCACTGGCTGTTCCCTGCACCTCAAACACTCTTCCCTGACCCTCATAATCAAGTCCAGCTCAAATGTCATTTCTCAAAGAAGCCCTCTCTAACGGCCCCCTTCCTTCTTGGCACTAATCCTCGCCCTATGATCACCTTACTGATTTCTTGCTCATGGCCCCAGAAGGCAGCTCCATGAAGCCCAGCACTGGCTGAATGGATGAAGGAAGCATTGTTATCCAAGGAGCTTGGGTGCTTTTGAGATTAAGCTGGTTTGGTGGCCTGCCCAGACCTACCCACCTGACTACCACTGCTCCAAGTCCCAAACCCATCGTAAAGATAAGGCCTGGCCACCTACACATAAACAAATATTACACAGTGAGCCTGGAGGTCCAAGGTAAACATTTTTATTCTCAGTTCTGCCTTAGCTATCTCTAGTTTTACAAGCATGAATAAATGGAATCAACAAGAATTCTCTCCCAAATTTCTTTCATCAAAATTTGTCACCAAACAAGTTTCCTGTTTTCACTAAGCAAATGTGATTTGAAAGTGATCTAACACGAGGCTTGACGATCACAGAATATCGGGGTCCATCACCCTGCTTCTGGGCCAGTTCCACTCTCACTTGGCAGCAAATACATAGCAGCCAGCACATCTGCCCTTCCAGAGAAGGCAAGAGCTCAGTGCAGAAAAGAATCGTGAGGGGTACAGCAGGCACCGAATCCTGAGCCACTTCTGCCCACAGCAGGGCGGACCCGGGCAGAGGAGCTTTGGGCTTCATTCACAGTCTCCCACTTGGTGTATCCAAAAGATAAATGGCCCGGAAGAATTTGTCATTCCCCCATCAAGGGCCTGCAGCCAGCAGAAAGGAGAACCTGGGAGCCCAGGATAAGGAATAAATGTTCTCCAGAGTGCCCCCTCTTTCTGAGGAGAAGCCGGAAGGGCACCCTAACTCCCAGTCGGGAAACAGACAGGGAACCCATCCCCTCAAGGGGTTCCCTGCCTTCCAGGGCCCACCTGCCTTCCTGCTCCTCAGGAGCCCCGGCCCTGCAGCCTCAAAGGACAGTCTCTCGGATGACGCCGATGAGGCTGTGTGGCCTCTCGGCCTCGGCTCGCCGGGGCCTCCTCTCGGCCGGGGGCCTCCCGGCGGGGACGAAGGTGCTCAGATCTCCGCAGCTCCGCAGGTGCAGCAGGCCAGGCTGTTTCCGCGAGGGCAGCACCAGGGCCCTGGAAGTGCTGGGCTGCATCGGGGCCATGATCTTAGGGAGAATAAACAGGGTGACAAGAAGTTAAACTTTACCTGATGTGGTCCTCAGACCTGCCTCCAATATCCACCCAGGTAATGTTCAGTTTGGGGTAGGGGGCTCAGTGGTAAAGAATCTGCCTGCCAAGCAGGAGATGCAGGTTTGATCTCTGGATTGGGACGATCCCCTGGAGAAGAAAATGGCAACCCACTCCAGTATTCTTGCCTGGAAGTCCCATAGAAAGAGAAGCCTAGTGGGCTACAATCCATGGTGTCCCAAAGAGTTGGACATGATTTTAGTTGCCTTGGGGAAGAGAAAAGGGTGTTTTCCCAAAGTGGAACCCACTTGAAATTCCAAAGAGTCTTTTAACATACTGCTTCTTTTCTGAAGTTCCTAAGAAATTCCCCCAATTTTCTATTATTTCAACAGTAGGCCTGCCACACTTATTGACTTATTTACTGCAACTTCCTGCTTTATATTTAACATTCTTCTTATCACCTTTTGTTCCAATTTCCCTGTGATTCTCACTGGGTCTGCACATCACTGGAGAGGAGGGGAGCTTGTCAGAAACATAGAATCCCTGCTCCCCCCATAGCAGTTCTGACAGGGGAGTCTGGAGCGGGTGTGGGCATCTGTTTCATTAAAAGTGTATCACAAGGTGATACTGCTAAACCTGCAAATTTTATAACCACTGGTCTGGTTAAGGTTATGTCAACTTAAACCAATGTGTTTCTAATTGATCTGCTAACACTTCAATAAAAAAATGATGAATCTCGTAAAAACTAGAACCATTTATTAATAACTCTTAAGAATATTTCTATGCTAGATCGATTTTGCAAGGTAGCACACACATAACTTCTAAATATACCATATAAAGGCAAAAATGGGTAATTTCTGATCCAGTTGAGACTAATAAGGGGAGAACCATCAAATTTTTAAAATTACACAGTCCTGTCTGTATGACATATTGCTGTAAGCACCTTGGAGAAAACTCAAGTGCTTTATTACCATCTAATATCACAGAACAATCATCAGGATGACTTGTCGTTTAGTTTGCACCATTCAGAGATTCTAAGGTCATTAAAAGCTTAATATCCCCAAAATATGGGACATTAAAATTTTCCAGTACTCTATTATTATATTTGTCTCTATAGCTGTTTCCTGACTAAGAAGAAAATTCTAACATTCATAGATGTCTACTATTATTACATGGTTGTCTACTATTATTACACGGTAAGTTAGGACAAGTGGTTATAATATTGGTAAAAATGTAAATGGATATATAAAAACACATTCCAGGGACTTTCTGGCGGTCCAGTGGTTAAGATTTCACTTTCCAGTGCAGGGGGTGCAGGTTCACCTCCGGTCAGGGAGCTAAGATCTCACATACCTCCTTGCCAAAAAAAGCAGAACATAAACGACAGAAGCAATACTGTAACAAATTCAGTAAAGACTTTAAAAATGGTCCACATCAAAAAAAAAATCTTTAAAAAATAACACGTTTCAGTAATACTAGAGAAGGAGAAAATGTGCAAAGCTGAGCAGAGTCGGAAATCAAAGCTCCCTTCCCCTTGTCCCTGCATCGTTCTCTCCGAGGAGGGTGGGGCCTTATGACACCTGACTACTGGGGTTCCGTTTCGGAAGCCCCAGCAGGTGGCACAAAGTCTATTATAATAACCTTGTACCTGAACTTTGACTCAGTCTGCACAGAAAGATCCAGCAAACATTTATAGTGATTGCACCTGCTGAGCTATTAGTAAAATCTATCAAAAAAGCTATCAGTGTCTGTTCTTTCTCCTCAAAGCCATCTTCCATCAAGCAAGACTTTGCAGAAGGTCCAGACCAACAGCCCCACAGACGCTCTAGCTCTCACCTCACCTGAACTTGGCAGCTCCGAACACTTGCTTCTGTTTATCAAGCAACTGAGGCTGAACACAAGGAAGGGGGCAGGGAGTGACATCTGGAGTAGACCAGGGACATGCAGATAGAAATCTCTCTTCTACACAGGCAACCAGCTGGAGCTGACCTAGGACCACTGTTGACCATTTTTTTAGAAAGCAAACAACAAGAGGGTCCATGGTTCATGTACCTCTTCACACAGCTGCGCTCCTATTACCCACGTTCCCCAACAGTCAGCACAGAATTTGGCTTCTGTAAGAAGAGGCCAGCAGGTGGGAAAAGGAACAGAGAAGAAAGCGAGATGGGGATTTGTTCAATCTGCCTCAAAAGCACACCCAGGGAAACAGTAGCTGGCAATGACCCTGAGAATCAAGCCAACTCAACTCGAGAAATATCTGGGGGCTTCCCTGGTGGCTCAGTGGTAAAGACTCCACCTGCCAATGCAGGAGAAACGGGCTCAATCTCAGATTCAGGAGGATCCCACATGCCATGGAGCAACTAAGCCAGTGCCCCACAACTCTTTTTGAGCCTGTGCTCTGGAGCCCAGAAGCCACAACCACAGAAGCCCATGTGCCAAAACCAGAGCCCGTGAGACCTAGAGCTTACACTCCCCAACAAGAGAAGCCACTGCAGGGAGATGCCCGAGCACAACTAGAGAACAGCCCCATCTGACGCAACCAGAGAAAGCCCACACACAGCAATGAAGACCCAACACAGCCAAAAAGAAAGAAATAAAATTATATAAAAAAGAAGTATTTGATGGGCATGCAACACCCTCAGGCACAGCCAAGTAACACCTATGAGCCACTATTCACTGAGGTCTCCAATGGCCACCCCAGACACAGAGGAACAGAGCAAACGTCCAAAGGTAAACCTTGCTTTTGAAAGAGATGAGTGAGGGAAGTTGTGACCATTCCGACTGCTCATCAGGGTCCGACTGCTCATCAGGGGCAAATCCCACTCACTCAGAAATGCGGGTGTATAGACCACCCACTCTCACCCTTCACCTTCCAGGTGAGAAGCCTGACACCCAAGCGGGATATTTACAGGTCCAGTTTTATCTTTTCACCTGCAACTTGTTTGGGGGTTGCTATGTGGTTTTTGATTCCTGCAAAGGAAAAGGTGCTTATTCCTTTAAGTCTATCAGTTTAGGTAATTTTGCCAAACATTTCATGGGAACATGACCAGCCCCCAGAATCTTGTCAGTATTAAAATTCACGTATTTCCATTATTGTCAAAGGGCTGAAAAAACATGCCAGATCAAGGGAAACTTTCAACTTAGGAAATGGAATATTGATCATACTCTGCACTCCACAGAGCCCTCGCTTTCATCCTAGGCTGCTCCCTTTCTTTTTTTTCCAGGCATGCTTCCATTTTCCAGGAAAATCGTTTTCTCTTCTCTTGGGCCAAGAAGGCTGTGAAAAAGTCACCACTCCCGAAAAGAAAGCAGGTCCGCTTCTTCCTCTCCCTCCCCAGACCTCCTAACCCCTTAATACAGCCCATTCCCCTTGAAACAGTGACATGGATTTCCTGTGCCTTGGGCAGGAAACCAGAGAAGCTGCTTCAGCTGCTATGGAAACGAGTTGTCTGACTTATGCCTGATATCAATAATAAAACTACCTGTTCTAGAAAACTGGCACTCGTGATAGCTTCCTCCATGTGCTCCTCATCAGACTTCAGAACAGATTTGATGTTTTCTACAAGTTCATGGATGTCTGGGGTCATGGTGCAGGAGGACTGCTCCAGGAACCTCGCCACCAGCAGCTTGGTGTCCATGTAAGACTTGTAATCTATCAAAGACCTCGGTCTGCCTCTTGAAGCTCGGGACCTCAACCTTCTCCTCAAGGTCACTGCAGCCAAGTCCAGTCTTCCCTCAGTCTGAGTCGCAGCCTCACAGCTGAGCACAGGGACGGCTGTGGACAGAGACAAATAACATGTACCTGTTGGCCAAGTCCTGTGAACACATCTGTACCTGAAACAGCACAGACCATGAAACTCCATGTGGAAAGCATGTGACAGGTGCCAACAGTCATGCATGTCTTGCTTTTCCTCTTGCAAAAGGAAAAGGAAAGAAAGAAAAACCCAACGACTGTGACACGAGCTTGTTCCCTGAAGTATAACATCAATAGGACAGGTCCCCCAAATATTTTACTGTGCCACATAAGAAAATAACCATCAGGGTAAACACAGCTGATAGAGAAGAGCATCCAGAATGCATATCATAATGGAACAATGGTTTCATGGGGTGATGACCAATATATGGGGATGGCTTGCACAGGCAGAAAAAACATGGTTGACCACATGGTTGACCAAAGGAAGAACGTTCCAGCGGGTAGGATGAAGAAGCCACTGAAAGAGAGGGACCGAGGAGAGACAAGACTTTTGGGATGAATGGAACGCTCTGCTCACACTGACTGTACCTTTGTCCTAAACATCCTGGGGAGCACCATCCTGACTTACAGTATCAACGTCACAGCATGGCTGGTGGTGGCGCGATGGCTGACTGTTATAGAAAGACAAATCTAGTGCAGAAATCTAGACCAGCACACGTCATTCTGGAAGTCCACAGCAGGCCTGGGAAATCCACCACAGGCTCTAATTTCCACAACTACCTGCTTCAGCAAGGGTATAAGGACTGGCAGGACGTTACTGCACCGGCAGGTGGGTGCAACGAAGTCAGGCCTGGTCTCCACGTGTTCATAAGCCAGCCAGCAGCCTTCAGTGTATGCAACACTGGGGATTTTCAGTCTATGAGGGTCTGATATGCAGCAACTTAGATACTGAAGGAAGAAAGGAGGCAGGGGCTGGGAGAACAGGTAGAGGCAGGGGCACATTCCTTTTCCTCTGGAGAAAGGCGTGAGGAGTTCTAAACAGGGGATGGCAGCCATCTTCCTTGGCCGCCACGCGCACGACACAGAGGACAGGAATCTTCCGGGACCACTCGCTAGAGATGCTCATGTGTGAGGAAGACAGCCAGGCACTGCACTGTCACTCGAAGGCGACCTGGTCCCTTCCACCGCAGAGGCTCCAACAGGAAAACACGCGTCGTGCTCGCCCCTGCAGTGCTGCAGAGGGGGAGCAGCTTCCAGAAAGAGGTGCAGACTAAGCTGTGCAGACAGCCGAGCTCCTGTGGAAACTGCAGGTGGCCATCTCGGGTCCTCAGCTTGCCAGGTGGGCAGAGGACCCCAAGGTGAAGATGGGTCTGGGGAGCTGCCGGGGCCTGCTGGGGGTCAGAGGGTGCTCAGTCCCAGACAGGCCTCTTCCCTGCTCAGAAGCCACTGGAGAGACAAGAGGTGTGTTCTCTCTGGCTCCCACATGGTCAGTTCAGAGCTGTGGCAAACAACACAGGCTGTCAGAGGGACGAAACCCAACTAGGGGTGACATGGGGCCCAGGGCAGAGCAGGGCCAGAGGGTTTGCAAAGCTGTATTTGCACAGAGCTTGAAGAGAGCACAGGTCACCGAAAGAAGCCTCTGTTACTGGGATTACAGAAGATTTTCATTTTCTTCCTTTCTTTCCTTATTTTTTAAAATAATTTTCTACAATGAAGTATTTGGAGATGTTCAGGTAGTCATATATTTAGAAAACAAGATTCAAGATAATTTCAAGTTTTTAAAAATTTCTGATTATTAAAATTTAAAATTATTCAAATACCATCTATACACAAACTGAAAACAGAAAGGGAGAGAGATGGAGTGTGACTTTCACTCTATCCAAAGTTCTTAGAACAAGGTCAGATTTAAATAATTCAATTTACTCATACACAATAAAGAGATAATTAGTGTCAAATTATAGAAGAAGAGGGGAAAATAACACCCGTTTGACTTTTTCCTGGAGAGAGAATATTGGTTCCCACGAAACTTTGAGCATCTAAGGAATCAGACCTAGGTTTCACTGCCTTCTTCGTGTGGCACCAACACAGTATCCCATGCAACCAAATTCTTGATACTGACTTGACAAGAAAAATTCCTACCAGCTGGAAAAGATGTGGTAGATATCTATCCCTAAGATGCATGCAGAATTTGTTATTTTGCCAAGATCTCTTAGCCCCCCTCCAAGCTTTGTCTTGAACCATAGAGCCTTGGGTGGCCAGAGCCACTCAGCACCTGTGGGCAAGTACGCACAGTGCCCTGCAGAGAGCCTGGGGGATGGCATCACCTCTCTCAGCAGAATGATGTAGCACAGGATCACTCTTGGATCTTGTCCTCAGGGGTCGGAGGGCTCTCCGGCTCCTCGCTGGACACAGCTGGTTTGTGTTGGGAGTTGGTATGGATGCGCTTTCTTCTCCAGGTGTGGTAGGAATATCCCCACCTGATTTTTTTTTTAAGAGAAGAAACAGAAATTATTTCACCAGCTAGAGCCTTCAAAATGTTGGGCAGGAAACACCTGTGAGCCCCAACCTGCTGGGACAAGGGTAGTCCAGTTAATTATATTTACTTAGGCGGTGGGCCCAGAACATTTTTATTTGGCAGCACTATGGGAAATGCCGCCTCCCCAAACTACTACTTGTAAGCCCAAAACACACCTAAACAAACAAACAAGAAACTATAGAACCAAGAGCAGAAAAACAAGCCATGCCCAAATGCCTAAAAAGGTGCTTAGAATCTTCTCCAGTGAAGCATGCTGGTGTGGCACTGGAAAGGTCCCTGCCATTTCCCCTTTCTGGCTATTCAGGCTGAGCTTGATTAGGTGGAAGGGAATATTGGGACAGGTGAGGTGTACAGGTGAGATGGCTGCCCTGGGGCTGCAGGCCAAATCCGGGCAGAGGAAGTGTCTGCGGACTGGGCTGTGAAACTCCTGGGAAGCCAGGTGGCCATTAAAGGGGTCAGTCAAACCACTCTGAAACTGGATGACTGCTGCTCAGGAAAATAAAATCCCATCATTTGTGAGCCTGAGTAGTACTCTGGGAAACTTTTTTTAAGAAATGGAAGGATTAAAAACATACTTAGGAAACAGAACCCTGCTTCATAATTCTACTTAAGATGGAAGGTGAACAGAGCAGAAACCTATTCCAAATGTTGCTGCTGAAAAATCACCTCTGTCTAAAATAGCTAAGAGTTAATCCATTATTTATCACCATCTGCAATTTTATCCTGTGAACAATTCTCTGGGCCATTTAAAACCTCTCCAAAGAGAGAAAGCGGTAACAATGTGCCCTTAAGCTACAAGGATAAATGTAAACTGACTCTGGTATTTAATGGAGGATAGGGAATTGGCACTCAGTACACGTGAAGGAAGCATGACCTGGGTCCTGGGTTACAAATGAGCGAATCACTCTGCAATAGACGAAACTCTCTTTGTCCCTTTAAAAGAGCTCATCTTATCTTAACGGGAGAAAAAAAAAATCTTAGATCAGAAAATAAATGAATGCCAAATTATGGACCTAGGGAGTGTCATACTGAGTGAAGTAAGGCAGACAGACAAGGAGAAATAGCATATGCCATCCTTTCTATGTGGAATCAAAAAAGAAATGATACAAATGAACTTCCTCACAAAAGAGAAATAGACTCACTGACTTAGAAAACAAACTTACGTTGTCAGCAGGGAAGGGATAGCTAGGGACTTTGGGAAGGTCATGTACATACTGCTGTATTTAAAATGGATAACCAACAAAGACCTATTGTATAGCGCATGGAACTCTGCTCAGTGTTATGTGCCAGCCTGTGTGGGAGGGGGATTTGGGGGAGAAAGGATACATGTATATGTATGGCCGAGTCCCTTCACTGTTCACCTGAAACTATCACAATATTGTTAATTGGCTGTACCCCAATACAAAATGTTTTGAGTGTTTAAAAAAAGTAGATAAAAATTAAAAAAAAAAAAGAATGCCAAATTAAACTCTGAAATCCACTTCTGAAAATAGCCTGGTTATTCATAAAAGATTCTAAGGATATCTTTATTTCTGTTCATATATTATCTCCTACTTGTAAGCCCTAAGGAGTTGATAATGCTTTTACATTTGGAAGAAAGAATGTAGCTTGAACCATCTGCTCCAAGAATATCTGACCTCCAACAAAATATCATATGGATCATTATTAATATCATTCTTAATCTACTGAATCATGAGTCTGGGCAGCAATCATGTATTTATTACCTTGAATCCCTGGCATGCAGATTGGTTCCAATGCGCTGGTGGCAACTTCTGATCCTTCTGGCATTTGGAATGAAGATCCCTGCATCACAGGGGAAAAGGGTTATTTGTTGATATTCAACTCAACCATCATCTGGAGTAAAGTGAACTTCTTACAAACATCTACAAGACATGGTCCTCCTCCCACCCTGTCCTCTGCAGCGTTTTTCCTGCTTGCCATCAATGTGCCAAAGAGAAACTCCATGAACAGTACCTGCTGCTGGTCTATCTGGTTCACCACAGCTTCATAGGGAGGTGGGGGGTCCAGAGGACAGAACACTTCCACTCCTTTGATTCGTGCTCCATAGATATGTGGCAGGGGAATAACATCAGGGCCAACCATCCTAGGAAGAGCATCTTGGCATCAGAAAGCTTGTTTCGGCTAGTTGATGCTGGTGGCTCGAGAAACTGGCCATTGACTCTGCACCATTACCCATTGACAATGGGAAAAATCCCTCGCCCCTCCATGCTACAACCTCCTGGTCCAGGAGCAGGAGAATAATCAACTAAGCTGCTCTCTGATGGAGTGCCCGGAATTCTTAGGCAAGGGACAATACAGAAAATGTAATACCATCATTCCTTTTAAATCCACTAGTCAAAAAGCAAACAGCAATCCATCAGAAAGAGAAAGCAAATTCGTGGTTGCCCAGGGGACTGGGGAAAGGAGAGAATGGGGGTGACAGTTTAATGGATACAGGGTCTCCTTGTACGTGATGAAAATGCTTTAGAACTAGGTGGAGCTGATGATTGCACCATATTGTGAATGTACTAAATGCCGTTGAATTGTATTCTTCCAACGGTTAATTTCATGTTATATGAATTTCATCTCAATAAAATATAAAAAACTAAGGATTCAGGGAAACTCAACTATTTAGTTTTTCTTTTTTTTACATTCAGTTCAGTTCAGTCACTCAGTCATGTCCGACTCTTTGCAACCCCATGAATCGCAGCACGCCAGGCCTCCCTGTCCATCACCAACTCCCGGAGTTCACTCAGACTCACATCCATCGAGTCAGTGATGCCATCCAGCCATCTCATCCTCTGTCGTCCCCTTCTCCTCCTGCCCCCAATCCCTCCCAGCATCAAAGTCTTTTCCAATGAGTCAACTCTTTGCATGAGGTGGCCAAAGTACTGGAGTTTCAGCTTTAGCATCATTTCTTCCAAAGAAATCCCAGAGCCGATCTCCTTCAGAATGGACTGGTTGGATCTCCTTGCAGTCCAAGGGACTCTCAAGAGTCTTCTCTAGCACCACAGTTCAAAAGCATCCATTCTTTGGTGCTCAGCCTTCTTCACAGTCCAACTCTCACATCCATACATGACCACAGGAAAAACCATAGCCTTGACTAGACGGACCTTCGTCAGCAAAGTAATGTCTCTGCTTTTGAATATGTTATCTAGGTTGGTCATAACTTTTCTTCCAAGGAGTAAGTGTCTCTTAATTTCATGGTTGCAGTCACCATCTGCAGTGATTTTGGAGCCCAAAAAATAAAGTCTGACACTGTTTCTACTGTTCCCCATCTATTTCCCATGAAGTGATGGGACCAGATGCCATGATCTCCGTTTCTGAATGTTGAGCTTTAAGCCAACTTTTTCACTCTCCTCTTTCACTTTCATCAAGAGGCTTTTTAGTTCCTCTTCACTTTCTGCCATAAGGGTGGTGTCATCTGCATATCTGAGGTGATTGATATTTCTCCCGGCAATCTTGATTCCAGCTTGTGCTTCTTCCAGCCCAGCGTTTCTCATGATGTACTCTGCATGTAAGTTAAATAAGCAGGGTGACAATATACAGCCTTGATGTACTCCTTTTCCTATTTGGAACCAGTCTGTTGTTCCATGTTTTTTACATTAGTACATGACAAAAGTTTCTTGCCTGTGTTTTCCTAATGTCCAATTAATGGTAGAAACTCACTACTTATTAAATAAATACTTGAAACAATGAACACACACACACAAAAAAGCAAATAATGTCATAGCTCAGAGAAAAAGTAGCATGCCACTGAAGGAATCACTGTCTCTTCCTAAAGGTGGACATTCAACAAACACTGATGGAGTGCTTGTTACATGCTAGGTACTATGCCTTTTGTCCTTTGAGATCAAAAAATAAAAACCAAAAATGCACAAGATTTTCTGCCAGCATTCATAGAAAATTACACAAACACACACACACATACAATTGTCTAGATAACAAAGAACCTAAATTTGAAAATAACAGTTAAAAATACATGAAAGTTTATATATTGTAATAAAACGTCCAGTTATAAAACATGTAAATAAGTCCTGGGGATGTAATTCAAGGCATGGTGATCAGAGTCAATAATACTGCATGGTATACTGGATAGTTGCTATAAGAGTAGGTCTCAAAAGTTTTCATTACAAGACACAAAAACTTGTAATTATATGCAGTGATGAATGTTAAGTAGACCTACTGTGGTGATCATTTCACAATATATAAAGTATTGAATCACTACTTACAGGTCCACCTAAAACTAACATCATGTTATATGCCAATTATATCACAATTTTAAAAATACAAAAAAGAGAAGACCAAAAAAACCTGTACTCAGGCCATGAAGTATTGGAGAATGAAAAAAAGAGACAATACCAAAAGCTTAACATATGCTCTTGAAATGCAATAATGGACATAAACTAAAGGAGACTGATGAAAAGACAAATTCCAGAGCCAGTTGGCTGCAGGGGATTGTTTTGTTTCTATAAAGGTGCTCTCTGCATTTATGATTGTTTTATTTGTGCCTATTTACAAAAATGCAATTGGTGGAAGAAAAAAAAATTGAAAAATGTCTGATCTTCTGTCTTCGTAACAATAAAACTTCAAGAAGTTTGGGATTTAGAAGGATGACACTTCTGTAGCCTGAATGAAAACGTGAGAAAGTGCTCCCCTTTTTTCCTGCATCTTTGGGTCATAAGCAAGACCTTCAGCCCTGTTTTACCTGAGAAGGAAGGAGACAGTCATAGGCTGATACCCCAGGCAGGGATGCATGGGCTCAGGGCCTAACACGGGGCATATTCCAGGAGCAGAACCTGCAGGAATGGCTGCTCCCTGGCCTGGCTAGGAGGGGTCCTGGTAAATTTGTCAAGAAAGGGATGTTCTTCTTCCTTAGAGCAGGACTTGCCCATGGGTTTTACACCAACTCTCTGTTCCAGCCGAAGCCATTTAAGAATTGTAAGTACCAAGTGACTCCAGGAATCCAGACTCTTCGTCGGCCTGACTGGAGACTTTCCTGACCAATGAACAAGGCGGCATGCCTTACTCACTGAGACCTCTGCACTCCTGTCCTCTCCAGAGGTCCAGTCTTCAACCCTTAATTAGCATAACCCCATGCGTCTTTCTAGCACTTACTAACCCCAGTCAGTCCCCCCTCAGCCAAGCGTCCACACGTTTCTTCACTGCAGTGTCCTCGCCTGGAAAGTTCATCCCCCAGCTTGGTCTGTTAGCTCTGATACTGTTTATTTCCTATTTCCAGTCCAGTGGCTGCCTGTGTGATCCTACAGAAGAGAGGGCTTGCTTAGGGCCAAGAAGTGGGAGGAACAGGCTCCACTTTAGATCTGACCTACTACAGAATCTCTTCAAGAAGGAAAACTGTGGGGAAAGAGGGACCACAAAATGAATGCCTTCTATGGTGGTTATTATATGACCAGAAAAGCCTCATGTAGATGGAAGAGGCTGCTAGAGTTGATGCAGAAGGGAAGTTCCCTTCCTACTAAGCAATTTTTCATTTGTACACTTTTGGGTAAATAAAGATCCACAGAAGGAAATGGGTCTGCTCTCTCCTGTACCTTCTGTTCCTGAGCCCTGTGATGCTCAACCCAGCTATAGAGAAGAATCACCTAGGAGCATTCCTATACTGGGTATGGCCCAGGCCTTAACCTCTAGAAATTCAGCCTTAGTTGCCTATGACAGGGCTGGGTATCTGTAGGCTGTCAGTGTTCCCAGGAGTTTCAAGGCCCAGCCAGGATTGAGACTGCTGCTAAAGGAAATGGATTATGGTGGCTGAAATCTATAGTAGCTGAAATCAAAACCCTGTTATATGTGAGAAAGGTGATCAAACTTTTATTAAGAATGAGTGTCTTTAGACAACTGCTACCAGATTAGGCGGGGTAAGATTAGGGGCTGGGGCTTCCTAAGTGGCGCTAGTGGTAAAGACCCCACATACCAATGCAGGAGACAAGAGAGACATGGGCTTGAGCCCTGAATCGGGAAGATCCCCTGGAGAAGGGAATGGCAACCCATTCCAGTCTTCTTGCCTGGAGAATTCCCATGGACAGAGGAGACTGGAGGGCTACAGTCCACAGGGTTGCAAAGAGTCGGCCATAACTGAAGCGACTAAATAACAACAACAAAGATGAGGGGCTAAATGTTTGGTGTTTTTTTTTTTTCTTTCTTTCTTTTAAATATAAATTTATTTATTTTAATTGGAGGTTAATTACTTTACAATATTGTATTGGAGTAAGACACATGCCAAGAACATTTTAAACCACGCAACTAACAATGGTAGAACATGGTCTCAGCTTTTGTTTTTAAAAAGATTTTTTTTTTTTTAGCCCATTATCTCATAACAAGCTTAGGAGCCATGTGACAAGGTAGGTGAATGAAGAAACTGAGCTCCGAAATGGTTAAGAGACCCACCCAGGGGTGACCTTTTTAAGAGACTCCAAATTCGGGTTGATGCAAATTCATCCCAAAGTCTCCAGGAAACCTTTGCTCGTTCATGCCCATGAGATCTGAAGATGAACAGGAAACTCAAAAGGATCATGTAAAACATGTTCTGCTTTGATACTACAAATAGGACCTGAGAACTTATCCAAGGCTGATGAAGCAGCTAACTTGACCTAGACCAAAGAATGATCCTCCTCTGTGTACTGGGAAAGCTTGGCCCTTCCATGGGGCATGTTTTGGAAGGGGTGTGGGAGTGGGGAGTAAGGCAGGGGCACTCAGCCCAACAACAGCTGAGCACAGAGTCCAGCCCTGGTGCAGCCCAGCTCCACTTGAGCTTGGGTTTTGAAGCTCATTTGTAAAGGAAATGGGTGGGCCAAAATGCCCAAGCCAACCTGATTCCAATGCCCTCATTTTCAGTTTTCTCTAGCAGGAAACATCCCCACAGTACAGCTAGATCCACACTCATGAAATAGGTTCAGTTTAGTTCAGTTCAGTCGCTCAGTAGTGTCCGACTATTTGCGACACCATGAATCGCAGCATGCCAGGCCTCCCTGTCCATCACCAACTCCCAGAGTTCACTCAAATTCATGTCCATCGAGTTGGTGATGCCATCCAGCCATCTCATTCTCTGTCATCCCCTTCTCCTCCTGCCCCCAATCCCTCCCAGCATCAAAGTCTTTTCCAATGAGTCAACTCTTTGCATGAGTGGCCAAAGTATTGGAGTTTCAGCTTTAGCATCATTCCTTCCAAAGAAATCCCAGGGTTGATCTCCTTCAAAATGGACTGGTTGGATCTCCTTGCAGTCCAAAGGACTCTCAAGAGTCTTCTCCAACACCACAGTTCAAAAGCATCAATTCTTCGGCACTCAGCCTTCTTCACAGTCCAACTCTCACATCCATACATGACCACAAGAAAAACCATAGCCTTGACTAGATGGACCTTAGTCAGCAAAGTAATGTCTCTGCTTTTGAATATGCTATCTAGGTTGGTCATAATTTTTCTTCCAAGGAGTAAGCGTTTTTTAATTTCATGGCTGCAATCACCATCTGTAGTGATTTTGGAGCCCAAAAAATAAAGTCTGACACTGTTTCCACTGTTTCCCCATCTATTTCCCATGAAGTGATGGGACCAGATGCCATGATCTCCGTTTCTGAATGTTGAGCTTTAAGCCAACTTTTTCACTCTCCACTTTCACTTTCATCAAGAGGCTTTTTAGTCCCTCTTCACTTTCTGCCATAAGGGTGGTATCATCTGCATATCTGAGGTGATTGATATTTCTCCTGGCAATCTTGATTCCAGCTTGTGCTTTTTCCAGTCCAGTGTTTCTCATGATGTACTCTGCATAGAAGTTAAATAAGCAGGGTGACAATATACAGCCTTGATGTACTCCTTTTCCTATTTGGAACCAGTCTGTTGTTCCATGTTCAGTTCTAACTGTTTTAGAGACTCCTTTTTGACTCCTGGCTCAAGCCAATTTCTGAGACTGGGGGACTCCCTGAGGAGATGGGGACACACAGCCCCCTTCTGTACTGACAAATTGATTCACAAAGTAGATAACCATCTTTGGATAGAAGCCTTAACTTCAATCAGGCTTCTGTTTACGACAGTAACTTAGGAAGTCCTTTCTCAAGGAGAAACCAATGCATAAAATGGTTACATTTATAGAAGTTAAATAAATAAACCTCTTCTGAGAGGTCATAAAACCTTACAGGAAATAGGGAGCCTCTATTGCATGAAAACTCGTAGCATAACTGCTTGTAGAAACATTAATGCAAACATTCTTGCCTGTCTGCTTATAAGAAAGTGAAGTTGCTCAGTTGTGTGTGACTCTTTGGGACCCCATGGACTGTAGCCCACCAGGCTCCTCCAGCCATGGGATTGTCCAAGCAAGAGTACTGGAGTGGGCGGCCATTTCCTTCTCCAGGGGATATTCCTAGACATAGGGATCGAACCTGGGTCTCCCGCATTGCAGGCAGACGCTTTACTGTCTGAGCCACCAGGGAAGCCTTGCTTATAAGAAAGAAAATTATCAATTGGGTTTATACAGCTAGTGCCTATGAAGTTGATTTACACTGAGAATCTAGCAAAGTCGGTCAAGTTTAAAAATATCTCCCAGAGAATATGTATCTAAAAGTGAATACATTTAGCCACTTTAAAAAGAAAAGTGGACAAGGGGCATGGGATTAGGAGATACAAAGTACTATGTATAAAACTGATAAGCAAAAAAAAAATAATAATAAAATAAAATTAAATTTAAAAAAACTGATAAGCAACAGGATATATTGTGTAGTCCAGGGAAATAATAGCCATTGTTTTATAATAACTTTAAATGGAGTATGCTGCTGCTAAGTTGCTTCAGTCATGTCCGACTCTGCCACCCCAGAGACGGCAGCCCACCAGGCTCCCCCGTCCCTGGGATTCTCCAGGCAAGAACACTGGAGTGGGTTGCCATTTCCTTCTCCAATGCATGAAAGTGAAAAGTGAAAGTGAAGTCGCTCAGTTGTGTCCAATTCTTAGTGACCCCATGGACTGCAGCCCACCAGGCTCCTCCATCCATGGGATTCTCCAGCCATTGCCTTCTCCATAAGCTATAAAAATACTGAATGGGATGACCCTGAGAGATGGGACGGGGAGTTATGTGGAAGGGAGGGTCAGGATGGGGAACACATCTACACCCATGGCTGATTCATGTGAATGTATTGTAAAACCACCATAATATTGGAAAGTAATTAGCCTCCAATTAACATAAAAAGAAAAAATACTGAATCACTGTGTTGTACATCTGAAAATGGGCTTCCCTAGTGGCTTGGTGGTAAAGAATCTGCCTGCCAATGCAGGAGACAAAAGACTCAGGTTTGATCCCTGGGTTGGGAAGATCCCCTGGAGGAGGAAATGGCAACCCCCTCTGGTATTCTTGCCTGGGAAATCCCACTGACAAAAGAGCCTGGCAGGCTAATCTACAGGGTCTTAAAGAGTCGGACATGATTTAGTGACTAAACAACAACAACACCTGAAACTAATACACTATTGTAAGCCAACTTCAATAATAAAAAAATACATAAAAGGTTTAAAAAAAAAGTGGGCTGCACTCAGATATTAGGGGAATTTCTGAAAATGAGGGTGTTTGCCTATTGGAGTTATGAGCTACGGCTCCAGGTACATACTTTAGATCTCAAGGGTATTCTGCCTTACCCCCTCCCCCACATTCCTCTCAGGAAGTCCTGGTTGGTAAAACCCTTGGTGAGAGGCTTGTCCGTCTTCTTCCAACTCAGATTTGGCCAGGGAGTGGCTCAGGACTCAGACGGGCAAGTCAGAGATGCATCCAGATCCTCAAAGACCCACACTGATAAGCATGCCATGGAGGCGCAGAGAAGAGAAAGGAAAGAGAGGAGATTGAAGGCTGGAGCAGGAGATCCCATGGGTCAGCACAACTTCTAAACCCACATGAGTCACTTTCCCTTTCTGCCACTGCAGGAAATTAAATCCGTCTGTCGCCTCCACTTAGGTCAACAAGCGCTCACCCACAACCTCAGAGAGCCAAGGAATTCTCCATGAAGAGGGCATTTCTCTCCCCATCCCGTGAAATAACAGGCATGTCACTGTCCTTCAATGTGCCCTCTGTAGACAGCCTGACATTGGGCTAAGGTTTTAGCAAATGTGTCCTATAGTACATCAAGAATATGTGTTTTGTTGCTATGTCCCTCTGGCCTCCGTAATTCTTGGCTCGTTTCCAAAAAGACTACAGAAGTCATCCTGGCCCCTGACGTTTCGAAATCCCAGTCCACCAGGCCCTGTACAACAGGGAGGCTGAGCTGTCCCCTGGGGCCATCTGGCAGCCAGCTGACGCCCCCTCCAGCTTTGCGGTCATCTCTGCTTCCACTGAGGAGGGTGAGCAGGGGAGGGTTTGCAGCAGGGTTTAGATTTGATTCTGAGGGAAAGTCAGGAAGGTAAATCATGGAAAAGAACGTGAACAGCATCTGAGTGTGAGCTGCCACTAGTGACCTCTGAAAATCACACGTGGCTGTCCTGAGCACTAGAAAATGGATTTCCAAAAACCACAAGCCTGACACCAAATTTGTTTGACAATTCTCCACATGTACCTCAGGGTTAAAAGTAGAAATTCCTGGCCCTCTCACTAGCAATGGAAAGACACTAGTCTTTCTTATAGAATTCTATGCTTTTCTTTTACAATTTAAATATAGGTGTGCTTTATCCCTTACATTCAGACTAAGAGCATGACTTCATACAGGAGGCCAACCCTAATGAGCTGACTCTTCCTTCAATCTCTCCACAGCCCACCCATCATTCCAGGTTAGGTAGCCCCAGCTCCTGCACTCAAAACCTCCTTCTGAGTACTATTACAATCCTTCCAACACTCAGTTTTAATGACCTAGACTGTGAGCTCCTTGTTAGGGGAAGGAAGTCAGTGTAACTCATTTTGAATATCAATAACCCAGTACAGTGACTCGTAAGCAGTAGAGGATGGATTAAATGCTTGTTGAATGAATAAATGAAGTCTTTCTATTTTTAAGAAAGGTACAATTCTACAAGTGGCTAACAATCAAATGAATGCATGTGGCATTTTGTTCTACAGATGATGATTTTAGAGATTTAAGAAACAGATGATAAAATTTTGAGCTAGAATTTGAAAAGGAACATAAACATAGTGTTTTTTTTTTCCTAGACCAAGGAGATGTGATTAATAATTAATCTTTTTTTAATGGCTGGGAAGAATTTCATGATTTCAAGAACTGCTGATGGTATTACAATGAATATTGATTTGGCCCAAATGAGAGTGTTGCCAGGGTAACAGCAGTTCTCAATCATGTCAAATTATAGTAGTTATCTCACTGGGTGTCAGTTTTCCTGGGAAGCTAATTGAAATTGAAAAACTATATCCTTAGGTCAAGGCTTGACTTTTCTTTGGTTTCATGTAATTTGTCAGACCAAAAAGGAGAGAAGAAAAAAAAAACCAGGAGATCCTGGAAAATAACATGATGTCTAGATGCTGGAGAGAAGTCAGAGCTCATGCCGAGTTCTGACCCTCGAGCCTCAAAACTAAGAGGATGGGTACGGGTACTAAGGGAGGATACCTGCGGTTCATCCGGGGTGTGCATGAGTAAAACGTGGCAAAATAGGAAGGGGGAGGCACTGGCGGCACGAAGTCATCAGGGTCTGGGACGCGTCTGTGTTCCTCCACTTCTTCCACAGGAATCTGGGATTCATCCTAATTAAACAGCATCTGTTAGTCAACAGCCTTCGCTACAAAGGCTCAGGGAGAAAGGCCAGAGATGACATAAAAAGATCTGAGGGTGGGCTCAGCATGTCACCGATAGGCTGCCACCTTGTATGGACTTACAATGCAGGATCTTCTGGCTGCAAAGATCTGGAGGTAGCGAAGGGCGGCTGCCACCAAGCAGACGGTGGTGGTCAGGGCATTCAAGGCACACAGGGTGAAAAGGACTTTCTGGAACCAGGAAACAATGACGCATCTGAGTATCTCAAAACTGATAACCAGAATGCAACATTAAAACTTTCAAAAATTAATAACAACACTATCCTAGGAGGCCGAGACTAATGTGAAAATGCATGTAAAGGACTTACACGGTGTTTGGCTCACGCTAGGTGCCCAACAAATGCTGGGTGTTAATAAGACTGTCACACAACAGTGTGTACTTCTTAATTTTAAACCCTTATCTTAGAAGCTTCTTGTCCCGGGTAGACATGATATTACCATATTTCTTTTTGCATCAGCATCCTGTCTGGAAACGTCTCTTCCAGGAAGGTACTGAATTTTCCTTCTAAAGTTGGTGTCCCCAGTGATAGTGAGTCCCAACCTCCACGCTCCCGAAGCCTCCCACCAGGACAACATGCTCCTTCATTGGTGGCCACAGATTCTATTTCAGGCACCACTGGCAGAGCTGCCCTGGGGAACCAACTAGGACAACACAGGGAGCAGGCCAGCCCGAGTGTAAACAGGGCTCGTCTCCTCTAAACACATGCCTCAAAATAGCAGCAAAGCCAGTTCCAAAAGTTTCTGTTGCTACAGTCCTGGCTTCTTAGCGGGGCTTTCCCCAAGCAAAGTCCTGGCTCAGAAAGTTTGGGGGTGACTCAGCTACCGAAAATCCAGAAGCCAAAGAAAGAAGGCCATTTTTACAGCCTCCATAAACTCTGAGAGCTGGCAGCTTCTCTATCTCTGCTTAGAGATTCCTCTTCTCCATGAAAAATAAACCCAAAACTAAGATCTAAAGGAAGCCATCAGTGAGGGACCATCCAAAAACTAGTATCTCAGGGTTTACCAACTGATCGTGTTACTCACTGAACTAACAGACCTTAAGTCAGGACATGATTTTTATCCATTTCTGCAGTATTTTTTTCAGCTGGTTTCATTTGTTTTTCATATCTTTGGCTTAGTATAGTTGCAGCCTATTAAACAAGAGGTAATGTCTTGAATTTCTCCTTCATTTTTTGGCCAATACATCTCCTTAGCCTAAGCGTCTTACAACAGCAACACTCAGTAGCCCATAAGGTTCATTTAGGTCACCAAAGGAGCATCAGAACAGCGACAAATGGGCGTGCGCTTCAGAGGTCCTGCTAAAACTACGTCATACGTGTGCAGCCACGTCGTGGGATGTACGTGTGCATACGTGTATGTGCAAATTTATACACATACACATATACAAGTGTATGTACTTAGGCTCCTTTACCTTTTTTACTAGCTTATAATTCTGAACACAAATAAGCCATCTATTCATAACTTAAGAGGCAACAATAAATAACCTGTGGTCCCTTTTGCTCTCCATTCTGACTCTGGGTCACTGATAAGGAGTCACTCATATCTGCTTTTAGCAGCATTATTTGAAGGAGGTAACAGAAGAGGGATATTTCAGAGAGCTTTGCCTCCCTCGGGGTCTCCGTGGTGTGTTTACTGGCTGGGAGTGGAATCCATTCCAGATACCTTGAGGAGAAGGTGAACAGCACTACAGGGCTGAACCGGGAAGAGTTTCAAGGCATTTTCTTTGTCTGTGCATTTGGCTGGTTGAAATTCTTCACAACAGAAGCAAATCTTGCCTTCACCTAAGTCCACCTTAAGGGGAAAAGGCAGAAGAGTAATTTAATCATTAAGTAAAAATACACGGGCCACACCATGGAGCAGTAATATCACAGAATGAGTTATGGCTGGGCTCAGGGTCAGGCAATATCTACAGCAGTCAGGATAGGTTAGGTATGTTGTGGTTAAGAACCAGCCCCCAAATTTCAGTGGCTTCATCAACCAAGGTTATTTCTTGACTATGCTATATGTCCACTGCAGGTCAGCAGAGGGCTCTGCTCTTCATACTGCCGTGGGGTCCAAGGGTGATAGAGCATCCACTCAGATGACTGAGGATCGCTATGCTAGACACATGGATAGCACCTGATGAATTGTACACTGGCACTTATTAAAGCAGGGTTACAGGGTAAAAGGCAAGATGCTCAGTGAAATTTGAACTCAGATAAACAGATCATTCCTTAGAGTCAGTATGTTCCAAATATTGCACAAGTTAAGTTTACAGTAAAAAAACAAAAACTACTAGCTGTTTATTTGAAATTCAAATTTAGTTGGATGCCTTTAGATTTGCTACTTCTGGTCACCCTAGCTTAAATCTTCTTCTTAGGAAATGACACTCATCACATGAACTCAGTTTCATTTCCAAAACAAATCATACAGTCCTACTTATCGAAAAGGGCAGGGAAATTCAGTCTACTGTGTGCCTGGAATGAGCTCAGGGTCTGTGTGGTGAACAGTAGCCCTAAACCACGTAGGCTTACAGAGATCTCTTAGTTCACATCTTTAATATGCTCACAGATTCTTGCACAAGTTGTGTGATATCTGAAGTGATAACATCACTGATGAGTAATCTCATATGTTTTTAGTGAGATGCTTTGCAAATGTTTGGTCACTTTTCCAAGTTTCTATTGACAGGTTGGGAACATACATATCAGCTGAACTGGGCTAATAAGACCCATAATTTGGGAACAGAGTTTCATTTTTACTTACTCTGCAGCTTGAGCTATTAAAGTTGGCTATATCATTTTGGCTAAAAAGAAAGGCCACACCTCTTTCATACTTGTTTAAATACAGAGGCAGTTTTGACTTCACTAGCTGCAAAATTTTTCAGGCATCTTTAAGAATGACTGAATGTCTACAAGGTTTAAGTCAGTTCAGTTGCTCAGTCATGTCCGGTGTTTTGCAACCTCATGGACAGCAGCACGCCAGGCTTCCCTGTCTGTCACCAACTCCCAGAGCTTGCTCAAACTCATGTCCATCGAGTTGGTGATGCCATCCAACCATCTCATCCTCTGTCATCCCCTTCTCCTCCTGCCTTCAATCTTTCCCAGCATCAGGGTCTTTTCGAATGAGTCTATTCTTTGCATCAGGTGGCCAAAGTACTGGAGCTTCAGCTTCAGCATCAGTCCTTAAAATAAATATTCAGGACTGATTTCCTTTAGGATGGACTGGTTGGATCTCCTTGTAGTTCAAAGGACTCTCAAGAGTCTTCTCCAACACCACAGTTCAAAAGCATCAATTCTTCAGTGCTCAACTTTCTTTATAGTCCAACTCTCACATCCATACATGACTACTGGAAAAACCATAGCTTTGACTAGATGGACCTTTGTTGGCAAAGTAATGTCTCTGCTTTTTAGTTACTTAACAGAAAACTGTTTTAGTTACTTAACAGAGAAAAAAAGTCTTTTTTCGGATTAAGATTCTTACTGTCTAATCCTAGTGGCAAATTTCATGGTATTTTCCAAATTAGGAGGAAACTCGTGCTGTGTGCTAAGTCACATCAGTTGTGTCTGACTCTTTGCAATCCCATGGACTATAGCCTGTCAGGCTCCACTGCCCTTGGAATTCTTGAGGCAAGTATACTGGAGTGGGTTGCCATGCCCTCCTCCAGGATATATTCCCCACCCAGGGATAGAACCAGTTTCTCTTACATCTCCTGCACTGGCAGTCAGGTTCTTTACCACCAGCACCACTTGGGAAGCCCAAGGAGGAAACTTAGTGTTACTGTTAGTCGCTCAGTCGTGCCCGACTCTTTGCGACCCCATGGACTGCAGCCCTCTGTCCATGAGATTTTCCAGGCAAGAATACTGGAATGGGTTGCATCACGGACTCGATGGACGTGAGTCTGAGTGAACTCTGGGAGTTGGTGATGGACAGCGAGGCCTGGCGTGCTGCGATTCATGGGGTCGCAAAGAGTCGGACACGACTGAGCGACTGAACTAAACTGAACTGTTTTTCTTTTGAGCTGAAATCTAGGTACACACACAAAATTTACATACACAAATCATAAGCATATCATTCAAGGAACTTTGAGTCATGCGTATACCTCTGTAACCCAAACACTTAATAACATACAGAAGATCCTATCACCAGAGAAAATCCTTCATGCCCCTTCCCCATTGATCCATGCCCACACCCTCCTAAAGGCAGCCACTGCTTGGATATTTTTTATATATAGATTAGTTTTGTCTCAGGAACTTCCCTGGTGGTCCAGTGGTTAAGACTGCACACTTCCACGACAGGGGTTGTGGGTTCAATCCCTGGTCGGGGAACCAAATCCCCACATGCCGCAAGGTGCAGCGAAGAGAGAGAAAGAGATTAGCTTTGCGTCTTCTAGAACTCCATGGGTCCTAGAACACTTTTTATTCCTTGTCCTTAAATCATATTTAAAGGGATGCGTTACTGTATTAAACAGTGATGCTGATTTTGATATAACTTTTGCCTCTGATAAAAAAATTACAACTAGAGTTACCTCCATGGACTCCATAATGTATCAGTTCATAGACACGTGATTTCTGTCTTTTCCTGGTTTATCCACAGAGACTGTTACCTCAGCAATGTCCCCACACCTAGATCCACAACTCCACATACAAAGGCACAAAGCTGTTTGTATTTGAATTTTTCTTTCATTGTCTCACATTTTTGAAGGTACATCCTGCCGTTAATATCTATAAGAGATTCTTCCTTCTAAAGGAAAATTACTGTGGCCATTCACACAGGATTTCCCTCAGCAGGTGGGAACTATTCTTTCCCCTCAGGGATGGCTGACTGTCCCTTGGCCCTCTTCCACATATCAGGCTAAATTCAGAAGGTAAATATTACTCCCAGTGGGCTTCCTCCTTGAAAGTCTCTGGCTGAGAACTTCCTGTTTTAATACTAACAGCATTATTCAGTATAACAAAGCAGCAGCTAATAGAGATTATTCATTCTTCTCACATCTCCATTCTGTTCATGTACACAAGACCCTCCCTCCCTCAATGGGTCACAATGCAATTTCCATTATTTATAGCTGTGTAAGCCTCAAAATCCTATCTAGTTTTACCTCCCTCAGGTAACATTAGGTGTCATCTTACAAAGTACTCCCTTCCTACGAGTCCATTCTTGATGCAAGGCTTTATAATAAGAGGGAAACCAGTCCTGTGTGGGCTGTACACACACTTGCATAATTCACACAACCCTGGGCATCCAAATACATAGAAGCCTCAGCTGTCTGAAACTTTTGGGGTGAGCCAGTTTGGATGGCAAAATTTTTCCAGATAAGTAAGAATGAATTCCTTTAAATAAGAGATAGTATCTGAAAGTTAATCATTATGCAAACAACAATGAATATCTATCACCTTGCCCAGTGGATACAGGAAAGCCCTTAGGCTCTGTACAAAATGGTTCTAGGCAACCATGCATTTTGTGTTCCTTGTTCTTCCTGTTTCTTATCCTTCTCCTGCCTTCTTAATCCCATCTCTGTCCAATATTTCTGAAAATCTATTCAAACTTCTCTTCCATCTCTTAAGAATCTCCCCATTCTTAAATGAAAACCATCCGTCTTTCAGACTTTCTATAAGTCTGCGAATACCTTTGACAGCAACAATCATATGTGATGACTCTTCCTGATCTGATGACATCTAACAATCCTAAAATGGACCGGTGCAACGCTTTGTACCTTAACTGTGGACATAATGTGACTTTAACCTTTGGTGATTGTTCTGTTTTTGCTGTTTGCTGCCTGCATCTGTAACTGTGTGACTGGATTTGTTTCTAGACATATGAAGGCTTTTAAGTCACAAATGGCTGCTCAAACTCCTGCCACTGCGGCAGCTTCCTCCAGCCACTACTTGGGGCCGCTGGATTAGAGACCCTCAATATGAGAATATGTTGCCTCAACAATTTAGGGACGATGTACCTTTCCCTAGGCAACATAATTCTCCTAAAAGAAAAGGGGGGGGGGGAATGAGACGGTAACAGGTAGGAAGGCTAGGGGTCTCCAAATGGAGGAAACAGGCTGCAAGTGTCAGACATCTTTTATCTCTCTCTTTAATGGCAGGAGGAAACAAACTACAAGTGTCAGATTTTTGGCTTCCCTGATAGCTCAGTTGGTAAAGAATCCCCCACCGTGCAGGAGACCCCGGTTTGATTCCTGGGTTGGGAAGATCCCCTGGAGAAGGGATAGGCTACGCACCCCAGTATTCTTGGGCTTCCCTTATGGCTCGGCTGGTAAAGAATCCACCCACAAAGCAGGAGACGTGGGTTCAATCCTTGGGTTGGGAAGATCCCCTGGAGAAGGGAGAGGCTACCCACTCCAGTATCCTGGCCTAGAGAATTCCATGGACTTAGTCCACGGGGTCGCAAAGAGTCGGACACGACTGAGCAACTTTAAATGTAAAATAGAAGATCTTCTTCTTCCTCCCATCATCCATCAGTACTACAGTTCTCTACACTAGCCACATATTAGAATTTTCTGTAAAGTTTTTCCCAAAATGCTGTACCACCTCTATCAATCAGGAAACTGCAACTTAAAGTAACAATGAGATCTGGACTCAGTCCCATCAGACTGGTAAAAATTAGAGTAACATGTTGTAGGTGGAGGGTTACTGGTGGAAAAGTAAGTTAAAGCCCTTTAATTAAATATACTTATTCCCCATCTACTTCGGAAAACCATTTAGCAGTTCTTACAAAGTTAAACATACATTCACCACACAGCCCAACAATTCTACACCTGTGTGCTTACTCAAGAGAAATGAAAACAGGTCCACCAAGAAAAACTACACAAAAATGTTCACAACAGCTTTGTTCATAATACCCCCAAACTGGAAACAACCCAATAATCAGGAGAACTGATAAAACAAGTTATGGTATTTTTATAGCATGAAATATTGCCCTGGTTAAAAAAAAATAAAGTGCACCTCCCAGAGTAATGGAAGTAAAAGCAAAAATAAACAAATGGGACCTAATTACACTTAAAAGCTTTTGCATAACGAAGGAAACTATAAGCAAGGTGAAAAGACAGCCTTCAGAATGGGAGAAAATAATAGCAAATGAAGCAACTGACAAAGAATTAACCTCAAAAACATACAAGCAGCTCCTGCAGCTCAATTCCAGGAAAATAAACAACCCAATCTAAAAATGGGCCAAAGAACTAAATAGACATTTCTCCAAAGAGGACATACAGATGTCTAACAAACATATGAAAAGATGCTCAACATCACTCATTATCAGAGAAATGCAAATCAAAACCACAGTGAGGTACCATCTCATGCCGGTCAGAATGGCTGCTATCCAAAAGTCTACAAGCAATAAATGCTGGAGAGGGTGTGGAGAAAACGGAACCCTCTTATACTGTTGGTTGGAATGCAAACTAGTACAGCCACTATGGAGAACAGTGTGGAGATTCCTTAAAAAACTGGAAATAGAACTGCCATATGACCCAGCAATCCCACTGCTGGGCATACACACCGAGGAAACCAGAATTGAAAGAGACACGTGTACCCCAATGTTCATCGCAGCACTGTTTATAATAGCCAGGACATGGAAGCAACCTAGATGTCCAACAGCAGACGAATGGATAAGAAAGCTGTGGTACGTATACACAATGGAATATTACTCAGCCATTAAAAAGAATGCATTTGAATCAGTTCTAATGAGGTGGATGAAACTGGAGCCTATTATACAGAGTGAAGTAAGTCAGAAAGAAAAACACCAATACAGTATACTAATGCATATATATGGAATTTAGAAAGATAGTAATGATGACCCTATATGCGAGACAGCAAGAGAGACACAGATGTAAAGAACAGACTTTTGGACTCTGTGGGAGAAGGCGAGGGTGGGATGATTTGAGAGAACAGCATTGAAACATGTATATTATCATATGTGAAACAGATTTCAAGTCAGGTTCAATGCATGATACAGGGTGCTTGGGGCTGGTGCACTGGGATGACCCTGAGGGATGGGATGGGGAGGAAGGTGGGAGGGGGGTTCAGGATGGGGAACACATGTACACCCATGGCTGATTCATGTAATGTATGGCAAAAACCACTACAATATTGTACAGCAATTAGCCTCCAATTAAAATAAATAATTTTTTTTAAAAAGAGCAAACAACTGATATGACCCCCAAAACATGGATGAATCTCAAAAACATCATGCTGAGATAGACAGGTCAGACACAAAAAGGTACATACCACATGACTCCACTTGTGTGAAGTTCACGAACAGGCAAAACTAATCTATGGTGAACGAAACTGGAACAGTGGTTGCCTATGAGAAAGTTGAAATTGGCTGAAAGGAAGCAGCAAAGAACTCTCTAAAGTATTGAAAATGCTCCCTATCTTGTCTGAACAGCAGTGTATTTGTTATGACGAATATACACACTGGTCAAAACTTGATGAACTGTGCACTTAAGACCTGGTCATTTAACTGCTGGCAAATTTTATCTTAATTTAAAAAAAAAGAATAAAATCATCAAATGGCTGAATGAGCTATAAAAAGATGAGACAAACAGAAGAATAATCCCTGTTCTGGGAGACTAGCCCACTTAGGTCAACAGCTCCCGTGGGGATATGCAGAGTGGTATTCACAGCAGCATTGCTTTTATCGGCCAAAACCCAAACCACAACAGACAACAAGAAAACAGAGAACTGAGCTGCTCAAAGGGGAAAAAAAGATGTTAGAGCTGTACCTCATGTAATTTTAAGTCAGAAAAACAATATACAGTTAAGTGGATACAACAGATTCCATGTTTGAAAAATAAGTCATAGCAAACCTAGACAGCATATTAAAAAGCAGAGACATTACTTTGCCAACAAAGGTCCAAATAGTCAAAGCTATGATTTTTCCAGTAGTTACATATGGATGTGAGAGTTGGACCATAAAGAAGGATGAGCGCTGAAGAACTGATGCTTTTGAACTGTGGTGTTGGAGAAGACTCTTGAGAGTCCCTTGAACTGTAAGAAGATCAAACCAGTCTATCCTAAAGGAAATCAATCTTGAATATTCATTGGAAGGACCAATGCTGAAGGTGAAGCTCCAATACTTGAGCCACCTGAAGCAAAGAGCTGACTCACTGGAAAAAACCCTGATGCTGGGAACGATTGAAGGCAGGAGAAGAAGAGGACGACAGAGGACGAGATTGTTGGATGGCATCACTGAGTCAACGGACATGAGTTTGAGCAAGCTCCAGGAGACAGTGAAGGACAGGGAAGTCTGCCTTGCTGCAGTCCATGGGGTCACAAAGAACTGGACATGACTGAGCAACTGAACAACAAAGCCCCACCCCAGACACATCTATGCAAGGTTACATAAGCGTGAAAACATGAAAGGAAAACCCCCAGCTTATTACTGTGGATTTGGAATGACATGTGGGGTGGTGAGGCAAAGAGGGAAGGAAAACATCCCTTCCTCAGAAAGACCCCACTTGTCAAACAGGCTCCCTAGTGAAAACTAACTACTAATACGGTCCTGTTGATGAATGTTTTTATTCATAAAGACACACAAAAAAAGCGTCAAATGATTAACTATGATATCCCAGAATACTGAGGTTTCAAATGATTTTTAAGTTCCATCCCACACTTTTATGGATTGTCTAATTTTTACAATCATATAATCAGAAACAATCTCAAAAATATACTTAAAAGCTTTTAAAAAAAAAATACTGATGTCCAGACCCCCACTTCAGGGCAACTGAGAATATCTGGGTATAGGGCTCAAGCTTGGATATTCTTTTTAAAAAGTTCCCCAGGTGACTCTAATAGCAGTCAAGGTAGAGAACCACAGAATTTCTCAGAAAAGTCAATTGTATGGACCTTTACACCTTGCAATTTGGCCTCTGTTTGTTCCAGAGCCCCCAGTGATCTACCACTTGGGCTAACTTCTGATCACTGCACTCGGAATCTCCTCTCCTGGCTTCAACTCACTCCCTTTGCTCATTATCATTCAGGGCCCATCTCAAATACCAATGTCCCAGGTATCCTTTTCCCACCTTCCCAAGGGTCCAAGACCTTCTCTTTTGCATCCCCAGAACACCATGGCTCACTCTGATGGCTGCATGCAGTCTCCCAGGCTTTGCATGTGGGTGTTTATTCATTCCCTCTGTACACACTGATCAAGCACTTGCCACAGTGACCCCACTCCTCGTGCTATGTGATAAACTTCTAGGTCAGAAATGATGCCTGACTTTTCTTTCTGCCCTCTGCAGTCTCTAGTATGGTGTCTGGCATAGAATAGATGCTACTCTTTTGTTGAATTATCTTTCAATGTATTAAGACTTTTCACTTCTCTGGTGTGTCTGTTCTCTTTGTCCCTTCCAATTTTCTGTGTGATTAGTGACAGGGAGATCGAGCCTTGTTTAAAATTTTTTTCTGAGAACTCTGTGTATATAAAGAAGTGTGTGAGGAGGTACTGTTGAAAACTCCCCAGAAGATGGAGAGCCAGATACTGTCCTCGGGGAGATTCCAGAACAGGAAAAGAGAGAAGACAAGTGTATGAACACCTTTAGCCCAAAAAAGAAAAGGAAAAGTGTTTCAGAGATGGACAGACAGGAATTCTGGAAGATTATCTTCTCTGGGAATCAGGGACTACTTCCTTTAAAAGATAATCATTGAATGAGGCATTAAAAGGCCGATCCTATTTGGATGAACAGGGAAGTAAGGGACAGGGGATGGTCAGGGGAGAGGCACAGTCAGGAACAGCAAAGTAGGGCAGGAACCTAGGTGGCTTGTGGGCTTGGGCTTGATGACAGTGGGAGAGAGGGACAAGGGCAAGTCATAGAGGGCCTTAAACATCAGGAAACACTGTGAGCCTGTGCTTCCAAACCTTAAGGCTATTAAGCAATAAAATGACAAAAACCTTTTTAAAACTGTGAAGGGTTGTTAAGAACAACAAGTTTTTACTGAGTCCCCGAGGAATCTTCCCATCTGGGGAGACCATGAGCTTCCTGCACAGATTCCATCACAGCGTTGTAAGAGACATGGTGGCCTTCACTTGCATCCTGCTGGTTTTGACTGGGTGAGAATGCCATGGAAACAAGTTCCAAATAGATGAGGTTTACTATAACTCGTAAAGAGTCCCACTTAGGGGGTATGGGACATGTCGTGAGACATGCTGAATCTTAGTTTCCTGACCTGTGCCCCCCACATTGGGAGCATGGAGTCTTAACCACTGGATGGTCAGAGAATTCCCAGGAGTCCGTCTGTTTTGCTTTTTGCCACAGGGAGATATTTGTGAAGGAAAAGTCCTCTTAAAAAGTTCAGAGATGGCCAAAAATTTTACTTCTGGGCACATACTCCAGAGAATTGACCCATTTCCATGATAGCATTGTTTACAACAGCCAAAAGGTAGAAAGAATCCTAGTCCTCCAATGGATGAAGGGTAAACACAACGTGACCTCTACATACAGTGAAATATTTATCATTCAGCCTTAAAAAGAGAGGAAACTTTGACACATACTACAACATGTGGATGTATTGAGGGTGTTATACTAAGTGAAATAAACACTAAAAGACAAATGCTGGGTGATCCCACTTATATCAGACAACCAGAGCAGTCAAATCTGTAGCATCATAAAGTAGAAGAGTGGTTGGCAGAGGCCAAAGGGAAGAGGGAATGGAGAGTAGAAGTTTAAAATATATAGTGTTGGATTTCCCTGGTGGTCAAGAACCCGCCCGCCATGCAAGGGACATGGGTTTGATCCCTAGTCTGGGAAGACTCTACATGCAGTGGGGCAACTGTGCCCATGCACAAGAGAAGCCACTGCGATGAGAGGCCCACACACCGCAACTAGAAGCCCACGCACTGCAGCTAGAGAGCAGCCCCCACCCTCTGCAACTGGAGAAAGCCGGTATGCAGCAATGAGACCCAGTGCAGCCATAAATAAATAAATATTTTTTTAAATAAAATAAAATGTATGTCAGCTTTGCAAGATGGAAAGAGTTCTGAAGATTGGCTGCACAATGAGGTGAATGTATTTAACATTAATGAATGGTTAGGATGGTATAGTTTATGCTATGTATATTTTACCACAATTAAAAATTAGAAAAAAAAAATGGGATAGCACAGGTTCACAACCTCTTATCTCTGATTCTGAAACCCCCAAAGCTCTGGACACCAAAAATTTTGATTACAGTCTGCTGTCTCCCAACTCCACTGAGTTGTTAAAGAATAAACAGTCTATGTGTCACACTTATCTTCTAAAAACCGGAAAAACTCTGAATGCTGAAAGGCCTCCAGAAGTTTCAGATAAAGGACTGCTAACCTGAATTCTGATAATATCCATCTTTCCTCTTAAGATGAGAGCAGATAGATCTTGATTGTGGACAACTGGTCCATCTATTCACTGACTAAAGATGCATTATATTTCTGTGGTTTGAGGGTTCTACTGGCTGGTCCCTGCTTTAGAAAAACTAATCGACAATCTGAGTAAAATAATTAGCAGTTATTTCTTTGTTTTCCCACTTCTGGTCCATCTATTCACTGACTAATGATGCATTTATATTGCTGTGGTTTGGGGGTTCTACTGGCTGGTCCCTGCTTTAGAAAAACTAATCGACAATCTGAGTAAAATAATTAGCAGTTAGTTCTGTATTTTGTTTTCCCACTTCCTTTTACCAACTTCAGGTCTCACTTTAGGACACTGCGTGGTCCTGTGTCCAGACACACACTGGCACCCAAGAATGCTGGGCAGGCCACGGTTGGCATAGGCACAAAGTGATGTTTCAAGACAGCTTACCAGATCACACCTGGGCACACTGGACACAAACTGAGCACCCTGGCAGCCAAGAATAAATCCGGCTAAATTCAGGAGGACACACACCACAGACAGCAGTACAAAGAGATTCACCTGAAACAGCAAGAAAAGAGGCAATTAAAAAAAAAATGATGGCTAAATTCAGAGACAGATTTTTTTCTAAGTTAAAAGACTCATTCTTTTCCTAGAGAAAAAAAAAGAAAAGTCAGAATCATGTTCTTAATGGGCAAACTACCCCCCTGCCACTTTTTAGAATGCTTTAAATTGTGCTGAGGAATGCCACTGACCCTCAAGTCTTCTCAATTTCAAGTCCCTATTTTTCTTCCTCTTTGCAAATAATAGGGTCCTGACTTTTAGCTGTACATGACATTAAGCCATGGCTATTTTCTCCTTGAGCCACTGTTATTTCTTCCAAATTTTACAGAATCATGGTAATTGGATAAATGGAGAATTCTAGAACATAAGTGAAACCCAGGAAAATCAAGGAGTTCAGAGCCATTACCAGCCAGAAATCATAGTATATGTGTAAAAATAAAATATAGGTGAGTCTTTTTTTCAGTTCCAAACACCATTGGTACTAAAGAAAAGGCGTGCAATGATCTTCCAAGGACTCATCTCCAAAGTTAAATATTACAAATACTATGCTAAGTGATTAAGAACTGACAGAAATCAATCAAGAAGCCAGTATTTACTTAGCACAGATTAGAAACTACAGAGGATTTTTCAACCTGATTTTTCAACCCAGCGTTCAGTCCCAGGGTTGGAAAGATCCCCTGGAGAAGGAAATGGCAACCCACTCTAATATTCTTGCCTGGAGAATCCCACGGACAGAGGAGCCTTGAGGGCTACAGTGCACAGGGTTGCCAAGAGTTGGACACGACTGAGCGACTAGCACTTGCACTTTTCACTTTCAGTATATCAATACTGGTTCATTAATGGTGCCAAATGTAACATACCAATGCCAGATATCAATAATAGAGGAACCTGGGTATGGGGTGTACAGGGCCACGCTGTACCAGCTATGCAGTATTTCTATGCAACTGTGCTTACCCAGTCGTGTCTGACTCTCTGAGGCCCCATGGACTGTAGCCTACCAGGATCCTCTTTCCATGGAATTCTCCAGGCAAGACTACTGGAATGAGCTGCCGTTTCCTCCTCCAGGGGATCTTCCCACCCAGGGATGGAACACTCGTCTCCTGCATCCCCTGCACTGCCAGGTGGGTTCCTTACCATTAGCGTCACCTGGGAAACGCCTCTGTAAAACTGAAACTATTCTAAAATAAAAAACATACAGATGGCTAATAAATATGTGAAAAGATGCTCAACATCACTCATCATTAGAGAAATGCAAATCAAAACCACAATGAAGTATCATCTCGCACTGGTCAGAATGGCCATCGTCATACACTTTAAAAGTCTACAAACAGTAAATGCTGGAGAGGGTGTGAAGAAAGAGGAAACCTCTTACACTGCTGGTGGGAATGCAAACTGGTATAGCTGCTATGGAGAACAGTGTTGAGATTCCTTAAAAAACTGGGAATAGAAATGCCATATGACCCAGCTTTAAAAAGCTGGCTTAAAATTCAACATCCAAAAAATTAAGATCATGGCATCCGGTCCCATCACTTCATGGCAAGTACATGCGGAAACAATGGAAACAGTGACAGATTTTATTTTCTTGGGCTCCAAAATCACTGCAAATGCTGACTGCAGCCATGAAATTAAAAGACGCTTAGTTCTTGGAAGAAAAGCTATGACCAATCTAAACAGCATATTAAAAAGCAGAGACATTACTTTGCCAACAAAGGTCCATATAGTGAAAGCTATGGTTTTTCCAATAGTCATGTATGGATGTGACAGTTGGACCATAAAGAAGGATAAGCACCAAAAAATTGATGCTTTTGAACTGTAGTGTTGGAGAAGACTCTTGAGAGTCCCTTGCACTGCAAGGAGATCAAACCAGTCCATCCTAAAGGAAATCAATCCTGAATATTCATTGGAAGGACCGATGCCGAAGCTGAAGCTCCAATCCTGTGGTTACCTGATGTGAATACTTTACCAACTCATTAGAAAAGACCCTGATGCTGGGAAAGACTGAAGGCAGGAGGAGAAGGGGATGACAATGGACAAGATGGTTGGATGGCATCACTGACTCAATGGACATGAGTTTGAGCAAGCTCCAGGACATGGTGAAGGACAGGAAAGTCTGGCATGCTGCAGTCCATGGCATCACAAAGAGTCGGACATGACTGAGCAACTGAACAATAAAGAAAGATGGTAACGACAATCCTGCATGCAGGGCGACAAAGGAGACACAGATGTAAAGAATAGACTTTTGGACTCAGTGGGAGGAGGTGAGGGTGGGATGATTTGAGAGAATAGCATTGAAACATGTACATCACCATATATAAAATGATAATCAGTACAAATACAATGCATGAAGCAGGACACCCAGAGTCAGTGCTCTGGGACAACCCAGAGGGACAGGGTGGGAAGGGAGGTGGGAGGAGGGTTCAGGATGGGGGGGACACATGTATACCCGCAGCCGATTCATGCTGATGTATGGCAAAACTCATCACAATATTAAAAAACAATTATCCTCCAATTAAAATGAATAAATAATTTTTTTAAACTGCAAAAAATCTGAACATATACCTACAATTTCACTGCTAGGAACAGACCAAAGAAATAAATGCAATTGCCCACAAAAGAACTTACAAAAGGATGTTTACATTAGCATTATTCAAACTGGGCCAAAAATGAAAAGATGAAAAGAGCTCAAACAACCAACAGTAGAAGAATATATAAACAAATTGAGGTACTTTTAAATGATGGAATACCTCCAGCAATTAAAAAAAAAAAACAACAGGTGATACACAAAAACAACAAGCAGTTCAAAGACATTACATTGAGTAAAACAGGCCAGATACTGTATGAGTCCACTTACATGAAGTTCAAGAACAGACAAACAATCATGGTGAGAGAAATCAGAAGAGCAGTTGCCTTCCCAGAGGAGGTGTGATGTGAGGGGACTGATTAAGAAGACATAGGGAGCTTTCTGGAGTGATAAAAAATGTTCTCTCTTGTTTTGGATATTGGCTACATGGGTGTATCCAACTGTCAAAGCTTAAATAATTGAATACTTATGATCTGGGGTTTATATAAATTATACTTAATATGTATTTTTTAAACAAGGAAGAAAATTCTGAGTCCAGCTGTCAAGACTGCAGGGTGAGATCATATAATGTCAGAACAACAAATATGAGAGAAGGCCCAGGGATTCACTGCCTGATGGGTTGGCTTCTCTTCTACAGTGGAGGGGCTGCTAATGAGCAGTCAAAGTCACAACACCAGAATGGCCACCTGCAAACCCCAGAATAAAGACCTGCCCCAAGGCACACAGGCTATGTACAAAATTGCCATGCACTCTTTCCAAAATTTATTCCTGATATGGACTTTTTATTACTGTTATTATAACTCTGGCCAAACATTGGCCAAATGGTCATCTAATCACTCTAGTGTAGATCACTGTAGCATATATCAGACATGGTGGCTATTAGGATACCAAGCACATGTCTTTCAGAGATTAAATCAGGCTCAACTGTATGAAATATTGGAGTTATACAGGATTCAGGATTTAAATGGACATTCAGAATGGATTCATCTGGCTTTTACCTAGTTATAATGGTATAACTTCCAAGACTCAAATATCCATCCCATCTATCACCAGATGGAGTCCTCTCAAACAGAAGACAGTAAAAAATCAGCTACTAGTAAAGAACATCATAGTCAAAAGCCCACTCAGCTATACCTTGAAAGCAGAATTTCTTATACTGGTATTTTCTTCTATTGTCAACAATTCTTGCCTTTAAAAAATCATTGCATGTGATCTGGATTTCTCTTTGTGGAAGGCACCTGCATTTTTCATCAGGACACTTGGTTCAAATTCAGGCTTTCCCCTTGCTTGCCGTGTTATCTTAGACAATCTCTATCTCTGTAAGACTTGCTTTTCTCATCTGTTAGAAAGGTCTATTTTCCTACTGGGAGAAAAGACATGCAAATGATACAACTAATAGGTGCTTAATTTTCAAAATAAACAAGTAGCTCATACAATTCAACAACAACAAAAAACCCTATAAAAAAGTGGGCAGAAGATCTAAATGGACATTTTTCCAAATAAGACATACAGATGGCCAACATGCATATGAAAAGATGCTTAACATCACTGATTATTGGAGAAATGCACATCAAAATTACGATGAGGTACCATCTCACACCAGTCAGAATAACCATTATCAAAAAGTCTATAAACCACAAATCCTGGAGAGGCTGTGGAGAAAAGGGAATCCTCCCACAGTGTTGGTAGGAATGTAAATTGGTGCAGCCACTATGGAAAACAGCAGGGAGGTTTCTCAAAAAATAGAGTTACCATATGATCCAGCAATCGCACTTGGGGCATATTCTGGACAGAATTATACTTTGAAAAAATACATGCATCTCTGTGTTAATAGCAGCGCTATTTACAATATGCAAGACATGGAAACAACTTAAACGTCCATCTACAGATGAATGGATAAAGACAATGTGGTAGATATATACAATGGAACACTACTCAGTCACAAAAAAGAAAGAAATGATGTCATCTGCAATAACATAGATGGACCTAGGGATTATCATGCTAAGTGAAGCAAGTGTGAGAGAGACAAATATCATGATAGTACTTATTCGTGGAATCTAAAATATGACAAAAATGAATTTACCTATGAAACAGAAACAGACTCACAGACGTAAAGAACAGACTTGAGTTTGCCAAGCAGGGGAGGGGGTGAAGGACAGATGGACTGGGAGTTTGGGATTAGCAGATGCAAACCATTATATATAGGATAAATAAACAATAAGGTTCTACTGTATAACACAGGGAGCTATATTCAATATCCTATGAAAAACCATAATGGAAAAGAATATGAAAAATAATGTACTTATATGTATAATTAAACCACTTTGCTCTATACCAGAAATTAACACAACACTGTAAATCAACTATACGTCAATATAATCAGTTTTAAAAAAAAGATCTATCATCCCAGGTACTTCCCAAGATTAATGAGAGAATAACACAAAATGATGTACATGTAAATCTTTTATATGCTGCAAAATACTAGGCAACCAGTTTTACTATTGGTAACAATAGGCGTTTTGCCTTTGTGGGGAAGACTTTTTATTATAAAATGAATTTCTCAAAATGTGGTTCACTAGTTTCCAGTAGCAGCAACTTGTTCTTATACTTGTGATGCATAACTGTCCCCCCCACAAATTTATGGCAGCTGGGAAGGATAGTCAGTTACTACAGTCCACCTGTAATAATCTGTAGGTATATTATTTCCAAAACTCTTCAATAAATTATCTCTGCAGCCTGCTTTAGGAACTCACTCCACCATGCTGACCATTGACACACGTGTGTGAGGTATCTCCTACTGGCCCCTCCAGATCCTCTCTCTGCTCCCCATACTTCCCCCCTCCTCTCGGGGAGACTGATCTGCAGACTGTATCAATAGGGCTCCTCTGCCCTCTGGTGTCTGGTTTGGTTCAGTCAGTGGGCGCCCTGGAAGAAGATCCAAGGGAGAGAGGAGGATGAGGTTGGAGTAATTATTCTCCTGGTTCCTTCTCTGCAGCTTCAGGCTGGCTGTGTCTCTCATGAAAAGCCACAGGTCTTCTCAAAGGCTCCTCAGTACATGATCCCAAATTCTAGACTCTGACTACCTTCCCCTGTCAGGACTACACCCTGCACAGATCTTTGTGAACTGGCCCTTAATGAACTTCTTGTCAGGTTATCATTATAGCATTTTAGCAAGACCTTCTCTATAAAATTTTTCCATATATTTAACCTAATTTTTTCCCTGCTCTTTAAGCCTATCTCCTATTGCTTTCACTTCAAACTGGAATATTACTTGCTCAATGAAGTGAACCCCATGGGTTACAGTCCCTGAATTCTATTGAAGCCAATTCCTCACTGTGATTTACCAACATGTGTGTGTGCATGCATGCTAAGTCACTTCAGTCGTGTCCGACTCTGTGTGACCCTATGGACTGTAGCCCTTCAGGCTCCTCTCAAGCTCCTCTGTTCATGCAAATTCTCCAGACAGGAATACTGGAGTGGGTTGTCATGCCTTCCTCCGGGGGTTCTTCTCAACTCAGGGACCAAACGCGCACCTCTTTCAACCCCTGCATTGGCAGATGGGTTCTTTACCACTAACACCACCTGGGAAGTTGGGATTTACCAACAAGAAACAGAAAAGCCCAGCGTTCATGGAGAAAAGTCTTTCTAGAATTTATATTTTAGCCATGAACGACTGAGGGACCCAAGAAGTAGAGAGTTTGCCTCATTGCATCCTGTGGCTTTCAAGAGCAAAATGCAAAATCCAAGATCCAAAGAGGTGGTCCTTTCACAAGGACTGGCAATATGAGTTAAGCCTTTTACAGTTTCAGTTTCATTGTTACTAACTTGAATCATATGTATTTTCTGATACTTATACACTCTTGCCTGGAAAATCCCATGGACGGAGGAGCCTGGTAGGCTGCAGTCCATGGGGTCGCTAAGAGTCGGACACGACTGAACGACTTCACTTTCACTTTTCACTTTCATGCATTGGAGAAGGAAATGGCAACCCACTCCAGTGTTCTTGCCTGGAGAATCCCAGGGACGGGGGAGCCTGGTGGGCTGCCGTCTATGGGGTTGCACAGAGTTGAACACGACTGAAGTGACTTAGCAGCAGCATACATCAGGTAGCTTGCTACAAAAGGTATGCTTGTCTTTTCTATTTTTGCCCACCCCACACAGTATGTGGGATCTTAAATTTCCCCTCCAGGGATGGAACCTATCCCCCTGTAATATAAGTGTGGAGTCTTAACCACTGGACCTCCCAGGGAAGTCCTTGGAAGTATGTTTTTCAATTGAGTATTTGGAATTCACCTTAACACTGATCTCTTGCAAATGTGTCCCCAGTCCATTCCAGGTCTCAATTAAGTGACCCAATAAAAGAATCAATCTGGGGAAGCCATCCAATAAAAAACATCACCTGCAATTTGCTAATTCCAACCTGCTGAAAGTTCTTCATAATTTCCATCACATTGTTGTTCACTCGCTCAGCTGTGTCCAATTCTTTGTGACCCCATGGACTGCAGCATGCCAGGCTTCCCTGTCCTTCACCATCTCCCAGAGTTTGTTGAAACTCATGTCCATTGAGTCAGCGATGCCATTCAACCATCTCATCCTCTGTCGTCCACTTCTCCTGCCCTCAATTGCTCCCAGCATCAGGGTCTTTTCCAAGTCAGTTCTTTGCATCAGGTGGCCAAAGTATTGGAGCTTCAGCTTTAGCATCAGTCCTTCCAGTGAATATTCAGGGTAGAAATCTTTAGAATTGACTGGTTTGATCTCCTTGCTGTCCAAGGGACTCTCAAGAGTCTTCTCCAACACCACAATTCTAAAGCATCTATTCTTCATCACTCAGCTTTCTTTATGGTCCAACTCTCACATCTGTACATGACTAGTGGAAAAACCATAGCTCTGATTATACAGACCTTTGTCGGCAAAATGATACTTCTTCTTTTCAATACACTGTCTAGGTTTGTTATAACTTTTCCCACATAACATCATTAAATAATTATGGCTATCACAGCTTGGTATTGTTGAGTCCTTTTTGATACAATATTTCTATCTCTAAATAGACTGACCTTTCTCTGCTGCTTAAGGAGTTTTATTTTGCTTCTTAGTTCCCTACAGCTCTAAACTTAAGATTCACTTGAAAATAAACTATGTATCTTTAAATAAATAGTTTCACTAATAGTGTGAAGAGTAGCTTAAAATGAATAGGTTTAAAATAGTGAATTGAACATAAGCATTTAGTTCTACTAAGTCCTGAAAACCCATTAAATTGACAATAAAGGAAATATTTTTAATGCAGAAATTCATAAGGACCAAGAGGAAAAATTTTAGAAGTTACAAAGCCAGTGTGCAAGCATGAATTGACTCAGTGATCCAAAGAAAACTGAATCCTACAACAGCAATGACGAAAGCCCAAATAGAAGAATTTATTCCTCAGTCGCCACATGTTCAAAAATGGGTGGCAGCAGATACCTCTGGATGTAAAAGTGAGGCTAAAGATAGAACTGGCTGAGAGTCTAAGAAGCAATTAGAAAATGGTACAACCACTATGAGAAACCAGTGGCAGTTTCTAATGAAGTTAAGTATCTATCATCTGATGATTCAGCAATTCACCTTTAGGTACATACATTAATGTATATGCCCACAAAAAGACATGTACAAGAAAGGTCATAGCAATGGGTTCATAATAACCAAAAATTGGAAAACAACCCAAATGTCCAAGAATAGGAGAGTAGAGGAATAATTTGTAGTACCCTCTTAAATAAAATAAAACCCACTGCTATGGTTTGAATGTCTGTGTTCCCCCAAACTCATAAAGAAATCCTAGCCCCAAAGTGATGGTATTAGGAGGTGGGGGTCTTTGGGAGGCAATTAGGTCATGATGAGCAAGCATAAATTTACTCAGTGGTCCTGAGAAAACTGAATCTTACAACAGCGATGAGGAAAGCCAAAACAACAGAATTTATTTCTCATGAATGAGATTAGTGAATTTGTGTATGTATTTTTTGATTTAAATATCAAAGGCTCACCAAATTATTTCCATTAGAAACTTCTCAAAAAGGTTTAATTCAAAAAATACTACTACTGCCTCAAAATCCTTTTCTTTCACACCTTCTTTCATCTTTTAATTTCCCAAGAAAACATCACTGGTACCCATTTAGTCATGATGCCTTATTTTTCCTCAGATGATGCTGTTGAAAATAAATGAAAATCAGAATACACTTTTCTCCAGTGGGGTATAAAAACATAGGTCATCTTAAATATTACTGAATGAATGAACAAATCAATCAATGAATTAATGAAAGAAAATTGACTCTTATGATAAACACTATTTGGAGGTATCATGCATCCTTATCAATATTGTGGAACATACACAGACAGGCCCTGAAAGGCAGTCACCAGATTGACTCTCACTGCTTGCATGAAAACGGCTACTGCTATTGCTGCTGGTGGGAACTCACCACTTCCTGGGGAGCGAAGATGGGAAGGGCTCGGACTCCTTTCCCATCATGTCATAGGAACAAGTAGGGGTAGTGAGTGAGTGGGTGGAAGAACTAAGTACCCAGGGCATAGAATTCAGGTTACTTTTTCCCATTGAAACAAGAACATTATGTAATCTGGCTGAGAATGTGACTGACATTCTAACTTTTATGTTCTCAGAGACAAGAAGTCCCAGCTCCAAACTACTGATCAGTCACTGGTTAATAGGACAAATGTCATAGGACCTATGACAATGAGCAAAAACACTTATTTGACTCTTAATATTCACAATTTTAATTCAGTTTGGAGAAGCATTTTAAAACACAGATGTAGAATCAAGGGGCCCTTGTGGGGCCAAGTTATCTAAATACAACACACTGACACCAGGGGGGGGAAAAAAGGAAGACACCAAACTAAAATCTTTCTAAACTAGCTTAGTAAAATGACTCTTCTGATAGACTGTTCAGCACCATGGCAACCAACAAAACATAATAAATCACAGTGACTCACAAAGCCCAGCCTCTGGCTGCTTTAACCCTGTTTCAGGAGCTCGCACACTCACTGACTTGGTTTGCAATGTGCCTTTAATCAACTCAGATCCCAAGAGAACCTGCTCCCGGGCTTCACTCCCTTGACATCTTTTAAACTTCTTCCAGAAGCCTGGCAGATATATTGCCAACGTCCAGGCTGGTGCTCCCTGCCAACAAGCCAAACACAGGCCCGTTGCTGTGAACAGAAACAGCTGTCTTTCTTTCCTCTCAGAGATGTTTAAGTGTCAGATTTGTTCATGTTATGGTTGTCCCAGACTCTCTTTTCATAAAATATCTAAAATATAATAACATTTATTTTGAATTCCTTTTTCAACAGGAGTGAAAGCCTTCTTCTTCTCCCAACCAGTGAAAGACACAACTTTTCATTAGTTTGGAACAGTCTTGAGGTGAGCAAAAAATAATTACAACTGAGACTTGCAAATTCCTGATAAAAATATACAAATCTCAGGACTTCCCTGGTAGTCCAGGGGTTAAGACTCTGCACTGCCCATGCAGGGGGCCGGGGTTCAATCCCTGGTTGGGAAATGGATCTCTCATGTTCATGTTGTGTGCCATGGCCAAAGGATAAATAAAGAAATATACAGGCAAATACAGTATTTTGGTCATCTGATGCAAACAGACGACTCAGTGGAAAAGTCCCTGATTCTGGAAAAGATTGAGGGCAGAAGGAGAAGGGGGCGTCAGAAGATGATATGGCTGGACGGCATTACCAATGCAATGAACATGAACTTGGGCAGACTCCAGGAAATGGTGAGGGGCAGGGGAGCCTGGCAAGCTGCAGTCCATGGAGTCGCAAACTGAATAACAATACACAAATACAAATCCCAGGGTACTTTTAAGGCTCCCAACTCGTGAGAGGAAATTCTGCCTTTCCTGGGGTCCTCCCCGCTGCCCTGTTCTCTTACAGATCCCCTGTGTCCCAGGGCTCCCTTTCTGCACAATGCCCCTCATTTCTCAGGAAAGCGACTCTTCTCATGACCTAAGCAACCAGCAGAGAAGGGGGTGAACTCATTATGTGTCTGGCTCCACAGTTCCCTGATACGACAGAGGAGGCTCTGTCACCCTGAATTCACATGTTTTCATCAGCAATGCAGCAGAGGACTAAGACGAAAACACCCTGATGAGAGTCTCAAGACAAAATAATCAGAGGATGATGTGACACCCTGAGATTTGCTCTTTGAACAAGGTGAAAGGCTCAGGATCATGTTCTGCTCTATCCCACAGGAGTAAGGTGGCAGCAGTAAATTCGGATTTGAAGATAAGAAAGGCAGCAGCAAGTTTTAAACAAAATTGCAGAGCTATGACTCTTGAGACATCACTTTCCTTCTCTGTTGTGCCTTTCTTTCATCTGTGTGTCATTCTTCCCCTGCTCCCAGCCCTTTCTCCAGGTTACATTTTCCCACTGAAACAAGAACACTGTGATCTTAGCTTCTTCTTTTAAAAAAAGAAAGTTTTTAAGATCCAATTTTATTTTATTTTTAAATCTTTTTGGCTGCATGGCAGGTGAGATCTTAGTTCCCCAACCAGGGAATCAAACCTGTACCCCCTGCATTGGAAGTTTGGAGTCCTAACCACTGGACCATCAGGGAAATCTCTACTCTTAGCTTCGTAAGAAGCTAAGTTAGAATCAGACTTTCTGACTCCCCAGTAATGAAGATCATGGCTCTAGAGACGTTACCTAGAGACAACAGTCCTCAAAGATAACTTCCATCAAGTCCTTCCCTCTGTACTTCACTGGCTGTTCCTCATGTCAAGAGGTGAAGGCTAATATATACAATGAAATATTATCCAACCTTAAATAGGAAGTACTGACATATATTACAGCATGAATGAACCTTGACAACACTATGCTAAGTGAAATAAACCAGATACAAAAGGACATGTATGATTACACTTACATGAGGTACATAGAGTCGTCAGATTCATAGAGATAGAAAGCAGAACAGCAATTATCCAGGAAGAATTGGAGTTCTGGTTGAATGGATACAGACTTTCCATTGGGAATGATGAAAAAGTTCTGGAAATGGAGAGTACTGCTGACTACACAGCATTGTACTATACTTGTACAATGTACTTAATGCCATTGAACTGTACATGTTTAAGTGGCTAAAATTGTAAAATTTTAAATATGTATATTTTATCACAGTTTTTAAGAATCACAAAATTGTTTCAAAAAGGAAAAGAGGGGGAGTCCAATTTCCAATTCACCTCCCCTTGATCCTAAGGTACCCATGGGAACTTGTTTGACCAAGAGAATTCAGCAGAGGTGATGTTCTGGGACATCCAGGCTAGACGGTAAGATGCCTGAGCCACCTGGGCCTCCTGGAACACTGCTCACAGACATGCCCTCCCAGGAACCATGCTGGGTGGCTGTTACATGAGGAGGTCACATGTTCATGCTCTAGCCAGCAGCCCTTGCTGGGCTCCCGGCTGGGTCTTTTATAAACATGCACTGAAATATTTAAGGAGGAGATGCCGTGCAGGCTGGGATCTAAGTGAAAACAACCCAGTGGTGAGGGAGACGAGAAATGGTTAGGGGGCAGATGAGACGAGCTTGCCCATGCGCAGCTGGGCAATGAGCATGGGGTAGCGGCGGTTGTATTTCCCTCATTAGGAGTATATTTGAAATTTTCCATAGCAAAGAAAGAAGAAAAAGGAGACGGAGAGGGGGAAGGAAGAGAAGGAGAAGAAGAGGAAAGGAGATGGTGAGGGAATGAAGACTGAAGAAGCCAACTGGACTATCTCTTCACAAACTCATGGAAAAAGAAAGAAGTGGCAGGAAGGGTATTCTAGAATACAGAGGACTAAAGAGAGAGGATAATCCACTGAAATGACGGAAACCTGACTGAGTCCTGACTTCTGTAAAAAAGAACAGGCTTACATAGGAGGATTCACTTTTGGATGATTCATCAAGCTTTACACTCACACATATAAAAAATGTGTACATATCATATTTCAGCTGAGACGTTTTCTGATTAATAAAAATTGTATAACATTTTGGAATAATTGAGAAAATTTAAATATGGGCTGAATATTAGATGGCATTAAAAAATTACAAATAATTTTCTTAGTTATGATAATGTTACTATGGTGAGGTAGAAGAATGTTTTATTTTTAGGAGATAACTCCTAAAGCATATGGGGGTGAAGTACCACATGTCTCAAACTTCAAAATAGTTCTATATAAAATATTTTATATAAACATAGCAAGTAAGGCAAAATGTTAAAAGCTATTGAATCCAAATAGAAGGTATATGAGAATTCATTATGTTATTTGCTCAACTTTTCTGTAAGTTTGAGAATTTTCATAATAAAACATTAAAAAATATATTGAAGAGGCTTGGAGGTGCAGAATTAACAAGAAGCAGAAGCACGTAAGAACTTCTTTCTAAAAGAAATAAGTCATCTACCTGGGGAAACAGGGCTCCTGATGGAACAGTCCCTCCAAGTCAAATCTTCTTTTTGGCATAAGAGGATTATCTGCTTCTCTCAAGCACACTTTAAACTAAAGCCTATCCACTCAGTAGCACAGAGCTTCCAGGCAACCCTCTCACCCCTTAAGAGACAAGCCTGTTGTGAAAACAGACCCACAAAACAAGGGTAATGATTAAGAGCATGGACTCTAGAGAGATACCACCTAAAAATGTGTATCCCAACTCTGTCACTACTAGCTACGTGACCTTGGGCAAATTACATAACCTCTCTGTGTTTTGGTTTCCTCAGAATAAAGATATGAATAACATCTTATAGGATTAGTGGGTTAATATTAATACATACATCTCACTTGTGTGTTTATTATTATTACAAATTACTACAAACAGTAAAATACTACCAACCTAGTGCTTCAGTCATAATTAGAAAGAATAATCAAGGGTCAACAGACATTCAAAAACATAACAGTCCCCAAAAACGAAGGACCAAGATATCAACCAGAACTACTGACCCACATGGAGAAAACATGCTCACTCACAGAACAGAAAAGTAAAAGACAAAGAAATAAAAAGTGTAAGACATTGAAAAGTTAAGAAACAAAGTAGCTCAACTCAAGAGCTCCAACATCTGATTACTGGGTGTTCTAGAAAGAGCAGAGCAAATGGAGGGAAGGAAATAATCAAAGAAATAATAAAAGGAAACTGCTTCATGTTGAAAAAAAAAAGAAAGTGAAGTCGCTCTGTCACGTCCGACTCTTTGTGACCCCATGGACTGTAAGCTACCAAACTCCTCCGTCCAAGAAACATGTCTCAAATATTAAAAAACTCAAGGGTAAAAGTAGTCCAAAAGCATGAAGGAAAAAAGACCCACATCTAAATATACCTTTACATTATTTCAGAAGACTGCCAGAAAAATTATCAGAAACTTGGAAATGGGCAAAAGAAATTACTGGGTGTTCCATTTACCTATTCAGTTATTTGGCCATTTTACAACTCTGGAGAGGCAGAGCTTAAGTTGTAGATTCTTTTTCAGTAAGGATGGAAACAAAATCTGTCCAATGTAATAGAAAAACCTGGAGATTTACTGCTGGATATCTATCAGTTTTCTATTTATCCCAGCAGTCTCCTCCTAACATCACCTCTGAACACTGAGCTTCTCAACTGTGCTTTGAACCAATTTTCCCTTGTTACTGACACATATTCATTTTGCACTGGCCTGAGAGTCATGGTTTTATCTTTTTGAAAATTAAACTTTATCAGTACCAAGGTAAAGAGAATATCCTAAAAGCTTCCAGATAGAAAAAGAGGCTGCCCACTAAGGAACATGAAGAAGGAAATGGCAACCCACCCCAGTATTCTTGTTTGGAGAATCCTATGGATGGAGGAGGCTGGCGGGCTACAGTCCATGGGGTCACAAAGAGCTAAACACAACTGAGCGACTAAAAGAACAATAACTAAGCAATAAGAATCAGATTTACATCAGTGACAATAGTCATCAAGCAATGCCTTTAAATTTTGGAAGGAAAATCATTTGAAACCAAAATTCTACATGCAGCCAAACTATCATTCAAATGGGAGGGCAAAACAAAGATACATCAAGCATTCAAACTCTTAGAGAGCTCCTTTCTCTCACATTCTTCATGAAAATTTTGGTGGCTCAGTCGGTAAAGAATCCGCCTGCAGTACAGGAGACCTGGGTTCGATCCCCGGTTCAGGAAGATCCCCTGGAGAAGGGAATGGCAACACACTCCAGTATTCTTTCCTGGAGAATCCCCATGGACAGAGGGGCCTGGCGGGCTGCAGTCGTGGGGTCACAAAGAGTCAGTCATGAATGAGTGACTAAGCACAACACAGCACATTTTCCGGCATAATGAAAAAGGAATTCAAGAAAAAGGAATGTGTGAGGCATGAGATCTAAGAAACAATGTCTCTAATTCAGTGATATAAAGAAAATATTTAGATGACATTTGTATAGGATATCTAGAAAACAATTAAATCCAAACTAGAATAGGAAGTTAACAGTCTTAAGAATGTCCAAAGGGGGAAATAAAACAACTAGCAGAAAGAGTATGATTAAGAAGCTAGATGAATAAAACTGAACTTAGAGTCAACAGATTTTCAATAAAGTTCCAAGATAATTCAATGAGGAAAGAACAGGCTCTTCGACAAGTGATGCTGGAACAACTGGATATCCACCTGCGAAAGAATGAACTTGGACTACTAATACAGGATATGCAAAAGTTAATTCAAAACAGATTATGGACCTAATCATAAGCTAAAACAATATAACTCCTAGAAGAAAATAGAGGAATAAATCTTCATGACCATGGGCTAGACCAGGCTTCTTATTAATAGATATGACAGTATAGCAACAAAAGAACTTCATCAAAATCAAAAACTTTTGTGCTTTAAAGGATGCCATCAAAAAAGCCAAAAGACAGTTCACAGAATGAGAGAAAATATTTGCACATCAAATATCTGATAAGGGACTTGCAAAGGGAAACTGGACAATTCTCTTAGTTGTGATGACGTTATTATGATGAGGTCTAGTGAGCCAAAGACATGCAAATGGTCAATAAACACGTGAAAATGCTCAACATCAAGTCAAAAACACAATGAAGTACCACTTAACACCCTTAAAGACGGCCATCGTAAACAAGACAGACAGTAATAAGTGTTGACAAAGATGTAGACAAATTGAGACCTGCATGCCCTGCTGATGGAAATATAAAAGTCACTTCAGAAAACCAGTCTTCAAAATGTTAAATGTATACCCTATGCCTCAGCAATTCCACCTCAAGGTTTATAGCCAAGAGAAATGAAAACATGCCCACAAATAAACTTGAACACTAATGTTCACAGCGGCATTATTCATAGTAGACAGAAAGTGGAAATGTCTATCAACTGATGAATAGATAAATTAACTGTGGTATATGCATTAATGGAATATCATTCAACAATAGAAAGGGGGGAAAGTACTGATACATACTGTAACATGATGACCCTTAAAAATATTGTGCTTAAAAATGTGCTAAGTTAAAGAAACCAGTTACAAAGGATCACATATTATATGATTCTATTTGAAATAATACCAAAAATAGGCAATTTTATAGAGACAGATAGTGGTTGCCTAGGGCTGGGAATATTGAGGGGAAATGAGGAGTGACTTCTAATGGGTACAGGGTTCCTTTTGGGGGTGATCTGAAAATGTTCTACAATTGATGGTGGTGGTGGTTGTATATATCTGTGAACATGCTAACAACCATTGAACTGTACAGTTTAAAATGGGTAAATGTTATAGTATGTCAATTATATGTCAATTGGGTAAATGTTATAGTATGTCAATTATATGTCAATTGGGTAAAATGGGTAAATGTTATAGTATGTCAATTATAGTGTGTCAATTATATCTCCACAAGGTGTTTAAAAATATAAGAGGGCTTCCTCGGTGGCTCAGGGGTAAAGAATCCACCTGCTCATGCAGGAGACATGGGTTTAATCCTTGGTCCAGGAGGACTGCACATGCCTTCAGCAGCTAAACCCATGTGCCACAACTATTGAGCCTGTGCTCTAGAGCCTGGGAGCCGCATTTACTGAAGCCTGCAAGCCCTACAGCCGGTAGTCCACAAGAGAAGCCACTGCAGTGAGAAGCCCAGGCCCTGCAACTAGACAGTAGCCCCTGCTCTCTGCAACTGTGGAAAAGCCTGCGCAGCAATGAAGCCCCAACACAGCCAAAAATAAATACATAAATAACAAATTTTCAAAAATACAAGAAGCAGCTAGATGATCTCTGAGATCAGGTAACTTTTTCTTTTTTCGTCAACAAGAAAAAAGAAAAGAATCACTTAAAAACTCTAGTAAAAACGTAAATCTACATATCAGAGTCACAGTCCAAAACTGAAGCAAACTAAAATATGACATGATACCAAGCAAACAATAGAGAAAATAAAAGAGAATAACAGATTTGACTTGGCAGCTCGAAACTGCTCTTAAACACAGTTTAAAATCCTTTAAACACAGGATTAAATTTCCTTCTCTCTAGATCCCATCATTTCTTCCCGGTGCTACAGAAAGTAATACAGCTGATCCCTTGAACAAGCAGGACTCATAGGCATCAACAGAAAACCACTTTGTTTTTTTCCCTAATGTCGGTTGCTCCCACTTTTTAGAGCTAGTTCTTCCTGACTGCTTAGATGAAATTTGAGGCTGGGCACATGATTCTTGTGGACAATATCAGTGACAAAAAGTCCTCCTCCAGGCACTTCGAGTCACAAAAAGTCCCATTTTGGTAATTAAAATATCCAGACCTGTGTCCCAGTCAAAACCTGAAACCACATTTAAGTTTCAGTTTCTTTCCGTCTCATCTTAGCCCTGTAGGAAGCAAACCAGCCTGCAGTGGGAAAGGCAGTGGAAAGAGACAATCTTTTCGATATCCCTGCTTTTTGTGTCCACTTCTCCTGAAGCCTGCCAGCTACAGCTCTGCCACCCTGGAGAGGAGGGAGCCAGAGCAGGCCAGGCCAAGCGGGTACATAGGTGAGGGGAAAGGAGAGTTCCAATGACTGTTCACAACTGGCCTTGGCAGGTACTTAGAGAGACTGCTGAATGGGGCTTCCACTGGCTCCTCTGAGATACCCACTTTTGAATCTGCAGTTAGTTCTCTTAACATAGGCATCCTGCAGCGCAGGCCCAGCCTCACTCTGCTGTGGTTTGCTCACTCCTCTAAGGGGCTCTCTGGGGCAGGATATAAGCTCACCCCAGGCCTACTCTCTCTTACAGGGCCCCAACCCCCTGGTCAGTTGCATCGTGGGTTTGCTCTGTGAAAGTACAATTATTTCCCAACTGCAGTCTTTAACTCTCAGTCTCAAGGCACTCCAGCCCACCCTTCAAATTCAACCACTGTGAGACACATCTCACACTCTCCACTGCTTACCGTTAAGCACCTCTCCCCTCCCTCGCACAGAGGTGGAACTCAATGCCAGAGCGATTCAATAACTTTCTCCAAACATTGGTCTCTTTAACCCCTAATCTTTTTACAGTCTGGGGGATGGAGATCAGCTAAGGACTACAAAACTGGTTTTCACCCAGAAACTTTGCAAGTCCCCTTAGATAGTCTAACACACTGGAATGTGGAAGCTATTGACATCGGTTGTATTTTGGCCTCAAGTAAATCTGGAAAGCAAGAATCTAATTATAACATCCTATTTCAACCATATTCATATAACGAAAATATTATAAACGCTATTATCGGTTTTCACTCTTTTAGAAACCATTTACAGACAAAGTTTGAATGGTATAATTTAGTTCTAAGAGCAAATGTTAATGCTAACTCACTGCCTATATAAAGGAAATGAATGGTGTTATTATCAAAAGGAGGTAGAAGGGGAAAGAAGCAGAGCTAACTGCTAATTTCTTCATCTTATAAAAGAGAGAATCAGGACTTCTCTGGTGGTCCAGTGGTTAAGAATCCGCCTTCCAATGTAGGAGATGTGGGTTCAGTCCCTGGTCAGGGAACTAAGATCCTACATGCCGCGTGGCAACTTGGTCTATGAGAGTACAATTATTTCCCAACTGCAATAAGTACAAATAATTGTACTTTTCACAGATCAAGCCCAAGAAGCATACTTCCACAGAGCCCACGTGCCTAGAGCCCATGCTCCCCAACGAGATAAGGCCCCACATGCTGTGCCTAGAGAAAGCCAAGAGTGGCAAAAAAGACCTACACAGCCAAGAAAAAGAGAGAGAATCAAAAGATACTACTCAAAGTTGATGAAGTAAGAAACAGAACTTTATGATATTATTTAAAATAATAAAGCCATCAATAGGAGAAATAAACATAATTTCAAAAACAGAAGAGGAAGATAGGCAGGAGAGAATAAGCATCATCATGACTCACTTTTAGTGAGACGTAGACAACCTCCAGGCACAGTACAACCAGAGAGAAACTAAAATGGTCAGTTTGGGGGAATGTAGTCACGTTTGGTGGAGAAGGCAATGGCACCCCACTCCAGTACTCTTGCCTGGAAAATCCCATGGACGGAGGAGCCTGGTAGGCTACGGTCCATGGGGTTGCTAGGAGTCGGACACGACTGAGCGATTTCACTTTCACTTTTCACTTTCATGCATTGGAGAAGGAAATGGCAACCCACTCCAGTGTTCTTGCCTGGAGAATCCCAGGGACACGGGAGCCTGGTGGGCTGCCGTCTATGGGGTCACACAGAGTCGGACACGACTGAAGCGACTTAGCAGCAGCAGCAGCAGCAGTCACATTTGGGTGCTGACTGCATTCACACACATGCACAGAAGTCTAATTATCACTTTAAATAAGAATAAGAAAGCTAATGAGCTTCTCGTTTTTTTAAAAGGTTTATTTTCTCTTAAAAGGCACTTAGCAAATTATAAAAGTCATAATGTCACAGTGGTATGCTTGAAATATACATATAGTATCTGTGTGTGTGTGTATATATGTTACATATATACATATGTTTGGTACATACACATATACTGTGTAATGTATATATATCACATATAAATATATTTTACAGATATAGACATAAAAGAAATAGAGAATAGTCTTAGAGAGGTGATTTGTTTATTATGTCCTCAATTATACATCTAATTGGGCTTCCCTGGTGGCTCAGAGGGTAAAGCATCTGCCTGCAATACGGGAGACCCGGGTTCAATCCCTGGGTCAGGAAGATCCCCTGGAGAAGGAAATGGTAACCCACTCCAGTATTCTTGCCTGGAGAATCCCATGGAGAGAGGAGCCCAGTAGGCTACAGTCCACAGGGTCACAAAGAATCGGACACCACTGAGTGACTTCACTTTCACTTTCATACATCTAATTATGGGGCCCCTATCAGATCCAGGTCTGACTCAAATCTACCCTCTTTCCCCTTAACCAACATGCACCAATACCTGTTAATACACAATGTCCATTTATAAATTCTTCTTCTCTGTTCGTTAAAGAGCTCTACAAGGCAACCTTTGGTATCCTTACTGAGACCCAGTTCCACATGACTCTAGCCCTGTTCCCCATTTTTCTTATGTCTATATCTATAAAAACTATCAAGTAGTTCACAGAATCCACAGGGACAGGCTCAGAAACCCAGGAAGGAGCCAAGTGAACCTGGGTGCTGGGACCTCTACCAAGGTCATGCCACTGGGTCAGGGCCCTGGCTGCCAGCCTTGAACGCCAGTGGCCTCTTCTGCCTGATGAAATCTAAGCTGCCCTGGCTATTCTGCATCAGCAGCTCCAGCTTTCAAGTCCTGGGCAGAGGCTTCAGTGGAAAGAGGTCACGGGCTCCCACCCTGGCTGCCAGCATTCAGGAGGGCAGGCGTCTGGTCTCAGAGGCTTCAGGCTGGGGGCAGGGTCCTGTCTCTCATCAAGACACACAAGGGCAGATAAACCAACCCTCAAAATAGAGTTTAAATATGCAGATACCAGCAGCCAGAACCCAAACAAAATAGGGAAGCTAAAACATCCTCCACTTTATCCACATGTCCTCTGCAGATGTAAAGTGGAAAATCAGTCTCCCTCCTGCCCATCCACTGCACTCAATGGATGTGCCTACTCTCAACAGTTCCTTACACATCTTTTCAGGAACTTTTCATGTAACTGCAAACACACATATGATTCCCCAGATGTTTTGAAAAATCACAAGTGGTACCATATACACTGTTCCATTATTGCATATACTATTTACATTATATCATGACTTTTCATGTAACATCTATTTTAAGATGCTCCATGATTCAAAGTGGTTTCCTCCCTTGCCCCGGAGAGTCACAGTTCACGTAGTTGTCTTAGAGTCATATTCAGAAATTGATGACTATGGTCTGTCGGGTCCAGAAAGCCTGGATGCAGGATAGTCAGAAGGCCCCTCAACAACTCAGACACATACTTCAAGTGTCTAAAATATACTTGGAAACACTTCAGCACAGACAGGGTAATACCATGTACATACTGACTGGTCGAGCTACACCCTCAGGATGACCAAGAATTCATATTCCAAGACACTCAGCTGGCACATATAAAAAAAGCCACATTCCAGAAGCTGCTGCTTTTATCTTTACATCCCAACAGCATCCAAGCAGCTTTGCTAAATGAGCAGTGACAATGGAAATGAGTTGTCCAACTGACAAAATTCTTGGCTTGCTTAATAAGTGTAAAGAATGTTAAAAATGAGTTCCCATGAAATTTATGGTAAGAATTAAAACCAACATCCCTTTCAGTCCTTGTGTTAATTAATTCTGGGACTGGCCATGCTCTTCTGACCCAATAGTAAGCAATACTGAGAACAAAAACAGTAACTTAGCTACTTGCTCTAAGAAATACTTGTTCCTCAAAGGTAAGATTGTGAGCCAACTAAAACAGTTATCAAAACTAACAGCTTACTCATCAAATCTTCCTTCCAGGCCCTCTCCTTCATCAGCCCAGCAATCCAAAGTTACTATCTCATAGGTTTTGCTCAAATACAATCAATTCCCTATCTTGTGAGACTCACCTTAAAATCACCCAGCCAGGATCCTAAAACCCTATAAAATCCTCTCTTAGAGTCAATCTTTCTGAGAACTACTGGTAAGGTGTTCTCCCTTACTTCAGCAGGTCCAATAAACTTAGCTTTGCTTGATCAACAGGATTTCAGCGAATAAACAGTGATATTCGACAAGTTGTTTAGTGACTAAGTCGTGACCAACTCTAGCGACCGTGTGGATTGTACCCCACCAGGCCCCTCTGCCCATGGAATATTCCAGGCAAGAATACTGGAGTGGTTGGCCATTTCCTTTTCCAGGGGATCTTCCTGACCCAGGGATCGAACTCACGTCTCCTGCATTGCAGGCAACTTCTTTACTACTGAGCCACCTGGGAATCCCACTAGAGACAAGGGGATACAACAAATATTACAGGTAAAAAAATTCGTTCACGCTGTTCTGTAAGCTCGATAAAAATTGCAGTTTATCCTTTAAGCTTGTAGAACAGAATGCATGAACTTTTGGGGAGGCGGGGGTCTGTTGGCTATTAATTGCTTGTGTAGCAAAATTTGGTCTGTGGGCAGGGGTTCATTTTCACTATAACAATCAACTTGGGAGGAAGGTTAATTCAAAGCCTTCACAGCTACCTGTTGCTACCAAACTCAACCTGCTAATAATGAGAGCACAACCAAATGGCTTAGGTCATTTTGTAAAGCAAAACCTTGATTCTTCCTAGAAAGGAGTGCCACAGTTTTTTCTCATTTCTGATTTCCTCCTGGGAGAGACGATCAGAGCAGAAAAATAACAGCTCTATTGCCAATAGATAAGCCCAAACCCAGCCTAGGTAACTTCATGATACCTAAATGCATATTTTGTTGCACAGATTACTTAATGACACACTAAACAGAGAGATCAGATCTCGGAGACTGATTTTCTCAGTGAATGATGAAAACCAATGCATAATGTGCTTGCCTCCCCTTACATTTTGTAGTTTGCTGTCCATTTGTGTCTTTTGTTCCTCACGGAGATCCTGAGGGATGGTTGATCTCCCACTGTACAGATGAGGAAACTGAGTGGATAAATTCCTTATCCGCTCACTGATTGAAAGTGACAAGACTAAGTCCCAAAACTTGACCTTCTGTCACCTTCTGTCTGATATTTCTGAGTCAAGGGCGAAATTTCTTAAGCTTTTGCCACTTGGGAACATGAGAAAAAAGTAGACAGTCAGCACTAAGGAAATAACTTATTTAAATTATGTTACACATACACAGCACTGTTGGCCACAGAGAAATATCTACTAATTTGCCAATGGAGGAGGTGATGTACTAGCACTATGAAACAAGCAGTGGACTAGGAATCAAAGCTCCTAGGTTCTTTCTAATAATAGTTCATCTGTTTGGGAAGTGGACAAGCCAGTTAACTCTTGAGCCACTGGTTCATTATCTACAAAACAAGTACAACACCTGCCATAGAAATCATGCAAGAACGGTAAATGAAAGAACCTGGTAAACTGTTATGCATTATATGCATACAAGAGAGTAGTATAATAATTCTAAAGAGTGAGAAAAGCCCTCCATATTTATGCCTAAAAACACCAAGTGTGGTGACTTCCCCGGGGGTCTAATGGTTAAGAATCCATGTTCCAATGCAGGGGACATCAGTTTGATACCTTATTGGAGAACCAAGATCCCACATGCCTGGAGCAACTAAGCCTGCTCAGCAACGAGAGAAGCCCAGGCACCACAACTATAGCAGAGCCCACACGCCGCGGCAAAGATCCAACACAGCCAAAAATAAAATACCAAGTGTGAAACAAGCATAATATTTCAGTTTATACACAGGAGTTTATAATAACCTGGTGCAAATAAACATTTAAAGTTAAAACACCATCCAGGTAACTAAAGAGGATTTGGGACACCTATAATATGAGAGCCAGAAGGACTCTTAAAGAGAGTGTTCTGAGTTCTCATTTTATAGAAGGGGAAATCAAGAGATTTCCCAAGACCATCCAGTAATTAGTGGTAACATGTCAGCATTAAAATGCAGGTTTCTTGAATTTTCAAACCAGGGAGTTCATTCCAAATTATTAACAACTGTGAAATGTACTTGAAAGAACCAAACTGCACAAGCCAGAGCTTCAGAGTTCCTTTTATAAATGTACCGATTCCTAAACTGTGCCGAGGTATTCTGCCCTCCTCCCGTTCTTTATATCATCAGGAATGAAAGGACCACTACCTACCCTGCACCATAACCCACCTACATGTATATTTCTGACAATCTAGTGATGCCAATTTGTCAATCTCTTTTGACAAAAGGGTCTGGATGTTCCATTACTCTTCCTGTGAGGCACAATAAGATGGAAAGAAACTGGATCCCCAAACGGTTTCATGGAGAAGGACCATCTTACCAGCCTAGCCTACTGGGACCATTAGCTGAGGGGGAATAAAATCTCTGTATACGTTATGCATGCCACTTTTTGAGGCTCTTTGGGGAATGAGGTTTTCCCCTAAATACTATAATCTTGAAGTTAGAAGAGAAACTGATGGATCGTTTTCTAAAAAGAGCCAATTCACTTACTTCTCCTATTTTTAGTCTAGAGTTCAAATCAACAGGACCCACAGTTGAGAATAAACCACATACATAACCCCAGAACATCACTGGGGAAGAATCTTCTTCATTCTTGGTGCTAGAGAATAAAGCTGTCTTTGATAGTCATTGAAGATCATATTCATCCCCTCTGTTCCAAACTGACAAGAAAAATAAAAATAACTATAGCTCAAATTAGCACTTCATAAGCAACCAAAACTGTAGGCAGCATGCCTGACCGGGCTTTCACAGTGGCGACTCTTACCAAGTATATCACCAAACAAAAACACCAGTCACTGAGGTTGCCGCCCCAGAGTGAGACCCTTGCACTCCCTCAAACAGAAACCAATGAGTCTTAATCTTTGAGTTTCAGGAGGAAGCTGCAAAGAAAAAAAGAAAAACTAGCTGACCTCTAGTAGAACTTCAGCCTCACTATATGTTCATTGTAATGCATTAGCATGTTACGACACAACCACTGGCACCATGATACTTGATGATGCCCATGACAACTGGGAAAGCCCATGCGGGGACTGAAAAGGAGAGGTGCGTTAGTTCCAGGTCCCCTGGAACCTGTTACCCCATTCTTAGATAACACATGGGTATTCTTTCCACTCTTTCCAATTCCCTCCCTTTTACCTCAACTCTCCAGTATATTTGGTGTCTCTCACCCACACTGGGTTGACAAGTTGATTTGTGAACTAGGTTCCTTCTTCTCTATCTATCCTCTGTCCATCAATTAAAGCTTATACTATTCCAGTCTTAGCATGGTTTCATTACTGGCTGTGCAAATCCAATAAGAAAATAACTTCCCTGGCTGAGACAGGGGCTCTCTGCCTGGGATATCAGGTCCAGTCAACCCATTCTGCAACTATCTTACCAAAACAACTCCATTTTCCCACTGAGGTGCCTAGATAAGACAGTCTTTGAGGTCATTCCCAGCACTGAATCTATGATTTCTAAACAAATCTACAATATTTTATTAGAATGAAAAAATGAATGATAACTAGAAAAAAAAATAAGACCATCTTTTAAAAATGTTTGATCTTGATGGAAACTATACAAGTATTTTTGATAGAACACCCCCAACATACACACACCAGTGCATCCACACGCCTGAACCCCCAGTCCTAATTCCACTCATGGCCAAAACAGATACGAACATTCACAAAGTACCTTCCAACACTGTATTTTGTTCTGGCATCTGAGTATTTTATCAATAAAAGGAAGAGGACTCAGTGAATGGAAGTTTCCAACTCTGAGTTTCCATGAAAACTAGAGTTTGAAGGAACTAGGTCAAACCAACCCTTCTTTGTTCAAACCAGTATAAACCTGATGTAATCACTGAAACAAATACACAAAGGGGCACAAATGCAAACAGCTCTGAAAAGGAAGTGCTCAAGTGTTCTAGACCAGTGTGCCCACAGCAGCTC